>NC_141697.1:1240171134-1240771134 GCF_964263255.1 Lissotriton vulgaris
AGAGATAGAGAGAGGAGAGAGGGGAAGACAGAGAGAGATGGAGAGAGAGAGAACGAGAGAGAGAGAGTGAGAGAGAGATAGAGAAAGGGAGAGAAAGAGAGAGAGAGAGAAAGAGAGAGAGAGAGAGAGAGAGAGAGAGAAAGAGAGACAGAGAGAGAGAGGGGGGAGAGAGAGAGAATACTGAGTGAGTGTGTGTGTGTAGTAGGGAGTAGAGTGTGTAGTAGTGTGTAGTAGGGAAAGAGTGTGTAGTAGTGTGTGTAGTAGGGAGTAGAGTGTAGAGTGTTCAGTAGGGAGTAGAGTAGAGAGTAGAGTGGAGAGTGTGTAGTAGGGAGTAGAGCATGTAGTAGGGGGTAAAGGGTGCATGCTTCACTCCAATTGGTCCCTGGCCACATATTACTGCTCACCTGGTGTCAACATTTTCTCTCCCAGCGCATCCATCACTGGGAGGTTTCCTTTACTGCACCTCGCTCCGTGTCCTCTCCTGTTTCACTCTCCAGCCTCTTGCGCTCTCTCTCTGAGTACAGCAACCCTCCCTCCTCCACCTGCTCCGCATTTCAGCTGCATCCTCCTTTCACCCTCCGCCTCCCCACCCACACCTGTTTCTAAAGGCAGCCTAAACTACCTACCACCGGTTCAGGGGTCAGCAAACAGCCCCCACACATGTGAGAAGCACCAGGAATTCACTGCACTGGTCTAGATTGATAAGGCACGCGCTACATTTAGACAATGTCATCACCGTGGATCTCTCTTTCCCGTTCAGCATAGTCCTCACCGCCTAGATCTCCTGGCTACCTCACCAAACAGGCACCAGTTGTGCCTCTCCACATTCTCCTGTGTTTCAGCAGTGTGCACCTTCTAGAAACCTTGATGCTCCCCTCCACCCACACACAAAGACACACTCGCATTCATTCAGTCAGTTTGCCCTTCTTTCGGCTCCCTGCCCCCATTAACTTCAATTCAAAAAGTGCTTTATTCGAGTATTACTCATAAAAGCAAGACAAACATACATACAATTAAAAAAACAATTAAATTTACATGATCAATCAAACAAGCACATACGTATTTTGACAATTTAAAACAATGACACATCATATATACAGGTGCAAAAATCATTATCGTCGACAAATAGAGACCAGGGGGGAATGATCATGATAACAATGTAAATATCCCCAGTAGATCATACGTTAAAAAGAATTCATTGCATTAAAAAACAATATTAAGCCGATGACAAATTACATAAGCAGAGAATAGACGAGTGCCTAGCAGTCTCTGGTCAGTTAAAAAATTTACAGAGAATAAACGTTAGTTTAGCAGTCTCTGGCTATTTACTAAAAGTTACAGAGAATAGACAAATGTCTAGCAGTCTCTGAGCGACTTGGTGGCAGTATTTAACTTGCCAGCAGTCTCATTCTTAAAACCCACGCCCATCCCAGGTACTTTGCGATTGCAATATTGATCCATTCTTCAGTGGTAGATTTTACTATATGCAGTGCCACCATACTACTTTTTGTACCTAAGTTCCTACACATAGGAGCCAACCAGGCTTGCCTTGGGGCAGCATATACTGGGCAACAAAACAGAAAATGACCTAGGGTTTCTTTACCTACCCCACAGGCTGGACATAGTACTGCCCCCCCTGTTTTCCATTTAGCTGTTAGGTTACAGAGTGGGAGCGAACCTACCCTCATTTGAAATAACAATTTCCTATCCAGGGGGTTCATTATGTAGTCCCAGTAATTTTCATAGATGGGGAACATTTTAGTTTCTAAGTAGCCGGTGGTCATAGTCCCACTGTTGGTGTTAAGTAAGCTACTATTAGCTACATGTTCCCAAAATATGTCTTTTAACACAGTCTTAGAGGGAAATAAAGCCCCAGCAGGGTCTGCCCATAGGGCATGAAGTCCTAGTTTGAACAGTGCAGTCTTTAATGTTTTAAGCCACCTGATTTTATTGTAACAATCGGCTTTAATGATATCAGAGAACCCCTCCGCATAATGAGAGAGTTCTGGTGTGGTCCAAAGTCTACGCCAGAATAATATCGGGCGCAGTTTGGCCTTTTCCGTAAGCTCTCTTCTACCTAACTCGTAACGCAGGGGCAATAGTGGGCTGCTCTGCGGAGTACCCGTCAATGACCTCAAGAATTTATTTTCGGATAGTTGGAGTTCATGGAGGTTTTCATACCCCCATAGCTCCGCACCATACAAGGCCGACCCAATTGCTTTTGCCTCGTATATTGTCAGTGGTGGTTTGATTGGTTTAGTCATTGACTTCCTGTGCTCCTTAATTATAGCCCCAGATAGCTGCTTGTGCCTTAATGTAGCGATGTTAAGGTGTTGCTGCCACTTATTATCATTGGAGATCAAGATCCCCAAATAGGTGAAGGATGTTACAACTTCGAGTATGCGGCCACTCATGGTAATATTCGATTTAAAATTTCTATGTGGGTTAAAAGCCATGAGTTTTGTCTTGGTCGCATTCACCACAAGTCCATGGTCAGTACAGAACCCATCAAATATTGCCAATGCTTTTTGTAAGCCACTGGGGTTTTTTGATAAAATTAAAGTGTCATCGGCAAACATTAAAATGGGGACCTTCTCCCCAGCGAGAGAAGGGGCATCCACAGCCTGAGATTGCATGCGGGAAACAACACCATTAATGAAGAGGGTGAACAGAGTAGGGGCCATTGAACAACCCTGCCGAACCCCGCGCTCAACAGGAAATTCGGCAGTGTTGTTCCCGTATCCTCCCCATCTTATTTTGGCATAGTTGCCCTCATGCAGTCGCATAATTAAAATCAACAGATCCCCAGGGACCCCTAGTGTCTCAAGCACTTCCCACAATTTCGCCCTCGGTACCAGGTCGAAGGCAGCCCGCAAATCAACAAATGCTGCATACAGGCTGCCTCCCCCTAGCACCACGATCTTCCACTGTATTAGTTGGAAACGGAAGACTTGATCCACAGTGCTGGTTGCCCTGCGAAATCCGGCCTGAAAAGGGGATAAAATGTTGTGTTCATCAACCCAATCCAGCAACCTGTTGACAACTACTCGGCCCACTATTTTCTGGATGGTGTCTATTAAACTAATGGGGCGATAGTTACCAGGCTGTGCCCGATCTCCTTTTTTGTATATAGGGATGATTTCAGCGCCCCTCCAAGTCGCTGGGATATCTGCCCCCCCGGCAATCAAATTTATCAACAAAAGAATGTATCTGCACCATCTATCAGTGTCATTCAGGAAAACATCTGCCGGCACCCCGTCAATGCCAGGAGCCCGCCCACTACGAACAGTTTTTAAGGCAGCGAGTATTTCATTCTTAGTGAAGATGTCATCCCCAGTAGGTGAACCATGCGTGTACCTTCTATCCACTGCCTGATCTCTAGAAGCATACTGCTCACTAAAGAACTTTACCCAAGCATCCTGGGGGACATTATTAGTGCTTGCTTCTTCTATCCTATCATGTCCCCATTTCACTATATGCCAAAATAACCTGGAGTCCTTACGGTCGCTAGCATTTTTCAGGTTGTTCCAGTGTGCCTCATCCCAGTCTTTTTTCGCTCTTGTTATACATTGTTTGTAATGCTTCCTGGCAGATCTAATTGCCTCTAGGTTCTTGTTCTTAATAGCATCACCCAAGGAGATTCTTGCCAGCCTACATTCGTGATTGTACCAACGTGCTGGTCTGTGGGCATGCATCTTTTTGTTTGCCGGTTTCAGGAAATGGCCTCTAATTTCATCAAAGAGAGCTTCATGGACCTTAGTGGCATTATTTACACTAGAAAGAAGCCCAGTTTCACCCTCAAGGGCCATAATAGCCTTGTCAGTTGCCATGTTTATTTTTTCCATAACCAGCTCATCAGTTTTAACACTAATCCATCTCAGCCTACGTAAATCGTTTGTAGGTACAATCAACGGGGGTAAGGGATCGATAGCAGCATTGGGGGCAAACACATCAGACAGCCACCATTTGTGGAGAACGCAAAGAGGATTATGGTCACTCTCAAGCCTTTCCTTAACCTCCATATCAATAATGGATGACCATAGGGCCATACAGCATATAACATAATCAATTCGACTCTTGGATCTTCCATTATCAAAGGTCATGGCTGATACTCTGTCTGACTTGGTACGACCATTCAGAGCCCTTAACCCATATTCAAGGCACATAGCGTTCAGGCTTAAAATATCCTCGGTCCAGCGAGTTATTGGGGTTAAATCAAGTGCAGGGATTTCCCACACATTATCTTCTTCCGCACCTAAAAAAGCCTCACCAGTATCAAGGGGTTCAAAAGTGCGGTTTAGGTCACCTGCCAGTACGATGTTATTCCCAGAAGAGTGAGTGTCTAGGTAACTGTACAGTGACGCTAAGACCGTAGATTTGCCAGCATTTCCCCCTCTAACATATAAGTTATAGAAGTCAATGGGAGTAGAGGAGTCCCTCTCTAGTCTAATGAGCTGGATGTCTTTGTGATTTAGCTCTATATTTTTTACTAGGATCTTCAGGGACTGTCGGACCCATATAGTGAGACCTCCCATTGGTCTCCCCTTGGGACCTTTGGTAGCCGGTACATAATAATTCAGATACCCCAATGCATAAACAGGATCACAGGCCCAAGTTTCTTGGAAAATGCAGACGTCATACTTACTGACGAATTCAAACCACTCTCCACAGTCCATTTTGGAACATAACCCAGCTATATTCCAAGATAGTAGGTTCCCAGAGGCATGCTCCCCACATAAATCAGAACTAAAAACAGGCCTGTTCGCATTTACATCCACATTAACATTACCTTCAACTATTAGATTTGTTAATCCTACTAAAACATCTGGAGTACATAACTCGTTTGAAGAGCCAATGGCTCGATTATGCCCCCCTGTTGCACACAAGGATAAGGGTATTTGCAGCTGAGGCATACAGTTAATTATTTGTCAATCACAAGCATCTAGATTGGAAAGAGCAGAGAATCTGTTTTCTAAACCTAGTCCCCACTCAACGGAACCAAAATTCTTGCTAGCCCTTTTGGTTACAACGTTCCATTTTGTTCTTAAGGTGCTTGGATTGGGGCCCCTGCCTTTTCGAGGATAAAAGAAGTCAAGGGTTAGTGGTACAATAGAAGTGGAGCGTCTCTGTGGCGGAAAAATGTTAGGCAGTATGTTTGGTAATGCGTCAGGGTGTGAGAGATTAAGCACAACGCAATCGCCCTTGAACTTTTTTTCTCTGTTCCCAATCCACTCCACTCTTCTTGCATTTACCAGTTCCTCGGCCAGTTGCTGTTTCCCCCACGAAGATATGGCCATGTTGTTGGTTAGCCAAGATAAAGATTTGTTTACAAGCGATGCTGTTGATTCAGCTTCACCGGAAGCCAGAGGGGGTACATTTGCTAAAACAAGAACTAATGGCGAGGCTTCCACCACCAGCTCAAATGACCCTTTTGAGGTATTAGCTTCAACAATAGAATTGGCGAGGGGTGCAACACCAGAGCTAATTTCCGGTAAGTTCATCAGAGGAGCCACTGGGGGGTTTGGAATAACAGTGGGTGGCAATTTGTTTGCTAAAATGTCATTAACCAGAGGTTGTACATTGGACGTAATGACTTCAGGGAGTTTCCCTACTTCACCCAGCGTTTTACCAAGGAGACCTTCCAGTTTAGTCACTTCAGCGGATAGCTTATCAATTTTGCTTATCAGAGGTTTGACTATACCTTTGATTTTTATGTCCATCAGATTGCAAAATTTCTGAAGTAGAATATTAGAGAAGGTTGCATATGTTTCCCCCGAGGGATCGTCCTCCTCCACACAAGAGGTTTTCCTTGGTGGTGTTGCAATTTTGTTTTTAGATGACCTTAACGCCGGTCGTTTTTGTATAGCTTTTCTTTTAACCCCAGTAATCCTTGGTGCTGGAATTGGAACAATGGGGGGGGGTAATAAGCTCACAGATCATGGGACTCAGAGGCACTACGTCAATGTCGTTAATATCTTCGGTGCTTGCCACTATGCCACTAGGTTGAATGGTGACAGTATCCTGTGAGGGAGCTTGTGCTACCCCAGAGAGGCTAGTGTTTGTCAGGTTAAAAGGATCCTCTGTTTCTATATCTACTAGTGGGGATTGTGTGGATGAATCCAAACCCAAAGAGGACCTTCTATCACTGTTGATTTTCGCCACTACCTGGAATAAATAGTTCTCCATAGTGTTAGTGGCAGGCGTTGACTTTTTACCAGGCAAACCAGGCATGTGTGCAGATGGCTAGGTAACAGGATGTAAAGTTTAAATGTTAAAAAGCGAATTACCTGGCAGACGATGATTTTGCAGCTCAATGAACGTCTGTAGGCCTGTAGATGTTTGGGCAGAGTTCCTGGCCCAACCCAACCTTGTCCAACCTCAGACGGCCCGCCCTTTGCCCGGGCTTTGCCCCGGGCGTCCCGCGTAGCTGGCCCTTCGGCGCTTTTGTGCGCCTCCCCTGGCGCCCTCGCGGTGTCACAACGCGCGCCGCCGCGTAGGCTGCCGGGAATCGTAGTCCCGGAGCGGCGGCGCGACCTGAGTGCAGAGAAAGTGACTCTCGGCGGTGGCGGCGTGGGCTGACTGTCCTGGCGTGAGGCAGGTAAGTGCTGCGTGCTCCGGCGTGTGGCAGGTAAGTTTGATGCTCTCCCAGGGCTCCGCCGGCCCTTCGGCGCTTTTGTGCGCCTCCCCTGGCGCCCTCGCGGTGTCACAACGCGCGCCGCCGCGTAGGCTGCCGGGAATCGTAGTCCCGGAGCGGCGGCGCGACCTGAGTGCAGAGAAAGTGACTCTCGGCGGTGGCGGCGTGGGCTGACTGTCCTGGCGTGAGGCAGGTAAGTGCTGCGTGCTCCGGCGTGTGGCAGGTAAGTTTGATGCTCTCCCAGGGCTCCGCCGGCCCTTCGGCGCTTTTGTGCGCCTCTCCTGGCGCCCTCGCGGTGTCACAACGCGCGCCGCCGCGTAGGCTGCCGGGAATCGTAGTCCCGGAGCGGCGGCGCGACCTGAGTGCAGAGAAAGTGACTCTCGGCGGTGGCGGCGTGGGCTGACTGTCCTGGCGTGAGGCAGATAAGTGCTGCGTGCTCCGGCGTGTGGCAGGTAAGTTTGATGCTCTCCCAGGGCTCCGCCGGCCCTTCGGCGCTTTTGTGCGCCTCCCCTGGCGCCCTCGCGGTGTCACAACGCGCGCCGCCGCGTAGGCTGCCGGGAATCGTAGTCCCGGAGCGGCGGCGCGACCTGAGTGCAGAGAAAGTGACTCTCGGCGGTGGCGGCGTGGGCTGACTGTCCTGGCGTGAGGCAGGTAAGTGCTGCGTGCTCCGGCGTGTGGCAGGTAAGTTTGAAGCTCTCCAGCCTCTTGCGCTCTCTCTCTGAGTACATCAACCCTCCCCTCCTCCACCTGCTCCGCATTTCTGCTGCATCCTCCTTTCACCCTCCGCCTCCCCACCCACACCTGTTTCTGAAGACAGCCTAAACTACCTACGACCGGTTCAGGGGTCAGCAAACAGCCCCCACACATGTGAGAAGCACCAGGAATTCACTGCACTGGTCTATATTGATAAGGCACGCGCTACATTTAGACAATGTCATCACCGTGGATCTCTCTTTCCCGTTCAGCGTAGTCCTCACCGCCTAGATCTCCTGGCTACCTCACCAAACAGGCACCAATTGTGCCTCTCCACATTCTCCTGTGTTTCAGCAGTGCGCACCTTCTAGAAACCTTGATGCTCCCCCCACCCACACACAAAGACACACTCGCATTCATTCAGTCAGTTTGCCCTTCTTTCGGCTCCCTCCCCCCATTAACACACACACGTACAAGCTGTGTGCCCATCTCGTGAACTCAGCAGTGTGGCCCGGACACAGGGTTGTGGGGGGTGTGGCGCTTGGGAGGGGTGGTGTAAGATGATTCTCTGGAACAAGCAGCTTTTATAGTTCCTGATTTATAGCACTCGCCATAGCAGCTTGTTTCTAGGAGTTAAACCAAGTGAAATGCAATCTCCAGAAAATGTTCAAGAAGAGGCTGGCGCAGAAAGTTGTGCAGACGCGGGGTTGCGGGGGGCTGGCGCTCTGGAGGGGTGTTGTAAGACGATTCTCTGAAACAAGTGGCTTTTATAGTTCCTGATTTATAGCCCTCACCATGATGTATACTTTACTCTTTTTTCTGGTGTCCCACTAGGACGGCCTCAGCTTGCTTTCCATCTGGCGTAAAAGGTTCATTATCTTTATTGGGCCATCTGTTTGGCCTCCATAAAGATAACAAACCTTTTAAGCCAGAAGGAAGTCAGGGCAGTCCGTCCAAGTGGGACAGCAGAAAAAGATAAAAGTATACATCACCAACACCTCTTTCCCAATGGCTGGCCACCATTTAGCATAAACGGCGACGCCGGCCAATGGGAAAGAGGGGTGGGACTAAATGCCCGCTAGTGAATCTCCCTCTAAATCATTAAATCTCGCGAGCGAGGCTGCGCATGTGCGCAGTCCACGCCAGCTCGACCTAAAATACTTACCTAAAGTACTGAAGGACAGGCCACCAGCCCTGGTACTGAAGGACAGGCCACCAGCCCTAGCACTGAAGGACAGGCCACCAGCCGTGGCACTGAAGGACAGGCCACCAGCCCTGGCACTGAAGGACAGGCCACCAGCCCTGGTACTGAAGGACAGGCCACGAACCTGGTACTGAAGGACAGGCCACCAGCCCTGGTACTGAAGGACAGGCCACCAGCCCTAGCACTGAAGGACAGGCCACCAGCCGTGGCACTGAAGGACAGGCCACCAGCTCTGGTACTGAAGGACAGGCCACCAGCCCTGGTACTGAAGGACAGGCTACCGGCCCTGGCACTGAAGGACAGGCCACCAGCTCTGGTACTGAAGGACAGGCCACCAGCCCTAGCACTGAAGGACAGGCCACCAGCCCTGGTACTGAAAGACAGGCCACCGGCACTGGCACTGAAGGACAGGACACACGCTCTGGTACTGAAGCACAGGCCACCAGCCCTGGCACTGAAGGACAGGCCACCAGCCCTGGCACTGAAGGACAGGCCACCAGCTCTGACACTGAAGGACAGGCCACCAGCCTGGAACTGAAGGACAGGCCACCAGCTCTGGTACTGAAGGACAGGCCACCAGCATTGGTACTGAAGGACAGGCCACCAGCCCTGGCACTGAAGGACAGGCCACCAGCCCTGGCACTGAAGGACAGGCCACCAGCATTGGTACTGAAGGATAGGCCACCGGCCCTGGTACTGAAGGACAGGCCACCAGCATTGGTACTGAAGGACAGGCCACCAGCTCTGGTACTGAAGGACAGGCCACCAGCCCTGGCACTGAAGGACAGGCCACCAGCATTGGTACTGAAGGACAGGCCACCAACTCTGGTACCGAAGGACAGGCCACTGGCCCTGGTACTGAAGGACAGGCCACCAGCCCTGGCACTAAAGGAAAGGCCACCGGCCCTGGTACTGAAGGAGAAGGACAGGCCACTGGCCCTGGTACTGAAGGACAGGCCACCAGCTCTGGTACTTAAGGACAGGCCACCAGCCCTGGCACTGAAGGACAGGCCACCAGTTCTGGTACTGAAGGACAGGCCACCAGCCCTGGTACTGAAGGACAGGCCACCAGCCTGGTACTGAAGGACAGGCCACCAGCTCTGGTACTGAAGGACAGGCCACCAGCCCTGGCACTGAAGGACAGGCCACCAGCCCTGGTACTGAAGGACAGGCCACCATCCTGGTACTGAAGGACAGGCCACCAGCCCTGGTACTGAAGGACAGGCCACCAGCCCTAGCACTGAAGGACAGGCCACCAGCCGTGGCACTGAAGGACAGGCCACCAGCTCTGGTACTGAAGGACAGGCCACCAGCCCTGGTACTGAAGGACAGGCTACCGGCCCTGGCACTGAAGGACAGGCCACCAGCTCTGGTACTGAAGGACAGTCCACCAGCCCTAGCACTGAAGGACAGGCCACCAGCCCTGGTACTGAAAGACAGGCCACCGGCACTGGCACTGAAGGACAGGCCACACGCTCTGGTACTGAAGCACAGGCCACCAGCCCTGGCACTGAAGGACAGGACACCAGCCCTGGCACTGAAGGACAGGACACCAGCTCTGACACTGAAGGACAGGCCACCAGCCTGGAACTGAAGGACAGGCCACCAGCTCTGGTACTGAAGGACAGGCCACCAGCCCTGGTACTGAAGGACAGGCCACCAGCCCTGGCACTGAAGGACAGGCCACCAGTCCTGTACTGAAGGACAGGCCACCAGCTCTGGTACTGTAGGATATGCCACCAGCCCTGGTACTGAAGGACAGGCCACCAGCCCTGGCACTGAAGGACAGGCCACCAGTCCTGTACTAAAGGACAGGCCACCAGCCCTGGCACTGAAGGACAGGCCACCAGCTCTGGTACTGAAGGACAGGCCACCAGCCCTAGCACTGAAGGACAGGCCACCAGCCCTGGTACTGAAGGACAGGCCACCGGCCCAGGCACTGAAGGACAGGCCACCAGCTCTGGTACTTAAGGACAGGCCACCAGCCCTGGCACTGAAGGACAGGCCACCAGCTCTGGTACTGAAGGACAGGCCACCAGCTCTGGCACTGAAGGACAGACCACCAGCTCTGGTACTGAAGGACAGGCCACCAGCCCTAGCACTGAAGGACAGGCCACCAGCTCTGGTACTGAAGGACAGGCCACCAGCCTGGTACTGAAGGACAGGCCACCAGCTCTGGCACTGAAGGACAGGCCACCAGCTCTGGTACTGAAGGACAGGCCACCAGCCCTAGCACTGAAGGACAGGCCACCAGCCCTGGTACTGAAGGACAGGCCACCGGCCCTGGCACTGAAGGATAGGCCACCAGCTCTGGTACTGAAGGACAGGCCACCAGCCCTGGTACTACAGCACAGGCCACCGGCCCTGGTACTGAAGGACAGGCCACCGGCCCTGGTACTGAAGGACAGGCGACCAGCATTGGTACTGAAGGACAGGCCACCAGCTCTGGTACTGAAGGACAGGCCACCAGCTCTGGCACTGAAGGACAGACCACCAGCTCTGGTACTGAAGGACAGGCCACCAGCCCTAGCACTGAAGGACAGGCCACCAGCTCTGGTACTGAAGGACAGGCCACCAGCCTGGTACTGAAGGACAGGCCACCAGCCTGGTACTGAAGGACAGGCCACTAGCTCTGGCACTGAAGGACAGGCCACCAGCCCTGGTACTGAAGGACAGGCCACCAGCCTGGTACTGAAGGACAAGCCACCAGCCTGGTACTGAAGGACAGGCCACCAGCTCTGGTACTGAAGGACAGGCCACCGGCCCTGGCACTGAAGGATAGGCCACCAGCTCTGGTACTGAAGGACAGGCCACCAGCCCTGGTACTAAAGCACAGGCCACCGGCCCTGGTACTGAAGGACAGGCCACCGGCCCTGGTACTGAAGGACAGGCCACCAGCATTGGTACTGAAGGACAGGCCACCAGCTCTGGTACTGAAGGACAGGCCACCAGCCCTGGCACTGAAGGACAGGCCACCAGCATTGGTACTGAAGGACAGGCCACCAACTCTGGTACTGAAGGACAGGCCACTGGCCCTGGTACTGAAGGACGGGCCACCAGCCCTGGCACTAAAGGAAAGGCCACCGGCCCTGGTACTGAAGGAGAAGGACAGGCCACCGGCCCTGGTACTGAAGGACAGGCCACCAGCCCTGGCACTGAAGGACAGGCCTCCAGCTCCGGTACTGAAGGACAGGCCACCAGCCCTGGCACTGAAGGACAGGCCACCAGCCCTGGTACTGAAGGACAGGCCACCAGCCCTGGCACTGAAGGACAGGCCACCAGCCCTGGCACTGAAGGACATGCCACCAGCTCTGGTACTGAAGAACAGGCCACCGGCCCTGGGACTGAAGGAAAGCCCACCAGCCCTTGCACTGAAGGACAGGCCACCAGCCCTGGCACTGAAGGACAGGCCACCAGCTCTGGTACTGAAGGACAGGCCACCAGCCCTGGCACTGAAGGACACGCCATGGTACTGAAGGACAGGCCACCAGCCCTGGCACTGAAGGACAGGCCACCAGCCCTGGCACTGAAGGACAGGCCACCAGCCCTGGTACTGAAGGACAGGCCACCAGCCCTGGCACTGAAGGGCAGGCCACCAGCCCTGGTACTGAAGGACAGGCCACCAGCCCTGGTACTGAAGGACAGGCCACCAGCCCTGGTACTGAAGGACAGGCCACCAGCTCTGGTACTGAAGGACAGGCCACCAGCCCTGGTACTGAAGGACAGGCCACCAGCCTGGTACTGAAGGACAGGCCACCAGCTCTGGTACTGAAGGACAGGCCACCAGCCCTGGCACTGAAGGACAGGCCACCAGCCCTGGTACTGAAGGACAGGCCACCAACCTGGTACTGAAGGACAGGCCACCAGCCCTGGTACTGAAGGACAGGCCACCAGCCCTAGCACTGAAGGACAGGCCACCAGCCGTGGCACTGAAGGACAGGCCACCAGCTCTGGTACTGAAGGACAGGCCACCAGCCCTGGTACTGAAGGACAGGCTACCGGCCCTGGCACTGAAGGACAGGCCACCAGCTCTGGTAATGAAGGACAGGCCACCAGCCCTAGCACTGAAGGACAGGCCACCAGCCCTGGTACTGAAAGACAGGCCACCGGCACTGGCACTGAAGGACAGGCCACACGCTCTGGTACTGAAGCACAGGCCACCAGCCCTGGCACTGAAGGACAGGACACCAGCCCTGGCACTGAAGGACAGGCCACCAGCCTGGTACTGAAGGACAGGCCACCAGCCTGGTACTGAAGGACAGGCCACTAGCTCTGGCACTGAAGGACAGGCCACCAGCCCTGGTACTGAAGGACAGGCCACCAGCCTGGTACTTAAGGACAAGCCACCAGCCTGGTACTGAAGGACAGGCCACCAGCTCTGGTACTGAAGGACAGGCCACCGGCCCTGGCACTGAAGGATAGGCCACCAGCTCTGGTACTGAAGGACAGGCCACCAGCCCTGGTACTAAAACACAGGCCACCGGCCCTGGTACTGAAGGACAGGCCACCGGCCCTGGTACTGAAGGACAGGCCACCAGCATTGGTACTGAAGGACAGGCCACCAGCTCTGGTACTGAAGGACAGGCCACCAGCCCTGGCACTGAAGGACAGGCCACCAGCATTGGTACTGAAGGACAGGCCACCAACTCTGGTACTGAAGGACAGGCCACTGGCCCTGGTACTGAAGGACGGGCCACCAGCCCTGGCACTAAAGGAAAGGCCACCGGCCCTGGTACTGAAGGAGAAGGACAGGCCACCGGCCCTGGTACTGAAGGACAGGCCACCAGCCCTGGCACTGAAGGACAGGCCTCCAGCTCCGGTACTGAAGGACAGGCCACCAGCCCTGGCACTGAAGGACAGGCCACCAGCCCTGGTACTGAAGGACAGGCCACCAGCCCTGGCACTGAAGGACAGGCCACCAGCCCTGGCACTGAAGGACATGCCACCAGCTCTGGTACTGAAGAACAGGCCACCGGCCCTGGGACTGAAGGAAAGCCCACCAGCCCTTGCACTGAAGGACAGGCCACCAGCCCTGGCACTGAAGGACAGGCCACCAGCTCTGGTACTGAAGGACAGGCCACCAGCCCTGGCACTGAAGGACAGGCCATGGTACTGAAGGACAGGCCACCAGCCCTGGCACTGAAGGACAGGCCACCAGCCCTGGCACTGAAGGACAGGCCACCAGCCCTGGTACTGAAGGACAGGCCACCAGCCCTGGCACTGAAGGGCAGGCCACCAGCCCTGGTACTGAAGGACAGGCCACCAGCCCTGGTACTGAAGGACAGGCCACCAGCCCTGGTACTGAAGGACAGGCCACCAGCTCTGGTACTGAAGGACAGGCCACCAGCCCTGGTACTGAAGGACAGGCCACCAGCCTGGTACTGAAGGACAGGCCACCAGCTCTGGTACTGAAGGACAGGCCACCAGCCCTGGCACTGAAGGACAGGCCACCAGCCCTGGTACTGAAGGACAGGCCACCAACCTGGTACTGAAGGACAGGCCACCAGCCCTGGTACTGAAGGACAGGCCACCAGCCCTAGCACTGAAGGACAGGCCACCAGCCGTGGCACTGAAGGACAGGCCACCAGCTCTGGTACTGAAGGACAGGCCACCAGCCCTGGTACTGAAGGACAGGCTACCGGCCCTGGCACTGAAGGACAGGCCACCAGCTCTGGTAATGAAGGACAGGCCACCAGCCCTAGCACTGAAGGACAGGCCACCAGCCCTGGTACTGAAAGACAGGCCACCGGCACTGGCACTGAAGGACAGGCCACACGCTCTGGTACTGAAGCACAGGCCACCAGCCCTGGCACTGAAGGACAGGACACCAGCCCTGGCACTGAAGGACAGGCCACCAGCTCTGACACTGAAGGACAGGCCACCAGCCTGGAACTGAAGGACAGGCCACCAGCTCTGGTACTGAAGGACAGGCCACCAGCCCTGGTACTGAAGGACAGGCCACCAGCCCTGGCACTGAAGATCAGGCCACCAGTCCTGGCACTGAAGGACAGGCCACCAGCTCTGGAACTGTAGGATAGGCCACCAACCCTGGTACTAAAGGACAGGCCACCAGCCCTGGCACTGAAGGACAGGCCACCAGCTCTGGTACTGAAGGACAGGCCACCAGCCCTAGCACTGAAGGACAGGCCACCAGCCCTGGTACTGAAGGACAGGCCACCGGCCCAGGCACTGAAGGACAGGCCACCAGCTCTGGTACTTAAGGACAGGCCACCAGCCCTGGCACTGAAGGACAGGCCACCAGCTCTGGTACTGAAGGACAGGCCACCAGCTCTGGCACTGAAGGACAGACCACCAGCTCTGGTACTGAAGGACAGGCCACCAGCCCTAGCACTGAAGGACAGGCCACCAGCTCTGGTACTGAAGGACAGGCCACCAGCCTGGTACTGAAGGACAGGCCACCAGCTCTGGCACTGAAGGACAGGCCACCAGCTCTGGTACTGAAGGACAGGCCACCAGCCCTAGCACTGAAGGACAGGCCACCAGCCCTGGTACTGAAGGACAGGCCACCGGCCCTGGCACTGAAGGATAGGCCACCAGCTCTGGTACTGAAGGACAGGCCACCAGCCCTGGTACTACAGCACAGGCCACCGGCCCTGGTACTGAAGGACAGGCCACCGGCCCTGGTACTGAAGGACAGGCCACCAGCCCTGGCACTGAAGATCAGGCCACCAGTCCTGGCACTGAAGGACAGGCCACCAGCTCTGGAACTGTAGGATAGGCCACCAACCCTGGTACTAAAGGACAGGCCACCAGCCCTGGCACTGAAGGACAGGCCACCAGCTCTGGTACTGAAGGACAGGCCACCAGCCCTAGCACTGAAGGACAGGCCACCAGCCCTGGTACTGAAGGACAGGCCACCGGCCCAGGCACTGAAGGACAGGCCACCAGCTCTGGTACTTAAGGACAGGCCACCAGCCCTGGCACTGAAGGACAGGCCACCAGCTCTGGTACTGAAGGACAGGCCACCAGCTCTGGCACTGAAGGACAGACCACCAGCTCTGGTACTGAAGGACAGGCCACCAGCCCTAGCACTGAAGGACAGGCCACCAGCTCTGGTACTGAAGGACAGGCCACCAGCCTGGTACTGAAGGACAGGCCACCAGCTTTGGCACTGAAGGACAGGCCACCAGCTCTGGTACTGAAGGACAGGCCACCAGCCCTAGCACTGAAGGACAGGCCACCAGCCCTGGTACTGAAGGACAGGCCACCGGCCCTGGCACTGAAGGATAGGCCACCAGCTCTGGTACTGAAGGACAGGCCACCAGCCCTGGTACTACAGCACAGTCCACCGGCCCTGGTACTGAAGGACAGGCCACCGGCCCTGGTACTGAAGGACAGGCCACCAGTCCTGGCACTGAAGGACAGGCCACCAGCTCTGGAACTGTAGGATAGGCCACCAACCCTGGTACTAAAGGACAGGCCACCAGCCCTGGCACTGAAGGACAGGCCACCAGCTCTGGTACTGAAGGACAGGCCACCAGCCCTAGCACTGAAGGACAGGCCACCAGCCCTGGTACTGAAGGACAGGCCACCGGCCCAGGCACTGAAGGACAGGCCACCAGCTCTGGTACTGAAGGACAGGCCACCAGCCTGGTACTGAAGGACAGGCCACCAGCTCTGGCACTGAAGGACAGGCCACCAGCTCTGGTACTGAAGGACAGGCCACCAGCCCTAGCACTGAAGGACAGGCCACCAGCCCTGGTACTGAAGGACAGGCCACCGGCCCTGGCACTGAAGGATAGGCCACCAGCTCTGGTACTGAAGGACAGGCCACCAGCCCTGGTACTACAGCACAGGCCACCGGCCCTGGTACTGAAGGACAGGCCACCGGCCCTGGTACTGAAGGACAGGCGACCAGCATTGGTACTGAAGGACAGGCCACCAGCTCTGGTACTGAAGGACAGGCCACCAGCCCTGGCACTGAAGGACAGGCCACCAGCATTGGTACTGAAGGACAGGCCACCAACTCTGGTACCGAAGGACAGGCCACTGGCCCTGGTACTGAAGGACAGGCCACCAGCCCTGGCACTAAAGGAAAGGCCACCGGCCCTGGTACTGAAGGAGAAGGACAGGCCACCGGCCCTGGTACTGAAGGACAGGCCATCGGCCCTGGCACTGAAGGACAGGCCATTGGCCCTGGTACTGAAGGACAGGCCACCAGCCCTGGCACTGAAGAGCAGTGCGAGGTATTTGTCTGCGGCATCCTTGCATGCACACCCATGTTTGGACGCGGGGTCCCCATGTATGCACACCCATGTTTGGACGCGGGGTCCCCATGTATGCACACCCATGTTTGGACGCTGGGTCCCCATGTATGCACACCCATGTTTGGACGCTGGGTCCCCATGTATGCACACCCATGTTTGGACGCTGGGTCCCCATGTATGCACACCCATGTTTGGACGCGGGGTCCCCATGTATGCGCACCCATGTTTGGACGCTGGGTCCCCATGTATCCATACAGGCTCCCTCCTTTTCATGCGCTGCCAGTAGCTTCTGCAGCAGTTTTTATGTGGCACTGATTGCTCACATGTGCTGGCTGAAGTTCTTGCAGCAGGCTTTGGGAAGCAGCGATTGTACATGTGTGCTGTCCCTAGCTTGTGCAAAAAGAACAATTGATGGACAGAATGCAGAACAATGTCATACATTCACCCAGTACAGAGATCTGGGCTTAAATCCATCGTTTTTTTGGTCACCATGACATTCCAGTTTGGACCCAGCCATATGCAAATCAGCCTTGACCCTGTGCCTCATGGAACAGTCCAGCCCGAACTGCCAAGCCAGGTCTTCGTTGTAACAGAAACAAGCATCCAAGGACCGGTTTCAGGGTTTCACCCCTCACCAGCCAGGCTAGCTTGATTCCAGTGGCATGGAGAGCACGGGACCCACGTCTGGGCATACCCGTCCCACTCGGAGTAGCTTGAAGCCCTCGTGTGCTCTCCGTGGGCCCGATTCACAGAACTAATTTAAGACAAAATCCTAAACTTACTACCATTTCGGTATTCACAGAAGTTAGGACTCCTAAATGCCTTATGTGAATACCAAAAGTAGTAAGTTCAGTGTTTCGTCTTAAGTTGGTTCTGTGAACCGGGCCCTGTAGCCTCTGTAGCATTAGGAGGTCCACCCATGCAAAGTGCTGGAGCTGCACAAAGGTGGGTGTTGCACACGGCTTGGGGGTCTAATGTAGGATATTGTGTTTTATACCTACAAAGCCCTACATGCAGCTGGTAGGTGCTTCTGTCGGGGTGAAGTGGGGAGAACAAAAGGAAGGGGCTATCCGCACTGGGGTTCGGCTGCCTTTAGAATGAGACACAGAGCACACAAGGCATGTGAGCGAGTCATCGTGCACCCGACAAGCGCGCATTGTTCAGCTGGCCTTGTGCCTGCCTTGTGCCTGTCTTGTGCCTGCCTTGTGCCTGCCTTGTGCCTGCTGTAATGTGGCATCGAGGACGTAGCAAACCCCTCTCTTGCCGTCTGGCATTTGTCCTTCTGGGTATTTTAAGCCTGGGTCCTGTGATGGGACGGAGGGGACGAGGTGGTTTGTGATGGATAAAGGATCTTTGTCCTCCCTGCTGCGGGCCATTTCTCACATTACAAAGTGTGCAGCTCTGAGACTCATGGAAGGGAGGCAGAGGCCTGCAGAGGTGGGCTGGTGGGTACTGACTGCAGGTTGGGTGACTGTCTGCAGTTCTTTCTGTGTTCATGTGGCTTCTCTTTAATGTATGCTCCTTCAGGAGGGATTGGCGTGGCTGCTCTACTTTGAATGATACAGATTCCTACAGTTGAAGGTCTGGTGGTACCTTGACAGCTGGCTGCTGTTTGCAGGTTGGTGATTGGCTGTAGTTCAATGTATGTGGTCATGTGACATCTCTTGGATATACCATCCTTGAGGAGTTAGATATGTGACTGCACTTCTCTGGGTGATTCTGACTCCCACACATCTAGGGCTGGTGGTATCTTGACACGTGGTTGCCGTCTGCAGGTTGGTGATTGGCTATAGTTCAATCTATGTGTTCATGGGACTTCTCTTTAAAATACCATCCTAGAGGAGGGGTTGGTGTGACTCCTCTACTTGGAAAGATACAGAGTCCCACAAATGTAGATCTGGCTGCATCTTGACAGGTGTCTGGTGTTTGTAGGTTGGCATTGGCTGCGGTTGTTTCCCAGCTCAGGGGTGGTGGTCTGGAGTTCTGATGGGTGGAGTATTTCTTAAGGTGACATGTGTCTGATATACCATCCTAGATGAAATATTGGTGTGACTGCTCTACTCGGAGGGATACTGAGTCCACCAAATGTCGGTCTGGCAGTATCTGGATGGTCGTTGCTGGCTGTAGGTTGGTGACTGGCTGCAGTTCATTCTATGTGTATATCGGACCATTCCTCGACCACGTCTCAACCACCCCTTGACTGCCTCTCAGCCACCTTTCCACCGCCTCTTGACCACCCCTTGACTGCCTCTCCACCACCATTTCACTGCCTCTTGACCAACTCTCAGCCACCCCTTGACCACCTCTTGACCGTCTCTCGACCAATTCTTGACTGCCTCTCAACCAACCTTTCACTGCCTCTTGATCACCTCTCAACCACCCCTTGACTGTCTCTCGACCACCTCTCAACTGTCCCTTGACCACCTCTCGGTCACCCCTCGACCACCTATCAACCACCTCTCGGCCACCCCTCGACCACCTATCGACCACCTCTCGACCACCTCTCAACCACCTCTCGACAACCTCTCGACCACCCCTTGACCACCTCTCGACCACCTCTCCTCCACCTCTTGACCACCCCTTGACTGCCTCTCAACCACCTCTCAAATGCCCCTTGACCAACTCTCCGCCATCCCTCAACAGCCTTTCGACCACCCCTCAACCACCTCTTAACATCTGCATTTGACGCTTCGGCCGTGGTCTAACTTCTGCTCACTTGAGTCTCTACTCACCGAGTGTGAGGGATTCCAAGGCTCAGCCAGTGACCTTCTCCAGATCACCAGTCCAAGGAGTCAGTCTGCAGCCACACCGAGGAGGAAAGCGCTACGAGGAGCATGTGCCTGAATACTACCCACAGACGGCTGTAACAATTATCTGAGCTTACAACAGAAAGACTGTTGTGTTTTGTCAATTGTATAGTGCACTAATCACCTGAGGGGGTATCCAGGGACTGAAGCAGGTGTAGGTTTGTGGTCCTCAAGGTGGTTATGCGAAGAGCCAGGTCTCAGCTTCTTGTGGAACTCAAGAAGTGAGCGGAGGCTCTGATGTGTTGAGGGAGGTCTCAAGAAGTGAGGAGAGGCCCTGATGTGTTGAGGGATGTCTCAAGAAGTGAGGAGGAGGCCCTGATGTGTAGAGGGAGGTCTCAAGAAGTGAGGAGGAGGCTCTGGTGTGTTGAGGGAGGTCACAAGAAGTGAGGTGGAGGCTCTGATGTGTAGAGGGAGGTTTCAAGAAGCGAGGAGGAGGCTCTGATGTGTTGAGGGAGGTCTCAAGAAGTGAGGAGGAGGCTCTGATGTGTTGAGGGAGGTCTCAAGAAGTGAGGAGGCTCTGAGGTGTTGAGGGAGGTCTCAAGAAGTGAGGAGGAGGCTCTGATGTTTTGCGGGAGGTCTCAAGAAGTGAGGAGGCTCTGAGGTGTTGAGGGAGGTCTCAAGAAGTGAGGAGGAGGCCCTGACGTGTTGAGGGAGGTCTCAAGAAGTGAGGAGGCGGCCCTGACGTGTTTAGGGAGGTCTCAAGAAGTGAGGAGGTGGCCCTGACGTGTTGAGGGAGGTCTGAAGAAGTGAGGAGTGGCCCTGATGTGTTGAGGGAGGTCTAAAGAAGTGAGGAGGCAGCCCTGACGTGTTGAGGGAGGCTTCAAGAAGTGAGGAGGCTCTGAGGTGTTGAGGGAGGTCTCAAGAAGGGAGGAGGGTCCGATGTGTTGAGGGAGGTCTCAAGAAGTGAGGAGGAGGCTCTGATGTGTTTGGGGAATGTCTGACATAATATCGACAGACAGAATATCTACATACAAAAATATCGACACAAAAATATCGAAATCAAAAATATCGGAGTCATATCTTCATAAAGGTAAGTACAAAAATATCGAAAAATTAATATCGTAGTACAAAAATATAGAAATAAAAAATATCGTTTTTTAAAATGTATTAATAATAATGTAAAAATAATTCTAAAATACATATAATTTTACAAATATTAAATAAAAATATTAAAACATAATTAAAAAATTTAAACTAATACATATACATTTAAAATAAATTAAAAACGTAATAATTTAATGTAATTTTATTTTTTATAATTTCATTTAATTGATTTAATTTAAATTTCTTTTATTTTTACCCTGTACGCCTGTACCCCAAAAACCCAAAACTGACCCTGAACCCTAAAAATATCCCTGTACCCCAAAAACCCAAAACTGACCCTGAACCCTAAAAATACCCCTTTACCCAAAAACTGAAAACTGACCCTGAACCCTAAAAATACCCCTTGACCCTGAACCCTAAAAATACCCCTTTACCCAAAAACTGAAAACTGACCCTGAACCCTAAAAATACCCCTTTACCCAAAAACTGAAAACTGACCCTGAACCCTAAAAATACCCCTTTACCCAAGAACTAAAAACTGACCCTGAACACTAAAAATACCACTTTACCCAAAAACTGAAAACTGACCCTGAACCCTAAAAATACCCCTTTACCCAAAAACTGAAAACTGACCCTGAACCCTAAAAATACCCCTTTACCCAAAAACCCAAAACTGACCCTGAACCCTAAAAATACCCCTTTACCCAAAAACCCGAACTGACCCTGAACCCTAAAAATACTCCTTTACCCAAAATTAATTAATATTATTTAATTACCAATTAATTAATAATTAACAATAACAATAAAGTAAATATATTAGCACATTAGCTGTAATTAATTTAATTTAATAATTAATATTATTTTTCCCAATTAATTAATTAACAATAACAAAAAATTATATATATAAAAAAATTACTCTAAATAATGTAATTAACTAATTAATAAGTACCCCAAAAACCCAAAACTGACCCTGAACCCTAAAAATATCCCTGTACCCCAAAAACCCAAAACTGACCCTGAACCCTAAAAATACCCCTTTACCCAAAAACTGAAAACTGACCCTGAACCCTAAAAATACCCCTTGACCCTGAACCCTAAAAATACCCCTTTACCCAAAAACTGAAAACTGACCCTGAACCCTAAAAATACCCCTTTACCCAAAAACTGAAAACTGACCCTGAACCCTAAATATACCCCTTTACCCAAGAACTGAAAACTGACCCTGAACCCTAAAAATACTCCTTTACCCAAAAACTGAAAACTGACCCTGAACCCTAAAAATACCCCTTTACCCAAAAACCCCAAACTGACCCTGAACCCTAAAAATACCCCTTTACCCAAAAACCCAAAACTGACCCTGAACCCTAAAAATACTCCTTTACCCAAATTTAATTAATATGATTTAATTAGCAATTAATTAATAATTAACAATAACAATAAAGTAAATATATTAGCACATTAGCTGTAATTAATTTAATTTAATAATTAATATTATTTTTCCCCAATTAATTAATTAACAATAACAAAAAATTATATATATAAAAAATTACTCTAATTAATGTAATTAACTAATTAATATTAATTAATTACCAATTAATTAATAATTAAAAACATGTACAAAATTATATTAATTAATTAACTAATTAATATTAATTAATTCCCAATTAATTATTAATTACAAATATTTACAAACATATATTAATTAATTAATTAATATTAAATTACTTCCCACCCTATTCCCCTATAAACCCACAACCTGCTCTGATACTAAAACGCAAAATGTAAACAAATTTACAAATGTTCAAACATACGTTACAAAACATGTTTAACAAACATATAAACAACATAATAAAATACATAACACTAAACAAAATTTCGATATTAGTAAAATTCGATATTAGTAACATACATACCTTAAAAAAACGATATTCTGTCTGTCGATATTTTGGACATCGATATTCTATACTGTCGAAATTAAAACATCGATATTATTGTATATCGATATTTTAATTTCGATATTTTGTCTGCATACTGTGTTTGGGGAGGTCGTTCCATGTCTTGGGTGCCATGAGGGTCCTCCAATTTTGCTTTGGCAGATGCAGGGAATGTGTACGAGTGAGAACAAGCCACAGTGTACATGTCTGGTGGGCTGGTGAAAGTGTATGGGGTGTATAGGGTGTTCAGCTATTCTGGTCCTGTGTTGTGTAGGGCTTTGAATGTGTGCATGAGAAGTTTGAATTGGCTGCGCTTGTGATTGACGAGCCTGTGAAGCTTCCTGAGGAGGGTGTGATGTGGGTATGGTGTCAGAGGTCAAGTATCAGTTTTGTGGCGGCGTTTTGGATGGTCGGGAGTCTGTGTAGGAATTATTTGGAGGTTCCAGCGTAGAGAGTGTTGCCGTAGTCTAGACTGCTGGTGATGAGCGCTTGTGTGAGGATCAGTCTGGTGTTCTAAGTAAACCCTTTCAAGATCATTCGGATGTGGAGGCAGGAGGTGCTCACTGCGGTGCCTTGAGCTGTCATGTGGAGCTAGGATGATCCCTCCATTTCTTGCGTGGTCGGTGGGAGTGGTGTTGATTCTAGCTCCGACGGCCACCAGGTGGAGTCCCATGGGGAGGTCTTGTTGCTGAAGACCTATACTTCTGTCTTGTCAGAATTGAGCTTGAGGCAGTTGGTTTGCATCCAGTCTGCTGCCATGGTCATTCAGTTGGTGAAGTTGTTTCTGGCGGTGGTTGTTTTGTCTGTCAAGGAGAGCATGAGCTGGTGTCATTGGGGTAGGAGATGACAGTGATGTCTTGTGATCGGATGATGTTGACGAGAGGTGTCATATAGATGTTGAAAAGCGTGGGGCTGAGGGATGCACCCTGTGGGACTCCGCACGTCCGTTTCTTGCTCTCTGATGTGACAGGTGGCAGCCTGACGCTTTGGGTTCCTTCAGTGAGGAAGGAACAGGCCCATCTCATAGCGGATCCTCGTATGCCAATCTTGGGGAGTCTTCTGATATGGGTGTTGTGGGAGACAGTGTCGAAGGTCCCTGAGAGGTCAAGCAGGGGTACAGCTGCTGTTTCTTCTTGGTCCAGGATATTTCCAATGTCATCGGTGACCGCGGTGAGTGTTGGTATGGTGCTGCGGTTGTTTCTGAATCCTGATTGAGTGTTGTCTAGAAGATGGTGGCGTTTGCTGTAGATTGTGAGTTGCTTGGTGACGGCCGTCTCAATCACTTTGGCTGGGTAGGAGAGCAGGGAGATGGGTCGGACGTTGCTCAGTTGATTTGGGTCAGCTGTGGGGTTCTTGAGTAGGGCGTTGATTTCTGCAAGTTTCCATTCACCAGGGTGGTGCTGATTGTTGAAGTTCCCAGGTTGAAGATGTGGTGAGGACATGGGTTTTTGGGGCCCCTGATTAGACGGTGCGGATTATTGCTGCTGTGTCGTTTCGGATGAGGATTGCCCATTCGTTCAGGTGGCCGTCTTGGTTGGTAGTGGGTAGGTTAGCGATGAGTTCTATGGGGTTGGGTTGCACCAGTTCCCATCCTAAGAGGGTCTGGCTGCTGAGAATGCCCAAGCGAAGCCCCCTTGGGACAGTAAAACTCTGCAGGATGGTATCTGAGAACTGGTCACCACTGAAGTGTGGGCACCAACTAGGCACATGACACGGGGAGGTGGGGACTTGGGGTCAGTGGCTAATCGTGAGAGATCTCCAGTCCCTGTCCTGAGGAGAACCCCTGAAAACTGCAAGGGTTTGAAACGCGTTGACTCTGCGCTGGAATGCAAATTATATTGGGTGCAGCAGAAATGCAGTCTAAATAATCCTCTTCTGCTTAGCCGACCCTGACAAACAAAAAACACAGTCTCCAGTGCAGTACACAGGCAGGCCCTTTCTTGAAAACCATTTACAGACCGCCTGTTTGTATATTTGATATTTGGACTGGTGCCCAATAAATATAATATTTGGAGGTATTCCCCCCCCTTTCCCCTTTGTGTATATATATGGTGTCTTTATAATTGTTTTATCAATGTTTTCATTTTTTGGTATTTGTATTATGTATATGTATTTGTATTGATGGTTTTAAATGTACTAAATAACACTGTTTCTTTTTTCGTACCTCTTGAAAAGAAAAAAAACATATAAATAAGTAAAAATGATCAGAACTAAAATGTCACCCGTTTAGGATTATTGGCTAGGTGTGGTGTCAAGAATTTGAATTTGAACGTTCTACCTGGCCAATTTTGTTGTTTATTCAGTCATAGTGGGCTAGGCTAGGTAGTTATTATACCCAGGCCTTTTTTGTTTTCTCTAGGGTTACATAGTCAGCATAAGACCAAGGGGCAGTTCTGGCTCATGTAAGCATGCTAAATGACTAATATTGAAGAACCGGGTTTTAGAACCCAGCGGCGCCAGGGAAAACGCCCGATGTCTTCGGATTCCCCTGTCTTGGCAAACAGAGACACGGGACACTTCTCGGTGACGTCAAGGACCAAATTTATTGGCTGCACTCATACTTAGCTGAAACGTCGATTGGGTCACTAGAAGACCCGTCTATCGTCTCGCTCTACAAATCGTCTAATGGCTCCAAGACAGGGTGACAGTCAGGGCAGCAGTCCTTCGTAGCCGTCGGAAAGCGGGGAACCTCGCAGTAAAGACTTTCGGACCACAACGACATACAGGGGTCGATGAAGTGGCAGGCCTTCCTCCAGAATTTTCACACGAAGCTCCTCACGATCTTCAGGCTTGGACCGGTACCGCTGAAGTCGCCCCCACATTGGGCGCCAACTGAAGAACCGGGTTTTAGAACCCAGCAGCGCCAGGGCAAACGCCCGATGTCTTCGGATTCCCCTGACTTGGTAAACAGAGACACGGGACACTTCTCGGTGACGTCAAGGACCAAATTTATTGGCTGCAACCAGGAACAGAGGTCTACGAAGCACAACACGGGTGGTTCGCTAGAGACTGCACAAATTCATAGAGCGGAGCATCGTCTTTTATGCTAAAAATCATATTCCTGGCTAGCATCGATTACATACAAACTGACCAATTGGAGGGTGACATTTCAAACATATCGCATGTCGACAAACCCACTTTCTGTTGTCCAGCCCACCAGAAATGACCAAGCAAAATCCAACAGTCCTGTTCGAACAGGCCGGACGGACCCATCATAAAACCTCAACCCAAATCAATAATTAAGCCATAAAGGAAGGAACAGAAGCATATGAGAAGCGAGATAGAAGGGTGTGTGCATGTACCATAAACCCAGCAATGTCCTGCTCTTTGATCTCTATCTGACCAGCTGCTTAACAAGGAACTGGCTCAACGAGGTCAGCCTCGGGCAAGGGAGTCAGTTAGTTCAGGTCACTCAGAAGTCAGCTAAAGGTGTACGTGTCCCAAAGACTCGTTCGGCAGTAGTCATCGGCCTACATGAGGGCAACCACACAAAATGGCTGCCGTACACAAAATGGAACCCGAGGGTTCAAACGAAATCCATGAATACGTAGTGTTCTCATTGATCGATTATGACGAAAACACTCGTACACACCGCACTCGTCATTTGCGGTCCGCTGATACCAGAATCGTCTATATCCGACGACCTTTATTGAACGGGTTCAGAATCACGGAACCTCAGACCCTCCTTTTGCCCTCACATCGGCAACAAACCCAAACCCATGTCAGTCTGAATCCAGGTCTATATTCATCAGATCATCAAGATGTTGCTGTAGCATCATCCTAGTACTTAGCAACTCTCTCTGGACAGGTCTCCTCGCACACGAAGTAGCACAAAGGCCACATATAGCAGGAGCACACTGTACACAGAGACAGAACAGGAAAAGGATAGCTAAGATCATCCCAATGACCATCAGAATCTTCCATCCCCACGTGGATAACAAACCCCAAAACCATCCCATCAACGACCAATCTCCCTCGTCTATATGTACCGACTTGGAGATCTTATGTAGCCTGGAAATGGCCTGGAAGACTGTTGGAGCGTTGTCTGGAATGAAAACGCAGCAGCTCAATTGAATCAATTTACACACCCCACCTCTATCTGCAAGTATGACATCTAGCGCAACTCTGTTCTGAAGAGTCATAAGGCGATCCGACTGGAGCTCAGCAGTCAAGTTACTAAGGGCACCGGCAGTTTCGACTATGGTGGACTCAACCTCTCATGTCAACTGTCGAATGTTCCTGCTATTAGCCATAGGTCCCAGAACGGCAGAAAACCCTTAAAGAAATCTCCCAATTCTTGTCCTGTGGTATCTTCCTTACTGAAGACACCTCTAGCAACTCTCGTCTTGTGGTAATCTGCCGCAGCAGCTGTAAATGTGGGAGGCAATAGGAACGAAACAAAACATGTGCCCGAGAAGTCAGGGGGCAACCATGTGTACGCTTTATCGTAACAGATGAAATAGGTACCCATAGCTGCTAAGAACGCTGGGGAAGTCTGAGACGCAAATACATATGTCTCAGGGCAGACACTCTTCCCTAACTGAGCTCTCGGATTCTTGCCATTACCTTGCAGACAATAATGACCCTGATGGGGCACTATCCAAATCGGATGGGATTTCTTCGGTCGCTGGTTAACACTCAGACTAACTCCGTATCCAGTAACATTCCATCCAATGTATGCTTGTGTCTCATCTCTCGGGATAGTCTCATAGGAACTGATTCCTCTAATCATGTCGACTATACCCTTGACCAGAGCACTAGTCTTTGGACTATCTTTCACAGAACGTTGGGGATAGATTCTGTGAGAAGTTGGCCCGATATGCAGCGTTCGCTATTCTAGCGACCACTATGCATCGGTCCAAACGACCCTTATGGTGATTGGTTGTAAGTCAACCTTAGACCAGCTATCCTAGTAGCGTGGATACGAGCAGTCTTCGGGCTAAACTCTAGAGGGCGTGTTAAGCCAGCTGTTACACCATCACATACCCCTTGAACACCAAGTGAAAGGACACCACACAAGTGTTATGAAAATAAACAGTGTATTTATTAGAATCACAACAGCTCTGTTCTCTTTATGAGGACCGGGTACTGAGTACAGAACAAAACTCTTAGGAAAATACTTCAAGTGCACAATCAATACAAGTGCCCGAGGGGCCGGAAAGTTTAGTGGTCTCGGGCGGACTTGATAAGGCAAGTCGGAAGCGAGAGACTCAGGACCCTTAAGTAAGGAGGCTATGCGGGCACCGAACTGCCGAAGTTACCTAACCACAAGGGCTGCGGCTGCACAAGTCTTACAGGCGTCGGGGGTCTTCGCTGACGAGCCAGGAGCCGGGAGAAAGGAGTTGCTGGCTGGCGACCAGTGATGGATAGTTCGTAGAGATCCAAGCCTGGATCAGAGATCGATGATACCTGAAAGCAGAGGGGACCAAGTTCGTACTACTAGCCAGTAGTCAGAGGGTACCAGGAGGGCACCGGATGATCGTCACCTCGACCAGGTGAGTGGGCGACGCTAGGCTCTGCAGTCTCACGGACCAGGAGGCGTTGTCGGCGACCCGGATGGAGGTGTGAGCTGTCCCACGAAGGTTGATGCTGTCGGCGTCGCTGGGCCCAGGATTGGGGCAACAAGCCGTGGCAGATTTCAGGGCCACGTGGTGGGCCTAAAATGGCGTCTGGAGTGGACCAGGAGGGTCCAGGGTGCTCCTCTCGCAGAAGGGAGCAAAGGCCAGTCTGGAGCAACCAGACCAGCAGCGTTGGTTTTCGGGTGTCGTCAAGAAGGGCACAAGCCAGCGGCTAGTGACCAGACAACGTGCTGAACAGCAAAGAGCAGAAGGGCCCCACGCAGATCGTGGAGATGCTGGGAGGCTGCACTTCGGTGCTGGAGCTGCTCAGGGTCGGGGCTTCTCGGACCCCAGAGCACTCACCAGAGGATTCCTTCGGTGGTCGTGCTGGTTAAGAAAGCGTGCAGGTTTTGATGATGGCCGGTCCCTCGAGGTCTCGTCGCTCCCACAGATCTCAGCTGAGCTGACGACGTGGGTAGAGGTCAGAGGTGCCAGGGAAGCCGGTTCTCGTCGAGCTGGGCAGTCGGATTCCTGAGGAAGGACTTGCAGCAAACCGCAGAGTTCTTAGATGGTGCCTGCGGATGCAGGGTGACTACTCCTTAGCCACAAGGGAGAAATCTTGAGAAGAGTCTCGAAGTCCTTTCGTAGAAAGTATTCTTGATTCAAAGATGATCCAATTTGGAAGGGTCCCGCTCCGGCCTTTATCCTAAAGAAAGGGGTGGGTACATGACTAGGTCCTGCCCTAGGGGTGGGACCAGGAAGGGGGGTAGTTACACCCCTCTCCCCTGCCGGACTTTCCCCAGGTCAGGGGCTGCGCGCCCCTGGAACTGTTTCTAACCGGCAGATGCGTAGTGAGCACCGGGGTGCCACTCCGCAGTCACCTTCTTGTAAAGCCCTACCTACCCAGAATACACAAACCCTGTCTGGGACGGTGCGTGCACCGCCCTGGACAGGAAACCCTTTGTCCAAGCTCTCCTCGCTGGAAGGACTCCCAGCAGCAGGAGGCCAGACTCGTGTCTGTGGTGGCAGCATCCATTTTGTGGAGCTGAGGCTTCAGTTAACTTTAACCGGGGTTCACAGTTACGTACATGTCGTGTCCCTCTAGAAGGGCGGAATGCTAACCTCGTCGCCAGCATTGGTGAGGGGTCAGCATCCCGATTCGTATGACACCTTACTCGACATGTCTTGATAACGCGATACCGAAGTTACCGATATGGTACGCGTTATCATGGAACAGCCATTGGGTCTTGGTTCCGCAAGCTGCAACCGGGCTCGGCTCGTGCCAGAGTCCAATTCACACGATTCCACGCACTCTGCCTTCAGGATTGTCAAGGCCTGCCATAGGCGTGGCTGATAGGAATGCGGGTGTCCATTTTAGGGTTAGATATAGGGATACTATATCTATAGCAACGGGCGAGTACGCCACGTTGCCCCAGCTGTCGCGCAGCCAGTTGTGTCAGATTTAGATGGCCATCCAGGGGTGGCATAATACATGCTTCAGCCCCTGGTAGGCCCTGGGTACACCGATGCCCTGAGTTACAGGGTCTGACAAGGTGGCCTAGTTCCAATTGGAAATGTACCTAAGGTACATGGAATCCATTTTAGAGAGAGAGCAGTAGGCCTGGGGTCCTGATTGGCAGGGCCCCAGGTCAACTAAGTCGGAAAACCAGCAAAACACCAGGCAAAAAGTCGGGGGTAACCATAGTCAGGTATCTACCTTCCTACACAACCCCCCCCCCAAACGAAAGGAGATAAGGCTATCCTTGTCCAGGTAAGCCTATATTGCCTGAGTGGCCATATGAGGTGGTACATGCACTGGCATGGTTACCCCCTGTATCATAGTCCACTAAGCAACCCCTCACCCTAAGGGTATCTGAGGGTCTCCACCATAGGGAATCACTACCTGTGGTGTGTTTTGGCAAAGTAAAGGGCTGGTGTGGGAATGGAGTACTGAAGTGAGATTCCACTACTGTTGGGCTCAACTTCCTCCAATCACTATCCACCATATGTGCCTTTCTTTCCAGTACTGAGTTGCTATGAGCTCTCAGGGTCAACCTCTGGCTACCTAAAGCTGGAGGCTGAGTCCCTCTGTTTGGCTTACTGGAGGGACAGGTCAGGTGTGGGGTTTTTAGGCCCCAGGTTTGGCTGTGCCCAACAGTGTCCAGCTGGGGGCGTTCCCTAACTAAGTTTAAGGGGGATCCCTCAGGAGTGTGTTTTATTTTCACTTGGCTAGGACTGCTAGCTTCAGTGATCCTAATCTGCTGATTGGGAAATTCTTTTGGACAGGGGGCCCTTTGGGGTCCACCACTGGCCTCCCTGACCTCGACAGCCCTGGGCTGACTGAGGCAGGGTAGAGAGGGGCAGGTTACCTGCTCCAGACTGGGTCCCACCTGGGAAGGTTCCACTGTCATCAGGGGCTCTGCCAGGCTAGGCCTGACTACCTCTGGGGCAGTTTCCTCACCAGGGGTAGAGTCAGTTCCCTGAGGAGGCTGGCTCTCACCTAGTGTCTGGGAGGGGGAAGACTTTTCTTCCTCCTCAATGCTCTCTGTTTGAGTGGAGTGATCCATTGTTTCAGGCTTCACAACACTATTATCGGTCTGAGTTTGAGCTGTGGCCATCACAACTCCACCAACCTTTTCAGGAAGGGACTCAGTTTGGGTTTGGGCTGTGACCATCACAGCCTTGCCAACCTGTTCAGGGAAGGCATCTTTCTGGGATGGGGCTGTGACTGGCACAGCCCTCCTGACCTATTCAGGGAGGACATCTTGGACTGGGGCTGTGGCTATCACTGCCCCATTAACCTTACCATGGAGGTTTACCATTTTAAAATGGGTTTCTTGCTTTACCTCAGCCCAGGCTGAGGTCTCTAAATCATTCCCCAGTAGGCAATCTATAGGCAAGTTTAGTGACACTGCCACTCTCTTGTGACCAGTGACACCTCCCCAGCTGAGATTTACCACTGCTATGGGATGATCTCTCTGCACTCCATCAATGTTCACTACCTGGTATATGGCACCAGGCATAAGTTGCCTTGAGGGGGCTAGGCTCTCAGCCACCATGGTGATGCTAGCCCCTGTGTCTCTGTAGACCTCAACTTTTGAACCATTGATGAGGGGCTCCTGTCTGTACCTGCCCAAAGTGTTGGGACAGGCTGTGAAGTTGGCAAACCCCATGCCAGTCTCACAGACAAGAGTATCTAAGTCAGGGGACCTGGTTAGGCCAGAGTCCCCAGGCACTCCCAAAGAAAATGCACCCAGATTCTTGGGGGCACTCCCACCACTTGGGGGATTACTACTAGTAGTAACAGGAGGCTGGGAAGCTTTATTTGGGGGTATGTTCTCCTTATTGTTGTTGGCCTTGGGACAACTGCTGTCAGTTTTGTAATGGCCCACCTGTTTGCAGGTGTGACAATAAGGTTTCTTTTGGGTTTTGGCAGAAGTTGGGGACCCACCCTTTCAGAGGAATTTTGGGGCCCTGTGGTTTGATCGCAAGATTTATTCCCACCCTTCTCTTGAGGCTTGGTCGATTCCTTCTTTTGGTCACCACCCTGGTTCTTAGGCCTGACCCTGGTTCTGACCCATTTGTCCGCCCTCTTACCCAATTCTTGTGGAGAGGTCAGATCAGAGTCTACCAGGTGCTGGTGTAATAACTGGTTCTGACAATTACTTAAGATTTGCTCTCTCATAATTAGATTGTACAATCCTTTAAAATCAGTAACCTTACTTCCCAGTAGCCAGCCTTCAAAAGCCTTAGTGGCACAATCGACTAAGTCAGACCACTCCTGAGACTGAGTTTTCTGGGTATCCCTGAACAGCAACCTGTACTGCTCAGTGGTTAAGCCGAACCCATCAATCAGTGTGTTCTTCAGGATCTGGTAATTGTTAGCGTCCTCGACTCTAGTAGTGAGGAGCTTATCTCTACCTTTACCGTCAAAGGAGAGCCACAAGATAGCTGCCCACTGACTCTGGGGGACGCACTGTACAGTGCAGGCCCGCTCCAAAGCAGCAATCCATTTGTGGATGTCGTCCCCTTGCTTAAAGGGGGGCACTATCTTATTCAGGTGCTTAGTGTCTAAACTCCTGGGTTCCCGTGGGGGAATGCTGCCACCAGTGGGAATTGTCCCACTCAATTCTTGCTCTCTAGCAAAGGCGAGTCTCTCTTTGGCTAGGGCAAGTTCTTCCCTTTCGATCCGCAGATTGACTTCCCGCTCCTTCGCTTCGTACACTCTCCTCTGAGGGGATGTCATCCCTCTTCGAGCAGAGCCTCGAGAGCCATTGGTTCGAACGGATCTGTTAGAGCCTCTCGACAGAGACCTAACTCGTCCGTTCCCAATGTTAAGCTGGCCCGAGAGAGGCCCCAGGGGTCTCCTAGTACCATTCTCGTGCCGGCTTAAGTTGTCCTGGGTTAGCTGGCTAACTATGACTGGACCTTTGTCTGCCTCGTCCCCAGATGTCTCTGGCTCCTCGTCCTCCTCTTCACCTTCTGCGGAGAGATGGATACGGTCAGGGTCACCTCGGGTTCCCTCTAGGGGGGGCATATCCACTTCTGGATGAGAAGGGTCGGTGTTACCCGCCCTCCTTGCATCATAAGTCTCCAAGAGACCAATCAGAAACAGAATGGTAGGGTTTGCACCCTGTTTTAGCTTCCGAGATGTACAGATCTGTCGCATCTCTTGGAAGCTAAGTGCAGCATATCTGGAGGTGACCTGTGGAAGGTCGACTGACACAAGGGGAGACTCAGAGTTTCCTCCTTTGTCTGACATGCTGCTTCTAGTGTGGTGTAAGTGATGCACCTACCTACACTATATGTTTACCTACTGATCCCTTGCTAAGAGTTGTAGCCAAGGTGTGCTAAGCATTGAGGAGCTACAACAGCTGGTTCAGTAGAACTCAGAGTATTCTAAGCTAAGTTATATGTACCTGGAGTACTTATGCAATCTTTCACAAGATATTCTTAGGATACGCGTGGTAGAACAACAGCAAGCTCAAATCCCACCCGCTGCTCACCAATGTGAGAAGTTGGCCCGATATGCAGCGTTCGCTATTCTAGCGACCACTATGCATCGGTCCAAACGACCCTTATGGTGATTGGTTGTAAGTCAACCTTAGACCAGCTATCCTAGTAGCGTGGATACGAGCAGTCTTCGGGCTAAACTCTAGAGGGCGTGTTAAGCCAGCTGTTACACCATCACATACCCCTTGAACACCAAGTGAAAGGACACCACACAAGTGTTATGAAAATAAACAGTATATTTATTAGAATCACAACAGCCCTGTTCTCTTTATGAGGACCGGGTACTAAGTACAGAACAAAACTCATAGGAAAATACTTCAAGTGCACAATCAATACAAGTGCCCGAGGGCACGGAAAGTTTAGTGGTCTCGGGCGGACCCGATAAGGCAAGTCGGAAGCGAGGGACTCAGGACCCTTAAGTAAGGAGGCTATGCGGGCACCGAAATGCCGAAGTTACCTAGCCACAAGGGCTGCGGCTGCACAAGTCTTACAGGCGTCGGGGGTCTTCGCTGACGAGCCGGGAGAAAGGAGTTGCTGGCCGGCGACCAGTGATGGATAGTTCGTAGAGATCCAAGCCTGGATCAGAGATCGATGATACCTGAAAGCAGAGGGGACCAAGTTCGTACTACTAGCCAGTAGTCAGAGGGTACCAGGAGGGCACCGGATGATCGTCACCTCGACCAGGTGAGTGGGCGACGCTAGGCTCTGCAGTCTCACGGACCAGGAGGCGTTGTCAGCGACCCGGATGGAGGTGCGAGCTGTCCCACGAAGGTTGATGCTGTCGGCGTCGCTGGGCCTAGGATTGGGGCAACAAGCCTTGGCAGATTTCAGGGCCACGTGGTGGGCCTAAAATGGCGTCTGGAGTGGACCAGGAGGGTCCGGGGTGCTCCTCTCGCAGAAGGGAGCAAAGGCCAGTCTGGAGCAACCAGACCAGCAGCGTTGGTTGTCGGGTGTCGTCAAGAAGGGCACAAGCCAGCGGCTAGTGACCAGACAACGTGCTGAACAGCAAAGAGCAGAAGGGCCCCACGCAGATCGTGGAGATGCTGGGAGGCTGCACTTCGGTGCTGGAGCTGCTCAGGGTCGGGGCTTCTCGGACCCCAGAGCACTCACCAGAGGATTCCTTCGGTGGTCGTGCTGGTTAAGAAAGCGTGCAGGTTTTGATGATGGCCGGTCCCTCGAGGTCTCGTCGCACCCACAGATCTCAGCTGAGCTGACGACGTGGGTAGAGGTCAGAGGTGCCAGGGAAGCCGGTTCTCGTCGAGCTGGGCAGTCGGATTCCTGAGGAAGGACTTGCAGCAAACCGCAGAGTTCTTAGATGGTGCCTGCGGATGCAGGGTGACTACTCCTTAGCCACAAGGGAGAAATCTTGAGAAGAGTCTCGAAGTCCTTTCGTAGAAAGTATTCTTGATTCAAAGATGATCCAATTTGGAAGGGTCCCCGCTCCGGCCTTTATCCTAAAGAAAGGGGTGGGTACATGACTAGGTCCTGCCCTAGGGGTGGGACCAGGAAGGGGGGTAGTTACACCCCTCTCCCCTGCCGGACTTTCCCCAGGTCAGGGGCTGCGCGCCCCTGGAACTGGTTCTAACCGGCAGATGCGTAGTGAGCACCGGGGTGCCACTCCGCAGTCACCTTCTTGTAAAGCCCTACCTACCCAGAATACACAAACCCTGTCTGGGACGGTGCGAACACCGCCCTGGACAGGAAACCCTTTGTCCAAGCTCTCCTCGCTGGAAGGACTTCCAGCAGCAGGAGGCCAGACTCGTGTCTGTGGTGGCAGCATCCATTTTGTGGAGCTGAGGCTTCAGTTAACTTTAACCGGGGTTCACAGTTACGTACATGTCGTGTCCCTCTAGAAGGGTGGAATGCTAACCTCGTCGCCAGCATTGGTGAGGGGTCAGCATACCGATTCGTATGACACCTTACTCGACATGTCTTGATAACGCGATACCGAAGTTACCGATATGGTACGCGTTATCATGGAACAGCCATTGGGTCTTGGTTCCGCAAGCTGCAACCGGGCTGAGCTCGTGCCATAGTCCAATTCACACGATTCCACGCACTCTGCCTTCAGGATTGTCAAGGCCTGCCATAGGAGTGGCTGATAGGAATGTGGGTATCCATTTTAGGGTTAGATATAGGGATACTATATCTATAGCAACGGGCGAGTACGCCACGTTGCCCCAGCTGTCGCGCAGCCAGTTGTGTCAGATTTAGATGGCCATCCAGGGGTGGCATAATACATGCTTGAGCCCTGGTAGGCCCTGGGTACACCGATGCCCTGAGTTACAGGGTCTGACAAGGTGGCCCAGTTCCAATTGGAAATGTACCTAAGGTACATGGAATCCATTTTAGAGAGAGAGCAGTAGGCCTGGGGTCCTGATTGGCAGGGCCCCAGGTGAACTAAGTCGGAAAACCAGCAAAACACCAGGCAAAAAGTCGGGGGTAACCATAGTCAGGTATCTACCTTCCTACACAACCCCCCCCCAAACGAAAGGAGATAAGGCTATCCTTGTCCAGGTAAGCCTATATTGCCTGAGTGGCCATATGAGGTGGTACATGCACTGGCATGGTTACCCCCTGTATCATGGTCCACTAAGCAACCCCTCACCCTAAGGGTATCTGAGGGTCTCCACCATAGGGAATCACTACCTGTGGTGTGTTTTTGCAAAGTAAAGGGCTGGTTTTGGAATGGAGTACTGAAGTGAGATTCCACTACTGTTGGGCTCAACTTCCTCCAATCACTATCCACCATATGTGCCTTTCTTTCCAGTACTGAGTTGCTATGAGCTCTCAGGGTCAACCTCTGGCTACCTAAAGCTGGAGGCAGAGTCCCTTAGTTTGGCTTACTGGAGGGACAGGTCGGGTGTGGGGTTTTTAGGCCCCAGGTTTGGCTGTGCCCAACAGTGTCCAGCTGGGGGCGTTCCCTAACTAAGTTTAAGGGGGATCCCTCAGGAGTGTGTTTTATTTTCACTTGGCTAGGACTGCTAGCTTCAGTGATCCTAATCTGCTGATTGGGAAATTCTTTTGGACAGGGGGCCCTTTGGGGTCCACCACTGGCCTCCCTGACCTCGACAGCCCTGGGCTGACTGAGGCAGGGTAGAGAGGGGCAGGTTACCTGCTCCAGACTGGGTCCCACCTGGGAAGGTTCCACTGTCATCAGGGGCTCTGCCAGGCTAGGCCTGACTACCTCTGGGGCAGTTTCTTCACCAGGGGTAGAGTCAGTTCCCTGAGGAGGCTGGCTCTCACCTAGTGTCTGGGAGGGGGAAGACTTTTCTTCCTCCTCAATGCTCTCTGTTTGAGTGGAGTGATCCATTGTTTCAGGCTTCACAACACTATTATCGGTCTGAGTTTGAGCTGTGGCCATCACAACTCCACCAACCTTTTCAGGAAGGGACTCAGTTTGGGTTTGGGCTGTGACCATCACAGCCTTGCCAACCTGTTCAGGGAAGGCATCTTTCTGGGATGGGGCTGTGACTGGCACAGCCCTCCTGACCTATTCAGGGAGGACATCTTGGACTGGGGCTGTGGCTATCACTGCCCCATTAACCTTACCATGGAGGTTTACCATTTTAAAATGGGTTTCTTGCTCTACCTCAGCCCAGGCTGAGGTCTCTAAATCATTCCCCAGTAGGCAATCTACAGGCAAGTTTGGTGACACTGCCACTCTCTTGTGACCAGTGACACCTCCCCAGCTGAGGTTTACCACTGCTATGGGATGATCTCTCTGCACTCCATCAATGTTCACTACCTGGTATGTGGCACCAGGCATAAGTTGCCTTGAGGGGACTAGGCTCTCAGCCACCATGGTGATGCTAGCCCCTGTGTCTCTGTAGACCTCAACTTTTGAACCATTGATGAGGGGCTCCTGTCTGTACCTGCCCAAAGTGTTGGGACGGGCTGTGAAGTTGGCAAACCCCATGCCAGTCTCACAGACAAGAGTATCTAATTCAGGGGACCTGGTTAGGCCAGAGTCCCCAGGCACTCCCAAAGAAAATGCACCCAGATTCTTGGGGGCACTTCCACCACTTGGGGGATTACTACTAGTAGTAACAGGAGGCTGGGAAGCTTTATTTGGGGGTATGTTCTCCTTATTGTTGTTGGCCTTGGGACAACTGCTGTCAGTTTTGTAATGGCCCACCTGTTTGCAGGTGTGACAATAAGGTTTCTTTTGGGTTTTGGCAGAAGTTGGGGACCCACCCTTTCAGAGGAATTTTGGGGCCCTGTGGTTTGATCGCAAGATTTATTCCCACCCTTCTCTTGAGGCTTGGTCGATTCCTTCTTTTGGTCACCACCCTGGTTCTTAGGCCTGACCCTGGTTCTGACCCATTTGTCCGCCCTCTTACCCAATTCTTGTGGAGAGGTCAGATCAGAGTCTACCAGGTGCTGGTGTAATAACTGGTTCTGACAATTACTTAAGATTTGCTCTCTCATAATTAGATTGTACAATCCTTTAAAATCAGTAACCTTACTTCCCAGTAGCCAGCCTTCAAAAGCCTTAGTGGCACAATCGACTAAGTCAGACCACTCCTGAGACTGAGTTTTCTGGGTATCCCTGAACAGCAACCTGTACTGCTCAGTGGTTAAGCCGAACCCATCAATCAGTGTGTTCTTCAGGATCTGGTAATTGTTAGCGTCCTCGACTCTAGTAGTGAGGAGCTTATCTCTACCTTTACCGTCAAAGGAGAGCCACAAGATAGCTGCCCACTGACTCTGGGGGACGCACTGTACAGTGCAGGCCCGCTCCAAAGCAGCAATCCATTTGTGGATGTCGTCCCCTTGCTTAAAGGGGGGCACTATCTTATTCAGGTGCTTAGTGTCTAAACTCCTGGGTTCCCGTGGGGGAATGCTGCCACCAGTGGGAATTGTCCCACTCAATTCTTGCTCTCTAGCAAAGGCGAGTCTCTCTTTGGCTAGGGCAAGTTCTTCCCTTTCGATCCGCAGATTGACTTCCCGCTCCTTCGCTTCGTACACTCTCCTCTGAGGGGATGTCATCCCTCTTCGAGCAGAGCCTCGAGAGCCATTGGTTCGAACGGATCTGTTAGAGCCTCTCGACAGAGACCTAACTCGTCCGTTCCCAATGTTAAGCTGGCCCGAGAGAGGCCCCAGGGGTCTCCTAGTACCATTCTCGTGCCGGCTTAAGTTGTCCTGGGTTAGCTGGCTAACTATGACTGGACCTTTGTCTGCCTCGTCCCCAGATGTCTCTGGCTCCTCGTCCTCCTCTTCACCTTCTGCGGAGAGATGGATAAGGTCAGGGTCACCTCGGGTTCCCTCTAGGGGGGGCATATCCAGTTCTGGATGAGAAGGGTCGGTGTTACCCGCCCTCCTTGCATCATAAGTCTCCAAGAGACCAATCAGAAACAGAATGGTAGGGTTTGCACCCTGTTTTAGCTTCCGAGATGTACAGATCTGTCGCATCTCTTGGAAGCTAAGTGCAGCATATCTGGAGGTGACCTGTGGAAGGTCGACTGACACAAGGGGAGACTCAGAGTTTCCTCCTTTGTCTGACATGCTGCTTCTAGTGTGGTGTAAGTGATGCACCTACCTACACTATATGTTTACCTACTGATCCCTTGCTAAGAGTTGTAGCCAAGGTGTGCTAAGCATTGAGGAGCTACAACAGCTGGTTCAGTAGAACTCAGAGTATTCTAAGCTAAGTTATATGTACCTGGAGTACTTATGCGATCTTTCACAAGATATTCTTAGGATACGCGTGGTAGAACAACAGCAAGCTCAAATCCCACCCGCTGCTCACCAATGTGAGAAGTTGGCCCGATATGCAGCGTTCGCTATTCTAGCGACCACTATGCATCGGTCCAAACGACCCTTATGGTGATTGGTTGTAAGTCAACCTTAGACCAGCTATCCTAGTAGCGTGGATACGAGCAGTCTTCGGGCTAAACTCTAGAGGGCGTGTTAAGCCAGCTGTTACACCATCACATACCCCTTGAACACCAAGTGAAAGGACACCACACAAGTGTTATGAAAATAAACAGTATATTTATTAGAATCACAACAGCCCTGTTCTCTTTATGAGGACCGGGTACTAAGTACAGAACAAAACTCTTAGGAAAATACTTCAAGTGCACAATCAATACAAGTGCCCGAGGGCACGGAAAGTTTAGTGGTCTCGGGCGGACCCGATAAGGCAAGTCGGAAGCGAGGGACTCAGGACCCTTAAGTAAGGAGGCTATGCGGGCACCGAAATGCCGAAGTTACCTAGCCACAAGGGCTGCGGCTGCACAAGTCTTACAGGCATCGGGGGTCTTCGCTGAAGAGCCAGGAGCCGGGAGAAAGGAGTTGCTGGCCGGCGACCAGTGATGGATAGTTCGTAGAGATCCAAGCCTGGATCAGAGATCGATGATACCTGAAAGCAGAGGGGACCAAGTTCGTACTACTAGCCAGTAGTCAGAGGGTACCAGGAGGGCACCGGATGATCGTCACCTCGACCAGGTGAGTGGGCGACGCTAGGCTCTGCAGTCTCACGGACCAGGAGGCGTTGTCGGCGACCCGGATGGAGGTGCGAGCTGTCCCACGAAGGTTGATGCTGTCGGCGTCGCTGTGCCCAGGATTGGGGCAACAAGCCTTGGCAGATTTCAGGGCCACGTGGTGGGCCTAAAATGGCGTCTGGAGTGGACCAGGAGGGTCCGGGATGCTCCTCTCGCAGAAGGGAGCAAAGGCCAGTCTGGAGCAACCAGACCAGCAGCGTTGGTTGTCGGGTGTCGTCAAGAAGGGCACAAGCCAGCGGCTAGTGACCAGACAACGTGCTGAACAGCAAAGAGCAGAAGGGCCCCACGCAGATCGTGGAGATGCTGGGAGGCTGCACTTCGGTGGTGGAGCTGCTCAGGGTTGAGGCTTCTCGGACCCCAGAGCACTCACCAGAGGATTCCTTCGGTGGTCGTGCTGGTTAAGAAAGCGTGCAGGTTTTGATGATGGCCGGTCCCTCGAGGTCTCGTCGCACCCACAGATCTCAGCTGAGCTGACGACGTGGGTAGAGGTCAGAGGTGCCAGGGAAGCCGGTTCTCGTCGAGCTGGGCAGTCGGATTCCTGAGGAAGGACTTGCAGCAAACCGCAGAGTTCTTAGATGGTGCCTGCGGATGCAGGGTGACTACTCCTTAGCCACAAGGGAGAAATCTTGAGAAGAGTCTCGAAGTCCTTTCGTAGAAAGTATTCTTGATTCAAAGATGATCCAATTTGGAAGGGTCCCCGCTCCGGCCTTTATCCTAAAGAAAGGGGTGGGTACATGACTAGGTCCTGCCCTAGGGGTGGGACCAGGAAGGGGGGTAGTTACACCCCTCTCCCCTGCCGGACTTTCCCCAGGTCAGGGGCTGCGCGCCCCTGGAACTGGTTCTAACCGGCAGATGCGTAGTGAGCACCGGGGTGCCACTCCGCAGTCACCTTCTTGTAAAGCCCTACCTACCCAGAATACACAAACCCTGTCTGGGACGGTGCGAACACCGCCCTGGACAGGAAACCCTTTGTCCAAGCTCTCCTCGCTGGAAGGACTTCCAGCAGCAGGAGGCCAGACTCGTGTCTGTGGTGGCAGCATCCATTTTGTGGAGCTGAGGCTTCAGTTAACTTTAACCGGGGTTCACAGTTACGTACATGTCGTGTCCCTCTAGAAGGGCGGAATGCTAACCTCGTCGCCAGCATTGGTGAGGGGTCAGCATACCGATTCGTATGACACCTTACTCGACATGTCTTGATAACGCGATACCGAAGTTACCGATATGGTACGCGTTATCATGGAACAGCCATTGGGTCTTGGTTCCGCAAGCTGCAACCGGGCTCGGCTCGTGCCAGAGTCCAATTCACACGATTCCATGCACTCTGCCTTCAGGATTGTCAAGGCCTGCCATAGGAGTGGCTGATAGGAATGTGGGTGTCCATTTTAGGGTTAGATATAGGGATACTATATCTATAGCAACGGGCGAGTACGCCACGTTGCCCCAGCTGTCGCGCAGCCAGTTGTGTCAGATTTAGATGGCCATCCAGGGGTGGCATAATACATGCTTCAGCCCCTGGTAGGCCCTGGGTACACCGATGCCCTGAGTTACAGGGTCTGACAAGGTGGCCCAGTTCCAATTGGAAATGTACCTAAGGTACATGGAATCCATTTTAGAGAGAGAGCAGTAGGCCTGGGGTCCTGATTGGCAGGGCCCCAGGTCAACTAAGTCGGAAAACCAGCAAAACACCAGGCAAAAAGTCGGGGGTAACCATAGTCAGGTATCTACCTTCCTACACAACCCCCCCCCCAAACGAAAGGAGATAAGGCTATCCTTGTCCAGGTAAGCCTATATTGCCTGAGTGGCCATATGAGGTGGTACATGCACTGGCATGGTTACCCCCTGTATCATGGTCCACTAAGCAACCCCTCACCCTAAGGGTATCTGAGGGTCTCCACCATAGGGAATCACTACCTGTGGTGTGTTTTGGCAAAGTAAAGGGCTGGTGTGGGAATGGAGTACTGAAGTGAGATTCCACTACTGTTGGGCTCAATTTCCTCCAATCACTATCCACCATATGTGCCTTTCTTTCCAGTACTGAGTTGCTATGAGCTCTCAAGGTCAACCTCTGGCTACCTAAAGCTGGAGGCTGAGTCCCTCTGTTTGGCTTACTGGAGGGACAGGTCAGGTTTGGAGTTTTTAGGCCCCAGGTTTGGCTGTGCCCAACAGTGTCCAGCTGGGGGAGTTCCCTAACTAAGTTTAAGGGGGATCCCTCAGGAGTGTGTTTTATTTTCACTTGGCTAGGACTGCTAGCTTCAGTGATCCTAATCTGCTGATTGGGAAATTCTTTTGGACAGGGGGCCCTTTGGGGTCCACCACTGGCCTCCCTGACCTCGACAGCCCTGGGCTGACTGAGGCAGGGTAGAGAGGGGCAGGTTACCTGCTCCAGACTGGGTCCCACCTGGGAAGGTTCCACTGTCATCAGGGGCTCTGCCAGGCTAGGCCTGACTACCTCTGGGGCAGTTTCTTCACCAGGGGTAGAGTCAGTTCCCTGAGGAGGCTGGCTCTCACCTAGTGTCTGGGAGGGGGAAGACTTTTCTTCCTCCTCAATGCTCTCTGTTTGAGTGGAGTGATCCATTGTTTCAGGCTTCACAACACTATTATCGGTCTGAGTTTGAGCTGTGGCCATCACAACTCCACCAACCTTTTCAGGAAGGGACTCAGTTTGGGTTTGGGCTGTGACCATCACAGCCTTGCCAACCTGTTCAGGGAAGGCATCTTTCTGGGATGGGGCTGTGACTGGCACAGCCCTCCTGACCTATTCAGGGAGGACATCTTGGACTGGGGCTGTGGCTATCACTGCCCCATTAACCTTACCATGGAGGTTTACCATTTTAAAATGGGTTTCTTGCTCTACCTCAGCCCAGGCTGAGGTCTCTAAATCATTCCCCAGTAGGCAATCTACAGGCAAGTTTGGTGACACTGCCACTCTCTTGTGACCAGTGACACCTCCCCAGCTGAGGTTTACCACTGCTATGGGATGATCTCTCTGCACTCCATCAATGTTCACTACCTGGTATATGGCACCAGGCATAAGTTGCCTTGAGGGGACTAGGCTCTCAGCCACCATGGTGATGCTAGCCCCTGTGTCTCTGTAGACCTCAACTTTTGAACCATTGATGAGGGGCTCCTGTCTGTACCTGCCCAAAGTGTTGGGACAGGCTGTGAAGTTGGCAAACCCTATGCCAGTCTCACAGACAAGAGTATCTAATTCAGGGGACCTGGTTAGGCCAGAGTCCCCAGGCACTCCCAAAGAAAATGCACCCAGATTCTTGGGGGCACTTCCACCACTTGGGGGATTACTACTAGTAGTAACAGGAGGCTGGGAAGCTTTATTTGGGGGTATGTTCTCCTTATTGTTGTTGGCCTTGGGACAACTGCTGTCAGTTTTGTAATGGCCCACCTGTTTGCAGGTGTGACAATAAGGTTTCTTTTGGGTTTTGGCAGAAGTTGGGGACCCACCCTTTCAGAGGAATTTTGGGGCCCTGTGGTTTGATCGCAAGATTTATTCCCACCCTTCTCTTGAGGCTTGGTCGATTCCTTCTTTTGGTCACCACCCTGGTTCTTAGGCCTGACCCTGGTTCTGACCCATTTGTCCGCCCTCTTACCCAATTCTTGTGGAGAGGTCAGATCAGAGTCTACCAGGTGCTGGTGTAATAACTGGTTCTGACAATTACTTAAGATTTGCTCTCTCATAATTAGATTGTACAATCCTTTAAAATCAGTAACCTTACTTCCCAGTAGCCAGCCTTCAAAAGCCTTACTGGCACAATCGACAAAGTCAGACCACTCCTGAGACTGAGTTTTCTGGGTATCCCTGAACAGCAACCTGTACTGCTCAGTGGTTAAGCCGAACCCATCAATCAGTGTGTTCTTCAGGATATGGTAATTGTTAGCGTCCTCGACTCTAGTAGTGAGGAGCTTATCTCTACCTTTACCGTCAAAGGAGAGCCACAAGATAGCTGCCCACTGACTCTGGGGGACGCACTGTACAGTGCAGGCCCGCTCCAAAGCAGCAATCCATTTGTGGATGTCGTCCCCTTGCTTAAAGGGGGGCACTATCTTATTCAGGTGCTTAGTGTCTAAACTCCTGGGTTCCCGTGGGGGAATGCTGCCACCAGTGGGAATTGTCCCACTCAATTCTTGCTCTCTAGCAAAGGCGAGTCTCTCTTTGGCTAGGGCAAGTTCTTCCCTTTCGATCCGCAGATTGACTTCCCGCTCCTTCGCTTCGTACACTCTCCTCTGAGGGGATGTCATCCCTCTTCGAGCAGAGCCTCGAGAGCCATTGGTTCGAACGGATCTGTTAGAGCCTCTCGACAGAGACCTAACTCGTCCGTTCCCAATGTTAAGCTGGCCCGAGAGAGGCCCCATTGGTCTCCTAGTACCATTCTCGTGCCGGCTTAAGTTGTCCTGGGTTAGCTGGCTAACTATGACTGGACCTTTGTCTGCCTCGTCCCCAGATGTCTCTGGCTCCTCGTCCTCCTCTTCACCTTCTGCGGAGAGATGGATAAGGTCAGGGTCACCTCGGGTTCCCTCTAGGGGGGGCATATCCAGTTCTGGATGAGAAGGGTCGGTGTTACCCGCCCTCCTTGCATCATAAGTCTCCAAGAGACCAATCAGAAACAGAATGGTAGGGTTTGCACCCTGTTTTAGCTTCCGAGATGTACAGATCTGTCGCATCTCTTGGAAGCTAAGTGCAGCATATCTGGAGGTGACCTGTGGAAGGTCGACTGACACAAGGGGAGACTCAGAGTTTCCTCCTTTGTCTGACATGCTGCTTCTAGTGTGGTGTAAGTGATGCACCTACCTACACTATATGTTTACCTACTGATCCCTTGCTAAGAGTTGTAGCCAAGGTGTGCTAAGCATTGAGGAGCTACAACAGCTGGTTCAGTAGAACTCAGAGTATTCTAAGCTAAGTTATATGTACCTGGAGTACTTATGCGATCTTTCACAAGATATTCTTAGGATACGCGTGGTAGAACAACAGCAAGCTCAAATCCCACCCGCTGCTCACCAATGTGAGAAGTTGGCCCGATATGCAGCGTTCGCTATTCTAGCGACCACTATGCATCGGTCCAAACGACCCTTATGGTGATTGGTTGTAAGTCAACCTTAGACCAGCTATCCTAGTAGCGTGGATACGAGCAGTCTTCGGGCTAAACTCTAGAGGGCGTGTTAAGCCAGCTGTTACACCATCATATACCCCTTGAACACCAAGTGAAAGGACACCACACAAGTGTTATGAAAATAAACAGTATATTTATTAGAATCACAACAGCCCTGTTCTCTTTATGAGGACCGGGTACTAAGTACAGAACAAAACTCTTAGGAAAATACTTCAAGTGCACAATCAATACAAGTGCCCGAGGGCACGGAAAGTTTAGTGGTCTCGGGCGGACCCGATAAGGCAAGTCGGAAGCGAGGGACTCAGGACCCTTAAGTAAGGAGGCTATGCGGGCACCGAAATGCCGAAGTTACCTAGCCACAAGGGCTGCGGCTGCACAAGTCTTACAGGCGTCGGGGGTCTTCGCTGAAGAGCCAGGAGCCGGGAGAAAGGAGTTGCTGGCCGGCGACCAGTGATGGATAGTTCGTAGAGATCCAAGCCTGGATCAGAGATCGATGATACCTGAAAGCAGAGGGGACCAAGTTCATACTACTAGCCAGTAGTCAGAGGGTACCAGGAGGGCACCGGATGATCGTCACCTCGACCAGGTGAGTGGGCGACGCTAGGCTCTGCAGTCTCACGGACCAGGAGGCGTTGTCGGCGACCCGGATGGAGGTGCGAGCTGTCCCACGAAGGTTGATGCTGTCGGCGTCGCTGTGCCCAGGATTGGGGCAACAAGCCTTGGCAGATTTCAGGGCCACGTGGTGGGCCTAAAATGGCGTCTGGAGTGGACCAGGAGGGTCCGGGATGCTCCTCTCGCAGAAGGGAGCAAAGGCCAGTCTGGAGCAACCAGACCAGCAGCGTTGGTTGTCGGGTGTCGTCAAGAAGGGCACAAGCCAGCGGCTAGTGACCAGACAACGTGCTGAACAGCAAAGAGCAGAAGGGCCCCACGCAGATTGTGGAGATGCTGGGAGGCTGCACTTCGGTGGTGGAGCTGCTCAGGGTTGGGGCTTCTCGGACCCCAGAGCACTCACCAGAGGATTCCTTCGGTGGTCGTGCTGGTTAAGAAACTGTGCAGGTTTTGATGATGGCCGGTCCCTCGAGGTCTCGTCGCACCCACAGATCTCAGCTGAGCTGACGACGTGGGTAGAGGTCAGAGGTGCCAGGGAAGCCGGTTCTCGTCGAGCTGGGCAGTCGGATTCCTGAGGAAGGACTTGCAGCAAACCGCAGAGATCTTAGATGGTGCCTGCGGATGCAGGGTGACTACTCCTTAGCCACAAGGGAGAAATCTTGAGAAGAGTCTCGAAGTCCTTTCGTAGAAAGTATTCTTGATTCAAAGATGATCCAATTTGGAAGGGTCCCCGCTCCGGCCTTTATCCTAAAGAAAGGGGTGGGTACATGACTAGGTCCTGCCCTAGGGGTGGGACCAGGAAGGGGGGTAGTTACACCCCTCTCCCCTGCCGGACTTTCCCCAGGTCAGGGGCTGCGCGCCCCTGGAACTGGTTCTAACCGGAAGATGCGTAGTGAGCACCGGGGTGCCACTCCGCAGTCACCTTCTTGTAAAGCCCTACCTACCCAGAATACACAAACCCTGTCTGGGACGGTGCGAACACCGCCCTGGACAGGAAACCCTTTGTCCAAGCTCTCCTCGCTGGAAGGACTTCCAGCAGCAGGAGGCCAGACTCGTGTCTGTGGTGGCAGCATCCATTTTGTGGAGCTGAGGCTTCAGTTAACTTTAACCGGGGTTCACAGTTACGTACATGTCGTGTCCCTCTAGAAGGGCGGAATGCTAACCTCGTCGCCAGCATTGGTGAGGGGTCAGCATACCGATTCGTATGACACCTTACTCGACATGTCTTGATAACGCGATACCGAAGTTACCGATATGGTACGCGTTATCATGGAACAGCCATTGGGTCTTGGTTCCGCAAGCTGCAACCGGGCTCGGCTCGTGCCAGAGTCCAATTCACACGATTCCATGCACTCTGCCTTCAGGATTGTCAAGGCCTGCCATAGGAGTGGCTGATAGGAATGTGGGTGTCCATTTTAGGGTTAGATATAGGGATACTATATCTATAGCAACGGGCGAGTACGCCACGTTGCCCCAGCTGTCGCGCAGCCAGTTGTGTCAGATTTAGATGGCCATCCAGGGGTGGCATAATACATGCTTCAGCCCCTGGTAGGCCCTGGGTACACCGATGCCCTGAGTTACAGGGTCTGACAAGGTGGCCCAGTTCCAATTGGAAATGTACCTAAGGTACATGGAATCCATTTTAGAGAGAGAGCAGTAGGCCTGGGGTCCTGATTGGCAGGGCCCCAGGTCAACTAAGTCGGAAAACCAGCAAAACACCAGGCAAAAAGTCGGGGGTAACCATAGTCAGGTATCTACCTTCCTACACAACCCCCCCCCAAACGAAAGGAGATAAGGCTATCCTTGTCCAGGTAAGCCTATATTGCCTGAGTGGCCATATGAGGTGGTACATGCACTGGCATGGTTACCCCCTGTATCATGGTCCACTAAGCAACCCCTCACCCTAAGGGTATCTGAGGGTCTCCACCATAGGGAATCACTACCTGTGGTGTGTTTTGGCAAAGTAAAGGGCTGGTGTGGGAATGGAGTACTGAAGTGAGATTCCACTACTGTTGGGCTCAATTTCCTCCAATCACTATCCACCATATGTGCCTTTCTTTCCAGTACTGAGTTGCTATGAGCTCTCAGGGTCAACCTCTGGCTACCTAAAGCTGGAGGCTGAGTCCCTCTGTTTGGCTTACTGGAGGGACAGGTCAGGTTTGGAGTTTTTAGGCCCCAGGTTTGGCTGTGCCCAACAGTGTCCAGCTGGGGGAGTTCCCTAACTAAGTTTAAGGGGGATCCCTCAGGAGTGTGTTTTATTTTCACTTGGCTAGGACTGCTAGCTTCAGTGATCCTAATCTGCTGATTGGGAAATTCTTTTGGACAGGGGGCCCTTTGGGGTCCACCACTGGCCTCCCTGACCTCGACAGCCCTGGGCTGACTGAGGCAGGGTAGAGAGGGGCAGGTTACCTGCTCCAGACTGGGTCCCACCTGGGAAGGTTCCACTGTCATCAGGGGCTCTGCCAGGCTAGGCCTGACTACCTCTGGGGCAGTTTCTTCACCAGGGGTAGAGTCAGTTCCCTGAGGAGGCTGGCTCTCACCTAGTGTCTGGGAGGGGGAAGACTTTTCTTCCTCCTCAATGCTCTCTGTTTGAGTGGAGTGATCCATTGTTTCAGGCTTCACAACACTATTATCGGTCTGAGTTTGAGCTGTGGCCATCACAACTCCACCAACCTTTTCAGGAAGGGACTCAGTTTGGGTTTGGGCTGTGACCATCACAGCCTTGCCAACCTGTTCAGGGAAGGCATCTTTCTGGGATGGGGCTGTGACTGGCACAGCCCTCCTGACCTATTCAGGGAGGACATCTTGGACTGGGGCTGTGGCTATCACTGCCCCATTAACCTTACCATGGAGGTTTACCATTTTAAAATGGGTTTCTTGCTCTACCTCAGCCCAGGCTGAGGTCTCTAAATCATTCCCCAGTAGGCAATCTACAGGCAGGTTTGGTGACACTGCCACTCTCTTGTGACCAGTGACACCTCCCCAGCTGAGGTTTACCACTGCTATGGGATGATCTCTCTGCACTCCATCAATGTTCACTACCTGGTATATGGCACCAGGCATAAGTTGCCTTGAGGGGACTAGGCTCTCAGCCACCATGGTGATGCTAGCCCCTGTGTCTCTGTAGACCTCAACTTTTGAACCATTGATGAGGGGCTCCTGTCTGTACCTGCCCAAAGTGTTGGGACAGGCTGTGAAGTTGGCAAACCCTATGCCAGTCTCACAGACAAGAGTATCTAATTCAGGGGACCTGGTTAGGCCAGAGTCCCCAGGCACTCCCAAAGAAAATGCACCCAGATTCTTGGGGGCACTTCCACCACTTGGGGGATTACTACTAGTAGTAACAGGAGGCTGGGAAGCTTTATTTGGGGGTATGTTCTCCTTATTGTTGTTGGCCTTGGGACAACTGCTGTCAGTTTTGTAATGGCCCACCTGTTTGCAGGTGTGACAATAAGGTTTCTTTTGGGTTTTGGCAGAAGTTGGGGACCCACCCTTTCAGAGGAATTTTGGGGCCCTGTGGTTTGATCGCAAGATTTATTCCCACCCTTCTCTTGAGGCTTGGTCGATTCCTTCTTTTGGTCACCACCCTGGTTCTTAGGCCTGACCCTGGTTCTGACCCATTTGTCCGCCCTCTTACCCAATTCTTGTGGAGAGGTCAGATCAGAGTCTACCAGGTGCTGGTGTAATAACTGGTTCTGACAATTACTTAAGATTTGCTCTCTCATAATTAGATTGTACAATCCTTTAAAATCAGTAACCTTACTTCCCAGTAGCCAGCCTTCAAAAGCCTTAGTGGCACAATCGACAAAGTCAGACCACTCCTGAGACTGAGTTTTCTGGGTATCCCTGAACAGCAACCTGTACTGCTCAGTGGTTAAGCCGAACCCATCAATCAGTGTGTTCTTCAGGATCTGGTAATTGTTAGCGTCCTCGACTCTAGTAGTGAGGAGCTTATCTCTACCTTTACCGTCAAAGGAGAGCCACAAGATAGCTGCCCACTGACTCTGGGGGACGCACTGTACAGTGCAGGCCCGCTCCAAAGCAGCAATCCATTTGTGGATGTCGTCCCCTTGCTTAAAGGGGGGCACTATCTTATTCAGGTGCTTAGTGTCTAAACTCCTGGGTTCCCGTGGGGGAATGCTGCCACCAGTGGGAATTGTCCCACTCAATTCTTGCTCTCTAGCAAAGGCGAGTCTCTCTTTGGCTAGGGCAAGTTCTTCCCTTTCGATCCGCAGATTGACTTCCCGCTCCTTCGCTTCGTACACTCTCCTCTGAGGGGATGTCATCCCTCTTCGAGCAGAGCCTCGAGAGCCATTGGTTCGAACGGATCTGTTAGAGCCTCTCGACAGAGACCTAACTCGTCCGTTCCCAATGTTAAGCTGGCCCGAGAGAGGCCCCAGGGGTCTCCTAGTACCATTCTCGTGCCGGCTTAAGTTGTCCTGGGTTAGCTGGCTAACTATGACTGGACCTTTGTCTGCCTCGTCCCCAGATGTCTCTGGCTCCTCGTCCTCCTCTTCACCTTCTGCGGAGAGATGGATAAGGTCAGGGTCACCTCGGGTTCCCTCTAGGGGGGGCATATCCACTTCTGGATGAGAAGGGTCGGTGTTACCCGCCCTCCTTGCATCATAAGTCTCCAAGAGACCAATCAGAAACAGAATGGTAGGGTTTGCACCCTGTTTTAGCTTCCGAGATGTACAGATCTGTCGCATCTCTTGGAAGCTAAGTGCAGCATATCTGGAGGTGACCTGTGGAAGGTCGACTGACACAAGGGGAGACTCAGAGTTTCCTCCTTTGTCTGACATGCTGCTTCTAGTGTGGTGTAAGTGATGCACCTACCTACACTATATGTTTACCTACTGATCCCTTGCTAAGAGTTGTAGCCAAGGTGTGCTAAGCATTGAGGAGCTACAACAGCTGGTTCAGTAGAACTCAGAGTATTCTAAGCTAAGTTATATGTACCTGGAGTACTTATGCGATCTTTCACAAGATATTCTTAGGATACGCGTGGTAGAACAACAGCAAGCTCAAATCCCACCCGCTGCTCACCAATGTGAGAAGTTGGCCCGATATGCAGCGTTCGCTATTCTAGCGACCACTATGCATCGGTCCAAACGACCCTTATGGTGATTGGTTGTAAGTCAACCTTAGACCAGCTATCCTAGTAGCGTGGATACGAGCAGTCTTCGGGCTAAACTCTAGAGGGCGTGTTAAGCCAGCTGTTACACCATCACATACCCCTTGAACACCAAGTGAAAGGACACCACACAAGTGTTATGAAAATAAACAGTATATTTATTAGAATCACAACAGCCCTGTTCTCTTTATGAGGACCGGGTACTAAGTACAGAACAAAACTCTTAGGAAAATACTTCAAGTGCACAATCAATACAAGTGCCCGAGGGCACGGAAAGTTTAGTGGTCTCGGGCGGACCCGATAAGGCAAGTCGGAAGCGAGGGACTCAGGACCCTTAAGTAAGGAGGCTATGCGGGCACCGAAATGCCGAAGTTACCTAGCCACAAGGGCTGCGGCTGCACAAGTCTTACAGGCGTCGGGGGTCTTCGCTGAAGAGCCAGGAGCCGGGAGAAAGGAGTTGCTGGCCGGCGACCAGTGATGGATAGTTCGTAGAGATCCAAGCCTGGATCAGAGATCGATGATACCTGAAAGCAGAGGGGACCAAGTTCATACTACTAGCCAGTAGTCAGAGGGTACCAGGAGGGCACCGGATGATCGTCACCTTGACCAGGTGAGTGGGCGACGCTAGGCTCTGCAGTCTCACGGACCAGGAGGCGTTGTCGGCGACCCGGATGGAGGTGCGAGCTGTCCCACGAAGGTTGATGCTGTCGGCGTCGCTGGGCCCAGGATTGGGGCAACAAGCCTTGGCAGATTTCAGGGCCACGTGGTGGGCCTAAAATGGCGTCTGGAGTGGACCAGGAGGGTCCGGGATGCTCCTCTCGCAGAAGGGAGCAAAGGCCAGTCTGGAGCAACCAGACCAGCAGCGTTGGTTGTCGGGTGTCGTCAAGAAGGGCACAAGCCAGCGGCTAGTGACCAGACAACGTGCTGAACAGCAAAGAGCAGAAGGGCCCCACGCAGATTGTGGAGATGCTGGGAGGCTGCACTTCGGTGGTGGAGCTGCTCAGGGTTGGGGCTTCTCGGACCCCAGAGCACTCACCAGAGGATTCCTTCGGTGGTCGTGCTGGTTAAGAAAGCGTGCAGGTTTTGATGATGGCCGGTCCCTCGAGGTCTCGTCGCACCCACAGATCTCAGCTGAGCTGACGACGTGGGTAGAGGTCAGAGGTGCCAGGGAAGCCGGTTCTCGTCGAGCTGGGCAGTCGGATTCCTGAGGAAGGACTTGCAGCAAACCGCAGAGATCTTAGATGGTGCCTGCGGATGCAGGGTGACTACTCCTTAGCCACAAGGGAGAAATCTTGAGAAGAGTCTCGAAGTCCTTTCGTAGAAAGTATTCTTGATTCAAAGATGATCCAATTTGGAAGGGTCCCCGCTCCGGCCTTTATCCTAAAGAAAGGGGTGGGTACATGACTAGGTCCTGCCCTAGGGGTGGGACCAGGAAGGGGGGTAGTTACACCCCTCTCCCCTGCCGGACTTTCCCCAGGTCAGGGGCTGCGCGCCCCTGGAACTGGTTCTAACCGGCAGATGCGTAGTGAGCACCGGGGTGCCACTCCGCAGTCACCTTCTTGTAAAGCCCTACCTACCCAGAATACACAAACCCTGTCTGGGACGGTGCGAACACCGCCCTGGACAGGAAACCCTTTGTCCAAGCTCTCCTCGCTGGAAGGACTTCCAGCAGCAGGAGGCCAGACTCGTGTCTGTGGTGGCAGCATCCATTTTGTGGAGCTGAGGCTTCAGTTAACTTTAACCGGGGTTCACAGTTACGTACATGTCGTGTCCCTCTAGAAGGGCGGAATGCTAACCTCGTCGCCAGCATTGGTGAGGGGTCAGCATACCGATTCGTATGACACCTTACTCGACATGTCTTGATAACGCGATACCGAAGTTACCGATATGGTACGCGTTATCATGGAACAGCCATTGGGTCTTGGTTCCGCAAGCTGCAACCGGGCTCGGCTCGTGCCAGAGTCCAATTCACACGATTCCATGCACTCTGCCTTCAGGATTGTCAAGGCCTGCCATAGGAGTGGCTGATAGGAATGTGGGTGTCCATTTTAGGGTTAGATATAGGGATACTATATCTATAGCAACGGGCGAGTACGCCACGTTGCCCCAGCTGTCGCGCAGCCAGTTGTGTCAGATTTAGATGGCCATCCAGGGGTGGCATAATACATGCTTCAGCCCCTGGTAGGCCCTGGGTACACCGATGCCCTGAGTTACAGGGTCTGACAAGGTGGCCCAGTTCCAATTGGAAATGTACCTAAGGTACATGGAATCCATTTTAGAGAGAGAGCAGTAGGCCTGGGGTCCTGATTGGCAGGGCCCCAGGTCAACTAAGTCGGAAAACCAGCAAAACACCAGGCAAAAAGTCGGGGGTAACCATAGTCAGGTATCTACCTTCCTACACAACCCCCCCCCCCAAACGAAAGGAGATAAGGCTATCCTTGTCCAGGTAAGCCTATATTGCCTGAGTGGCCATATGAGGTGGTACATGCACTGGCATGGTTACCCCCTGTATCATGGTCCACTAAGCAACCCCTCACCCTAAGGGTATCTGAGGGTCTCCACCATAGGGAATCACTACCTGTGGTGTGTTTTGGCAAAGTAAAGGGCTGGTGTGGGAATGGAGTACTGAAGTGAGATTCCACTACTGTTGGGCTCAATTTCCTCCAATCACTATCCACCATATGTGCCTTTCTTTCCAGTACTGAGTTGCTATGAGCTCTCAGGGTCAACCTCTGGCTACCTAAAGCTGGAGGCTGAGTCCCTCTGTTTGGCTTACTGGAGGGACAGGTCAGGTTTGGAGTTTTTAGGCCCCAGGTTTGGCTGTGCCCAACAGTGTCCAGCTGGGGGAGTTCCCTAACTAAGTTTAAGGGGGATCCCTCAGGAGTGTGTTTTATTTTCACTTGGCTAGGACTGCTAGCTTCAGTGATCCTAATCTGCTGATTGGGAAATTCTTTTGGACAGGGGGCCCTTTGGGGTCCACCACTGGCCTCCCTGACCTCGACAGCCCTGGGCTGACTGAGGCAGGGTAGAGAGGGGCAGGTTACCTGCTCCAGACTGGGTCCCACCTGGGAAGGTTCCACTGTCATCAGGGGCTCTGCCAGGCTAGGCCTGACTACCTCTGGGGCAGTTTCTTCACCAGGGGTAGAGTCAGTTCCCTGAGGAGGCTGGCTCTCACCTAGTGTCTGGGAGGGGGAAGACTTTTCTTCCTCCTCAATGCTCTCTGTTTGAGTGGAGTGATCCATTGTTTCAGGCTTCACAACACTATTATCAGTCTGAGTTTGAGCTGTGGCCATCACAACTCCACCAACCTTTTCAGGAAGGGACTCAGTTTGGGTTTGGGCTGTGACCATCACAGCCTTGCCAACCTGTTCAGGGAAGGCATCTTTCTGGGATGGGGCTGTGACTGGCACAGCCCTCCTGACCTATTCAGGGAGGACATCTTGGACTGGGGCTGTGGCTATCACTGCCCCATTAACCTTACCATGGAGGTTTACCATTTTAAAATGGGTTTCTTGCTCTACCTCAGCCCAGGCTGAGGTCTCTAAATCATTCCCCAGTAGGCAATCTACAGGCAAGTTTGGTGACACTGCCACTCTCTTGTGACCAGTGACACCTCCCCAGCTGAGATTTACCACTGCTATGGGATGATCTCTCTGCACTCCATCAATGTTCACTACCTGGTATATGGCACCAGGCATAAGTTGCCTTGAGGGGACTAGGCTCTCAGCCACCATGGTGATGCTAGCCCCTGTGTCTCTGTAGACCTCAACTTTTGAACCATTGATGAGGGGCTCCTGTCTGTACCTGCCCAAAGTGTTGGGACAGGCTGTGAAGTTGGCAAACCCCATGCCAGTCTCACAGACAAGAGTATCTAAGTCAGGGGACCTGGTTAGGCCAGAGTCCCCAGGCACTCCCAAAGAAAATGCACCCAGATTCTTGGGGGCGGATGTATGTCGTTACAACGCATACTTTTACTCCGCATACCATTACAACGCGGTATTTACAACGCATACCGCTACAACGCATAGCGCTTTGGGGTGCTGGATAGTGGTAAGTATAATTTACTATTCTAACTCCAGTCCCCGTGGACCCTAGGGAAGGTGTTGGATAGTAAATTAAACTTACCTCTTATCCTAGAGCGCCCCCAGCGCAATGCGTTGTAACGGTATGCGTTGTAATGCCTGCGTTGTAGTGGTAGTGCGGAGTAAAAAATGCGTTGTAACAGGTGCATACCCTTGGGGGCACTCCCACCACTTGGGGGATTACTACTAGTAGTAACAGGAGGCTGGGAAGCTTTATTTGGGGGTATGTTCTCCTTATTGTTGTTGGCCTTGGGACAACTGCTGTCAGTTTTGTAATGGCCCACCTGTTTGCAGGTGTGACAATAAGGTTTCTTTTGGGTTTTGGGAGAAGTTGGGGACCCACCCTTTCAGAGGAATTTTGGGGCCCTGTGGTTTGATCGCAAGATTTATTCCCACCCTTCTCTTGAGGCTTGGTCGATTCCTTCTTTTGGTCACCACCCTGGTTCTTAGGCCTGACCCTGGTTCTGACCCATTTGTCCGCCCTCTTACCCAATTCTTGTGGAGAGGTCAGATCAGAGTCTACCAGGTGCTGGTGTAATAACTGGTTCTGACAATTACTTAAGATTTGCTCTCTCATAATTAGATTGTACAATCCTTTAAAATCAGTAACCTTACTTCCCAGTAGCCAGCCTTCAAAAGCCTTAGTGGCACAATCGACAAAGTCAGACCAGTCCTGAGACTGAGTTTTCTGGGTATCCCTGAACAGCAACCTGTACTGCTCAGTGGTTAAGCCGAACCCATCAATCAGTGTGTTCTTCAGGATCTGGTAATTGTTAGCGTCCTCGACTCTAGTAGTGAGGAGCTTATCTCTACCTTTACCGTCAAAGGAGAGCCACAAGATAGCTGCCCACTGACTCTGGGGGACGCACTGTACAGTGCAGGCCCGCTCCAAAGCAGCAATCCATTTGTGGATGTCGTCCCCTTGCTTAAAGGGGGGCACTATCTTATTCAGGTGCTTAGTGTCTAAACTCCTGGGTTCCCGTGGGGGAATGCTGCCACCAGTGGGAATTGTCCCACTCAATTCTTGCTCTCTAGCAAAGGCGAGTCTCTCTTTGGCTAGGGCAAGTTCTTCCCTTTCGATCCGCAGATTGACTTCCCGCTCCTTCGCTTCGTACACTCTCCTCTGAGGGGATGTCATCCCTCTTCGAGCAGAGCCTCGAGAGCCATTGGTTCGAACGGATCTGTTAGAGCCTCTCGACAGAGACCTAACTCGTCCGTTCCCAATGTTAAGCTGGCCCGAGAGAGGCCCCAGGGGTCTCCTAGTACCATTCTCGTGCCGGCTTAAGTTGTCCTGGGTTAGCTGGCTAACTATGACTGGACCTTTGTCTGCCTCGTCCCCAGATGTCTCTGGCTCCTCGTCCTCCTCTTCACCTTCTGCGGAGAGATGGATAAGGTCAGGGTCACCTCGGGTTCCCTCTAGGGGGGGCATATCCACTTCTGGATGAGAAGGGTCGGTGTTACCCGCCCTCCTTGCATCATAAGTCTCCAAGAGACCAATCAGAAACAGAATGGTAGGGTTTGCACCCTGTTTTAGCTTCCGAGATGTACAGATCTGTCGCATCTCTTGGAAGCTAAGTGCAGCATATCTGGAGGTGACCTGTGGAAGGTCGACTGACACAAGGGGAGACTCAGAGTTTCCTCCTTTGTCTGACATGCTGCTTCTAGTGTGGTGTAAGTGATGCACCTACCTACACTATATGTTTACCTACTGATCCCTTGCTAAGAGTTGTAGCCAAGGTGTGCTAAGCATTGAGGAGCTACAACAGCTGGTTCAGTAGAACTCAGAGTATTCTAAGCTAAGTTATATGTACCTGGAGTACTTATGCGATCTTTCACAAGATATTCTTAGGATACGCGTGGTAGAACAACAGCAAGCTCAAATCCCACCCGCTGCTCACCAATGTGAGAAGTTGGCCCGATATGCAGCGTTCGCTATTCTAGCGACCACTATGCATCGGTCCAAACGACCCTTATGGTGATTGGTTGTAAGTCAACCTTAGACCAGCTATCCTAGTAGCGTGGATACGAGCAGTCTTCGGGCTAAACTCTAGAGGGCGTGTTAAGCCAGCTGTTACACCATCACATACCCCTTGAACACCAAGTGAAAGGACACCACACAAGTGTTATGAAAATAAACAGTATATTTATTAGAATCACAACAGCCCACTTCTCTTTATGAGGACCGGGTACTAAGTACAGAACAAAACTCTTAGGAAAATACTTCAAGTGCACAATCAATACAAGTGCCCGAGGACACGGAAAGTTTAGTGGTCTCGGGCGGACCCGATAAGGCAAGTCGGAAGCGAGGGACTCAGGACCCTTAAGTAAGGAGGCTATGCGGGCACCGAAATGCCGAAGTTACCTAGCCACAAGGGCTGCGGCTGCACAAGTCTTACAGGCGTCGGGGGTCTTCGCTGAAGAGCCAGGAGCCGGGAGAAAGGAGTTGCTGGCCGGCGACCAGTGATGGATAGTTCGTAGAGATCCAAGCCTGGATCAGAGATCGATGATACCTGAAAGCAGAGGGGACCAAGTTCGTACTACTAGCCAGTAGTCAGAGGGTACCAGGAGGGCAACGGATGATCGTCACCTCGACCAGGTGAATGGGCGACGCTAGGCTCTGCAGTCTCACGGACCAGGAGGCGTTGTCGGCGACCCGGATGGAGGTGCGAGCTGTCCCACGAAGGTTGATGCTGTCGGCGTCGCTGTGCCCAGGATTGGGGCAACAAGCCTTGGCAGATTTCAGGGCCACGTGGTGGGCCTAAAATGGCGTCTGGAGTGGACCAGGAGGGTCCGGGGTGCTCCTCTCGCAGAAGGGAGCAAAGGCTAGTCTGGAGCAACCAGACCAGCAGCGTTGGTTGTCGGGTGTCGTCAAGAAGGGCACAAGCCAGCGGCTAGTGACCAGACAACGTGCTGAACAGCAAAGAGCAGAAGGGCCCCACGCAGATCGTGGAGATGCTGGGAGGCTGCACTTCGGTGGTGGAGCTGCTCAGGGTCGGGGCTTCTCGGACCCCAGAGCACTCACCAGAGGATTCCTTCGGTGGTCGTGCTGGTTAAGAAAGCGTGCAGGTTTTGATGATGGCCGGTCCCTCGAGGTCTCGTCGCACCCACAGATCTCAGCTGAGCTGACGACGTGGGTAGAGGTCAGAGGTGCCAGGGAAGCCGGTTCTCGTCGAGCTGGGCAGTCGGATTCCTGAGGAAGGACTTGCAGCAAACCGCAGAGTTCTTAGATGGTGCCTGCGGATGCAGGGTGACTACTCCTTAGCCACAAGGGAGAAATCTTGAGAAGAGTCTCGAAGTCCTTTCGTAGAAAGTATTCTTGATTCAAAGATGATCCAATTTGGAAGGGTCCCCGCTCCGGCCTTTATCCTAAAGAAAGGGGTGGGTACATGACTAGGTCCTGCCCTAGGGGTGGGACCAGGAAGGGGGGTAGTTACACCCCTCTCCCCTGCCGGACTTTCCCCAGCTCAGGGGCTGCGCGCCCCTGGAACTGGTTCTAACCGGCAGATGCGTAGTGAGCACCGGGGTGCCACTCCGCAGTCACCTTCTTGTAAAGCCCTACCTACCCAGAATACACAAACCCTGTCTGGGACGGTGCGAACACCGCCCTGGACAGGAAACCCTTTGTCCAAGCTCTCCTCGCTGGAAGGACTTCCAGCAGCAGGAGGCCAGACTCGTGTCTGTGGTGGCAGCATCCATTTTGTGGAGCTGAGGCTTCAGTTAACTTTAACCGGGGTTCACAGTTACGTACATGTCGTGTCCCTCTAGAAGGGCGGAATGCTAACCTCGTCGCCAGCATTGGTGAGGGGTCAGCATACCGATTCGTATGACACCTTACTCGACATGTCTTGATAACGCGATACCGAAGTTACCGATATGGTACGTGTTATCATGGAACAGCCATTGGGTCTTGGTTCCGCAAGCTGCAACCGGGCTCGGCTCGTGCCAGAGTCCAATTCACACGATTCCACGCACTCTGCCTTCAGGATTGTCAAGGCCTGCCATAGGAGTGGCTGATAGGAATGTGGATGTCCATTTTAGGGTTAGATATAGGGATACTATATCTATAGCAACGGGCGAGTACGCCACGTTGCCCCAGCTGTCGCGCAGCCAGTTGTGTCAGATTTAGATGGCCATCCAGGGGTGGCATAATACATGCTTCAGCCCCTGGTAGGCCCTGGGTACACCGATGCCCTGAGTTACAGGGTCTGACAAGGTGGCCCAGTTCCAATTGGAAATGTACCTAAGGTACATGGAATCCATTTTAGAGAGAGAGCAGTAGGCCTGGGGTCCTGATTGGCAGGGCCCCAGGTCAACTAAGTCGGAAAACCAGCAAAACACCAGGCAAAAAGTCGGGGGTAACCATAGTCAGGTATCTACCTTCCTACAGATTCCATGAGCATAAATGAACATCGTTCTGTATGCCCAAATAGAACCATTGTAGCTAAAAGGCAAAACCAGGTAAGGCATACCTTTATCAGTAGTATGGGGCATAAGGCCACACACCCAACAATTAGTCGTGTTCATTACTAGCTGGTGTTGATGCAGAAGCTGAACAAAGGAATTGTTAGCAAATTCCAATCTTCTAACAGTTTCATATTCGGGCAGAGGGTGAAAAGAATGTGAAGAAACAGTAGGAGGAAGCATAGGTTGCATAGTGGCACAAACGTCACTTGAAAAGAGAATGTCACATATCCAATTAAAAACATCATTAAACTAAGCAACATAAACAAACACAATATTAAAAAACGTTTTCTGCTCATTAATTTACAGATTTTACTCTTAAAGCTTATTCTTTCAATAGGTCTCTCCATCTCGAAAAACTCCATCCTCTCTAATTGCTGCTCGCGGCGGTAGGGTGTTCTGTGCTAAGGAACGCGTCTGTCAGTCCAGGGCAACTCCCTTAGACCAACCAGAACCGTGGACCTAACGTCTTTGGGTTGCACTCCAAAGACTTGACACTGTGACCCTACAGCTGAACCCGGATGGCGGTTCGAAAAACAAAAATCAAAATAGTTCCTCGAAGGAGAGCTAACCTTCAAAAATCAGTAAAAGAAAGAATTTCACTTTATTTGTCCAGCGACTCTCGGTCACAAATTATAACGCCCTTTGCCAGGCAATGTCTGTTTACGGAATAATAACTCAGGTTCAACAGTATTCAAACAGTTCAATGGAGGCACAGCTTCTGGAAGAAGATCGTCACTTTCTTGCTCAGTGTTCGTTCCAATCAAACGGGCATCGCTGAAAGACAGAAAACGAGGCGCGGTCACAGTCTCAGAATCAGGAAGTCCTTTCTGGACCCACCGGTCGTTCAGCAGAGGCAAAGGGGCTCTCTTACAATGTACGCTGTGGATCCAGTTCTTTTTACCGTGCACTCGTACTGCAGAACGGGTGGCCAATTAGACTAGATATGGGCCGTTCCAGCGGGGCTGCTCGTTCTTGGTCCGCTGGAAGTTCTTCACCAGCACCCAGGTTCCAGGTTCGATGGCGTGTCCTGGATCTTCAGAAGCTTGTGGCAGTGTATCATGAACCTGTTGATGCAAAACACGCAATTTAGCCGTCAATTCGTACAGGTAGTGAAGCAACACAGGATGTTCTATTTCGCTAAACTTTGTCGGCCGCGGCACTCCCCAAATATTTGCCGGGCGACTAAAAACTACCTCGTACGGACTCAGACCCATTTGTGAATGCACAGTCATTCTAGTGGACAAAAGAGCTAGTGGCAAAGCATCTGGCCATTGTAAACCAGAGCTCGCTTGAATCTTGGCCAATTTCAACTTAAGAGTGCCGTTAACGCACTCAACTAAACCAGCTGATTGGGGGTGATTTGCAGCGTGGAACTTCTGCCGGATACCTAATCCATCACATACTCTCTTCATCACTTGACCCACAAATTCACTCCCATTGTCACTCCAGATCATTCTCGGCAAACCATACCTAGGGAAAAATTCCTTCAAAAGGGCTTTCGCTGTGGACAAAGCAGTGTTATCTTTCAAAGGGTAGGCTTCCACCCATCTAGAAAAAGAGCAAACAACCACTAACACATATTTTAGGTTGTTGCATCTCTCCATGTGGATAAAATCTAGCTGCAAAGCCTCGAACGGATACGTTGGAGGAGCAAAATGACCAGCTGGAGTTGGAGTTCCCTTACCAGGATTGTACATCAAACACGCCATACAGTTCTTAACCAGATTCTCTGCACACTTAGGAATACCAGCATTCTGCCATACTGGAGCTAACAACTTGCAAATCCCTTTCACACTGATATGAGACGATCCATGAGCCATTGTAACCACTGGAAGTACATACGCATTGGGTAACAACCATCTCTGATGCTCTGACAACTCAATCCAACACCCATTCGAATCCAATTTACCCTTGCTTTCTCTCCATTCATTCAACTCTTTCTCTGTGGCCTCAGCTTGGATGGATTTCACACTCTCAATCGTATCTTCACACATGCTTCTATCTGGAACCCATCTCGCCGGACCCGCAACATACATTCGACTCATCGCATCTCTCGCAGTTTCTTTCGCGACTTCATCTGCAAACGTATTACCACGACCAACATCATCTGTAACTTTCTTATGCGCACTGTATTTCACAATCGCAACTTGCAACGGCAAAGTAAGAGATTCAAGAAGTTCATTCACCAACTGTCTATGCGGAATCTTGGTTCCATGCGAAGTCAGGAACCCACGCTCTTTCCACAAACGTCCAAAACTATGAGCCACACCAAACACATACTGGCTGTCGGTATACACAGTCACTCGTTTTCCTTTCGACAACACACACGCTCTTGTCAGTGCAATCAACTCTGCTGCTTGCGCTGAATTGTGTGGGATACGTGCAGCTTCAACAATCGTATGCAAAGTCGTAACAGCATATGACGCAGTTGTATCACCATTCGGAAGCTTAAAGCACGAACCATCAACCCATAAGGTACCATCACACTCTGGAAGAGGAGTGTCCCTAAGATCTATCCTCCCTTTCGTTTCTTCCTCTGTCCTAAGGAAGCATTCATGCTGTTCAGTAACATCTGTCTCAACTGAAATCGGCAACAACGTAGCAGGATTTAACGTGTTGCATCTCTTTATATGCACATGACTCGCTAATAAGGTCAATTCGTAACCCGACAACCGAGCACTAGTTAAGTGCTGTGTCTTGGTACGATTCAACAAGGTATCTACTGCATGTGGAACCATCACAATCAGTGTATTGTCCATCAGCAAACCAGCAGACTGTCGAATTGAAACAGCCACTGCCGCTGTAGCTCTCAAACAACTCGGCAACGCTCTAGCTACCGGATCCAAAGTCGACGAAAAATAAGCACATGGACGTTGCTTATCGCCAAATTGTTGAGTCAAAACCGACAATGCACATCCCTCTCTCTCGTGGACATACAATGTAAACGGCTTACTGTAGTCGGGGGTACCCAACACAGGAGCCGAACACAATGCATCGCGCAATTCTGAAAAGCTCTTCTAACATTCGTCAGTCCAAGGAATAGGATTAGGAGTATCCTTAACAGTAAGAGCTATCACAGGCTTCGCAAGCAATGAAAAATTAGGGATCCACTGTCTACAATACGATGTAATACCCACGAAAGCACGTACTTCTCTCTGTGTCGTAGGAACACTCATTTTCGCAATCGCTTGAATTCTTTCTGGGGTCAGTTTCCTTCCCTCCTTCGATAAGAGGTTACCTAAATAGGTAACTTCTTGTCGACAATATTGCAACTTCGAAAGCGAAACCTTATGATGGAAATCAGACAAATGGCGTAACAACAACAAAGTAGCCTCTCTACAAATCTCTTCATTGTCAGCAGCAACTAACAGATCGTCGACGTACTGGATAAGAGCAGCACCATCAGGTAAAACAAGCAAATCAAGTTGCGTTTTCAAAGCCTGACTATAGATCGATGGACTCTCACAATAGCCTTGAGGAGCGCGCTTAAACCGGAAACTTCGTCCTCCTAAAGAGAAGCCAAAGATATCTCTACTCTCCACAGCAATCGGGATGCTGAAGAAAGCATTCTTCAAGTCAATCACCGAAAACCACGTGGCTGTAGCCGGGATCAAAGTCAGTAAAGCGGTGATATCAGGTACACAGGAAATTGCGGAACAACGATCTTATTCACCTCGCGGAGATCGATCACAAACCTATATACAGGAGGTTGTGAAGAATCAGTTCTTTTCAGAACAGGCAAAACCGGACTATTACACACATTACCTCTCATTTCCTCAATCAGACCTTTCTCAATCAGATCATAGATGATCGCCCGAAGTGCTCTTTCACCATCACTGGAAATTCTATATTGCGTAATACGTGGCAATCTAACATTCGCTTTCAACGTCACAACATATGGCGGAATCTCTAGAAGGCCTACATCATTAGGACCAGTAGCCCAAAGAGAATCAGGGAGAGAAGACAATTCAGGTGGAAGTCAATCTTTAGACAAATACATCGGAGAGATCACTCTCTTACCCAATGTAAGCTGTACTCCTGACGGAGAACAATATAGCGTCGCATACAATCTCTTCAACAAGTCCAATCCCAACAAGTTCTCAACACAACCTGTTGTCAGAATGAGGAGTGCTTCGAATTCACAAGGTCCAACAGAAATAGACAACGGACTAGAAATCAGATTCGTAACCGGGGCGCCAGAAAAACCTACTGAAACATTTGTTAAGCCAGACAAAGGTGCGCCAGGGAGTTTAGAGTGCATGATAGAACTCTTCGCAGCACCAGTATCCAACAGAAAAGGCTCTGACACACCTGATGCAATCACTTCAACATAAGGGCCACTCTGATCTACTGGAACTGAAACAACTCCCTCTCTTTGTCCATGGCTGTCCTAGCAATCATTACCATCCACATTCTAACCTTCGACATAGTAATCGTCTGCATAGTACTGTGCCGTCCTACCAGACGCACCATTCTGCTGATCAAAGCTATTCATAGAATTCTGTGGAGGCAAAGGACGCGCATTTTGAGGAAACACACCACGTCCCCTACCTCTAGGAGCTTGTTGAACACCTCGACCTCTCACACCAGAAGCACCATTTGTGCGCTGTAACAGAACCAGACAACTACTCTTAAAATGACCCTCTTCTTTACAATACACACACTGATTAGGGCCTACAGGTATCCTTTCTGAAAAACAGAAGATTTCAAGTGCATTGCCCACCATGCAAATCCAGTGTAAGATGTCTCAGGCAAGGGGTTCCTCAGGGCTCTATTTTGAGCCCTACATTATTCAACCTGTACATGGAACCCCTTGCCAAACTGGTAGAGTCTTATGGTGTGGCAATAGTCTCCTATGCAGATGACACACAACTGGTGATCAATTTTTCCCGTGATCCAGTTGTGGATGCTGAGAATTTCTCGGCTTGCCTTGTGGCTCTAGACGGCTGGATGAAACAAAACTGTCTCCGCCTTAATGGTAACAAGACGGAAGTTCTTATTGTAGGTCCACGTCCTTCCATCTGGACCTCTGCCTGGTGGCCCACTGAACTGGGCTCTGTCCCGGTCCCAGTGGACACAGTTAAGAACCTTGGCTTTCATCTGGACTCTAACCTGGCCTACACCAATCATGTGGGTAAGGTTGCGGGAAAATGCTACGGACTTTTGAAGGTCCTAAGGAAAATCCTGGACCTATTGCCCCCTAGCTCCAGAAAAACCATGGTACACGCCTTGGTCACTTCCCAGTTAGATTATGGGAACTCCCTACTATGTGGACTTAGTAAAAAGGGCTTAACACAGCTTCAACGCGTCCAGAACGCTGCAGCGAGGCTGGTCCTCAACCTCCCTAGGAGAGCCTCGGGGAAACATGCATTACGCACCCTTCATTGGCTCCCAATAAAGGAAAGAATCATTTTCAAAACCATGTGCATCACCCACCGTATAGCCCACAAAAAAGCACCTCCATATCTCCAGGACTTGCTTCCAGTATATCGCCCTACACGTCCCCTGAGGTCGATGGGTAGCATGCAATTAGTGGTACCTCGGATACACAGAGCAAGGATGGGAGGACGCTCTTTCAGACTCCACGCCAGCAACAACTGGAACAACCTTCCTATCGAACTGAGGATGGAGCCCTCTGAAACCAGGTTCAGACAGAGGTTGAAAACTCATCTCTTCCCAGGTTAAACTCAGCATAGCGTACTCTTGCCCCTGTGTCCAGCCTCTTGAGCCCGGCCGAAGAGTTGTAGGTAGGGTTGTCAGCGCGGGGACGCACTGTTCTCTGTGCAACCAAGCGCTTAATAAATGCCATAAACTAAACTAAACTAAACAGGAAAACGCGGTTGAGAAGACTCAAACCTTTGCGAGTTTCTCTGATATTGCTGAGGTTGCTGATAATCGCGCTGAGTATTACGAGGTAGATAAGCTTGCTGTAGAAGAACCTTAGACTTCAATTCCTTAGTCTTCTTATCCGCTTTCTCTATCTCATCCTTAGTTCTATTCTCATAGTACTGGGCAGTAGCCAAAATCTGCGCTGACATAGAAACAGCCCAAGCACTCTCAGAATCCTTCAATTTATTGCACAATTCTGGAAGCAAATTATGCACAAATTTGTCAACGAACAACCGTTGACCACCTTCCGTACTCATGTCCTGACCACTATGGTCGTTAAACGTCTCTTCGAATCTAGTGAAAAAGTCGGACACAGTCTTGTCTTTCTTCTCCATGCACTCAGACAGCTTGTCCCAATTAACACGCATAGCAGGCATCAAAGTCTTCATATAATTAATAATCCGACCAGGGAGGTCAGCAATCACATCCTCTGGTTTAGCACCACCTACTTGTCTATTATCTGCGGCTCTAAGATTATTCTATGTATCACCTAATTCCTGTGCATGATCCGTATGGCGAATCAATCCCCATATAGGCTGTGGAACAACATTCCCAAACAACATGCCTATATCGGCTAGATTCATAATACACAAATCTGCAGTTTGAGATAGTTCCTTATAGTACCCTGCTGGATTTTTACATGGATCAGGCAAAGTCTGCTTAAGGGCTAAGACTTCAGCACGCTTCCATGGAACATGTACCCAGACACGCTGAAAATGTGGCGGAATAGCTGGATTAGCAGCTGCATCACCAGGTCTCCAAACTGGGGGAACCTCTCTCATCGGATATTGTTGCGCCTTTCTCCTAACTGAAGAATCAGGCTCAAACAGTCGCTGAGAAGGACATTGACTCCTAAACGACAACAATGTCGCAACTGCTTTCTCAACATCAAGACCCACTAAAGTCCCTTTCGCAAACTCAGACCGTACACGTGTTAGGGGCCACTGAGCGCTGTGGAGGCACAGACAGTCGCGTTTGGTGTTCCTGAACTACGTTACCCAGAAGCAGAGGGTATCGCGTAACGTGACCGGGGCGCTTGACGTCACGTGCGCGGAACTGCACAAAGGTGGTGAGTGTTGACAGGACGCTGCCGATAATTCCGGATTTGGAGGTTTGAAGTGTTTTTGACTGTTATCTGCAAGTACTGGTAAGAGTGTCGGTGGACACGTCAATACTTCTCGGTACGGAGAGAACTAGAAACTGGGTGATTCCCACCGTGAATTTCTACGGAACGAGTGTTGTGGCCAGAGTCGGGTGTTCGGCAGGATTGCCGTCATCGTCCATGTGTTTGTAGACATTTGCCAAGAGTTCGGCGGTAATACAAACTCTTCCGAAAACATTGGCTTGGAAATACGTACCTACCGAAAACATTTCCTAAGGGTGGTTCCTCATGGTACTCCAGGGGGTTAACCTGTGATTGACTCTTTTCCCTTCGTTGGCGAGCTTCCAAGGAGAGGCATCATTTGGAGCTCATGCGAGGGAGAAGTGTTTTCCGGTTGTAAGGCTATAAGCGCTATGTATTGTATGGAGTTCTCAATATTGCATTAGCGCTTAATTACAAAAGTGTTTTTTGTCTTTCAAGTGTGAAAACTTATCTAGTCAGAATTGAACCCAGGAAATATGAATACTAATACTCCTTTTGGTTACTGAGTGAAGAAACTCAGGGATATGATTAACCAGTGACTTGACAAACTGCAACTAAGATATGTCAAACTAAATAATCATGCTTCATCGTGTTTGACGCAATGCATGTTTTATGCTTTATTTTCAGGTGTAGTATATGGATAAGGAGATGCTACTCATTTAGTCAGGTACAAGAAGGTTATATTTCAGCGTTACTTGAGGTGTGTTCTACAGTAAAAATAAGACTGATAGTGTTCTCATATGTTTCAGATGTTCTGACGGTTGAGAAGCATTAGATACACTGCTCCTGAATTTGGTCTATGTTATTTTATTTTAACAGGTTAGTTAGTACAAGTAACACTGTTATATTAGTAAGAAATATAGAGAAGGAAAGGAATATTAATTCTTCTTTATTTGTTCTTGTGTCTTGGTATAGGTCTCCCTCCCTGCAGTCCCCTTCCTTTCCTTCCCTGGTACAAACATATTTTCCCTCGCTTTACCATCCTTTAGTCTGCGTAGTATATATATTATAGATTTGGGGCGGTGGAGAGATGGTCACCCAATAAGCATCGAGTCAACCCTGAGGTTTGGATTTGGAGCGGAACAGAATTATCGGCCCAAGAATAACTAAATCCTCTTGGTTGAATCGTGCTTGGGGGGTAATGGCCACCATGGATGATATCCTGGCGGCATTGGCTTTAGTTCAGGTAGAATTGACAGCCTCACGCACAGAGACGGCTGCATTGCAAGCAAAGGTGGATAGAATGCAACGTAATCCCTTTGACTTTGGTAGTTCAGCGCAAGCATCCGCTAATACAATGGTGGTAGAAATACCTTCCCAGATACCTTTAGCACCACCAGAGAAGTTCACGGGGGAGGCACATAAGGTACAGGTTTTCTCTCACAAGTCATGTTGCATTTTAATTGCAAACCCAAAGTTTTTTCCACCAGCCAAGCCAGAGTCTCATTTTTGATCTTGTATCTCGTAGGGGATGCAGCTCAATGGGCAGTTCCGTTGATACGGAATGAAGATAACATGCTACATGATTGGGATATGTTCAAAGAAGAATTCGAGAAAACCTTCGATCGCAGAGCAGACACCTTTGCGGCTGATCGTGAACTACTTGTGGTGAAACAAGGTAGTAGAGACTTATTGAGCTATGTGAATCACTTTCGGAGACTAGTGACGGAAACGCGATGGCCAGAGGAGAAACAATCAGCGGTTTTTTATCAGGGTCTTCGTGACGAATTGAAAGACGTAATGGCACAGGTAGACCCACAACCTCGGACTAGTACAGCCTTGATCGAACTTGCTATGAGGTTAGACCATAGATTGAGAGAAAGAAAAGGAGATCATTTCAGAAGAGAGAGATATATGAATCGTTTTGACAAGCCTAAAGTATCAGAGTCCGGTTCTTCCCATCCTGAACCAATGGAGATTGGCACAGTACGAGCAGCATTAACAGGGGATGAAATTGAATACCGACGAAAGAACGGATTGTGCCTGTACTGTGGGAAAAAAGGCCACTTTCTCCGCGAGTGTCCCATAAAACCTAAGAATGGACGCCCATACTTCGGTAATAACAAGGAAACTAAACCGGCTGCGAGAAACTAAAGAGCTTGCGACCCAAGGAAGGGGAGTCGTCAAGCTTCCATTGTATCCCTTCCCTACAGGAAGAAACAGGAATCAAAAGAGAACATTTCTTCATCGCGATCATGCTGAGGATAAAACAGGAATCTTGTATGGTACAAGCCATGGTTGACTCAGGAGCTACTGGATGTTTTATGGATTTAGTAGAAGCCAATCGGCTGGGTATTACCCTGGTGAACAAAGCAAGACCGGAAAATGTATTGGCCGTGGATGGTACACAATTGGAGGCTGGACCCATTCGGCAAATGACAGAATCATGTGAAATGGAATGCCTTCCGGGACACCAAGAAATAATGTCATTCAATATCATCTCAGCACCAGCTTATGGACTTATTTTGGGGTTATCATGGTTAACCCTACACAATCCGGATATCGATTGGGAAAAAAGAATACTGCTTTTGAATTCTGATTATTGTAAACTGAATTGTTGGAAAGCGACAAAACAACCAGATGAAAAGGAACTACGTATTGCTACTGCTGCTAAAAAAGAAGTACAACTTCCTTCCTGTTACACACAGTATCAGGATGTGTTTTGTGAACGTAAAGCGGAGACTCTACCTCCACATCGACCATATGATTGTCGAATTGATTTGCAACCTGGATCAGTGGTACCCTGGGTTTTATTCACCCCTCGGTATCACCAGCTGCTTCACCCCTATTTTTTATTCCTAAGGCCAATAGGGAGTTGAGAATGTGTATTGACTTTCGAGCGTTGAATACCATCACTATCCGCAATCAATACCCTCTACCTCTAATATCGGTGTTATTGGAACAGGTGAAAGGAGCAGTGATATTCACGAAATTGGATTTGAGGGGGGCCTATCACCTGGTCAGGATGCGCCAGGGTGATGAATGGAAAACAGCATTCAAGATGCGGTATGGCCTGTTCGAATACATTGTGATGCCCTTTGGGCTTTGCAATGCGCCAGCCGCCTTCCAATTTTTCTTGAATGACGTCTTACGCGAATATTTGGAAAAATTCGTAGTCGTGTATATCGACGATATTCTGGTGTATTCAACTCAAGAAAATCAACATGTCCACCATGTGAGTCTTATCTTACAAGCATTGCGGAAACATCAGTTATATTGTAAAATCAGTAAATGCGAGTTTCACGAGTCATCGGTGGAATTCCTTGGAGTGATCTTAACTCCTTACGGTCAAGAAATGGCAGAACGAAAGGTGACAGCTATCATGGAGGGCCAATCCCTAAAACAGTAAAAGACATCCAATGTTTTATGGGTTTTGCCAACTTTTATCGGAGGTTTATATCTCAGTTCTCCGATAAAGCCGCCCCGTTGACTTATTTGACAAAGAAAAAGATCCCTTTTATAGGGACTAGTGAGACTCAGGAAGCATTTGAGGTGCTAAAAGAGGCTTTTACATCTGCACCCATACTGCTTCATGCTAATCCCACTCTTCCGTTTATAGTGGAAGCAGATGCCTCTGATGTGGCAATGGGAGCGGTTCTGTCGCAACGGGATGTAGAAACGGGTCAAATGCACCCCGTTGCCTTTATGTCGAAGAAGTTCAATAAGGCCGAACAAAACTATACAATCACGGAGAAGGAACTTCTGGCCATTAAAGAAGCTTTTGGTGAATGGAGACACTGGTTGTTGGGGGCTAGACATGTCATCACTGTCTACACGGATCATCGTAACTTACAGTATTTAAGAACAGTCCGTCTCCTAACTCCCAGATTGTTGCGTTGGATGGCGTTTTTTGAAGAATACCACTTCATCGTAACGTTCCGCCCAGGAAGTTTGAACAAGAAGGCAGATGCCTTGTCTAGGCAGGATACTTCATTGTGTTCAAATATACCGGCCGAGAAGGCTATCTTTGAAACACACCAAGTCATAGGGGTGGTACATTCAGAATTGTGTTTGGCTGAGACAAAGAAAGGATTGCAGTGTTTTCATTGGAAGGATTGGTTGAGATATCACCGCGAATGGATCCAGAAAGATGGAGTGATGATGAAAGGATTGCAACTATTATTGCCTACCTTGAAGTTAAGACGCAAAGTGTTTCAGTGGTGCCATTCTGATCCTAGTGCCGGGCATCAAGGCGTCGAGAAGACATGTGAAAAGATTCTACGAAGTTTCTGGTGGCCGTCGGTAAGAAGGGATGTGCCTGAGTGGATACAAGCTTGTGTGGTGTGTGCTCAAAATAAACCTCTCTCAGGGAAACCATCAGGATTGCTGCAACCACTGCCTACTCCAGCTATACCATGGGAAAGCATTTTGGTGGATTTTATTGTGGGTCTAATTGTGGATAGGGGCCATACAGTCATCTTGGTAATCATTGATTATCTGACCAAGATGGGACATTTTGTTCCCTGTAAGTCGCTGCCTACAGCTGGACAGTTAGCAGACCTGCTAATGGTACATGTGGTGAGATTACATGGACTACCGCAGAGGATCGTCTCAGATCGTGGACTCCAATTCACCGCGAAGTTTTGGAAGGCTTGGTGTGCTGCTTTGCATATTTCGTCAGATTTATCTACTAGTTTCCATCCGCAAACTGTTGCACAAACCGAGCGCTTGAACAGAACATTGAAACAGTATCTGCGGAGCTATGTTGATTCTAATACTGACATGTGGGTTGGCTGGCTTTGGTTGGCGGAAATTGCATATAATAATGCCCTGCACTGTTACACAAATCATACACCATTCTTCAGCACATATGAGTTTCACCCCCGGTTTATACCTTTTAGCTCTCCTGGTAGGGGTGAGCGTATTCCTGAGGTTCAGGACAGAATAGGGAATATCCAAAGAGTGATTGCAGACACCAGGAAAAGGTTGGTGCATGCTAAAGGTCTGTATAAAAGGCAGGCTGATAAACATCGTAAATTGGAACCTGTTTACAAGAAGGGTGATATGGTGTGGTTGTCCACAAGAAACATCAGATTCAGACGGTACAGTGTATTCAATCCTCGGTACATTGGGCCCTTTGCTGTAATCAAACATGTGAACTCAGTGGCTGTGAAGTTGGCTCTGCCATCACATTTGAAGTTTTATCCTGTGTTTCATGTTTCCTTGTTGAAACCTGCTATTGGTGGGACCAGGGTACCTGCTCCTTCGGTGTGGGTGGATCAGGGTGAGGAATACGAGGTGGCATACGAGGTGGCATGAGTTCTGGACTCCAAAATCAGCCGTTCTAAATTGTGGTATCTTATTGCCTGGAAGGGGTATGGAGTGGAAGACAACTCTTGGGAGCCTGCTGAAGGTGTTCATGCTCCTAGACTGATTGCTGCTTTTTACCGTTCGCATCCGGACAAACCGTGCGCCTGTCTGTGTCCTCCGGGAGGGGGATGTACTGTTAGGGGCCACTGAGCGCTGTGGAGGCACAGACAGTCGCGTTTGGTGTTCCTGAACTACGTTACCCAGAAGCAGAGGGTATCGCGTAACGTGACCGGGGCGCTTGACGTCACGTGCGTGGAACTGCACAAAGGCGGTGAGTGTTGACAGGACGCTGCCGATAATTCCGGATTTGGAGGTTTGAAGCGTTTTGACAGTTATCTGCAAGTACTGGTAAGAGTGTCGGTGGACACGTTCAATACTTCTCGGTACGGAGAGAACTAGAAACTGGGTGATTCCTACCGTGAATTTCTACGGAACGAGTGTTGTGGCCAGAGTCGGGTGTTCGGCAGGATTGCCGTCATCGTCCATGTGTTTGTAGACATTTGCCAAGAGTTCGGCGGTAATACAAACTCTTCCGAAAACATTGGCTTGGAAATACGTACCTACCGAAAACATTTCCTAAGGGTGGTTCCTCATGGTACTCCAGGGGGTTAACCTGTGATTGACTCTTTTCCCTTCATTGGCGAGCTTACAAGGAGAGGCATCATTTGGAGCTCATGCGAGGGAGAAGTGTTTTCCGGTTGTAAGGCTATAAGCGCTATGTATTGTATGGAGTTCTCAATATTGCATTAGCGCTTAATTACAAAAGTGTTTTTTGTCTTTCAAGTGTGAAAACTTATCTAGTCAGAATTGAACCCAGGAAATATGAATACTAATACTCCTTTTGGTTACTGAGTGAAGAAACTCAGGGATATGATTAACCAGTGACTTAACAAACTGCAACTAAGATATGTCAAACTAAATAATCATGCTTCATCGTGTTTGACGCAATGCATGTTTTATGCTTTATTTTCAGGTGTAGTGTATGGATAAGGAGATGCTACTCATTTAGTCAGGTACAGGAAGGTTATATTTCAGCGTTACTTGAGGTGTGTTCTAGAGTAAAAATAAGACTGATAGTGTTCTCATATGTTTCAGATGTTCTGACGGTTGAGAAGCATTAGATACACTGCTCCTGAATTTGGTCTATGTTATTTTATTTTAACAGGTTAGTGAGTACAAGTAACACTGTTATATTAGTAAGAAATATAGAGAAGGAAAGGAATATTAATTCTTCTTTATTTGTTCTTGTGTCTTGGTACAGGTCTCCCTCCCTGCAGTCCCCTTCCTTTCCTTCCCTGGTACAAACATATTTTCCCTCGCTTTACCATCCTTTAGTCTGCGTAGTATATATATTGCAGATTTGGGGCAGTGGAGAGATGGTTACCCAATAAGCATCGAGTCAACCCTGAGGATTGGATTTGGAGCGGAACAACACGGTACAACTCAGGCGGAGTTTGTCCTAAACCACCATCTTCCCATTGTTCACGAAGGAAAGAACACATCATATCAAAGACATATCTTTGTTTGGGTGCTTCCCATTGACGGAAAACATCCATAACACACTCAAGATCATAGTGCGAAGGATACACAACCCATTTACGCGCTAAGAGATCTAACACTATCCGTTCATCAGGACCAGGCAATTGGCTACGCAATTGCTTACGCTCTGCAACAGGAGACATACCCAATGAACCAAGAAGAGGAGAAAAGAGACCAGCAACAGCATCAGTCATTCTCTGTCGAGCAGAAGGAGAAGTTGACAAGAGAACAGGAGACAAAGCAGAATGAGAAGAAACCAAAGTCGGGACAGTAACAGAAGGAACAGGCAATACAGGTGTAGGGGTAGCAGACAAAGGAGGTAACAAAGTCGGCGGCCCTTGAGAAACCTGCGCCAAAGGAATAGGCGCCAGTGGAAAGGAGCTGGCTGTTGAGGAACCACTGGAGGCAAAGCAACCGGAGGTTGCACAACTACAGGTGGCAGAGGTGCTGTAACACTCTGCACATAAGGGGGTGGCGAACTCAATAGATGCGACATTAAAGGATCTTTCACAAGATCTTTCTTCTCTTCTTGCTGTTGAGGCGGCAAAGCTGGATAGCACTTGTCTACCGCTAACTTACATTGCCTACTCATCTGTTCGCTTTCTTGTTCTTCTTCATTATCCCCTAAACTGTATAGCAGCTTGCACCATTGACATACCTCGTTCTCGTTTATTCTGTTTTGCTAACTTAATTTCTTTCTGTTTGGTTTCCTTTTGCCATAAGCGGAAAGAGTCAAACATCGCAGGCCAGGCTTTCTTCTGGAATAGTTTAACTTCGAGATTGTCTAAAATCTCATTTTCAAAGCTACCATAACGGGGCCACTGTAGAACACCGTCTTTCCTGGTATATTTGATCCATATTTCATTATACGCGATGGGGCCCACTCCATGTTTTACGTAGAGCTCATAGGTCGGAGTTCCAATCGGAGGAACCGGACACGAATCCTCCAATCGGGAATCCCTATTACAACCACAACAAAATATCTTTCCAAGTCTGCTAAGACCAGGCATCTTCGCTCACTAGTCTAGCTTCAAACTTCAAGGGAAATCTCAAAACGATAGTCTCATGAATACACAAGTCCCTCGGCTTTGGGGCCTGCAGGTACCAAATCAAAGCGATCCCGAAGGGATACCAAAACAAAACTAAGGACTGGGAGACGCTCCACTCATACTTAGCTGAAACGTCGATTGGATCACTAGAAGACCCGTCTATCGTCTCGCTCTACAAATCGTCTAATGGCTCCAAGACAGGGTGACAGTCAGGGAAGCAGTCCTTCGTAGCCGTCGGAAAGCGGGGAACCTCGCAGCAAAGAATTTCGGACCACAACGACATACAGGGGTCGATGAAGTGGCAGGCCTTCCTCCAGAATTTTCACACGAAGCTCCTCACGATCTTCAGGCTTGGACCGGTACCGCTGAAGTCGCCCCCACATTGGGCGCCAACTGAAGAACCGGGTTTTAGAACCCAGCGGCGCCAGGGCAAACGCCCGATGTCTTCGGATTCCCCTGACTTGGTAAACAGAGACACGGGACACTTCCCGGTGACGTCAAGGACCAAATTTATTGGCTGCAACCAGGAACAGAGGTCTACGAAGCACAACACGGGTGATTCGCTAGAGACTGCACAAATTCATAGAGCGGAGCATCGTCTTTTATGCTAAAAATCACATTCCTGGCTAGCATCGATTACATACAAACTGACCAATTGGAGGGTGACATTTCAAACATATTGCATGATGACAAACCCACTTTCTGTTGTCCAGCCCACCAGAAATGACCAAGCAAAATCCAACAGTCCTGTTCGAACAGGCCGGACGGACCCATCATAAAACCTCAACCCAAATCAATAATTAAGCCATAAAGGAAGGAACAGAAGCATATGAGAAGCGAGATAGAAGGGTGTGTGCATGTACCATAAACTCAGCAATGTCCTGCTCTTTGATCTCTATCTGACCAGCTGCTTAACAAGGAACTGGCTCAACAAGGTCAGCCTCGGGCAAGGGAGTCAGTTCGTTCAGGTCACTCAGAAGTCAGCTAAAGGTGTACGTGTCCCAGAGACTCGTTCGGCCGTAGTCATCGCGCCAGGATACTCTGGTAGTAACAGAGCGCGTTATAAAACAGCTAAAATATGTGAGGGCAACCACACAAAATGGCTGCCGTACACAAAATGGAACCCGAGGGTGCAAACAAGATCTGCTTGCTCAACAAAGTGGGAGGAGCTAACAGTGGCTGTTTTTGGCAAACACATCCTGACATTTACATACTAGAAACAGTTGCAAGGACAGCTACAAGCTCAACTGAGCATGTGCGAAGGTGGAAGATGCTAAATATAATGAGGGAGGACAGAACACATGGCGAGCATGTGGCAGCACATGGCTAACTAAAATAGCTGCGAAACAATAGGATGCAAATGCAGATGAGACAAAAGACTGAATAGTCACACAGGTTTGAATAAATTCCATCAGACCACCCAGTTGGTGGAGTTTCATCATGTGGGAGTTGATGATTATTCAAAACCACTCCTGACCATATTAGTGTCAGGATAACATAGAAAGTCTATGTCAATCGTTCCTATACGTTAGTAGTGTTCATCAAGTGCAGTGCTCAAAATAATGGTGATGACTAAAATTGATCACTTAGACTCCAAGAATGTTCAAATAGAGATCTAGGTATCACAAGTTTAAAAACACGCCGAGTAGTTGCAACAGTTACTACCCTGATGGCGTTTAGTAAATTGGTCGACATGTTTCAGCCTGTGGGGGTACTACCCCGGCTTTCTTCAGGACCTATCAAACAGAGATACTACTACAACTAACATTATTTAAATGTGAGGAACAGTAAGGAGATTGCGCTCGTAAGAGGCCACATATCTACCAGAACTTTTTTTGCTCTCCATTCTTCGCTGGAGGGAGGGAGACAAGACTTCTTCCTATCAAAAGATAAAAGATAGTACAACAAAAACAGAATGATGTCACCTGCATGAATCCACACGAATACACAACCACAGCACAAAACGACACACCTGCGTGAACAGTTTATATTCCGCATAAATGAAAAAACAAGGCATAGTAGCCACATCACGTAGAGGCATTTCCTCATAGTGATACTCACCCAGCTTTGTGTGGGTGATGACCTCACCTCACCCGGCAACCGCTCGGGAGAATGAGGCCCCGCTCTGTAGCGTAGGAAAAAGGGGGTAATAAGTGCACGTCATCTTATATGCCCAGCCAAAAGTACTCTACACAAAAACCCAACAATCGTGTGATAGAAACCCAATAATCAGACCACAAAGTTGTCTACACAGAGGTTAGCAGTGAAACAATATCGGCTCCAAATGCCAGAAGTATATAGGTATGGTAAGTTAGCCACAGAGGCACTATTAAATGCCTCTGGATTGCTGCTACTCAAACCCAGTGAGAGTACTTGCATGTAGCACACGTATTCAGATAGAATTATGATGTTTGATCCAGACAAAAAATATTAAGCGTGTTGTAGGCAAAGTTAGTGGAGAGCACTATTGGTCTAGATTGACTCCTCAATTACAATACAAGTCAAATGCCCCTTAATAGGAAGCCTGGTTGTGAGAGTATGGAGGCAATATATGCCGGTGCCAATTGCAGTAACTGACTAGTAAGGACACTGGCAGTGCAACAAACAAGTGCTGCTTCTCCTTACCTGTCCGTCGGTACCTCTTGTGTTTAACGAGCGGAAGTGGAGGTGTTTCACACTCCGCCCGTCCTCCTAATATAGGAGGCAAATGCCAGGTTGATTAGTCCCACGTGGACTAATCTCGCGCCTAAACACCAACATGGCGGGACCCAGCTCACTGGAATCTTTCCAGCGGAACCCCATCGGAAGACGTGTCTCTCAGAGAGCACCGGAGCAGGACCGCTGCGACGAGTGCAGGGACCGATACATTCTGATGCGCATGCGCAAGGCGAGAGGCGCTAGTCTAAATTGGTCGACATGTTTCAGCCTGTGGGGATTCATGCAGGTGACATCATTCTGTTTTTGTTGTACTATCTTTTATCTTTTGATAGGAAGAAGTCTTGTCTCCCTCCCTCCAGCGAAGAATGGAGAGCAAAAAAAGTTCTGGTAGATATGTGGCCTCTTACGAGCGCAATCTCCTTACTGTTCCTCACATTTAAATAATGTTAGTTGTAGTAGTATCTCTGTTTGATAGGTCCTGAAGAAAGCCGGGGTAGTACCCCCACAGGCTGAAACATGTCGACCAATTTACTAAACGCCATCAGGGTAGTAACTGTTGCAACTACTCGGCGTGTTTTTAAACTTGTGATACCTAGATCTCTATTTGAACATTCTTGGAGTCTAAGTGATCAATTTTAGTCATCACCATTATTTTGAGCACTGCACTTGATGAACACTACTAACGTAGAGGAACGATTGACATAGACTTTCTATGTTATCCTGACACTAATATGGTCAGGAGTGGTTTTGAATAATCATCAACTCCCACATGATGAAACTCCACAAACTGGGTGGTCTGATGGGATTTATTCAAACCTGTGTGACTATTCAGTCTTTTGTCTCATCTGCATTTGCATCCTATTGTTTCGCAGTCACATGTCCAGACACACACCACCTTCAGACCTGGTCTACTCTTTTGTGTATTTTCTACTGTATCTGGGGAGTGAGTAGACAGGTCGTTAAATATTCCCTTCGACCCTCCACACCTGTTGTTTTTTAACTAAAATAGCTGCCAGAAATACAAAATGGCTTTCAGCTCATGCTAACAAATCCGTCCAATATTTAATAGATAGTCCTTTTAGCGGATGTATGACGTTACAACTCATACTTTTACAACGCATGCCATTACAACAAAACTTTTACAACGCAACATCCATTACAATGCATTCCATTACAACGCATGCCATTACAACGCATTTCTCAAAACTACCTTTACAACGCATTCCATTACAACGCATACTACCTTTACACGCATACCATTACAGCGCATACCATTTCATTGCATGTATGATGAGTGTTGGATAGTGTAGGGGTAAAATTAACTATTCTAACTCCAAGGGGTGCAACAGTAGGGTAAGTGTTGGATAGTGTAGGGGTAAAAATTACTATTCTAACTCCAGGGAGTGCAAAAGTAGGGTAAGTGTTGCATAGTGTAGGGGTAAAAATTACTATTCTAACTCCAGGGGGTGCAACAGTAGGGTAAGTGTTGGATAGTGTAAGGGTACTATGTGTTGTGATGGTATGCGTTGTTATGGTATGCGTTGCAATTACTGCGTTGTAATGACATGCATTGTAGTGGTATGCGTTTTAGTGTCATGAGTTGTAATGGTTGCGTTGTAATGGCATGCGTTATAATGGATGTTGCGTTGTAAAAGTTTTGTTGTAATGGAATTGCGTTGTAAAAGTTGCATTGTAAAGGTTGTTTCCCCCTTTTAGCATGAGCTAAAGACATTCCTATGATCCAGTAGGAACATTGAAAATATTTGCACATTCATTTTCACAAATTTATCAATATCCTAATTCATTGCTAGATGGGCATTTTCCATTCTAAACATTTCATTAAGCGGGTATAAGCAGGAATACAAAGGGAAAGAAGCATTAGGTCATAATTAACATACAGATTGCAGGAGAGAGTAATGACCAATATTACAAACAGAATTATCATTTTTCTGTTCCTAAGCAAAAGCAAATCCTAGAATCATCTAGTAAACATTTTCAGGGCTCCTATGAATTTCAGTGACTATTCATTTTAATATCAGAATAGCCAACAGCACATATCTAATAAAAACATTTTCCAATTGACTGTTACATTTTCCTTTTATGAGGGCTAGAACATCAATCATATCTGGGACCAGGAGGACCACACAGGGCCATAGGAATTAGAACGAAGAGCTCCAAAGGGCTACTCCTTCTAAAAAATGGGACGACTAAAGGGGAAACATTATTGACAACAACAAAAAAGAAGTTCTTAGGGAAATTGAAGCTGCTGTACAACCAAGCCAGAGGAGAGTCTTCTCCCTGTGTCCGTTTAAACCCCACAGGCAGGCTCTTGTTGTTTCCACGGTGGAGGTGCACAACTTTCAACTCAAGAATCACAGCCGGGTTTCAAGGGAAAAGTCTCTTCTTTCAGGATAGGGCAGTCACCCACGAAGGCAAATCCTCTTAGTGATCCTGTCCAGTGTCTCAGGCAGTGCACCAGTTTACTTCACGTCAATCTAACAGGCACCAGAGACACAGCACCTGTACCCTAAACTCAAGTCCTTCCCTAACTCCTGTATTGCTCTGCTGGCGCACTGCTCATTCGTTGAGGCCACACATTACATCCAGTGTGCTCAGGTATCTCTTGACCAACAAACAAAGGTGCAAACTTGCATTCCCTTTGGGACCAGAATTCAAAGCCTTGATGCTAGGATCTTTGGAGCAACCCTTGTTTCAAAAGGAGTCACCTCAAGCAAAGCCTCCTCGCCATTCTGGTCAGTCTGTGACTCTCAGCTGGGCATGATCCACGATTTCTCCTTTCTGATTTGTGACCCCGTCTTTCGCCCAAGACAGTGGCAGGGGTACACAATTCATTTCAGGGCTTCCGCCTTCACTGTGGTCCTAGTTCCCAGCAATGCCTGTGTGGTTACCTTCACTTTGGCTTCAAGCTGGACTGGTGCTGACTCCCCAGGCTGAATCTGATGTCCGGGCCCTTCTGGCAATGGTTGTAAGGCAGCAAATATCTATTGGTGGACAGAACAAAAGGTCTTTAGACAAGGCACAGAAACAGTCTATCAACAGAGAGGAGACTCTCAGAATACTTCCTAGTCTTGGGATGCTACATATATTAGCAAAGTAAACAGAACAAAGTGGCTGGATAGGAAAAGTTTGTATCATGAATACAGGTCACGCAGTCAATATGTACTACGTAGCCGGGTCTTATGTACCAAACTGAATTTATTTAATTTTTATCTGTTTTTTCAGATTTTTCAAAAACGCATGGGCAAACCAAAGACTGTCACGTTAGTGAATACAAGAATACAATATTTACATTTATACACACGTACCAATATACATTATTTACAAAGTGAAAGAAACACAATTGAATAAAGACAGTTGTAAATGACACACCAAAAAAGCAATAACGTGATTCAATATTAGGACATTAGTTGCATTTATGTACAATTAGAAAATTTCTACAGAAAACAGGGGTACAACCAGTCCATGGAGATGTGAAACCAAGGGACAGGCGGGGACGAAAGGATTAGTACACCTGCCTGCCTGACAACACTGTGGTTCAATGTTTGTATTGGGTTGCACCGTTAGGGTCCCAGGTTGTATATTATTTCTTTTCCTAGGTGCACCCCTCTGAATAACCACAGGGTGGAAGTGTCGACGCGTTTCGAACCGGATTAGTGACGGTTCTCTTCAGGACGGGGACTGGGATCAGTGAGTCTGCACGTGGCAAACATTGAACCACAGTGTTGTCAGGCAGGCAGGTGTACTAATCCTTTCGTCCCCGCCTGTCCCTTGGTTTCACATCTCCATGGACTGGTTGTACCCCTGTTTTCTGTAGAAATTTTCTAATTGTACATAAATGCAACTAATGTCCTAATATTGAATCACGTTATTGCTTTTTTGGTGTGTCATTTACAACTGTCTTTATTCAATTGTGTTTTTTTCACTTTGTAAATAATGTATATTGGTACGTGTGTATAAATGTAAATATTGTATTCTTGTATTCACTAACGTGACAGTCTTTGGTTTGCCCATGCGTTTTTGAAAAATCTGAAAAAACAGATAAAAATTAAATAAATTCAGTTTGGTACATAAGACCCGGCTACGTAGTACATATTGACTGCGTGACTTGTATTCATGATACAAACTTTTCCTATCCAGCCACTTTGTTCTGTTTACTTTGTTGATGAGATCCGGGCTGGGTAGACGTAGGATCCAAAACCTTTCTTGCTTCACATATATTAGCAAGGCACCCAAGAACCACTTTCATCTATCTATGTGAGAGTAAAAAAAACACCAGCCAGGACCTATTGGCAAGTATAAAAGGAACTCTTTGGTGAACTGACAAGAGTAATACATCACCCAATCCCAAGCAGCCAAGGAAGTCTGTATTAATTTACTAAATTCAGAGGAAAAGAGAAAAACAACACAGACATACCCTAAATCCTTACATTGGTGTATTCCTGTGTGCTAATCGGAGAACCCTCAAAAAAGGAAATGTTCTACACTTTTGCTCATAAACTTTACGTTACTTGTACAGGACTGCAGACACTTCTAAAATGATTCTTCTTAATAAAATCACCTACATTGTACGCTTAGGACCATGCTCTCATGTTATAGGAGCCACAGGAAAATCTAAAACTGCAAATTTCACAGGAGCTCTTATCTAAAAAACAACATTTCCTTCAAAAAAAATTTTTTTTTTTGTTTCTAAGGACCACCTTGGCATCTTCCATACGTTCTACTTTTCATAATCCAAACTATGCAACATCAGCTCTAATAAGGACTGTCAGTTTATTTACACGGACTAGCTAATAAAAAACTAGCAATGCCCTTGCAAAACTATGTAGCAAGAAATAACATACCATAATGGTGTTATCACCTAAGATTTTTAGAACAAAAACTACCTACATCTAGCTCCCCTTAAAGGTCAAATAAGGGAACAACAATCTAGACTACTGATCCTGTCATAATTTCATCAAACAGGATGGGCAGTAACATAACATATATTTGTATTCATTTTAATAATGTTAACAATGTTTAAAACAGTATTACTGAATAGCCAATTAAATGTCTCATTGCTATTTCACAGACAATTTAGAAAGCCTAAAAAAAATGAGAAAAGGAGAGAGCAACATACATTTTACCTAGCCTTAATTTGTAGAGGAGCTAGCCTCCTTCCCCCATTTTGACAGTAGGAAACCTGAAACAGGTTTCACTTCTGTTAACACTATCAACCCCTATGTGTAGCAACTAGGCATACACAAAGTTATAGGAGGTACATAGCACTTTTTAGACGGCTATAAAAATATAAATACCCAAACCACAAACCCTTTTAGCAAATGTACAAATGTAACATGAGGGCACATGAAGTCAAACTAAATTTCATTGCCTCAGTTTTTAAGCATTAGTGCTGTATAAATATGGCAACGCTTATCTGGTAATCAAAGTTCACATATACCATTATATCGTTTTCTATCACATGAGGCCATAAAGTGCTTGCTTTCTGGCCCCCCCCCAAAAAAAGGTAAAACTTCTCCTTTTTCCCTGCGCTGCCATCTTGTCTTTCAAAAAGTATCAGATGTCAAAATGTCAAAGCAGATCTTGCTCTGGTACTCCCGCCAGGCTTCTGAATATAGAACTGACATTTAACTCTTCCCAGCTGTCCAATTCTGCGTGCAAAGTATTCCATGCAGCTTTCCCTATTCAAAGTCACAGAAAGCTGACCCATTCCCCTGTTTGTCAGTCTAGAGTTAAGAAAATAACTTCTGCTGTTTTTATACATATTTTCAATTGTAAGATGTGTGCAATATACTTGTCTAACAATATAGTAGTCAGCTATTTGTATTATACCTAAATGTACACATTTCCTGAAGCCTAAGGCACTTTAAAAGCTGCTCTAAATGGCAAAAAAGGCTTTTTAAATAGTGAATTTTGCCCAATTTCGACTTTGATATTTGGGGCACTTAAAAATTAATATCCTATAATTGTTTTGCATAATAATCATCCTCAGAATGTTAACTAGATAGCCCAGGAGTTGGAAATTAAAATAACCATATCTATCCTTATAAAAATGAGTTTTTTACGCCTGCGCAGAGTGAAATTAAATATGCAAATATGCTCATTATGTGGTACAACACAACTTAAATTAAATTTTAATGCTAGGCGGTCACAGTATGAGTATTAAGCATTATAAATATTAAAAAACGAATTTAAAAGCACTTATTATTTTTTTAAATAATTTTTTCATAATTAATATATATATCTTTTTTTTAATAAAACCAATCATTTTGATAATTCCACATAGGAAAAGCAAGCTTCATCTTTGCCTATCGTATTTAGACGCATTTATTCATAAGCATAAGCACAGAAACCTAACTTGAAACATGAATAGTTTTGTGCCACTTTTTTAAAAAGGACAGTCATCCTTTAATATCAGAACCACGGATATGATTATGTAAAAAGGCTTTAAGAAAGGAAATCCCTACTTTAAATGTTTTCCTGGTATCTAAAATAATGAACCTGATGTTTGTAACTTTTTAAAACAGCAGTCTGAAATCCAGGATTTTGCCCCGTGTTTAACTGACAAAATCCTGGCTGAGTCAACATTCCTGTCTCTCCGTGGCCTACAAAAACGACAGCTGTTTGCTCAGCGGCAGTAAAAACACAGCTGGTAGAAAGCTTTTTTTGGTGTTGAAATGGAAGCACGGTGACTGTCTATTTAAAACTGAGGCATTTCAATGCATGTTCTATAATATGTGTTTTGTTCAGAAAAAATGTAATCAGATGATGTGTTTGCCTGTTAATATCTAATACAATGTATCTAAGAAAATGCTGTAAGTTTATTTATTTCAAAACACACAATTTCGTTTTTGAGGCCTATTATATTCCTATTGAATGTGAATTCTAATTTTATATTTTAAGCATTAGCAGTTTGTACATGTGCATAGTTGCTTACTCTTATCAATTTAATAGTAACATACAGGTATTTAGCATATCATATGGTTCATTTCTGGATTTTTATTTAATTCATATTTAATATTAATTAAATGACATTTTGCATAACAGACTGATGGCATCAAAATAGTACAAACACACACATTGAGCTCATTCCAGACATATACAGAAGGGGGTCATACACTCAGAATCACATAATGCAGCACGCTTAAGGCTAGCAATCCTTACACAAAGAGCGCAATCGCTATTTACTTACAGAAGTATCACTAATGTGAAAACCACAAACCACATAGACATTTAAACACACATTTAACCCACTGATCAAGAATTAGGACAGAAACAAAGGACACCTCACAGACTGTACATAAACCAAACCATTTGTAAATACTAGTTGTAAGTCATATTTACAAGATAAGCTTCTCAATAGTATTCCAAAAGACTGCAAAAACAGCCCAACAGACTGTTTTATTTCCAAGAAGCCAAAATATACTAAATTCACAAGCTTTGGCTGGCAGAACACCAAAAAAACGCTCTGCATTTCTCCATTCATAAAATTGCGCAGAAAAGGGATCCTTGTTTGTATTTTGTCATATTTTAATTCCCTGGGGATACAGAATCACCAAGGAAGAAATATGTTTTTATACCTAAACCTATTTAGGTATTCCCTCAAGGGAGCTGGCTAATTTAATTCACATCTCACTATGGTACCTTCAAAAAGCAACATATTCTTTGATGTGTGCTTGAAACAGGCATGCCAAAAATAGTGCAGAATATGTAGTATTATAATCAAAAGTCTCCTCATTACCTGCCTACACAAATTGCAATTCGTATATCTATCCCATACAAATCCAAAGTTGTCCAACACAAATCTAAGCCACAGTAAGCGTTACTAAACTACCTTACCAATCCCAGGCATCAAACCAACAGCAAGTGCCGCAGAACGACTCTTACCAAACAAATGGTTGTCCAAATTCTAAATTGCCAAGTTCTGAATGACCTAACGGTCTTTTTTTTTTAAAATACTCACGCCAAAAAGGTTCTCAGTCAGGGGTGACATCATGTGGAGGATCAAAATCAGGAAGATCAGAAAAATACTGGCCTGTAAAGACAGAGAATCCCCAGAATCTCCATGCACAGAGTACCTCCTTAGTAGAATCCTGTCCTGTCCTCCTCAGTAGATTTCTGTCTCCTGACAAGATCACTCCTTAGATAGCCACTTCTTTGATGAGGTCCACGTTGGAGCACCATTTGAAGAAAACAGAAACCTTCTCAGGGGTCCCACTTATACACCTTGGTCCTTTTAAACCAACAAAGAAGAAATTGGCACAGAAGCTGTAATATAAAATATATATTTATTAAACCTCAGATGAGGGAGACTACGTCACACAGAAGCCTTAGCAAATGAATGAGGCAGTCTAAGGAGTACAGAAAACTGGGGCCTTATATATGCTTAGGGTTACATAGTCAGCATAAGATCAAGGGGCAGTCCTGGCTCATGTAAGCATGCAAAATGACTAATATAGGCATACAAGATCTACTTGCTCAACAAAGTGGGAGGAGCTAACAGTGGCTGTTTTTGGCAAGCACATCCTGACATTTACATACTAGAGACAGTTGCAAGGACAGCTGCAAGCTCAACTGAGCATGTGCGAAGGTCGAAGATTCTGAATATAGTTTGTTTCTAGGCGGATTACAAGAGCACTCTCAATACCAAAAGAGAGAGTCAGGGAAATTTTACATGTACTATGTGAGGTGGGAACTCCTGGTCCCCGGAACAGTATACAGAAACAATAAAGGAGTATCCCCTCAAAAGGCAGAGAACAAAGTCTCTGAGTCTAGGGTTAAGTGCTCAAGTCAGCACAGTATGCCCCAACCCGTTGTCGGAATATGCATATCCTTATAGAAGACCCCTCACTCACCAACCTAGTTGGTGACATGCTTCATCATCGGGGTCCCACCCCGTAGGCCGAGTGCCCACAGGGTGTGCTGCGACACCTGACTACAGTGGAGATGGTTAGTTTTTTCTTTTATGTGTGCATATCTATAAAAAAGTGTATTAAAAATGGCCAAAACTACTCACTTCAAGTGTTTATTCTTGAGTGCTTGAACGCTTCTAAAAACAGTGTGGCACCTGTGCCTAGTTAGGTAGACTTTGGTGTCTAAAGAAGTATGTTAAAAATAGCGAGGTGTGCTATGTGAGAAGTGAAATTTACAAAAACTACTGATTACTAGGTCTACATGTTTCAACCATTATTTTAATTCTTTGGTTTTCGTCAGGAGGACCGTGGTGTTTGAACTGGGTGGTCCGCACACGCTAAGGCGCATCCTGCCCTAGTCCAAAAGAGAGACCACAAATTGCGATCTCGTGTAAAAAGCTGCGTTTTTCCTTATTCGGAAAAAACGTGTAAGGAAAACGGGGACAAAAGAAAGTGGGGGTCACATACCAGGGTAGACAAAACAAAAAAATAACATTCAACATATATGTTACTAGTCTTTACCCCAATCGAAAGATCAATAGATGGAGTCATGCCAGCGTTCAGAATCAAACAGTGGGGTCCGTCTATTGTGATCAAGCAGCATGTGCTTCAGTGATTTTTTACCGGACTGTGCCTGAAGTACAGAACCAGCGCCAAAAAGAGGTGTCGGACTGGTTTTGGCGTTTGCGGTTATGGTGAAAAATAAGGGGCCGTAGTAAGGGATAGTGATCTCTATCGTGCTGCGATGTGGACGGCTGCATAGGTTTTTTGTGAGCAGTCGTGATGTCGCTATGGTGTATCACAAAGGCGACTTAGTTAGGATTACGCTCAAATACGGAAACTACCGCTTCATGGGCACCAGCGTTTCCAAGACGGCAAAAGTCCGTTACCTGTAGGTTGGTAAAGAACAGACGCAAAATATGAGCTATGGGCTGCCCAGATCGGGCAGTGAAGTAAAACCAACGGGATCGTGCGGTAAGTGTTTGTCCCGCACTCAGGTCAGCCTGATTGCACTTACTTGCAACTTCTGTTCGTCACGCGGTAAACCTACTTGGTTTCTGCTGGAGGTGCCCCGAGGAATAACCGGAGTATCCGTGCGATACCGGTAAAGTAAAGTGTTTGTATTTCCTGGTTGGGCGTGGCCTCGTCACGTGGTCTCAGCGGTACACAGTCAAAATATCGAGTTGTAAATATCGACCTACCAAAATATTGTGCTAGAAATTTCGAAGGTATAGAATATCGATGTCAAGAATATCGTTGGACAGAATATCGACCCTAAGGTAAGTAATATCGAAATTATTTATATCGATGTAAGTAATATCGAAGTTAGTAATATCGATAGCATATATATCGATGTCACTAATTTCGATGACACTGATATCGATATTTGTATGATTTTTTTGTTTTTTATTATGTATGTGTTATATGTGTTACTTAAGTATTTAAAATAAATAATATTATATGTGTATTAATTTTATATATTAATAAATGTATTTATAAGCAAATTATATGTTTTAGTACTGGAGCGGGTAGTAGGTTTATAGGGGATTAGGGTGGGAAGTAATTTAATTGTGTCTAATTATTTATTAATTAGTAGGAGTTATAAAATAATTTTAATTAATTGATAATTAATTTTAAATATTGGAAATTAATTTTAATTAATTGATAAATATGTTCTGTAGCGGGTTGTGGGTTTATAGGGGAATAGGGTGGGAAGTAATTTAATTATGTTTAAATAATTATTCATTAGTAGGAGTTATAAGTTAATTTTCATTAATTGCTAATTAATTTTAATTAATAGGAAAATAATTATAATTAATTGATTAATTAATAAATATGTTTAGTAGCGGGTTGTGGGTTTATAGGGGAATAGGGTGGGAAGTAATTTAATTATGTTTAATTAATTATTAATTAGTAGGAGTTATGAATTAATTTTAATTAATTGCTAATTAATTTTAATTATTTGGAGAAAAAAAAATTAATTGATAAATATGTTCTGTAGCGGGTTGTGGGTTTATAGGGGAATAGGGTGGGAAGTAATTTAATTATGTTTAATTATTTATTAATCACTTTGAATTATAAATTAATTTGAAATAATTGCAAAATAATTATAATTAATTGGTTATTAATTTTAATTAATTGGTAAATAATTTTCATTAATTCATAAATAGATAAATGTGTTCTGTTGCGGGTAGTGGGTTAATAGGGGAATATGGTGGGAAGTAATTTAAATGTAATTAAGTAATAATGTATTTAAGTTATTTTTTTGTTAATAATATAATTGATAATTAATTATTAATTGATCATTAAATAATATACATTGGTATTTTTTCATATTTAATTTGGACTAAAAATATTTTGATAATCATGTATTTAAAAAATATGTATAGGCATTGTGTATGGTTTATATTTATTTAATTGTTTAAATATTTATTACAAACAATTTTTTTTTATAAGTATGTCATTTTAACCCCTACGTTTCTCCAACACTTTCCCTACTGTTGCACTCTCTGGAGTGGGAATAGTCATTTTTACCCCTACGCTATCCAACGCTTTCCCTACTGTTGCACTCTCTGGAGTTGGAATAGTAATTTTTACCCCTACGCTATCCAACGCTTTCCCTACTGTTGCACTCTCTGGAGTGGGAATAGTAATTTTTACCCCTACGCTATCCAACGCTTTCCCTACTGTTGCACTCTCTGGAGTGGGAATAGTAAATTTTACCCCTACGCTATCCAACGCTTTCCCTACTGTTGCACTCTCTGGAGTGGGAATAGTAATTTTTACCCCTACGCTATCCAACGCTTTCCCTACTGTTGCACTCACTGGAGTGGGAATAGTATTTTTTACCCCTACGCTATCCAACGCTTTCCCTACTGTTGCACTCTCTGGAGTGGGAATAGTAATTTATACTCCTACGCTATCCAACGCTTTCCCTACTGTTGCACTCTGTGGAGTGGGAATAGTAATTTATAATCCTACGCTATCCAACGTTTTCCCTACTGTTGCACTCTCTGGAGTGGGAATAGTAATTTTTACTCCTACGCTATCCAACGCTTTCCCTACTGTTGCACTCTCTGGAGTGGGAATAGTAATTTTAACCCCTACGCTATCCAAAGCTTTCACTACTGTTGCACTCTCTGGGGTGGGAATAGTCATTTTTACCCCTACGCTATCCAACGCTTTCTCTACTGTTGCACTCTCTGGAGTGGGAATAGTAATTTTTACCCTTACGCAATCCAACGTTTTATATAATTAATTGTAAAAATATTAAAAGTATATTTAATTTTGTATGTTTTTTACATTTTATTTATGTTATTGTTTTATGTTTGTAAATGTATTTGTAATTTAGAATATATTTTATTAATTTATAAATTACTAAAATAATTATTACAACTTATTGTTCAGTACATATATATTATATATTTACTGTATATATTTAAATAATGTTTTATTATTATATATGTATTATTTATTAATTTTAAACATTATTAGATACTTTTAACTATGTAGAATTTATTTATTCGTGTTATTTACTTTATTTAACATTTATATGTAAAAAAAAACCGATATTTTTAACATCGATATTTTTAACATCTATATTATTTTTTCGATATTTTTGTACTTACCATGTTGTAGATAGGATGTTGATATTCTTGCCCTCGATATTTTTGACTCGATATTCCTGTAGGTCGATATTTTGGAGGTCGAAATTGTGTCAGTGATTCGGTCTCAGCACGTGGTTCTGTGGGAGCCAATCGGATCGCGTATGCGGGGAAAGTGGGAATTGTTCTTCCTCCCCGACCATCGATTGTTTACAGCAAGGTGCCCATTAGTTTGGTTGCCATAGCGAATGTGCTGGCCATTTTTCAATCACGGGAGGGTAGGGATGTACTACGATACAGTACGGAACCAAAATTAAGTGGGATTTGAACAGAGGAAAGAAAACAGGTTAAACCACATAGGTTGGTCTCACAATGTTGGCTGAGTATGTCAGTATAGGAATAGCGTATAGATGGAGAGAAGCTTCCTAATTTTTATAAAAAGAACATGCTTTGCTCACATTAGTATGGCTAAAGGGTGAAGTGCTTAAGCCATCACGCTACTCCATGGAATGTTATCGTTCAAACCGGACTTGTGGGTGGAGAGTCTATATACCCACCTCTGTTCTTTCTCGAACAGACGTTGAGTCAGGTTGGCTCCTGGTTTAATCTGTTCAATAATTGTCCATTGTAGGTCGTCTGGTGTATGACCTGCGGACAAAAAATGTTCAGTGAGTCTTGTGTTGTTTTTTTTGCACCTAATGGTGCTCCTGTGCTCTCCGATGCGTAGTTTTATCTTCCTACTAGTCATTCTTATGTAGAGTAGGTCACAAGGACATGTTAGTCTGTAAATGGCGTTCTCGCTGTTGCAATTCGTTTTCTCTCTGATTGTCCAGATCTTATTGTGTTCCAATTGTAGTGTCTTGGTATTCTTGGTGTATGGGCAAACACTGCAACTTCCACATTTGTAGTGGCCTGTCACTTTTGGTAGACCCCATAAGTTGGTTAATGTTTCTCTCTCAGGGGACTCCTTCTTTGGCCTTGTATTGACAACTGCATCTTTGATGCTCCGTGCCTTCCGGTATGAGAAAAGGGGTTTCTCCCATCTCAAATTGCCTGTGTTAAGGATGTTCCAGTGTTTCCCTATTATTCTGGATACATCATTGGAAATGGTGTTGTATGTAGTAACACAAGTCAAAGGGATTTCATCTACAGTTTTGTTCGTGTGTTCCAATAGGACTGCTCGTGGTTGATTTCGCGCTCTTTTTTGGCTTTTTTGGCAAATTCTTTCTGGATAACCCCGGTTACGCAATTTTTGAGTAAGATCCTGGGCTTGTTTTTTATAGTCTTCCAGCCTACTACTCGCACACCTCGCTATTTTTAACATACTTCTTTAGACACCAAAGCCTACCTAACTAGGCACACTGTTTTTAGAAGGGTTCAATCACTCAAGAATAAACACTTGAAGTGAGTAGTTTTGGCCCTTTTTAATACACTTTTTTATAGATATGCACACATAAAAGAAAAAACTAACCAGCTCCACTGTAGTCAGGTGTCGCAGCACACCCTGTGGGCACTCGGCCTACGGGGTGGGACCCCAATGATGAAGCATGTCACCAACTAGGTTGGTGAGTGAGGGGTCTTCTATAAGGATATGCATTATCCGACAACGGGTTGGGGCATACTGTGTTGACTTGAGCACTTAACCCTAGACTCAGAGACTTTGTTCTCTGCCTTTTTAGGGGATACTCCTCTATTGTTTCTGGATTACAAGAGCAGTCAACACTGAGGGAGGACAGAGCACATGGCGAGCATGTGGCAGCACATGGCTAACTTAAATGGCTGCCAGAAATACAAAATGGCTATCAGCTCATGCTAACAAATCCGTCCAAAATTTAACAGAGGGGGCTAAAAAGGCCCCGCAACGGCACAAAACTGTAGGAAAAACTAGAGGTAGGGTGATAGATAGATAGAGTGAGGGCGATCGATAGAGTGAGTGAGTGCGATAGATAGATAGATTGATAGAGTGAGGGACGATAGATAGAGTGAGGGCGATAGATAGAGTGAGGGCGATAGATAGCTAGATGGATAGATAGATAGATAGATAGATAGATAGATAGATAGATAGATAGATAGATAGATAGATAGATAGATAGATAGATAGATAGATAGATAGATAGATAGACAGACAGACAGACAGACAGACAGATAGATAGATAGATAGATAGATAGATAGATAGATAGATAGATAGATAGATAGATAGATAGATAGATAGATAGATAGATAGATAGATAGATAGATAGATAGATAGATAGATAGATAGATAGATAGATAGATAGATAGATAGATAGATAGATAGATAGATAGATAGATCAGATAGATAGATAGATAGATAGATAGATAGATAGATAGATAGATAGATAGATAGATAGATAGATAGATAGATAGATAGATAGATAGATAGATAGATAGATAGATAGATAGATAGATAGATAGATAGATAGATAGATAGATAGATAGATAGATAGTTTAATTATGTGTCGTGTAATTATGTGGCACTGAGTGGTATTTGGAATCTATGTTGCGTTGAGCGCAGTGTAACTATGTAGCATATAATTATGTGGCACTGAGTGGTATTTGGAATGTATGTTGCATTGAGTACAGTGTAATCATGTGGCGTGTAATTATGTGGCACTGAGTGGTATTTGGAGTGTGTGTTGCATTGAGTGCAGTGTAATTCTGTGGCGTGTAATTATGTGGCACTGAGTGGTATTTGGAGTGTATGTTGCATTGAGTGCAGTGTAATTATGTAGCATAAAATTATGTGGCACTGAGTGGTATTATGAGGAGTGTATGTTGTATTCAGAAGAGTGTAATTGTGTGGCGTGTAATTATGTGGCACTGAGTGGTATTGTTTGGAGTGTATGTTGCATTGTAAATATGTAGCATATAATTATGTTGCAAAAAACAAAATTGATGGACAGAATGCAGAACAATGTCTTACATTCACCCCAGTACAAAGATCTGGGCCTAAATCCATTGTTTTTTTGCACTCCACACCACCCTAGGTCAGACAATGGCTATATGCAAATCAGCCTTGACCCTGTGCCTCATGGGAACAGTCCAGCCCGAACTACCAAGCCATGTCTTTCCTAGACCGGAATCAAGCATCCAAGGACCGGTTTCTGGGTATCAGCCTTCTTCAGCCTGGATAGCTTGACTCCAGTGATGTGGAGAGCCTGGGACTCACGTCTGAGCATACCCAGCCCACTCGGGGTGAAAATTGCAAAAAACAAAGTTGATGGACAGAATGCAAAACAATGTCTTACATTCACCCCAGTACAAAGATCTGGGCCTAAATCCATCGTTTTTTTGCACTCCACACCACCCTAGGTCAGACAATGGCTATATGCAAATCAGCCGTGACCCTGTGCCTCATGGGAACAGTCCAGCCTGAACTGCTAAGCCATGTCTTTCCTGGACCGGAATCAAGCATCCTAGGACCAGTTTCTGGCTATCAGCCTTCTTCAGCCAGGAAACCATCAGCTGTGTTTACCAAATGCGCTGCCACTGCCCACGTTGACAACTTTGTTGCTCCGTATCTTTGATCCTACAAGAAAGTGTTGGCTCCCGGTGCTCTAGCTACAAAGCCACCCCGTACGGTTTTCCACCTTTAATTTAAAGAACAGGTGCCTTGTAAACCAATGCGCCTTATCGATCAAGGTGTAATACCATGTTACTTGCAAACCAATGCGCCGCGCTGATCGTATTTAAATATTATGTCATTTTTAAACCAATGCCATTTGCAAAACCCGCCCTCAGGCACTGGGTCTCTTTAAACGTGTGTTGAGCGTCTCCCCCAAAATGTTGTAATAGCCATTGAAATCGGTTAGGCGTTTAATTTTTTCCACAAATGCTAAAGACATTCTCAAAACCCGCCCTCAGTCACTGGATTTCTTTAAATGTGTGTTGACCGCTCCCCCCCCCCCCCAATATGTTGTAATCGCCATTGAAATCTATTAGGCGTTTCATCTTTTCCCATAAATGCTCAAGCCCTGTAGTTGTGATCGCTTCACTTTTAAGACTCTTACCTCATTAATCATTTGGCACTTACAGACATAGCATTCAGGTCCATTCATACGTTACCTGATGTGGCACTCGCTACATATGTCTTCCACATTTCCAGCATGTGCACAGTTTTTTTAACTAACTGCTCTCGACACAATCTGTTGGTGTCACCCACAATGAATACAACTCTGTTGTCGCACTGACTCCTGATCGAAAATCAAAATGTGTAATAAGACCGACCTTTTATATATGTAGATCGTGACTTCGCATCAGCTGCCACTGAAGTAATATTTATTTATTTATTTATTTTTTGGCTTGTATAGCGCTGGCGTCGACTCCCATAGGAGTATCTCTGCGCTTTTGACATCTGCCACATTGCGATCAGGAGAACGTTAGCTGTCTAGGAACTGAAAAGGAGTGTCTTTAGCATTTTCCTGAAAGGAAGGTATTCAGTACATAGCCTCAGGGTTTTGGGAAGACTGTTCCAGAGGGACGGGCCTGCCATTGAGAGGGCTTTGCTGCCCTGTCTTGCCTTCTTTGCCCTGGGTACTTCTAGAAGGCCCTGTTCGCTCGAGCGAAGTGAACGGGAGGGTTTGTAGGGGACAAATTTGGTGGCCAGATATGCAGGACCCATACCATTAAGACTTTTATGTATGGTACAGCATACCTTAAATTTAGCCCTCTGTCTGACAGGTAGCCAATGGAGTTTTTCCAGTAGGGGTTTAGAAGGTGAACGGAGGGGCGCATTTAGGACCAGACGGGCAGCCGTATTCTGGACTACCTGCAGTCTTGCCATAACTCCCTCATTGGCAGATAGCAGCAGGCCGTTACAATAGTCTAGACGACTCATGACTAGGGCTTGTACCAGTGTCCTTCTACTGGCATCTGGCAGGAGGGGGAAGATTTTACGTAGCATGCTGATTATGTGGAAGCATGATCCCACCACCTGGTTGGCATGTTGCTTGAGGGAAAGTTCCTGGTCCAGCCGTACCCCCAGGTTCTTAACAGTTGGTTTCGGCTCCGGTACTGGGCCAAGGTCTTGTGGCCACCAGTCCGGAGTCCAGAGTCGTCTTGCCCCCCCAAACAACATGACTTCCGTCTTTCCAACATTGCATTGTAAAAAGTTGGAAGACATCCAGTGTGCCACTGCTTTCATTCCCAGGGAGAAGGAGTTCCTAACCTCGGGAGTCAAGGTTTTAAAGGGAAAGAGGAGTTGAGTATCATCCGCATAGGATATTGAAACAAATCCATATGCTCTCAAGATGTTAGCCAGGGGTGCCACATATATGTTGAAAAGAGTTGGGCTCGGGCATGAGCCCTGTGGCACCCCCTTGGTGATCTCAACTTCCTCTGACCGAAAACTGCCCATGGTTACTTGTTGGGTCCGTTTGGTTAGGAAACTTCTTATCCATTCAAGGGCATCATTTTTCAGGCCGATGTTCTCCAGCCTGGCCATGAGAATGGAGTGAGATACGGTGTCAAACGCCGCAGACAGATCTAGTAGTACCAGGATGACGGAGAAACCCCTGTCCTGGTACATATGCAGATCATCTGCGACTGACATTAGGGCGGTCTCCGTACTATGTTTGGGCCTGAAGCCGGATTGTGATGGGTCCAGTACTCCTGCAGATTCAATGTATCTCGACAGGTGTTTGTTCACGTGTTTTTCTGTGATTTTCTGTGATTCACCTGATTTCCTTCCGCTGCATGTTTGAAATTTATTTTCAAGGTAAATTTTACTGCAAATACAGACCATTGTTTCGAAATAGACCATTACCTCACAATTCCGTGAACCAGCTACCCTTATTTTACAGCATCCTTTGCTTTGAAGCTCCTGTCCCAATAATTGACAGAGTTTTTGTTGTCTACCGATTCACCTTCACCAGCATCACTGACCCCACCGGGAAGTGTATGTTTCAGAACTCCAATATAAGTGAGATTCATACATAGCTTGTGATTCACCATTAATTATTGGTTTGACAGTTAGTCGCCACACTGACTAATAACGTTTTTTAATATATTTTTTGATTAAATTGTTATAAAAATGCCTTCCATTTTTAGTCTTTGATAATCGACATGTCTATCATTTATGTGATGCAATATAACCAGGTTGTAATGTTATGTTATTCTGTTACAGTTTTCCCAAGGGTCACCAATCATAATGCACAAAGCCCATGTCCTGATGATGGTCTTATGATACAGTCTCCCAAAGACCGAAACGTCGACTACCAAGTCTAATTCTGCTCGTTATTCATTATTTACCATTGATTTTCATTTACTTTGTGATCTGAAGTCATTGTGTTATTAATTGTCAGCAGTTTAGACCTACCCTGTGATGTATTATAGGAGCATATAAGACACTCCTTCTATATCCCATATGCATTTTTCTGTACCCTGTTTTAATCACTGATTTAATTTCTCTGTCGTAAAGAAAATAATAATTTCTTTTGACATAAAAAACCTGGTTATTGTATTTATTCATTTTGTTAGTGTGGTAACATTATTGACTTGTACTAGAGAAATCATATTCAGCCACTAACTAGTAGTAGTGTGGGTTCCCAATCAACTATAGTCCCGCATTTGCTGACACTTAGAATTCCAAACAAACCCCTTGCTGGCCCAATTCTTTTGAACATACTTTCTGCCCAAGCCCGCAAGGGTATATTGGGTTGCTCACCCTTCCTTCTAATCCCTTTACAAGGTGGCATTTCTAATTATGTCCTTTCAGAGGGTGGGGTACTGTTTACACAACTGTACTAGGTATGTTTTTGTGATTTTTTGTCTGGGTGCGGGATATTTGCCAGTTAAAGAAGACCTCAGATGGTTGTGGTGATACGACAATGATGGAAGCTATGGGCTTGACTGGTTCAAGGTAAATGTTAGGCCTGGTATGTTTATTATGAGAAGCTACCACCGCAACAGGCCGGACCAGTTTATTGTGAGAAGTGTTTGTTGACGCCGACAGCCCGTGAACGGTGGATTGTTATCACACTGTGTTGAAGGCCGTAAACTGGTCGATTGGTACATGGAAGACGCTTATGTTGGTTGCGCTAAAAGAAATACCACAGAGGCGGAAGAGAAGGGGGGGTGGGCGGGCAAGCAGAAGTGGAGCCAGTATGCGACGAGGCGAGAAAGCAAACTGACAGAACAATGAAAGTGCTAGCTGATGGGGGGGAGAGGGGGCGGGGGAGCGGCTTCCTTTGAGTCTGCTGCTGAGGCTCAGACAAATGGTGTGGGATGTGGCTGGCAATGGTGTGGGTGTGCGATGTGCGATGTGCACGCGCCTGGCTCCCATGAACTGTACGTGATCCGCAGCTAGGTAGACTTTTCGGACCCCTTACTATAATCTCGCCTATCATCCCTCCGGGATGGACAGGCAAGACCTAACAATGAACACATCCAAATCTGATCAAAAACCTATCCACACGAAACCCCAAACCCAGTGAACACACGCAGAGGCGGAGCTATACCACGTGGTGGGTCGGAGGTCACACAGTGTCACTCACACACCAAGCACAGAGTGATCGCCTCGCCTGGAAGCGCTGCACCTTCGAGGTGTAAAGTCCACCAGGAGCTGCACACTTCTCCAGACATCACGTGGTGCTCTGGGCATGGATGTCTGCCCTGTGCACTCACTGCCTCCTCCTCCCAACACACTGACGTCCACGTGACTTCCCGGAGTCTGCTGGCACGTGCGAGGTACATGTGGCCTGCACGGATGTCTGCACTGCCTGGGACTGCATTGTGCACAGAAGTGACTCTACACTGGGCACTCTCTGCTCACGGATGTGCACTGAAGTGACAGCCGGTGCCTCTGTGTCTTGTCTACCCACGGATGTGCACACATGTGACTTTAGTCCCTGTAGTGTCTACCCACGGATGTGCACATACGTGTCTTTAGTCCTTGCAGTGTCTACCCACGGATGTGCACACTCGTGTCTTTGGTCCTTGCAGTGTCTACCCACGGATGTGCACACATGTGACTTTAGTCCCTGTAGTGTCTACCCACGGATGTGCACACTCGTGTCTTTAGTCCTTGCAGTGTCTACCCACGGATGTGCACACTCGTGTCTTTGGTCCTTGCAGTGTCTACCCACGGATGTGCACACTCGTGTCTTTGGTCCTTGCAGTGTCTACCCACGGATGTGCACACTCGTGACTCTGTTTCTTGTAGTGTCTACCCATGGATGTGCACCCTCGTGACTCTGTTCCTTGCAGTGTCTACCCACGGATGTGCACACATGTAACTTTAGTCCCTCCAGTGTCTACCCACGGATGTGCACACTCATGACTTTAGTCCCTGCAGTGTCTACCCACGGATGAGCACACACGTGTCTTTGGTCCTTTCAGTGTCTACCCACGGATGTGCACATACATGTCTTTTCTCCTTGCAGTGTCTACCCACGGATGTGCACACTCGTGACTCTGTTCCTTGCAGTGTCTACCCATGGATGGGCAGACTTGTGACTTTAGGCCCAGCAGTGTCTACCCACGGATGTGCACACACTTGACTTTAGACCCTGCAGTGTCTATCCATTGATGTGCACACTCGTGTCTTTAGTCCCAGCAGTGTCTACCCACGGATGTGCACACATGTGACTTTGGTCCTTGCCTTGTCTACCCACGGATGTGCACACACATGACTTTAGTCCCTGCAGTGTCGACCCACGGATGTTGTCGTGTTCCCCTGCCCAGGAACGATGTAGTTTCGGCAGGTACCTTTATTCTTATGGATATGTACATACATGCAGTACAGTCTTCCTGCACCTCTCACCCCGAGGTCCTGGTTCTTAGTGACCCCAGTCCCCTCCCCTGACCGGATGTGGTATCCGGTGTCCCCTGTCCCCCACCCTGTGTCCACAGGGTCCTAGTGCCATTGTCTGGGCACGACAGATGTGCACACACGCGTCTTTGGTCCATACAGAGCCGGCTTTAGAGCTGCTGGCGCCCGGTACCACAATCATTTTTGGTGCCCCAATACCCCACAACCGCCTCCAGAGGGCACAAGAGCCCCTCATCTCTGTGATCAGAAGCTATTGCTCAATACAGCACCCCCTACACAGGCCAGCTCCCAGAGCGGCCGCACCGGTAGCACTGCCCAAAAGCCAGCCCTGTGTCGTAGATGAAAGGGTAGCTCGTTCCATGTCTTCACTGCTAGGTAGGAGAAGGCGCCTCCGCCTCTGCTCCATCAGATGCAGGGGTTGATGGTTCAACAAAGGATTGCAGAGGTGTCTGGTGGCTGATGGAAGTTCAGGCCGTGGTTCAAGCGGTGGGTCCGCTGTTGTGTAGGGCCTTGTATGCGTGCATCAGACGCTTGAACGGGCATCTTTCTGTAAAGAGCCCAAGTGGCGTTGCCGAGGTAGTGGGTGATGTGGGTTTGTGTAGGGAGATCCAGGACGAGTCTGGCACAGCGCCCTCCCCTGAGGTCAGCGTCCAGTGTGGCACCGGTCACACAGCCTTAAAGCCAGCCCTGCCAAGTAGGGATATTTTCTGTGCAGGGAACCAGTGTAGCTCCCGGAGGAAGGGGGGGATGTGGGTCCGGCTAGGGGCATCTAGACCAAGCCAGGCCTCATCAGGGAGACATAGGTCGAGTCCTGTGGCACAAAGAGCATGTCACATGTAAGGCATACCCTGAGGAAGCAAAAGGTCTTGCGTTCCATTTCATCATTTTTTATGCACTTTACAATGTGAGACCCGGTTTTAAAACTGATTGCACAGGTATAGCTAGGACAAGTGGATCGCTTCCCCAAACTCACAAAGGAGCAGCATTAACGCCCCAGAAAGTGATATCACATGACCTTTGACCCCCACAGGCTCTCTTCTCTTCCTACCCGGTGCTCTTGAGTGCGTGCACACGAGCGTGAGACCTTCAGACAGGGTCTGCTGGCATTGTGTGCTTTGTCTCAGCACACGAGAGGCAGGGTGACTGGCTGCACGGTGTGCCCGCTCTGACGTCACATCCTCTTTTGTCTGACTGCGCTTGTCTTAAACTCATGCAGTAGATCCAAGCTGTCAGCAGAGGGAGAGGCCACGGACGTCATGCCCCGGGGGGACCCATGGTTAGATGCAAGGACTCCAAGGAAGCCTCAGGGGAGGTCCGACAACAGCCATAGTTTGAGAAAGTGGTGCTAAAAGCATTTGGAGAGTGTCCGGCGTTCATGCAGTTGTTGATGTGTGCTGGTCCTTTCTTGTGCAGGGCTTTGTATGCGAAGGTCCGCATCTTGAACCGGCATCTCTTCTGGACCGGGAGCCAGTGTGGATTCTTGAGGTGGGGTGTGACATGGGTCCATCAGGGGAGGTTGAGGAGGAGTTTTGCTGCTGAGTTCTCTACTGTCTGTCGTCTCTTCAGAAACCGTGTGGTGATTACTATGTAGAGCGTGTTTCCGTAGTCCAGTCTGCTGGTGATGAGAGTCTGTGTGACGGTCCTTCTGGTGATGACTGGGCGCCACCTGACGATCTTGTGTAGGGTGTGGAAGCAGGAAGATGAGACTGCGTTTACCTGTTTCTTCATAGATAGCTGTGTAGGACCATGATGGGGTCATCAGTGTCGGCAGCAGCAGATACTAGTAGGAAGGGTGGCAGGAGGTTCACGCATTTGTTAAACAGGTCATCGAAAGCTATGTCGGTTTCACTTCCAGGTCAGAAATCACATTGTCGTTGCCCCGGACAGAGCCAAACCTTTCTAGTATTTATTATTTATTTTATTTATATTTATGTGTTTTTATACAGCGCAAACTTTGCCCGAAGGTGTCAGAGCCCTTTACAATAGGATAAGTTACATTACATAAGGACTTAAAAGTACACAAATAACATAAAATATACCAGCCAAGTAAAGTCTAAACTCACATAAGAATGGTAGTAAGTACATATGTCTACTGCAGATACTTGTGGTTGGAGTTACAACTATACAAGTTGCATATTCACTAAAGATGACATTTTAAGAAGAGTTGAAGAGATTTGGGTTGGATAAATATATATTACATATTTACAGAGCACGATCATTTTGCCATCGCTGGGGGTCTCGGTGCTCGTTCAGCCCGTGAAGAGCAGGATCTTCCCTCTTCTGCTGGGGTTCCTGCGGTGCTCGTTCAGCCTGTGCTGAGCATGATCTCCTCGCCATTGCTGGGATTCTTTGGTGCTCGTTCAGCCTGTAAATAGCCTGATCTTCTCGCCACTGCTCTGGTCCGTGCGGTGCTTGTCCAGCCCGTGAAGAGCATGATCTCCTCACCATTGCTGGGGTTCTTGCGGAGATCGTTCAGCCCGTGAAGAGCATGATCTCCTCACAATCGCTGGGGCTCTTGCAGAGATCTTCAGCCCGTGAAGAGCATGATATCCTCACCATCGCTGGGGCTCTTGCGGAGATCTTCAGCCCTTGAAGAGCATGATCTCCTCACCATCGCTGGGGTTCTTGCGGAGATCTTCAGCCTGTAAAGAGCATGATATCCTCACCATCGCTGGGGTTCTTGCGGAGATCATTCAGCCCGTGAAGAGCATGATCTTCCCTCCATCGCTAGGGTTCTTGCGGAGATCGTTCAGCCCGTGAAGAGCACGATCTCCTCACCATTGCTGGGGTTCCTGTGGTGCTCGTTCAGCCTGTGTAGAGCTTAATCTTCCCTCCATTGCTGGGGTTCTTGAGGAGATCATTCAGCCCGTGAAGAGCATGATCTCCTCGCCATCGCTGGGGTTCTTGCGGTGCTCTTTCAGCCCATGAAGAGCATGATCTCCTTGCCACTGCTGGGGTTCTTGCGGTGCTCGTTCAGCCCATGAAGATCATGATCTCCTCACCATCGCTGGCGTTCTTGCGGAGATCGTTCAGCCCGTGAAGAGCATGATCTTCTCGCCACTGCTGGGGTTCTTGCAGTGCTCATTCAGCCAGGCCTTCGGGATGCTGTTGCACTCACAGGCAGTGATCTTGGGCCTGGAGGGATCTTCGAGCTGGTGATGTTCAGATGTCCCTGTCGTGTCCATGCTGTGCGCAGGGGTGTACACCACACACAGGACGCAGGTTAGTTTAACGCTTCTTTATTATTACATCATGTAGCTGCTCGTCCCCACGTCCGTCCACGTCCCTGTCCTGGTCATTGTCTGTCCCCTTCCTGTCCCGTCACCGGATCTGGTGTCCGGTGACCTGGTCACTCTGCCTGAGGACCCACAGGGTCCTACTGCCCTACTGTTAGTCGCCCACACTGTCGGATCCCAACCTCTCCGTCACGACATCTCCCCCCTTGTTGCAAACAAATGTTCGTGACACATTTATCATAGTCCTCATTCACAGTTATATTGATGAAGGTGAAAGAATGAGAGAGAGAGAGAGAGAGAGAGAGAGAGAGAGAGAGAGAGGGAGAGAGAGAGAGAGAGAGAGAACTTGTCACTCTACATCTCTTCAATGAGTCTCTGTTATTTTCTGAATGTCCTTCGTGATCTAGTGTCTCCTTCGCTTCCTTGTCCTCTATCTTCCTCCTTCTATGTGGCTGCAGTTGCCGCTGCCATTTCTTCTTCATCCGCCTTTAGCTCCTTGAAACGCTATCTTTTCCTTGTTGTTTGTTGTCGGTCGGAGACAGCCATTATCATCGATCCTTTCACTTTCGTCACCGCCAGTGAATCTTTGGAGAACCGGTTGTCTGAATATCGATATTGTTTCTTTCTGTCTCATCACCTTTGGTCCTGGCCGTGCAGTGTCTCTTGCCTTGATCTTTCTTGGTGGTGCCTGTCCGCTCTGCTCATTGTCTGTCTTTGTCCTTTCCTTTTGTTGCTGTTTCTCCTGCGCCAAAGTCCTGTCACGTTGCTCCTTTTTACCCATTTTATTTTCTTTGTCTTTGTGTCTTTCCTTTTGTTTTGTTTTCTTCTATGTTCTCCTTTTCTCTTTTCTGTTTCTTGGGTGATCTTTGTCCCTCTTGTCTTTGTTATTTCTATTTTCTGTCTTTTCATCTATTTGGCCTTATCTCTGGCTTTTCCTTTATTTTTACTTCTTTCTTATTTGTCCTTTTTTTTCTTTTTTTTTTTTTTTTTTTTTTTTTTTTTTTTATTCGCCTCTTCTGGGCTTTCCTAGTCTTCTTCTTCTTTATTTCCGTGTTTTCTTATATTTGCATCCTTCCTGCGACTTATTCTTATATTTATGTCGTCCTTTTTCTTTTGTGTGCTCTTCCTGGTACTCTTCTGTTCTCCGTGCTCTTCCGGCACTCTTCTATTCTCTGTGCTCTTTCTGTCACTCTTCTGTTTTCTTCTATTGTCTTTTTCTTTTGTCCTCTTTTCTTTATTCTCTTCTGTCTTCTGTGCTCTTCCTGGCACTCTTCTATTCTCCGTGTTCTTCCGGCACTCTTCTATTCTCTGTGCTCTTTCTGGCACTCTTCTGTTTTCATCTATTATCTCTTCCTTTCGTCCTTTTATCTTTATTGCCTGTTTTTGTTTTATTTTTGTTTTACTTTATTTGGCCTCTTCTGGGCTTTCTTCGTCCTTTTTTTTTTTTTTTTTTTTTTTCTTCTTTTTCCTTTTATTCTCTTCTTTTTCCTTGTATTCTGGGCTTTCTTCGTCCTTTCTCCTTTTATTCTCTTCTTTTTCCTTTTATTCTCTTCTTTTTCCTTGTATTCTGGGCTTTCTTCGTCCTTTCTCCTTTTATTCTCTTCTTTTTCCTTGTATTCTCTTCTTTTTCTTTGTATACACTTGTATTATTGTTTTACTTCATGTGGCCTCTTCTGGGCTTTCTTCGTCCTTTTCCTTTTATTCTCTTCTTTTTCCTTTTATTCTCTTCTTTTTCCTTGTATTCTGGGCTTTCTTCGTCCTTTCTCCTTTTATTCTCTTCTTTTTCCTTTTGTTCTCTTCTTTTTCCTTGTATTCTGGGCTTTCTTCGTCCTTTCTCCTTTAATTCTCTTCTTTTTCCTTGTATTCTCTTCTTTTTCTTTGTATACACTTGTATTATTTCTTTGTCTCTTTTTTTTTTTATGTCTTTTGTCTTCTCCTTTTTCTTTATTTCTCTTGTGTTTGCTGTCTTATCTTCTTTCTTTTCACTTTCTTTTCATATTTGCCTTTTTGTTCCTCTTTTGCTGCCCTTTGTTCTTGTATGTACTTTTTTTCGTCCTTTTTGTGTTGCTATTGCCAGTGCTTTTCACTTTCCACCATTCTTTCCCTTGTTTCGCCGATCTTTGCGCTGTGCCTGACCCTTTAAAATGGCCGCCGACGTTTCCTTTGATCTGATTGGCTCCTGCGCCTGTCCTTAAAATGGCCGCCGGTGCTCTCGCGGGACTTCACGTCCAATCAACGCGACGCCTGACTCCAAAATGGCCGCCGCTCTCAATCGCTGTTCCTATTGGCTCTTGCGCCTGACCCCACTATGGCCGCCGCGACTCTCGCGAGAGCTCGCGCTACTATTTTGAAATTACACGTCCCTTCGCTCTTACCGCCGTTTGCAGGCAATTTCTCAGAAGCGGTCGGGTGGGCTCCGATGTCGCTTCTTTCCTCCTCCGTTTCTTGGCACATCCAGGGTGGGCACCTGGTTCTTCCTGATCTTCTGGTTCTTCTCCGATGTCACCGTCGATCGATGCATGACGATCTGCGCGTCGGTCCGTTTCACCTCTCGTCGCCAGTTGTCGTGTCCATGCTGTGCGCAGGGGTGTACACCACACACAGGACGCAGGTTAGTTTAACGCTTCTTTATTATTACATCATGTAGCTGCTCGTCCCCACGTCCGTCCACGTCCCTGTCCTGGTCATTGTCTGTCCCCTTCCTGTCCCGTCACCGGATCTGGTGTCCGGTGACCTGGTCACTCTGCCTGAGGACCCACAGGGTCCTACTGCCCTACTGTTAGTCGCCCACACTGTCGGATCCCAACCTCTCCGTCACGACAGTCCCCACGCCCATTGTCCCGGTTGCCTCAACAACTACAGGGCAGGAGTACAGATCCCCGGGGCCTGCAAGGTGTTGATGGGGGTACTGAATTTCGCTTCCGTGTTGTTGAACCCAGCACACAGACTGGGGGTTGAGATGTGGGAGGGGTGGCAGTTGAGTGGGATGGCCCGCTGGGATGTCCAAGTCAGAGGGAGCCGCGGGCTCACCTTTGGTGGTGAATAGGTGCTCCCATGTTGGCCGCAGTAGTCTCCCTGGTATCCGCCAGCGAGGCACAGCGGGGCATCGGCAGTGGACCTTGGGCCACACGGCTGAAGTTCAGCGGCAACCTCCCAAACACCAGATGGTGAATGGCAGACTCCCTTGCACCCGTCACTGGTCATGGCGGAGCACATCAGCGGACCAGGTACCACATGTCGGGCGAACCTGTGCCGGGCCACAAAGCACACCACCCTCTCGCTGGGGTGGGCTTCACCGCCAAGATGGTGGTCTCCCACGTTTCCCCTCTCCGCTGTTGCTGTGCGGTTCTCGCCGTGTCACCCGTTCCACAATCCTGGGCTCGACTGTCCGCCATCGGAGATCGAGCGATCGTCTCCCTCGACTCCCGAATGGAGGGCAGTGCGGTGATGCGGAACAAGGCACTGAAATGCATGAGTGTCACACCTGATGCGTGCTACTTGATAGGACTGGAGGGGCTCCGCTGGGATCCGTGCCGGAACGGCGATCCTGAGCCCGGGGGCTCCCAGCAGGAGCTCCTACGCAGTTGGCCATCACATAAGCAAATCACATAAGTAAATTAGGACAGAAGGGCAATGAAGAGATTGGCTACTTGCCAGGATTTTAAGGGGCGGCTAGGATTGTTGGTAGGGAGGAGTTTCCCAGCCCTTCTGTATTGCCAAGGACCCAGCCATGTCCCATGAGGAGTCGATAAGAGAGGGGAGACCAGGGGTGCAGGAAGAGGAGCACTGTGCTTGAGACAGGGAGGGTCCCACCAGACAGCCAGGGGGGTCACTGTGCTTACCAGTCTGAGGCAGGGAGGGTCCCACCAGACAGCCAGGGGGGTCACTGTGCTTACCAGTCTGAGGCAGGGAGGGGCCACCAGACAGCCAGGGGGGTCACTGTGCTTACCAGTCTGAGGCAGAGAGGGGCCGCCAGACAGCCAGGGGGTCACTGTGCTTACCAGTCTGAGGCAGAGAGGGGCCACCAGACAGCCAGGGGGTCATTGTGCTTACCAGTCTGAGGCAGGGAGGCCCCCCCAGACAGCCAGGGGGTCACTGTGCGCATGAGGCAGGAAGGGTCCCACCAGGCAGCCAGGGGGGTCACTGTGCTTACCAGCATGAGCAAGGGAGGGTCCCACCAGACAGCCAGGGGGGTCACTGTGCTTACCAGTCTGAGGCAGAGAGGGGCCACCATACAGCCAGGGGGGTCACTGTGCTTACCAGCATGAGGCAGGAAGGGTCCCACCAGACAGCCAGGGGGGTCACTGTGCTTACCAGTCTGAGGCAGGAAGGGTCCCACCAGACAGCCAGGGGGTCATTGTGCTTACCAGCATGAGGCAGGGAGGGGGCCACCAGACATCCAGGGGGGTCACTGTGCTTGAGACAGGGAGGGTCCCACAAGACAGCCAGGGGGTCACTGTGCTTGAGACAGGGAGGGTCCCACCAGGCAGCCAAGGGGTCACTGTGCTTACCAGTCTGAGGCAGGGAGGGGGCCACCATACAGCCAGGGGGGGGCACTGTGCTTACCAGCATGAGGCAGGGAGGGTCCCACCAGACAGCCAGGGGGGTCACTGTGCTTACCAGTCTGAGGCAGGAAGGGTCCCACCAGACAGCCAGGGGGGTCACTGTGCTTACCAGTCTGAGGCAGAGAGGGGCCACCAGACAGCCAGGGGGGTCACTGTGCTTACCAGTCTGAGGCAGGGAGGCCCCCCCAGACAGCCAGGGGGGTCACTGTGCTTACCAGTCTGAGGCAGGAAGGGTCCCACCAGACAGCCAGGGGGGTCACTGTGCTTACCAGCATGAGGCAGGAAGGGTCCCACCAGACAGCCAGGGGGGTCACTGTCTTACCAGTCTGAGGCAGAGAGGGGCCACCAGACAGCCAGGGGGTCACTGTGCTTACCAGTCTGAGGCAGGAAGGGTCCCACCAGACAGCTAGGGGGTCGCTGTGCTTACCAGCATGAGGCAGGGAGGGGCCACCAGACAGCCAGGGGGTCGCTGTGCTTACCAGCATGAGGCAGGGAGGGGCCACCAGACAGCCAGGGGGGTCACTGTGCTTACCAGTCTGAGGCAGGGAGGGTCCCACCAGACAGCCAGGGGGGTCACTGTGCTTACCAGCATGAGGCAGGAAGGGTCCCACCAGACAGCCAGGGGGGTCACTGTGCTTACCAGTCTGAGGCAGAGAGGGGCCACCAGACAGCCAGGGGGGTCACTGTGCTTACCAGTCTGAGGCAGGGAGGGTCCCACCAGACAGCCAGGGGGGTCACTGTGCTTACCAGTCTGAGGCAGGGAGGGTCCCACCAGACAGCCAGGGGGGTCACTGTGCTTACCAGCATGAGGCAGGGAGAGTCCCACCAGACAGCCAGGAGGGTCACTGTGCGTACCAGTCTGAGGCAGGAAGGGTCCCACCAGACAGCCAGGGGGTCACTGTGCTTACCATGAGGCAGGGAGGGGCCCCCAGACAGCCAGGGGGGTCACTGTGCTTGAGACAGGGAGGGTCCCACAAGACAGCCAGGGGGTCACTGTGCTTGAGACAGGGAGGGTCCCAATAGACAGCCAGGGGGTCACTGTGCTTGAGACAGGGAGGGTCCCACCAGACAGCCAGGGGGGTTACTGTGCTTACCAGTCTGAGGCAGGGAGGGCCCCCCAGACAGCCAGGGGGGTCACTGTGCTTACCAGCATGAGGCAGGGAGGGGGCCACCAGACAGCCAGGGGGTCACTGTGCTTACCAGCATGAGGCAGGGAGGGGGCCACCAGACAGCCAGGGGGTCACTGTGCTTACCAGCATGAGGCAGGGAGGGGGCCACCAGACAGCCAGGGGGTCACTGTGCTTACCAGCATGAGGCAGGGAGGGGGGCACCAGGAAGCCATGGGGGGTCACTGTGCTTACCATGAGGCAGGGAGGGGCCCCCAGACAGACAGGGGGGTCACTTTGAGTAAGAGCGCAACGAAGGCATCTGGGGTTCAGTTCTGTATCATAATATTGAGTCTTGAATGCCGCGCTGTTCCTATTGTATGGGCAGAATCGACCAGCACAGTACCTTGAAGGTATGTTTGTGCAGGAGACACTAGATGACCTGTTCTTATCTTCACCCCTCCCCCTCCCTCACTCTTCGCTTCTTCCCTCGGTCGCTTCTCTGTTTCCCTCTCTTATATAATCCTCTTCACTCTCTTTCCTGTGTTCTTGCTGCCTTCATCCCCTCTCCCCCCTACTCTCTGCCCCTTACCTTTGTATCTTCCTCACTCTCCCGTGGCCTCTTCTTCTCTAGGGTGGTCCCATACAAAGTGTGGCACCTTCAGTCGGTGTGCACGCATCATTCAGTGTGTGTTGGGGGGTGGGGTTGATGTCATGCTGATGTGAGGTTTATTGAACATGTAAACACACAAAGGCTTCTAAGCGCTTCTTGAGAGTGTGCATTGTAAACACCCAAAGAGGCGAGCTAAGACTGAAACTACAAGACCCAGAATGCAATACGCTGTTTGTTTGAGAAATAAGCCAGCCTGGACTGTGTCACACGTGGCATGGGGGTTCCCTGTCCTTCCTCACGCACCCTCTTGTCCCTCTCTTCCCTCATCCTCCTCTTCACCCCGCCCCCGCCGATGCTCATAAACCGGCTCCGCCTTTCATCAGCTGACAGGCAAACAAAGATGGCGACGGTGGAGCGGAGGATCCGGGCGGAGAGTGAGGGGGTCTGAGGGCGGGAGGAGGGACAGGGGGGCAGGAGGAGGGAGGGCGAGTTCACCCCACCCCTGCAGGGCCCCCGGAACTGGTATTGAAGGGTACGGGGGCTCCATGGAAGTGAGGGGGTCGGAGGGACGGGGTAGAGAGTGGTGGTGAGAGTGACATCTGGGGTTAAAGGGGTATCCCCCTTGGCTACGAGAGGGGTGCGGAGGGGCGGGTAGAGAGTAGTGGTGAGAGTGACATCCGTGGGGTACGAGGGGGATCCCCTCGGCTGTGAGGGGGTGGGGGCGGAGGGACGGGTAGATAGTGGTGTGAGAGTGACAGCCTCGGGTGAAGAGCAGGACAGGAACATTGGGGTGTCAGGGAAAGAAGGTCAGAGAGTGCCGGTGGGGTCGGGGGGGAGGGGAGGAGGCAGAGACAGTCCGGGGCACCAAAGAGTGAGTGTGAGGGGGCAGGGCAGGGTTGGGCTCCCCCTCTGGGGTACAGTGACGACCCACGGGGTGTTGGGGGGGGGGGGCACTAGGACAGTGGCATTCACTGCTTCAGGGGTGGGCGCACAGTGACAACCCAGGGGGTGGGTTGGGGCAGTGACACTCACCAGTGCAGGGTGGGGGCACAGGCACAGCGAACCCCAGGGGGCGGGAACCACTGCCCTGACATCATGGGGTCACCCCGGGCGTAGGGTGGCAGGCTCTGAGGAGCTGGTAGAGTGACCGTCTGAGGCAGCTTGAGGGATGGCAGGGAGTGACAGCCTTACTGGGGGGCGAGGCTGGTATGGAGTGACAGTGTGAAGAGAGGAGTAGAGAGAGCCAGTCTTACGGGTCTGCTAGAGAGTGGCCGTCAGAGGGGGGCTGGGAGAGCGACCGTCTGAGGGGGGCTGGAAGAGAGTGACAGTCTGAGGGGGGCTGGTAGAGAGTGACAGTTTTAGGGGGGCTGGCAGGGAGTGACAGGCTCTGGGTGGTGGTTGGCAGAGTGACCGCCTGAAGAAGGACCCCCCCCGAGTCTGGAGGAGAGTGACCTCCCCGGGGCCCGGTGGAGAGTGACCCCCCGGGGCGGAGTGACCATGCAGGCGGCCTTGTTTCCCGCGGACCCGGGCGGGCAGCGGAAGGAGGCCCGGGTGCTGGGCTCGGAGCTGGTGGAGAGTTACACGGTGGGTAAGAGGCCTGAGGGGGGGGGGGGGGGGGAGCTTGGGGGGCGGGGGGTCGGGGCAGACTAACACTGCTTCCTTTTGACCAGCTCAGGACCCCTCCTCGAAGAACCGGTCTCTTACCCCACACAGGGTACCACCTACCCCTGTGGCACTGCCCGCCCCTGACAGCACGTGCGTCCCGTGGCACTGCCCGCCCCTGACAGAACGTGGCACTGCCCGCCCCTGCCAGCAGGTGCCCCCTGTGGCACTGCCCACCCCTGACAGCATGGGCGCCCTGTGACACTACCCATCCCAGACAGCACGTGGCACTGCCCGCCTCTGACAGCACGTGCTCCCTGTGGCACTGCCGCCCAAGACAACACGCGCCCGGTGGCACTGCCCGCCCCTGCCTGCAGGTGCCCCCTGTGGCACTGCCCACCCCTGACAGCATGTGCGCCCTGTGGCACTACCCACCCCTGACAGCATGTGCGTCCTGTGACACTACCCATCCCAGACAGCACGTGGCACTGCCCGCCCCTGACAGCACGTGTCCCCTGTGGCACTGCCGCCCATGACAACACGCTCCCTGTGGCACTGCCCGCCCCTGACAGCACGTGCTCCCTGTGGCACTGCCCACCCCTGACAGCAGGTGCCCCCTGTGGCACTGCCCACCCCTGACAGCACGTGCGCCCTGTGGCACAGCCCATCCCTGACAGCACGTGGCACTTCCCGCCCCTGACAGCACGTGCGCCCTGTGGCACTACCCACTCCTGCGCCCTGTGGCACAGCCCACCCCTGACAGCACGTGGCACTGCCCGCCCCTGACAGCATGTGCGCCCTGTGGCACTACCCACCCCTGACAGCACGTGGCACTGCCCGCCCCAGACAGCACGCGTGCCCTGTGGCACTACCCACCCCTGACAGCACGTGGCACTGCCCGCCCCTGACAGCACGTGCGCCCTGTGACACTACCCATCCCAGACAGCACGTGGCACTACCCACCCCAGACAGCACGTGCGCCCTGTGACACTACCCATCCCAGACAGCATGTGGCACTACCCACCCCTGACAGCACGTGCTCCCTGTGACACTACCCATCCCAGACAGCATGTGGCACTGCCCGCCCCTGACAGCACGTGCGCCCTGTGGCACTACCCATCCCAGACAACACGTGGCACTGCCAGCCCCTGACAGACCGTGCACCCTGTGGCACTGCCAGCCCCTGACAGCACGTGCGCTCTGTGACACTACCCATCCCAGACAACACGTGGCACTGCCAGCCCCTGACAGACCGTGCGCCCTGTGGCTCTGCCAGCCCCTGACAGCACGCGCCCGGTGGCACTGCAAGCCCCTGACAGCACGCGCCCTGTGGCACTGCCCGCCCCTGACAGCACGCGTACTGACAGCACATGCCCTGTGGCACTGCCCGCCCCTGACAGCACGTGCGCCCTGTGGCACTGCCCACCCCTGACAGCACGTGCGCCCTGTGGCACTACCCACCCCTGACAGCACGTGCGCCCTGTGACACTACCCATCCCAGACAGCACGTGGCACTGCCAGCCCCTGACAGCACGTGCGCCCTGTGGCACCACCCACCCCTGACAGCACGTGGCACTGCCCGCCCCTGACAGCACGTGCGCCCTGTGGCACTACCCACTCCTGACAGCACGTGCGCCCTGTGGCACTGCCCATCCCAGACAGCACGTGGCACTACCCACCCCTGACAGCACGAGCGCCCTGACTACCCACCCCTGACAGCACGTGCGCCCTGTGACACTACCCATCCCAGACAGCACGTGGCACTACCCACCCCTGACAGCACGCGCGCCCTGTGACACTACCCATCCCAGACAGCACGTGGCACTGCCAGCCCCTGACAGCACGTGCGCCCTGTGGCACTGCCAGCCCCTGACAGCACGTGCGCCCTGTGGCACTGCCAGCCCCTGACAGCACGTGCGCCCTGTGGCACTGCCAGCCCCTGACAGCACGTGCGCCCTGTGGCACTGCCTGCCCCTGACAGCACGCGTACTGACAGCACGTGCTCCCTGTGGCACTGCCCACCCCTGACAGCAGGTGCCCCCTGTGGCACTGCCCACCCCTGACAGCACGTGCACCCTGTGGCACTGCCCACCCCTGACAGCACGTGCGCCCTGTGGCACTACCCACCCCTGACAGCACGTGCGCCCTGTGACACTACCCATCCCAGACAGCACGTGGCACTGCCAGCCCCTGACAGCACGTGCGCCCTGTGGCACTACCCACTCCTGCGCCCTGTGGCACAGCCCACCCCTGACAGCACGTGGCACTGCCCGCCCCTGACAGCACGTGCGCCCTGTGGCACTACCCACCCCTGACAGCACGTGGCACTGCCCGCCCCTGACAGCACGCGCGCCCTGTGGCACTACCCACCCCTGACAGCACGTGGCACTGCCCGCCCCTGACAGCACGTGCGCCCTGTGACACTACCCATCCCAGACAGCACGTGGCACTACCCACCCCAGACAGCACGTGCGCCCTGTGACACTACCCATCCCAGACAGCATGTGGCACTACCCACCCCTGACAGCACGTGCTCCCTGTGACACTACCCATCCCAGACAGCATGTGGCACTGCCCGCCCCTGACAGCACGTGCGCCCTGTGGCACTACCCATCCCAGACAACACGTGGCACTGCCAGCCCCTGACAGACCGTGCGCCCTGTGGCACTGCCAGCCCCTGACAGCACGTGCGCTCTGTGACACTACCCATCCCAGACAACACGTGGCACTGCCAGCCCCTGACAAACCGTGCGCCCTGTGGCACTGCCAGCCCCTGACAGCACGCGCCCGGTGGCACTGCCAGCCCCTGACAGCACGCGCCCTGTGGCACTGCCCGCCCCTGACAGCACGCGTACTGACAGCACATGCCCTGTGGCACTGCCCGCCCCTGACAGGACGCGTACTGACAGCACGTGCTCCCTGTGGCACTGCCCACCCCTGACAGCAGGTGCCCCCTGTGGCACTGCCCACCCCTGACAGCACGTGCACCCTGTGGCACTGCCCACCCCTGACAGCACGTGCGCCCTGTGACACTACCCATCCCAGACAGCATGTGGCACTACCCACCCCTGACAGCACGTGCGCCCTGTGACACTACCCATCCCAGACAGCACGTGGCACTGCCAGCCCCTGACAGCACGTGCGCCCTGTGGCACTGCCTGCCCCTGACAGCACGCGTACTGACAGCACGTGCTCCCTGTGGCACTGCCCACCCCTGACAGCAGGTGCCCCCTGTGGCACTGCCCACCCCTGACAGCACGTGCACCCTGTGGCACTGCCCACCCCTGACAGCACGTGCGCCCTGTGGCACTACCCACCCCTGACAGCACGTGCGCCCTGTGACACTACCCATCCCAGACAGCACGTGGCACTGCCAGCCCCTGACAGCACGTGCGCCCTGTGGCACTACCCACTCCTGCGCCCTGTGGCACAGCCCACCCCTGACAGCACGTGGCACTGCCCGCCCCTGACAGCACGTGCGCCCTGTGGCACTACCCACCCCTGACAGCACGTGGCACTGCCCGCCCCTGACAGCACGCGCGCCCTGTGGCACTACCCACCCCTGACAGCACGTGGCACTGCCCGCCCCTGACAGCACGTGCGCCCTGTGACACTACCCATCCCAGACAGCACGTGGCACTACCCACCCCAGACAGCACGTGCGCCCTGTGACACTACCCATCCCAGACAGCATGTGGCACTACCCACCCCTGACAGCACGTGCTCCCTGTGACACTACCCATCCCAGACAGCATGTGGCACTGCCCGCCCCTGACAGCACGTGTGCCCTGTGGCACTACCCATCCCAGACAACACGTGGCACTGCCAGCCCCTGACAGACCGTGCGCCCTGTGGCACTGCCAGCCCCTGACAGCACGTGCGCTCTGTGACACTACCCATCCCAGACAACACGTGGCACTGCCAGCCCCTGACAAACCGTGCGCCCTGTGGCACTGCCAGCCCCTGACAGCACGCGCCCGGTGGCACTGCCAGCCCCTGACAGCACGCGCCCTGTGGCACTGCCCGCCCCTGACAGCACGCGTACTGACAGCACATGCCCTGTGGCACTGCCCGCCCCTGACAGGACGCGTACTGACAGCACGTGCTCCCTGTGGCACTGCCCACCCCTGACAGCACGTGCACCCTGTGGCACTGCCCACCCCTGACAGCACGTGCACCCTGTGGCACTGCCCACCCCTGACAGCACGTGCGCCCTGTGACACTACCCATCCCAGACAGCATGTGGCACTACCCACCCCTGACAGCACGTGCGCCCTGTGACACTACCCATCCCAGACAGCACGTGGCACTGCCAGCCCCTGACAGCACGTGCGCCCTGTGGCACCACCCACCCCTGACAGCACGTGGCACTGCCCGCCCCTGACAGCACGTGCGCCCTGTGGCACTACCCACTCCTGACAGCACGTGCGCCCTGTGGCACTGCCCGCCCCAGACAGCACGTGGCACTACCCACCCCTGACAGCACGAGCGCCCTGACTACCCACCCCTGACAGCACGTGCGCCCTGTGACACTACCCATCCCAGACAGCACGTGGCACTACCCACCCCTGACAGCACGCGCGCCCTGTGACACTACCCATCCCAGACAGCACGTGGCACTGCCAGCCCCTGACAGCACGTGCGCCCTGTGGCACTGCCAGACCCTGACAGCACGTGCGCCCTGTGGCACTGCCAGCCCCTGACAGCACGTGCGCCCTGTGGCACTGCCAGCCCCTGACAGCACATGCGCCCTGTGGCACTGCCCGCCCCTGACAGCACGCGTACTGACAGCACGTGCTCCCTGTGGCACTGCCCACCCCTGACAGCAGGTGCCCCCTGTGGCACTGCCCACCCCTGACAGCACGTGCACCCTGTGGCACTGCCCACCCCTGACAGCACGTGCGCCCTGTGGCACTACCCACCCCTGACAGCACGTGCGCCCTGTGACACTACCCATCCCAGACAGCACGTGGCACTGCAAGCCCCTGACAGCACGTGCGCCCTGTGGCACCACCCACCCCTGACAGCACGTGGCACTGCCCGCCCCTGACAGCACGTGCGCCCTGTGGCACTACCCACTCCTGACAGCACGTGCGCCCTGTGGCACTGCCCATCCCAGTCAGCACGTGGCACTACCCACCCCTGACAGCACGAGCACCCTGACTACCCACCCCTGACAGCACGTGCGCCCTGTGACACTACCCATCCCAGACAGCATGTGGCACTACCCACCCCTGACAGCACGCGTGCCCTGTGACACTACCCATCCCAGACAGCACGTGGCACTGCCAGCCCCTGACAGCACGTGCGCCCTGTGGCACTGCCAGCCCCTGACAGCACGTGCGCCCTGTGGCACTGCCAGCCCCTGACAGCACGTGCGCCTTGTGGCACTGCCAGCCCCTGACAGCACGTGCGCCCTGTGACACTACCCATCCCAGACAGCACGTGGCACTGCCAGCCCCTGACAGCACGTGCGCCCTGTGGCACTGCCAGCCCCTGACAGCACGTGCGCCCTGTGGCACTGCCAGCCCCTGACAGCACATGCCCTGTGGCACTGCCAGCCCCTGACAGGACGTGCTCCCTGTGGCAGTGCGCCACCGTCCACCGCTAAAAGCATGCCCCTCCGAGTTGCCTACAACCTGTGATGTGCCCTTAGGCACTGCCCACTATGGACATACCCAGCACTGATGGCACGTGCCGCCAGCACTGCCCTGTGGAGTGTGAAGTTTTGATCCCAGCGCTGTCTCCTTTGACATCACGTGATCTGGTGCATACCCATGCCCCTAGCGCCCACCCCCCACAGAGGTGGAATGAGCTGGCACCCTCCTGCTGGTGCCAAGGACCCTGGCAGTGCCAGTGTGGAAGCTTCCACCCTGCCTGGCGGGGCCTTGGTTCGTCCTCTTCCTCCTGTGAGGAGTTTTACCTCCGGGTTGGATGTGTGCCTCATTGTGCCGCATAACTGGGCTCTTCTACGTCACTGTGGGGGTCTCAGGCTCGTGCCAGTGAGGACTCGAAAGAGCACGTGCTGGTGTCACTCAGTCTCTGTTTGTGGGGTCACTGCTTGGTCACTGAGGCACCTCTGCTCACTGAGAAATTTCCAGAGCTTGTCTGTGACCCTAAGTAAGGGTGGGGCGCTGGGGCCATGAAATGCTTCTTGCCCCCAACCTTCTATCTTTATTTACATAAAAGGAGTACATCAGGCACAACTTTAGACTGGATTGTACTTTAATTGCTATTACATAGCGCTTACTTCCCCCGACAGGCGTTGAAGCACTTTACTCTGGGCAGCACGCTTCTCTCGAAACTAGGGTGAGTGTGTTTTTAGGTCGAGCCTTGGCAGCGTGTGCGAGGCATGCAGCAGGGGAGTATGGCTTTGAAGCCCCGCCCATATTTTTAATTGGCTTATGTCATTGTCCTTGTCTGCATTTGTAAAGACCCCGAAAAATGTGCTAAACACATCTGGAATGGAATGGAATGGAATGGAAATAGATTTATTAAGCTCGGTTGCTGCCCGGGGGCGTCCAAGCGCTGGGGGTAAGAATCAAAGGGACAGGTGACGTGACACATTAGAGCTCGGAGGCTTGGGTGAATAGTAAAGTCTTCAGTTTTTTGCGGAATGACAGCAGGTCCGGGTTGGAGCGGAGTGAGAGGGGGAGGGTGTTCCAAAGTTTAGCGGCATTCACTGAGAACTGCCTACCCCCGGATCTAGCTCTCTTTACACGAGGAACCACTGCCAGAAGAGCCTCAGAGGAGCGGAGATTCCTGTTTGGGTGGTAGGGGATGACGAGCTTGCTGTTAATAGCAGGCCCTGTTTTCCAGACTGCCCGGTGTGCGATGCACAACGCCTTGAATGACACCCTGTGTCTAACTGGCAGCCAGTGAAGACTTTTCAGTGCAGATCTGGCTGACTGAGCTCGGGGAATCTTTAACAGGGTGCGTGCTGCGCAGTTTTGCACTATCTGGAGTTTCCGGAGGGTCAACTCGGGAGCCCCCACATAGAGAGCGTTGTTTGTGTCGAGGCGGGACTGGATGAGGCCTTGGACTGCCACTTTTTTGGCTTCTGAGGGCAGAAGTGGAAGGACCTTCCTTAGGATTTTAAGGATACCGAAGCAGGTGGCGGACAGTTTGGTAGCCTGGGTGGAGAAGGACAGCTTGCTATCCAGCCACACTCCTAGGCTCTTGACGCTTTCCTTGGAGGTGGGAGGAGTGCCCAGGGCTTGGGGCCATAAGGAGATAAAAGATGTTGGCGAGGCTGGGCCTAGAAGCAAGAGCTCTGTTTTATCTCCGTTTAATTTGAGGGAGGAGCTGGTCATCCACTCCTTTATGTCCTCTAGGCAACTCAGCAGGCCTCCTTGGGGGTGACTGATGTTCTTTTGAGCCAGTGATACCACTAGCTGAGTGTCGTCGGCGTACGACACAATTTTGATGCCGTACGGTTCGACGATTCCAGCCAGTGGTTTCATGTAAACATTGAATAACACAGGGCTCAGGGAAGAGCCCTGTGGTACTCCGCAGCTGAGGGGCTTGCTGGTTGATATTGTGTCGCCATCGAAGATCTGAAATGATCTGGCGGACAGGAAGGAGCCGAGCCACCTTAAAGCATTGCCAGAGACTCCGATGTCCCGGAGACGATTCAGCAGGGTGGCATGGCTGACCGTATTGAAAGCGGCGCTTAGATCAAGGAGGATCACTGCCACTGATCCTCCCTGATCCAGCGCCCTTCGAGATTCCTCGGCGACCGCTAATAAGGCAGTTTCGGTGCCGTGTTTAGGCCTAAAGCCTGTCTGGGATGTATCCAGTAGGGAATGATTTTCAATAAACTTGACCAGTTGGACGTTTATATATTTTTCCAACACCTTGCCAGCCCAAGGGAGGAGAGAGATGGGACGATAGTTGGAATAATCGTCGGGGTTCAAGTTTGGTTTTTTTAGCAGCGCCCGCACCATGGCTTGTTTCCATGCTGTAGGCACAACACCTGAGGCTATAGATGTGTTAAGGAGTTCAAGGATAACAGGCAAGGTGGCTTCGTGTGCTTGCATCAGAACTTCTGGTGGGGCTGGGTCGCGTGGGGAACCCGATTTGACTTGCCGTGCCATTTTACCGAGAGTGTCAAGGTCCAGGGGAGGGAAGTGCTCGAGGGTTGACTGGACAGGGGGAGGGAGTGTTCTCGGGGGGGGGGAGGGTCAGCTGTCTCTGGAACTGTGGCTCCTGTTTGAAAGGTGGAGTAAATTTTCAGGACTTTATTGTGAAAAAAGTCCGCAAGCTCATTGCATTGAACTTGGGTTTTAATCGGGGGAGGGGCAGTGGTGACATTAGAACAGTGTTTTATTATCTGGAAAATTTCCCTGGGTTTTGATTTGGCCTCTAGGATTTTGTCAGAGTAGAAAGTAGCTTTCGCCGTCTTGATCCCATCTCTGTAAGTTTTTATTGCCTCTTTATATGCGTCCTTTTTTTCCGGGAGAAAATCCATGCTCCAGGCTCTCTCTCATTGCCTGCAGCGACGTTTTAGTTCTCTCAAGGAGTCAGAGAACCAGGGCGCTGATCTCTGCATTTTTTTAGACGAGGATCTCTGGAGAGGGAGGATCGTGTCTAGTGAGTTCGTAATCCAGCTAACATAATTTTCGTTTGCTGCACTAGGGTCTGAGCAAGGAGGCGGGTGGGTGGCGTCCAGGCTAAGCAGCCAGGGTTCTAACTGGAGTTTTGACCAGTTTCTCCTGAGTGTTGTCCGGGGGGGTAACTGAGGGGCCTTGTGGGTTGCCCAGGAGAACGGTATCAGAAAGTGATCTGTCCATGGGAGGGGGATAGGAGAGTCGACAATCAGGTCGCTGCAGCTGCTGAAAATTGGGTCAAGCAGGTTGCCCTTCTCATGAGTTGGAGCTGTGACCAGCTGGGACAGCTGCAGAGCTCCCAGGTCGTCTGTTAGGTCTTTGGCAATATTATCTGAGGGGGAGTTGAAATGGAGGTTCAGATCACCCAGGACTGTGTAGTTAGCCACAGACATAACTCTTTTAGCAATGATCTCTGGGAGCGACCTATGAAACAGTTTTGATGGGTCAGGAGGACGGTAGATCAAGGTGCCCGAGAAGGAGGTATTGGCATTGAGCTCTATACAGAATTCTATGCTTTCGCATTCGGGAATGCTTTCTGTTGTAGTGCGACAACGGTACTGGTTTTTAAGTATAATAGCCAGACCGCCGCCTTTCCCTACTGGTCTGTCCGACCTAACGATGTGGTATCCACTTGGTAGGGCTGCGACTATGTCTGGGTCAGAGTGAGTGGAAAGCCAGGTCTCTGTTAAAAAAATAACATCTGGCTCGCGCTCCTCCAGCAATATGGACATTTGGGTGCTATGCTTAGGTAATGATCGACAGTTTAGTGCCAGCATGCAGTATTTTAGTGTCGGGGGGCCTGCTGAGGCTTTTCGGAATGAGTGTTTGCATTCAGGGCAGCAGGACGGGAGGGATATGGCTGTGAAGGTACGGGTACATGAAGCAGTAACTCTGCTTCCTATGGACCGTAGAGCAGTGGGGCTGTAGGTCCTGACCGATGGAGCGGGAGAGGCAGGGGGGGTGGCCCCTGGTCCCGGCGGGTCGCAGACGGGCGCAGACGGGCGCAGACGGGCTTGCCTTAGGCGCGCCTTCGGCGCGCAAACGGCGCTCCCGCTGCGCTCGTCCGCTGCGCTTCCGGTAACAACACATGATGTAGCTGAGGAAGGGGGCGTGGCCTGCGGTGTGGGCGTGGCCCAAGGTCTCGCCTGAATGGCGTTAGTGGTCGTTGCAGCCGGCGCTATGGAGCGTTTCACGGCTGTTTGGAGGTGGGCTAAGGTAGGCTTTGTTTTTCCAAGAGTAGGCAAATATACAACAATTTTAAAAAAAACAGCGTTAAAAGCTCCCGGCGTGTGCCTGCGGAGTCCAATCAATTCTAAATGACAGCGCTCTGTTTGGCGCGTTTTATGCTGTTCTCGGCGGAGGGGGCGTGGCCTGCGGTGTGGGCGTGGCCCAAGGTCTCGCCTGAATGGCGTTAGTGGTCGTTGCAGCCGGCGCTATGGAGCGTTTCACGGCTGTTTGGAGGTGGGCTAAGGTAGGCTTTGTTTTTCCAAGAGTAGGCAAATATACAACAATTTTAAAAAAAAACAGCGTTAAAAGCTCCCGGCGTGTGCCTGCGGAGTCCAATCAATTCTAAATGACAGCGCTCTGTTTGGCGCGTTTTATGCTGTTCTCGGCGGAGGGGGCGTGGCCTGCGGTGTGGGCGTGGCCCAAGGTCTCGCCTGAATGGCGTTAGTGGTCGTTGCAGCCGGCGCTATGGAGCGTTTCACGGCTGTTTGGAGGTGGGCTAAGGTAGGCTTTGTTTTTCCAAGAGTAGGCAAATATACAACAATTAAAAAAAAAAAAACAGCGTTAAAAGCTCCCGGCGTGTGCCTGCGGAGTCCAATCAATTCTCATTGTCAACCTACTTTGTAGAGATTTGTTAACAACACATTCCATGAAACACACAGAATTCAGGCACTAACTCCCAAAAGTGAACTTTCAAACTGAAATCTATCAGGCAATGAGAGAGGAGATGATTTTGGGACCCCCCCTAAGCTAGGGGGAGAACCAAGCAGATGCCTTGAAAACAAAGAGCTCATCTTGCTGAACGATTCAGTGATGGTCCCATCCTCTTAGGACCACCTCAAGCACAGTTATGGGCAAAAACACAATCCCAACCAAAGGCCCTGCAAAGCATTATGGGAGGGGATTCTAGAGTGCAGTGAATATTATAGTATCCAGTATCAAAACATTCCTCCAGGGGCAGCAGCTCTCTTGTTAGGTGTCCCTCACGAATCAAATGAGGGACACCTAGTGATCACTAGTGGAACTGCAGCTTCATGAAACGGTTTCAATGCTCTTGCATTTGACTAGTTCAGTCCCTGCTTAGGAGATATGCCTGCACTGTAAGAATGTCAGCTGTGATGGTCTTTCCCAGTATTTACACAAAGCAAACTGTATTTATATAGCACTTACTACACCTGAGGACGTGTTGAAATAATTTAAGTGCCACTATTTTTTTCTTGTATAGCCCTACTCATCCCAATGCAGGGTGTCGGAGCGCTTTACATCAACACGTGCACATTACATGTACAATAAACTATATACGTTTGTAAATAAATGTACAGGATGTGTTGCATAAAACTGGGGGATTGCAAGGTGTAGAAGTCACATACCCTCTTCCATAGCTCACTGTGCTATTGTCCTCGCAATGCGCTCAAACGTACACGTAAACGTACACATGATAGACCTGCTACACATATATATGAGTATTATTTTCAACCCACAAGAGAACCCTCTAGGTAAGCAAGGACCTGGGGTATCAATCAAAAAGAACAACAGTGGTCCTTGACAAAAGGAGATAACCAGTGGAATAGTTATAGGCTACAGTCTGCACGATAATGAACATGAAGTCCAGCCGGACTTCAACTTTTATTTGATACTAAAATAAGTAAAGATAGCCAAACAACAGTAAAGCAGTGGGACACAGTCCTGTATCCACAAGGCTAGACAAACAATTCACAGTACAAATAACTAAGAGTTTTCAGGCAATTGAAAGGTGAAGGAGCAAAAAATTAGAATCAGTTCGCTTCACATATGTAGAAAAAAGATAATTTGGCACAAAGTTGTGAACTGGAGTTTAGACTACATAAATTGTCGACGGCGTTTCGATCCAGTTACAATTATGGATCATCATCAGGACATACAATGCTTTGCCTGAATTAAAAGCCTCCTGGGCGGTATAGTTGGGCAACCGGGGCGAGTGAGGAATCAGGAAGGGTAAAGTTGCCGGAACCTGGAGCCTCGTGGTGAATTGTAGATATCCTGGATAAGACGAATCGTGGATGGGATGTTAGGACAGAAGCGCAACCTCGGGGTGAGTTGAAGTTCCCCTTGGAACTTCAACTCACCCCGGCTGGACTTCATGTTCATTATAGTGCAGATTGTAGCCTATAATTATTCCACTGGTTATCTCCTTTTGTCAAAAACATATATGTGACGGCATTAGAACTGATGTCATTCTTGAGGTGCCACTTCCTGTAAAGTTGTGGCTTGTGATGCCACTTTCTATGATTTCAATTCCTTTGATGCCATGCATGATGTCGTGCGTCGTGATGTCGTGCGCTGTGATGTCGTGCGCCGCAGTGGCGCGACGATAATTGAGGGGGCCCGCATGCCAGGTATGTGGAGGGGCCCCCTCCAGACTCTATTAGGAGCTCTCAGACCAAAGTGCAGTGATGAGGGGGCCCCCTTGAGCTTGAGGGCCCCCGGCACTACGGGGGATGCGTGGGCCTGTTACGCCCCTGGTGCACCGTGATGTCTAACTAGCTTAGTCCCGTCAACCCCCCCGACCCCCCTCACACTTCTTTATTTTTTTTAGGACTTGTGCCCTGTGTACTATGCATCCACCCACACTTAACGACCCTGCATCACTGGTGCCATGCATCCATCCAGACTTCACAACCCTGCTTCACTCGTACCATGCATCCACCCAGCCTTCACGACCCTGCGTCACTGGTACCATGCATCCACCCTGTCTTCACGACCCTGCAACACTGGTACCATGCATCCACCCAGACTTCACGACCCTGCATCACTGGTACGATGCATCCACCCAGACTTCACAACCCTGCATCACTCGTACCATGCATCCACCCAACCTTCACGACCCTACATCACTGGTGCCATGCATCCACTCAGACTTCACGACCGTGCATCACTGGTACCATGCATCCACCCAGACTTCACGACCCTGCATCACTGGTGCCATGCATCCACCCAGACTTCACGACCCTGCATCACTGGTGCCATGCATCCACCCAGACTTCACAACCCTGCATCACTGGTGCCATGCATCCACCCAGACTTCACGACCCTGCATCAATTGTACCATGCATCCACCCAGCTTTCACGAACCCTGCGACACTGGTACCATGCATCCACCCAGACTTCACGACCCTGCATCACTGGTACCATGCATCCACCCAGACTTCACGACCCTGCATCACTGGTACCATGCATTCACCCAGACTTCACGACCCTGCGTCACTGGTACCATGCATCCACCCAGACTTCACGACCCTGCGTCACTGGTACCATGCATCCACCCAAACTTCACGACCCTGCGTCACTGGTACCATGCATCTACCCAGACTTCACGACCCTGCATCACTTGTACCATGCATCCACCCAGCCTTCACGACCCTGCGTCACTGGTACCATGCATCCACCCTGTCTTCACGACCCTGCAACACTGGTACCATGCATCCATCCAGACTTCACGACCCTGCATCACTGGTACGATGCATCCACCCAGACTTCACAACCCTGCATCACTCGTACCATGCATCCACCCAACCTTCACGACCCTACATCACTGGTGCCATGCATCCACTCAGACTTCACGACCGTGCATCACTGGTACCATGCATCCACCCAGACTTCACGACCCTGCATCACTGGTGCCATGCATCCACCCAGACTTCACGACCCTGCATCACTGGTGCCATGCATCCACCCAGACTTCACAACCCTGCATCACTGGTGCCATGCATCCACCCAGACTTCACGACCCTGCATCACTCGTACCATGCATCCACCCAGACTTCACGACCCTGATTCACTTGTACCATGCATCCACCCAGACTTCACGACCCTGCATCACTTGTACCACGCATCCACCCAGACTTCACGACCCTGCATCACTTGTACCATGCATCCACCCAGCCTTCACGACCCTGCGTCACTGGTACCATGCATACACCCAGCCTTCACGACCCTGCATCACTGGCACCATGCATCCACCCAGTCTTCACGACCCTGCATCATTGGTGCCATGAATCCACCCAGACTTCACGACCCTGCATCACTTGTACCATGCATCCACCCAGTCTTCACGACCCTGCATCATTGGTGCCATGCATCCACCCAGACTTCACGACCCTGCATCATTGGTGCCATGAATCCACCCAGACTTCACGACCCTGCATCACTGGTGCCATGAATCCACCCAGACTTCACGACCCTGCATCACTCGTACCATGCAGAAGCCTCTGGCCCCGTTTCCAGCTCCTTGTTTACCTGCCTGGTGCACTCTCCAGAGACGCTGCTGCTATTTCCAGAGCTCTCCTAGTTGCTGTCTTTCTGTGCTGCTCCACTCATGTCCCAGGGCGCCCTAGCGCCTAGAGACCGCAGTCAGGCTTGGAAGCCTTGCACCTGCCTCTTTCTTTCATCGATGCATCCACCGCCTCCCTGCCGTGCCGCCTTTAGCTGTTCTAGTTGTTTGTATAGCATCTGGTGACATATGTTTTACGTGATTATAGGTCATTTTGTATTTCCATATTTCTATGGCGGTACTGGATTGTATATTACATTGGACAGCAGTATGGTGGATGATGTCATTAGTGATGTCATATGGGAGGTCATAAGCAGTGCATGTTGAGGGCGACATTTATACTTAACCCAGTGAACTAGAACTGGTGGATTTCAGTGTTTGAGTTTAGAAATATGTATTTTTTTAATTGATATTTTCACCCAACTGTAACTTCACCTTAACCTTTGTTTTTTCAATGAAAACATATGTATTTCTCGGCTCCTCCTTCCGTTGTCTGTCCTTTGCTCAAGCACTGTTTGGTTTATTTAGGGTCTGGTTGTAGGCTTGGCTGGAGGGCCCTTCTTGTTCGGAGCTCCACATGAGCTCCCTTCTAGTTCTTGGCTCGGCTCCTTGACAGTTCTTGGCTCGGCCATGGGGCCCGTCTTGTTCGGAGGTCGGCTTGAGCTCCTTTTAGTTCTTGGCTCGGCTCCTTGACAGTTCTTGGCTCGGCCATGGGGCCCGTCTTGTTCGGAGGTCGGCTTGAGCTCCTTTTAGTTCTTGGCTTGGTCAGATGACCCTTCTTGTTCTGAGCTCCACATGAGCTTCCTTCTAGTTCGTGGCTTGGCTGGGGGGGTTGGGGGGGTGTCTGTCTTCATTGAACCGCCACTGGTGGAGTAGCTGTCCATTGCCGTGATTGTACAGTGGTTACCACTCTGCTGTGTGTGATCCGGCTCTGCCTGGTTCTCACTATGTGGTGAATAACTCCGGTTATTGGAGCCTCACAGGTCTGCAGAACTGTAAGAAGCAAATTATATTTAAACCTACCTATTATTAGCTATCGTAAATACAATGTATCTCCCCAGGCCTACGTTTAGTCTGAACAGACCCGCTGCACGCGTCCTTGGGACAGTTATAGCTCATTTTACGCTCTTCGAAAGATGTTGAGGCTGCACAAACTGATTTGAGGACTGTGGATACGCCACCTAGAATATGGTGAGTGTTCTTGTGTATGTTCCAGTTGGAACTGGGGGATCTGTCCTACAGAGCTACAAGTAGCAAGCACGGCTACCTGTCTGCCCGTGTGTCTGTGCTTGATATCACTTCTCGCGTGTCTTTGTCCTTCCCTAAGGATGACTGTACCGGGTTCCTTAGTCTTAAGTCTGCGTTTGTCTGTATGTCCAAGAGGGCTGGACTCGCAGCAGGATTTCAGGATCTCCACTGACTAAGTAAACGCAAATGAGCGTCCTGCCTGGGTCAGCCCAGCAGCGCCTACGCGACACCCCTTCGGTCTTCTAGGTCCTTGATTCGCTAGTTCAGACGCCATACTTTAAGGGTTTTATGTCAGAGCCTAGGTTAGCTCCAGTGTTCAGGGGATATCAGCTGTTATCCGTATTTTGTGTATGTGGTAGGTTGGTTTGATACCGGTGTGTAGGTACAGAATGGGTTGGTTCTTGTCAGAGTTTCGGGACATTCGCACAGGAGATACATTTCCATACCATAAGTCTCCGTTCAACCCCTTTACAAAGTTGGGGCAGCTAAGAAGCTGGCCTAGCCTGCCCTAAGTTAGTCGCGGTTTGCATACAGGGGGGGGGGGGGGGGGGATGTGAACTGAAAAGCTGAACTCTGGCCCATCACTGAGAGGGTTCATAGATCCAAAGTCTTCCTCCGCATTGCACAAGGGGAATCTGTGGCCGGTGTAAGTGATCCGCTCCCTGGCTGGTTAGGACCCGGATTAGGAGTCCTTTTTAGGTGGAGACTGCGCAGTGCATGCGCCGCTCTGCCAGCCATGTTGTATTGGAGTATTGACTTGAAGCCCCGCCCACTCTCCGCCCATATTTGTCATTGGCTTGTGTTATTGTCCTTCGTATATGCTGGCTTCTGATTCGTTATAGGCTTGTTAGTACCTCCTTACTACCGTCTTCATTTGTAACCTCCCATGAGGGCGGACCCTTTTACTTCGGTTGTTACAAGGTACGTCTTATTTACTCTGTAAGCACTATTTTCTTTAATGTTTTTTCCTACTGCGGGCACTTCATGCTTTCCTGCAACATTCAGTGCACCTCATACACTTTTTACTGGAAGCTTTTACAAAACAAAGCATTTGTTTGTCAACTTGACAAACAAAAGCCTTTTTTGGCAGAAGCACCCCATACCGCGCTTTCACTTTAATAGCGGCCGTGGACTTTTCGTTAGACACGGCTCGTCTAAAGAAAGCGGTGTGGCCTTAACGTGAAAGCGCAGCATGGGGCGCTTGTAAATAACAAGCATTTGCAAAGGAATGGGTCTCGCATTTTAGAAACATTTACCTGTTGGTGTTGTAAATGACGATGCCTTTTATTATTGCAGGGTTTTTAAAAACAAATAAATGGCTTGGTCATGTACAATGCCAATAGCTCAAAATCTTGCAATTGCGAGACCTACTGCATTGCAAATGCTTGTTCCTGGTGCTTCCATGAGAAGGAGGACAGTAAGCCCATCTGGGTCCAATTCTGGATGTCTCATCCCCTGAAGAAGCCATCGGGGGACCCTTCTGTTTGGCCCCTCCTAAGATAGCAAGATTGGCCAGAAAGTTTTATAGGAATCACTGACAATAATTCTGCTGTCAACCGGCTGGTTTCTCACTTCATAAGTAAGCTGAAGAAACCTGGACTGCCACTGAATATCCAGTCCAAACACTTCTAGATTAAGGATCACAACCGTGGTCCGTCGCGGCCGTGGTGGCTTGGTGACAGGCTGCACATAGAAGCCCATTAGCAAGGATGTAGCACTGTTTCTTAAATAGGTCTGCACTTGGAGGTGGGTATCAACTCACCAGTGCTTAATTTGAGGTGGGGTTGAAGGAAAAAGGCCCAAGAGCACTCTTTTGTTTATTTTTTATTTATGAAGATTAGGGGTGGGTGGAATGTTTCCTTCCCTCCACAGAATTGGTGAATTTGGTGACTCGACATTGCTCTTGTACCGCTGAGTTCTGGTAAAGTTCCACCAATCACCACGTGGAAGAATTTGTTTCCCACAAGGCTCCAGAAATGCGCAAGCGAGATTTGGGGCCCCTTAGTGCCATTTTCCAGCGGGGTCAGAGGGCTGCTTTTAAGTAGAGTTTCTTCTTGAGCGACACCAAAATCTACTCGAATGGCCATGTGTTCTTGCGCACTGCATGGTGGCGCTCCAGTTGATTTTTTTTTATTGCTGCTCTAGTTACTGGCACTATATTGCAGCATTGCTTGGCAGTTCGGGCTGAACTGTTCCCACGAGGCACAGGGTCAAGACTCGTTTGCATATGCCTGGGTCTGAACTGTAGTGACGAAGTGAGCTAAAGAACGATGAAGGATTCAACCCAGATCTGTGACTGGGGGTGAGTGTCTGAAAAGATTCAACGCTCCGTCCATCATCTCCTTGTGTTTGCTTTGTTTGCCCTAAGTTGGCAGGGTATGCCCAGACGTGGGTCCCTTGCTCCTTGTGCCACTGGATTCAAGCTAGCCTGGCTGATGAAGGGTGTTACCCCAAAACCGGTCCCAGGATGCTTGTATCCGGTTCAAGAAAGACCTGGCTTGGCAGTCCAGGCTAGACTGTTCCCATGAAGCACAGGGTCAAGACTGATTTGCATATGGCTGGATCTGAACTGGGGTGGCAGTGGGCCCGATTCACAGAACTAACTTAAGACGAAATCTTAAACTTACTACTTTTGGTATTCACAGAAGTTAGGATTTTGTCTTCAGTCTGTCTTCAGACAAAATCCTAACTTCTGTGAATACGGAAAGTAGTACGTTTAGGATTTTGTCTTAAGTTAGTTCTGTGAATCTGCCCCGAAGTGAGCAAGGAACGAAGATGGATCCAGCCTAGATCTGTGACTTGGGGCGAGTGTCGGAAAAGTTTCAGCGCTCCGTCCATCATCGCCTTATGTTTATCATATTGCAGCATGACATGCATATTTCCATGAGTTCTGCGCACCCCTAATCTAGCTCAATGAAGCATGAACATACCATAATAAAGCATAGCTTGATAAACTAAACACATACACATATCCCAACAATGAACACAAAATAATTCAATTATGAACAAAAGTCTGGATTTCCACAAAGCAGAATTTGCAGGGTAATTATAATGAAAAAATATGGGCGTGCATATGCAAATACTACTGAGCTCAATCGTAGTCCTCCACTTTCTTGGGTCTTCTCTTTATAAGACTCCGTTTGGACATTCTTTCATCAGTACTCTCCTAAGAATCTCCAACCAGCATTCGCCATCCCAAATCATTACACGGAGTGACTTTTCTTATATTCCGCTACTTCCCATCTTTCAGTCGCACACTGTTGACATTTGCTTCATGTGTCTCCATAGGGCTTGACCATCTGGAAACGCCCTCCTTCGAACTTCCTGTATTACACTTGTTCACTTGATCCCCTTTTTAGAGCCTTATTCTTGAATTATGCCTTTGACCATACCGATCTTCTATCGTCTATCAACCCCAGCTTGAGTCATTCTATCCATCCAAGCAGGAACAGCAGCACACACTACCCTTCCTTTCAGTAAAAAGAACGGGGTCTCACCAGTGACTCAGTGTTGTGTCTTCCTGTAGCTCCGGAAAATACTTTTCACTTTGTGCTTCCTATTCAAACCGGCATGCATAGCCAATTGGCTGCATTCTCCCAACACTCGATTAAATCACTCCACCAGACCGTTTACTCTGGGGTGATAAACAGTGGTTATGGGATGACTGATACCCCCTTTTTTTTTTTTTTTTTTAAACTTTATTGGTAGGAAGGAATAATGGTCAATCAATTGCATACAATCATTTTGTAATCCTGTAGTTCGTACATCTTTTCTGTGCAATAATTCGCGGGCTACAATTACGTAATCAAGACATAGTTCCTGCCGTGACATGGGTCTCGTCTAAGCTTTCGACATGTTCCATCTGTTCACAACGTGCATTACCTCGATGACCCCTCTTCCCTATTTCAGTGATGGTTATGTCTCCCTCCCCTAACTACTAAGAACAAACTCCCCAACATACCCCCCCAACCCTGTGTCATCACATCCCCGTAACTCCCCCCACAGCTCGTAGTCACCTGTGCCGCTGATCGTATCACAAGAAATGTTCAGGCCAGGGCCACCTGTATACTCATGTTACATGCCTGAGGCCACCCCCTTTCAGTTGGTCATTCACTCCTCCTCCCCCTCGGAGTCCGATTCCTCTCCTTCCGGCAAGGGCTCACAAAGTTCCCCTCTGTACAAGTTCCATGCCGCCCAGACTTTGTTCCATTTCCTGGGCGCCGCTCGAATCACATAAACCGCTCTCTCTGTTACCATTAGGATGTCCATGTTTTTAGCCCACCTATTGGCGGTGGGTGCTTCTTGTGCCCCCCATTTCTGTGCTATATCCCGCTTAGCCACGGTCAATGCCAGTGTCGCCCAAATCAGTTCATATCTACCCAGGTCGTTCGGGTCCCAAATGTTTAGAAGGCATTTACGCGGTTCAGGCAGGACTGAAAGTTTGAGGGCCTGGGAGATGGATCGGAGCACCTGTCTCCAGAATTCACGTATCTGGGGGCATTCCCATAGTGTGTGGAACAATGTCCCTTCCTCCCCGCAGCCTCGCAAACAGTAGGGGTGTGTTGCTCTTTGTATTTTGTGCAGCAGTGTTCTGGTGTAATAGATGCGGTGTAAGATTTTAAGTTGTACCAGTCTGAGCCTACTAGAGATTCCCACCTCCTTTGGGGAGGCCAGGGCCTCATTCCACTCAAACTCGTCTGTATCGCCTAGCTCCCCCTCCCATTTCTCCTTAAGTTTTAGCGTCGGGTCTTTGAGGTTGTTGATTAGCTTCTTGTACGTGAGGGAGGTGGCACTCTGGAGCATGAAGTCAGTTAGCAATCTATCCTCCAAAGGAGAGGAGTCTGGTAGTGTGGTGCCGGCCGGGATGGCCTGTAGTAATGCATGCCTAATCTGGACATACCTAAACGTTTCTGTGGGTCCGAGGTTGTATTGCTGTTGCAACTGTGGAAATGGTAATACTGAGTCACTTTCCCAGAGGTCTCCTATTGTAGAAATACCTATCGAGTCCCACCGGTCAAACCCCTTACAGCTTCTCAGATTCCCCAGCGCTTTCGTGTCCCACAAGGGTGTCATTTTAGTGAGTCGGCCTGCCCACCCCAGACGGGTCTGCGTCACGTGCCATAGTGCCGCCGTGTGTTTGGTCGGACCGATCAGGGCCTTCAGTTGTGACTTGTTGTAAAGTACGGACAGCATACAGTCCGTCCCCAGTTGTGACCAATCCGCCCGATAGGCCGGGTCGTTCTTCGGGGCGTGGATCCAGTAATTTATAATCTTGAGTTGGGCCGCCCAGTAATAGAGCTGAATGTTGGGGAGCGCTATGCCACCCTCGTACCAGCTCTTTACCAGTTTGTCATATGCTATGCGCGCCGGGCCCGTGTTCCAGAGCAGGACCGTGACCAGTGCCACTATCTGTTGAAAATAACGCTGCGGCACCAGGTGCGGAGTGTTTTCCAGTACGTAAAGGAGTCTTGGGAGGGCCATCATCTTGTACAGTGCCGCCCTGCCCAGTAGGGTCAGGGGGAGGGCCGCCCAGTGCTTAACATCCGCTCGCAGGCGGTCTATAGGCGGTTTTAGGTTGTTTACGAAAAATTCTGTTTCCTCGCTCGCGATGATGATACCCAGATACTTGAAAGAGGCCGACGTCTTAAGCATAGGACAGTTCCCCTGTAATCTCGGCTCTGGGCCTTTTAATGTGTATATGGTGGATTTCGACCAATTGAGAGTGTAACCCGATGTGCGCCCATGTGTGTCGCAAAGATCTAATAGTGCTGGGATGCCGGTCTCGGGTGTGGTCATGTATATGAGCATATCGTCTGCGTATAGCGAGACTTTGTCCTCCCACCCCTCCTCCCATTTGATGCCCGCGAATAGTGGCGTTGATCTGATTTGGATGGCCAAGGGTTCAAGTACCAGCGCAAAGAGCAGGGGGGACAGGGGGCAGCCCTGTCTGGTCCCCCTGCCCAGTGGGAATCTAGGCGATGTGTGGCCGTTGGCCACCACTTGTGCCACGGGTTTCGTGTAGAGCAGCCGTATCCACCGAATGTATTTTGGGCCAAAACCCATGCGTTCCAGCACCACAAAGAGGTATTCCCATTCTACTAGGTCGAACGCCATTTTGGCGTCGAGGGAGAGGATTACCGCTGGTTCCGAGAGGAGGTGCGCACGGGCCAACACTCCGTGGACTCGCCGGAGATTTAGCGCCGTACTCCGGTGGGGCATGAAGCCCGACTGGTCAGGGTGGATTAGGGTGCTAAGATGGGGCATCAACCGGGTAGCCAGAAGTTTAGCTAGTATTTTGGCCTTGATGTTCAGTAATGATATCGGGCGGTATGAGGTGCATTCTGTCGGCGGTTTTCCGGGCTTGGGTATTGCTACAATCGTCGCTGTGCGTTGGTCCAGCGGTAGCTCTAGTTTGTCTCTACTCTCTAAATACATAGCTAGCAGCGGGGCACTGAGGTCCACCGCCATGGACTTGTACCATTCTACCGGTATTCCATTCGGGCCCAGTGCTTTACCTGACTGTAACGCCTGGATTGCCAGCTGGATTTCATCCTCCGTTGGGTCTAGTTCTAGTGCGTCGCTATCCTCCTGTGTTATGCTAGGTATGGTAGTGTCAGCAAGTGTTGCCCTCGCCATTTGTTGTGTGACCCTCCGTCCCGGTGTATAGATGTCCTGATAATGACGAGCCAGTTCGCCCACTATTGCTTCCGGGTGTACCAGTGTCCGCCCATCCTCCGTATTGAGTCTATGGATACCTCTCACTCCACTCCCTCTCTTGTCCAGCCACGCCAGCATTCGCCCCGCTTTGTCGCCCACATCATAGATTCTATGTCTAGTGTTCGCGATGTATCCCTTCTCTGTCGTTTTGAGGTGGGCTAGGTATTGTTGCTGCCGGAGCGTGAGTGTGTGTATCGTGGTCGGGGAGGGGTCTGTCCTATGAGCGTTATTGGCCGTATCCAGTGCAAGTTCTAGGTCTGTAAGTTCCTTCCGTGAGTCCCGTTTGTGTCCCGTAATCGCGGCAATGGCCGCCCCCCTGAGAACAGTTTTGTACGCCTCCCATAGTATGGAGGGTGACTCCACTGTGCCCGTGTTTTCATTAAAATACAGAGACGTTGCCAGTTTGAGTTTCTTCCGGATCTTGGGGATTTTCAGGAAGTTGGGGTAAATTGGGTATGGTCGTGCATTTCGCTTCCCTCCGGTGGCCAGTGATAGGACAATCGGAGAGTGGTCTGAAACCCCCCTGGGTAGAGTGTTTAATTTTTCTACCATATCCAGTCCCAAGCCCAACGTCATGAAGTAGTCTATGCGAGATAAGCTGTTGTGTACCGCTGAGTAGTAGGTGTAGTAAGTGGTTTCTGTGTGCAGTTGCCGCCCGAGATCCACAAGGCCCATGGCTTCCACAAAGTCTGACAGTGGTGCAGTGCCTCGCGGTCGGGTTCTAGAGGGAAAAGTGTCCTTGAGTGGATCCATGACTGCGTTGAAGTCTCCCCCAACAATCATGTCGCCATCAGGGAGATCAAGAAGGAATTTGCCCAGAGCTGGTAAGGCCACCGAATGTAGGGCTGGTGGAATGTATACTGAAATCACATTTAGGGTCCTGCCCTCCCACTGTCCGTGGATTGCCGCAAAGCGACCCTGATCGTCTGCCACACAGTTGGATACCATAAGGGGGGAAGATCTTCTCACCAGTATGCCCGTTCCCCTGGAGCCAGTAGTGAAGTCGGCGTGGATCGCCATTGTGTACCCACGTCTGTCTAAGGCTTTGCAGGTGGATCCCGTGAGATGGGTTTCCTGTAGGAGGACCACATCCGGGTTCTGCCGTTTTATGGCCTGGAGGACCAAGCCTCTCTTGATTTTGTCACCCAGGCCCCGGACATTCCACGTCAGTATGCGCAGTGGGGGAATCGTGCCGGTTGTGGAGGGGCCCTCCGCGGGCGTGCGATTAAGTGGCCTGGCCATTGGGTTGATGAGGGAGTCTGGCACACAACGCGTGCTGCGGCTTAGCCCATGCTATGACTAGTGTCGTGTCGTGTAGGGGGCCTGCTGATGCCAGGGTGATACTACTGTGTAGGTGGTGAGTGATGACTATAAACAAGAGTAAACATTTCAACAAATAAACTTCAGTCCCTTCCCCCCTCCCTGCTACCCTGCTCCACGGACAAACTCCCGCCCGCATCCCCAACTTTGCAGAGTGCTTCAGCCCTCCCCTAAACATCTTACTTGCTCGTAGGGTTGGTGAGTCCCCTCTGGGCACTGCCTGTGCCCACCCTACTCAGCTACGTCCGAGCCACGGTTCCGCGGCCCACACAGTCTCAAGAAACAATACAGGTAAATGTTACACCGGAGCCGATTGTCCTGAGTCCAATGGATCCCTCTCGAGGTCGGAGTCAAGTTCTGTCTCGCCTCTCAGGTGTTGTCGGTGGGAGGACTGACTGGGCGAAGTCCGTTCATTTTGGTGTCGCGGCTGTTCTCGCTGTGAGCGGTGTCGTCGTCCTGCTGGCCGCCAGCCCTCTAGCCATTCTTGAGCCACCTCCGGCGTGTCAAAAAACCAGGTCTTCCCCTCAGCCACTATCCGAAGTTTAGCCGGGAACATCATGGAGTATGGCAGCTCTCTGTCGCGCAGTGCTTTCTTAACCTCCGTGAAGGACTTACGTCTCCTGGCCACCTCTGCCGTGTAGTCCGGGAAGAACGCTAAGGTTGCATTTTGAATCTGTACTGGCGGTGAGTTCCTCGCCGCCTGTAATATTGCGTCTCTGTCTCTGAAGTTGAAGAGCCGTGCTAGCACCGGTCTTGGAGTCGCCCCCGTCTTGGGTGGGCCTCCCGGGACCCTGTGCGCTCTCTCTACTGAAAAGAAGTGCGACAGACCCTTGGGCCGGAGCTTGTTCTTGATGAGGTCTTCTACATAGAGGTCCATGGCCCCCTTCCCCTCCGTCTCTGGAAGCCCAAGGATACGCACGTTGTTACGGCGTGAACGCCCTTCCTGGTCGTCCAGCTTGTCGTGTAGGAGTTTAGTGACTTTTTGCATCTTTTCCATGGCCAATTGGAGCTCTGAGGTGTCTTCTACGAGTGACTTCGTGACCACTTCCACCTGCGACACCCTCTCCGCCATTTTGTGGAAGTCCGCTCGCAGCAGTGATACTTCTGAAGAGATGGCACCCACCGTGGTTTTTACTTCTGTGAGCGTCTTCATGATGTCTTCCAGCGTTATTGTCGACGTCTTTTCCGCTACCTGGGCCTGGCCCGTGGAGGGTCGCCCTGTAGGTTGTTGCTGCCCTTGGTGTCCATAGGCGAATTTATCCAATTTGGTTTGTGCGGATCCGCTCCTGAGGCCTTTTCCCGCCATAGTGCTGGGGCCTGTGGGTGTCAGGGATATGTTCCAGGTGACTGCGGCTTGTGGGCCGACGGAGGTCACCGAAAAGCGTTATCAGTCAGCCAGGAGTAGGTCCCACTGGACGGTAGCGCAGAAGTCTAGGAGCCACCGCTGCGTACCGTGTCGTTGTCCCCGGTTGTCTCTCTCCGAGACGGAGCTGTCTCTGCGGTCCCCCCCCTGCTGTTCTGCACTGCACCTTGATCCGTGCGCTGGACTGGCCGCCGTGCGATGGGCACCGCTGGTGTGTTGACGCTGCTGACGGCGGGCCCGGGGGCTCCCCTTGCGTTCTTCGCTACTGCCCGGTGTTGCGCCGTCCCCCCGGGGCACCTGCCGATTGTCGTTTGTTCTGGCTCTTTGTGCGGGACCTCCGTCTCCCCGCCTGCATGTGGTGTCTGAGATTGCCCCCAGTAGCGACGCGGCGCCAGGTATGTCTGTTTTCGGGGGGGGGGGGGGGGATTTGCTGCAAGGCGATGTCTCCGTTACGCGTGGCCCAGGCTGGGGTTACACTGACCTCTGCTTCGGTCCGGTCCTGCGTGGCGTAGGCGGCAGCCTACTTGTCACCGGAGGATTCCGCTAGTAGTGGCAGGCTTGGTCCGAAGGTAGCGCTATGCACCGGGGTGCGATCACTTTTTCCGGCCGGGTCCGTCTCACTTCCGCCGGGGCCGAGACTCTACGCAAGGCCGGTGCTTCGCCTCCCGCTACAGGCCTCAACTCGCCTCTCGATGCTGCTCGGGCTCCGGTGCTCCGATTTTTACGAGACTTGGACCGGTGACACCGCTTGGGTCCCGGACTCGAACGCCGCCGCTTCAGGCGCGCTTGATGGCGGATAAGTATGACGGATTTCTGAAAAGGCTGCAGTGCCCTCGGGAGCTCTCACGCTAAGCGGCCGCCATGCTTGGCTGCTAGCCACGCCCCCCCGATACCCCCTTTTTTGAGGAATATTTCAAATTCCTCGACAGAAATTTTGGCCTGATATCTAAAATGACAACCTCCATGACAACCTTTCCGCCTAAAGATATTTTCACATAAGGAAAGCCGGTTAGAAGCCTTTATTTCCCTATAGAATGCTGCCTCTGGCAATTTTTAGAAAAACAATACAGCATCACTGTCATACCTGCTGTTATGACCAAGCCCGTTGAACAGGACGCTGGTATCGGAACTACCAACCTATCACACCTTCCGATCTATCACCCACTTCTAATAACTCTTCCCACACAGATCTAAATTTGCTCACCTCTCCTTTTTCATAATTTTGAATGAACTCTTTACATGTCAACTTAGTCAGCAACAACTGTAATGCTTTGTCTTCCAACAATGCCTTCCTCAATTCATCCTCCAAAAGTGCTCTCCTACACGATTCTTTTACCTGGGCCATGAAAAGAAGAGCACGCGTGCTCCGAGGAGCAAGTGGTGAGTGTCACATGCCAGCAGGAGTGGCTACAATATGGGAAACATACTTTACAACGCATGTGAGAAATTGCATGCCATTACAACATGGTCATTACAACAACCGCATTGTTACATTGCAAACCATATACCATATACTAGATACTGCGGCATGCGCCGAGAATTACGATTTTTAAACTTTAAACAAGATCGTTTTTACTAGCACTTCACAATTAGAAGCAGAATGTTTATAAAATTTGAGCAATAACTGTGCCACTTACTCCCTTTCCCTGGTCCAACGCGGGAGAATCCCGTTTGCTGTGGAGGGAATTGGGGCTACTTCCGGGTTCGAGGGAAGTTTGCGTTTGAGCGGCCCCTCCCTCCTCGACAAAACCGGATGATACACAAGACGCGCAACAGACGCGCAACAGACACGCCCGTCTGCGCCAGACCGGGCCCAGGGGCCAGGCACTCTGAAAGTCTGGACCGCCAGAAGAGGAAAGAGTATTCAAGAGAAGACCTAATGAGACTGAATAATCCTATATCACATAACTGTAAAAATAACTTGAATGTCGATGGGAAGTTTTTAAATTGCCAACATTGTAACTTCAACCTCACGCATAAGAATCAGTTCAATAATCTGGTAAGAAAATGGTCATTAATGCTATTAAACTGCCGGTCTATAACGAAACATAAATACGAAATCTATGACATCTTAAAAGAAAGAAATCCTGATATACTATTTCTTACAGAAACCTGGTTGAATGATAGCTCGGACCCCGATATCCTAGATACACGCCCGGAGGGTTACGAGATCCAAAGGCAAGATAGAGAACTTAGAGGAGGGGGAATCGCCATAGTTCATAAAGCCTCCCTGAAGTGTAGTATAACGGAAGCAAAGAAATGTGAATCACTGTTCTTCAAACTCTCTGCAGCTGATGATGTAACAATAGCGGGCTTCCTAATTTACCGCCCACCAGGTTCAGCGACACAGTTCATAGAAAGCCTAGGGGAGCAAATGGTACAACCAACCCTACGATATAGGAAGCTTCTTATACTTGCGATCTAAACTTACACTCTGATAAGAAAGAAAATAAGGAAGCCCAATCTCTATGTAGGGATCTCAGGGCAATGATCTCTTTCAACAGGTGAAGAGCGCAACTCACCAAGGGGGCCACACTCTTGACCCCATATTTGCCAACCGAGAGGATATAGAAGTTGAAACACCGTGGCCGATCCCTTGGACAGACCACTATTTGATCCCCTTCTCAATATCTGTGACTAGTACAAGGACAGAGGGATCCAGTATAAAAACGACACATAGGAAATGGGCAAGTTTCAATCCTAGCACCTTTTCACAAGCACTGGGGAAAAATAAACCTGTCTTAGGAACAAATATAAACAGGGTAAAAGCTCAGTTTGAGGAATGGATAACAGATGCTATCAATGAGATAGCACCCTGGATTACTAGGAATCCTAAGAGACAGAAGGCATCAGCACCTAGGTACATTGAAACCCTTGCTAAAGCAAAGAAAGAGTGTAAGAAGCTAGAGAGAAAGTGTCGCAATAACTTTTGCAATATAATCAAAGTCTGCTATAAAAAAGAACTAAAAAAGTACCATGCTTTAATTAAGGAAACTAGGCGCAAATTCTACACCGTAAAGATAGAAAACGCGAGCAGCTCCTCAAAAGAAATGTTCTCTATACTAAAATCGCTAAAAATCTATGAAAATCATAAGAAGGAAGAAACCCCCTCAGTGGAAAAGTGCAACAAAATTGCTGAATACTTTGAAGGCAAAGGGGCTAAAATATACAGCAGTTTCCCAATCGAAGCAAGACCGGGTAGTAGTATAGAACCTAGAAAGGAGTTTCTAGGAGAAAGACTCAATTAATTCAAAATGATAGAACTTAACGAACTTAAAATAATTGCCAAAGGAATTAAATCTGGATCCCCACTTGACCCGGCCCGTCCAGACAAACTACTGATGGGAGCAGATCTTATCGCACCGTACATCTCTGAACTAATTACCACATCCTTTCAGAAGGGGGAAGTCACTAACTACTGGAAACAGGCAATAGTGCGTCCATTGAAAAAGAAACCATCTATAGATCTAGCAGTTTTACATAACTTGCGACCTATCTCACTGCTGCCGTATGTCGCAAAAATTGAGGCGAAACTAGTAAACAAACAGCTAGTAGCCCATATACAAAACAATAACTTACTACACCCATCTCAATCTGGCTTTAGAGCTGCCCACTCCACAGAGTCAGCTTTGTTATTGGCCACAGACACAATGAGACAATGGGTGGACGCGGAACAGACCACTGCAGTAATCCTTTTGGACCTAAGTGCGGCCTTCGACAGCGTTTCACATAAGCTGCTTCTGCACAGACTAGAAGAATGCGGTGTAGAAGGCTCTGCTTTACAATGGCTATCATCCTTTCTATCATCTCGAAGTTTCCAGGTACTGCAACAATCACAAACATCGAAAAGTGCGACACTATCCCAAGGAGTCCCACAAGGATCAATACTGAGCCCCACGCTCTTCAACCTATATGTAGCACCCTTGGCTGAATTGGTGGAAAAACATCAGGTACACATCGTATCATATGCTGATGGTATCCAGCTGATTGTAACACTCTCTGGAAACAACAAACGGGAAGCGCTCAACTTCTCGAGATGCTTGGAGGACGTGGCAAAATGGATGTGCAACCACTGTTTGAAGTTGAACGGAAATAAAACTGAGGTGATGATAGTGGGCAAAACGCCAAACATATGGTCCTCTGCGTGGTGGCCAGAAATATTAGGTCCCGTACCCACACCAAAGACAGAGGTTAAAAATTTGGGAGTCTGGCTAGACACCAAATTGTCTATTGATGCCCAGATACGGAAGGTAGTGGGCAAATGCTTTGGCACCCTAAAAACTCTAAGGAAAAACCAGGACCTACTCCCATCCGACACGAGGAAAGCCATAGTGCACGCTCTGGTAAACTCCCAATTAGACTATGGGAACGTATTATACCTGGGAGCACCAAAAAAGGGGCTAGCCAAGCTACAGTAGGTACAAAATGCGGCAGCTCGGCTAGTACTGAGTCTTCCCAAAAGAGCATCTGCAAGGAAAGCTTTGAAGGACTTACACTGGCTGCTGGTAGAAAAAAAAGAGTGCAATTTAAGTCACTGTGTTACTGCTATAAGATTCTTGCAAAAAAAGGACCACAATACTTGCACCCTTTAATAACATATTACATCCCGGCCGCAATTTGCAATCAGAAGGAAGGGCGCTGGTAAAAATGTTCATAATACGGACCTCTAGAATGGGGCAAGGTCCTTTAGAAACCTTGCGGCAAAATCATGGAACAAACTTCCTGAAACTCTAAGAATGGAACAGTGTGAAACCACATTTAGGAAACAACTGGAAACACTGCTCTTATCCTCTGTGTTGTGATGGAAACAACGGCAGTAGCGTCTCCCCCATGTAAGCTTCTGGGAGCCGCCTCTACCAATCTCCTAGTATCGAGTCCATTTAGAGTGGGGACACGCCGGTTGGCGTAACCAGGCGCTCTAGAAATGAATAAAATAAAAATAATAATAAATTACCACGCAAGTCGTTACAACGACTTGCTGTAGGGGGCGCGCTGGATTTTGGAATAGTGTAATTTACTATTCCAAATCCAACACCTTCTCCCCCCCCTACAGCAAGCCGTTACAATGATTTGCTGTAGGGGGGAGAAGGTGTTGGATTTGGAATGTAACAATGCGGTTGTTGTAATGACCGCGCTGTGATGGCATGTGTTGTATTCGCATGCGTTGTAACATGGCCTATTCCTACTCGATCCCTCGCAGCCCTACAGTCTATGATCTCTGACCCTCACACACCGGTTTCGCAATACACAGGTGCTAATCCACTGTCACGACTGTTCCCTGGTTGCCAGGTGTCACACATTCATTTGTTGGAGAACAAACTAAAATTACGAATAATGGGGAGCATAATTTCCCCCTCCCATTTAATGCAATAGCTAAGCCTATGTGCTTAAGCGAACAGTCCGTTCAGCATCAATACGAATGCCGCCCATCGCATGAGGCGAACACGACTGAGCGCCAGAGAGTCAATATTACAACAATTGGTTCCTTCGGGTGTAACACATTTCTTTTAGTCACTCATAATTATATGTAGTGTACAATCAGAATCCAACACCAATTATGTATTTATGCACTACTTTATGAATTATAGTCATTCATAAATACTCTTTTGTAATTATCAAAAAGGCTGTACAATAAGTGAAAAAGGTGCAATTATGTGACATTTAGTGCTCAGTGCTGGCGGCGCAAAAGTGAACAGAAATTATGCAATACTTATATACAAGGAAATATACAATAGTTTAACTTTGGTCTGTGCAATTTCGCATATACCACTGTATACGACATAAATCAGTTTTCCGCACAGGGTATTGGGACAACAGATCCAACTATTCGTCGACGTTTCGACCCTTTAAAATGCGCACATGTGGCGTCAAACACGGGTCTTCTTCAGGACTGGGAGGGAACGATACAGCCTTCAGGTCGACTGATTAGGTGGTGTAGCTTGAATGGTTTGAACTGCATGTGTCTGTCTGTAGTGCGTGGAATACTCCCACGATGGTTATTCTTATTTTGGCGCTGTACTCACTTTAGTCCTAACTGGGTATTGGGATTACTCGTGTACCCAGTCGTGTTTCACCATATGGCTTGACACTCTTACTCGATTAACATTGCAGAAGGAGATTTTCTTCCTTCTTAGCGTGATCCAAACAGCATTAAATGAAACAGCGACAGAGAGGGCAGTTCTCAGTGGTCCGCACAGTGCTCCCAGACCAAGGGGTCTCCTTTGCCTCTTGCATTCCATCCTTCTTGGCAGCTTTAGAAATGACACTCCATAGTTGAGGTTGAAGTAGAAGTCTTATTCCAAGCACACGCATAATGTGCCATCCCTGGCAGGCACAGCTAAGCATGTGCTGAGCGGTCCGTCCTGAAATGTATGTACCTCATCTAGAACACTGAAGCAACAACCTCCAATAATAAAGCATAGCTTGCTAACCGCAAACAGGTTTGGTTTCGTATGGTAATTTAGTTTCTTGCTCACAGTTGAACACTACGTTGACATGGATCCAACTTTGGTAATGATATGTCATTTCAATGGACCCGTGATGTTTGGCATCCAGACAGGAAGGACAGTCAGTGAGTGACAAAGAGAGCCCAATCTGAGCTCCTAGTGGCCTTACTGAATCACAGAAGGTTGACTGTGTTTAACTTGGATATTATAGTTTTCCTTCAGGAACCTCAGGGGCGTAGGATTAGTCGGGGCGAAACACGTGTCAGTCGTGTTGTCTGCTCTGCACACCTCTTCCTTTCAAGTATTAACCAGCTGTTCCCACATCTGCCTGAGTTGAGATCTAGTAACGTCTGATTCATTCTTGATAGGTCGTGTTAAGACTCTCCGCACTCGCGCCTCCGCGGACTGACTCTCTGCGCTCGCGCCCCACACTCCCACAATGAGACCCTACGGAGGGTCTTTGTGAACCGGGCCCTAAATGTTTCTTGTTGGATTCATGTCTCAACATTCTGCGGCTTGATTTTATTATATTTTGCTATCGCATTGGCTATGCCTTCTAAGGGATAAAGGATTGAGATACCGTGGCGACTTCCCCGTACCAGTCTTCAAGCCCTGAGGAAGTCCGGACGGTGATGCCAAGTGAAGCACTTGTCGGCTAGAAGATCTTTAAAGAAAGGAAAGTAAAGAGCAATTAATGGAAGAGTCCTGACATGAGCTTGCTCATGTCCTTTTGTGTGTTTGCATGGATTTATGACTATATTTGGGTTTCTGTGAACTTGCAGTGTGCCTGCCCCCTTCCCTCTTAAGGACCTGTGGACTTCTTGAAATGCTCTTTGGTAGACTATAGGAGTTAGTTTGTGCTGACCTAACTCTGGCCACCTGTATTATTAGGAGTAACTCCACAGCAGATGGATGAAATCAAAACTGCTCAGGACTGAAGGTGGGTGACTATTGGCAACGGGTCGGCTACAGGTAAGGCTTGTGCTCACTTCCGTACAAAGATACGTCGTGAGAGGTAAGACATGGAACAGCCACCAGAACTGGCTCCCTGAGCCCAAACTGCACAATCTTTAAAGACCTAGATTCACTTTACTCCTCCAAGACCAAAGCATGCCATCACTTGAAGTAGAGGGGTTTGTAACCCAAGGCCCCCCTCCCGGCCCACCCCATGCTCCCAAATGCAGACTAACACCAGTCAGGTAGGGCCTGGTCAGGGCTGAGACACCGGCCTGTCACCTTGTACATGTGAGGGACGACCCTGGCCTGTCTGGCACCTTGTACATGTGAGGGGCGACCCTGGCCTGTCTGGCACCTTGTACATGTGAGGGACGGACACCGGCCTGTCTGTCACCTTGTTACATGTGAGGAGCGACCCTGGCCTGTCTGGCACCTTGTACATGTGAGGGACGGACACCGGCCTGTCTGGCACCTTGTACATGTGAGGGGCGACCCTGGCCTGTCTGGCCCCGTGTACATGTGAGGGGGGACACCGGCCTGTCTGGCCCTGTGTACATGTGAGGGACGGACACCGGCCTGTCTGGCACCTTGTACATGTGAGGGACGGACACCGGCCTGTCTGGCACCTTGTACATGTGAGGGACGTACACCGGCCTGTCTGGCACCTTGTACATGTGAGGGACGTACACCGGCCTGTCTGGCACCTTGTACATGTGAGGGGCGACCCTGGCCTGTCTGGCACCTTGTACATGTGTGGGGCGACCCTGGCCTGTCTGGCACCGTGTACATGTGAGGGGGACCCTGGCCTGTCTGTCACCTTGTACATGTGAGGGGGACCCTGGCCTGTCTGTCACCTTGTACATGTGAGGGGGACCCTGGCCTGTCTGTCACCTTGTACATGTGAGGGGGACCCTGGCCTGTCTGGCCCCGTGTACATGTGAGGGGGGACACCGGCCTGTCTGGCACCTTGTACATGTGAGGGACGGACACCGGCCTGTCTGGCACCTTGTACATGTGAGGGACGTACACCGGCCTGTCTGGCACCTTGTACATGTGAGGGACGTACACCGGCCTGTCTGGCACCTTGTACATGTGAGGGGCGACCCTGGCCTGTCTGGCACCTTGTACATGTGTGGGGCGACCCTGGCCTGTCTGGCACCGTGAACATGTGAGGGGGACCCTGGCCTGTCTGTCACCTTGTACATGTGAGGGGGACCCTGGCCTGTCTGTCACCTTGTACATGTGAGGGGGACCCTGGCCTGTCTGTCACCTTGTACATGTGAGGGGGACCCTGGCCTGTCTGTCACCTTGTACATGTGAGGGGGGACACCGGCCTGTCTGGCACCTTGTACATGTGAGGGACGGACACCGGCCTGTCTGGCACCTTGTACATGTGAGGGACGGACACCGGCCTGTCTGGCACCTTGTACATGTGAGGGGCGGCACAAAGAGCTTGGTGCGTTGCTGACCTCGCAGAACAAGTCCGCCTGCCCATGTTCCCCTGCTGTCCTCCCATCTACATTCAAGCCCACGACTTTCCTCTTGGTGCCAGAGGCCGTTGGCCCTTCCTGTTTCCAACAGCAGGCCGCCTCCTCCTGCCCTTGTGGGGCTTCCTCCCAGGCGGCTTCCACTTCAGTATTAGTTGAGGATGTGGTTTTAAGTGAAGGAGGCCTGTGTTGGACGGACTCTCGCGGAGCCTCTGTTCTTCCAGCTGTGGCAGCAGCTTGGTAGAGTTTGCTGGTATGATTTATTCAATCTTAGCTCAGCTGGCCTCAGATCTATGGGTCTTGCAAAGAACATCTTTTATATACGCCTCCATATGTTAAATATATAGGAAAGACAGTGGTTCCTGTGGAATAATCTACTGTATACTTATGATACAAAAGCAACAGAGAGGGTTAGGTAATGGCAGAGGGCGAAGGAACCACTAACACAATGGTTTCAGTGCAACATATTTTATAGATTTTCAAACAAAAATAGATATATACATTGTAAATCAAAGAAACATTTGTGCATTGTGTCCCAAGTGAGAGCGGGAACCTAAACCTAAGTGACAATGTGAGTCTTGTATACAAGGTTTCCACAATTTGTACAAGTCGACCATTTATCAAAATGATTCTATGTGATCCGCTGTATACAGTGATGCGGGCTGGGAAATGGTTCGCCTCTTCGGTTTGTCGGCGGCGTTTCGACCCTCTAATCAATGTGGGGTCTCTTCGGGACTATTGATGAAGGGACATCTATTGGGGAAAATAAAAAGAGCATGAAGCCCATATACCGGCACGAATGCGAAAAATGAATAAAAAGGCTGCGTGATTGAAGGGGTACCTGAAAATGCAACTGCGCAGCCTCGTGAAAATGATGTGCCACACGTGAAGAATAAAGGAAAAGAGGTTACTGGCATGACGACCCGTCCGGGCACTGGGAATGTGAGAAGAAAAGAAGAAGAATAATGCGGTTACCAGTCGGTGTATAACCACTCTCTGTGTGATATAGTACTGGTGCCCCAGGGGTTCTTACCTCAATGTGAGGGAAGGCTGCCAATCCGATCATGTAGGTCGGCCAAGGAGGCTTTGTGAATATTACGATACGGCCGTAGCGGTGGGGAATCCCATTGTAGGGGATCAGTGGCAATGCACTGCGGGTTTCTGTGGAGATTTAAAAATAGAGGTGGGTTGCATGAATGGAACTCAGCGGGAAGGGAGATGGGCCTAAAAGCACCAATTCTTACCGGGATTGATGATTGGAAATAGCGGGACAGCGCTTTGCGTATGTGTTCTGCAAAGCCGCTTCAGTCCGCTTTGTCGGGTGCAAAGACAGGGATACTCGCCAAGATGGTGTTAAATAGAGGGTTTCCCGCCTTTCAGTCAAGGTAAAAGGCAGACCTGGCTAGAGAGAACCACTACACCGAGCAATCCGGTGCCCGGTTTCTGTGAAAGGTAAAAAGTGAGGAAAGACCTCAGTAGGAGGTTAAAGTGAAATAAGAGTTTTCAAAGTGTGGCGCATCGATGGTGCTGCTGAGCTGTTGACAATTGAAGATGCACCAATAATATGTACTCAAAGAAAAGGTGAGTATCATGTGTACCGCATGAAGTAGCAGAAGTCAGAATACAGGCGTGTTCATATGTGGCTCTCAGTCATTAAAACGTGTTAATCATACAATGGCGTGACCTCATATATGTTGCTCAGGTCTTAACAGTTTCCACATAGTTTATTGGTGTACAATCACCCAGGTACACATATTAGACATCAAAACACATGGTTGGTTCCCCAAATAATTCTGTTAGTTGCGAGCAAGTGGGTCTAGTCGCATTGCACATGGGCGTGAGTGACGCCCAACCCTTGGTGAGTATCCCTGTCATTGTGCCCAACAAAGCCGACTGAAGCGGCTTTGCAGAACACGTACACTGGGCGCTGTCCCGCTTTTTCCAATCATCGATCCTGGTAAGAATTGGCGCTTTTAGGCCTATCTCTATTTTTAAATCTCCACAGAAACCCCAGTGCGTTGCCACTGATCACCTAAGGGATTCCCCACCGCTACGTCTGTAGCGTAATATTCACAGAGCTTCCTTGACCGACCTACATTATCGAATGGGCCTCTTATTATTTTCCCCAATAGATGTCCCTTCATCAATAGTCCTGAAGAGACCGCATTATGATTAGAGGGTCGAAACGCCGTCAACAAACCGAAGAAGCGAACCATTTCCCAGCCCGTATCACTGTATACAGCTGCTGTTCACATAGAATCATTTTGATAAATTGTCGACTTGTACAAATTGTGGAAACCTTGTATATGACTCAGTGTCACTTAGGTTTAGGTTCCCGTTCTCACTTGGGACACCATGCCCAAATGTTTCTTTGATTTACAACAACGTATATGTCTATTTTTGTTTGAAAATCTATAATATGTTACACTGAAACCATTGTGTTAGTGGTTCCTTCACCCTCTGCCATTACCTAACCCTCTCAGTTGCGATTGTGCTTTTGTATCCTAAGTATACAGTATATTCTTCCACAGGAACCACTGTCTTTCCTATATAACTATTACCCTGGTTCCTTAGTGAGTAGGGTTCCCCTGTTTCTTCTCTTTCTCCACATGTTAAATGTCATTGCAACCCCTTCTGCCTGGTCCCTTCCCAATCCCTCCACTCGCCCCTCTTGCATGTATCCATTGATCTAAGCGAGTGCTGTTTCCTGTTCAAGACCCCTTCCGGGTCAGCCTTCTGAGCGCGGGCCCCTGCTAGGAGAGTGAGTGAGTGAGTGAGTGTGGTGCACGATTTTTTTATTTTTTTATTTGAAAAGTTTTATATAGCGCGAACAAGATCTTTACTGATATCAGAGCGCTTTACAAGGACAAGGGGGTGATAGGATAATAGTATGTAAAAGTTGAGGTAGTTAGGTACAAGGTGCATAGTTACATAGGTACATAGGTATGTCACAATACAAGAGGTAGGTCAAAATTGAGGTAGAGTAGGTACAAGGTGCATAGTCAACAGGTGCGCCAATAATATAAAAGTACAAAAAGAAGGAGCATATACTTGTTTAAGCGTTCTCAAAATGCTTTTGGAGATAGCATAAAGGTAGGGATAGTTGAGGTAGGTGAGTACAGGGTGCATAGTCCTACAGGTGGATCAATAATACAAGAGTAGGAATAGTTGAGGTGGTGTAGGTACAGTATGCAGAGTCAGACAGGTGCGTCAGTAATATAGACATATACGAAGAGGGAACGTATACAATCAGCTTACAATACAAGTAATACACATAGTCCAAGGGGTCGGGCAGGAAGTAAGAGCGGATTCTTGAGAAATACCGAATAATAGATCATGTGTATTTAGCCATGAGAATCGCTTTTACTTCTTTCTTAAAAAGTTTGTTGGAGGGGATGAGCCTGGTTTCAGGAGGGAGTGAGTTCCAGATCCTGGGCGCCATTCCCGAGAAGGAGCGTTTATAAGTTTTTTCCTTCTGGAATCTTCGAGGCTTCAGCAGAAGATTGTTTGTGCTTCTAGTAGTTCTAGAGCCACCAGAGATTGTCAGCTTTTGCGTGAGGTAGACGGGTGAGTTCATGTGTACAGCCTTGTGTGTCATGCAGGCGATTTTCAGATGTATTCTGGCTTCAAAAAGTAGCCAGTTCAGGGATTTAAAGTCGGGGGAAATATGCGAGTGCTTTTTTGAGCCAGTGATGAGTCTCGCTGCAGCGTTAAGGGACGCTCTTAGGGGTGCCGTTGTAGTTAGTGGGAGCCCGCAGAGGGCGGTGCTTCCGTATTCTATGTGCGGGACGACTATGGATTGTACCGCAGTTTGGAAGTCTTTGGCTGGAAGGAAGGGTTTAAGTTTTCTCAAGGTGTTGATTTGAAAGTTCGCTCCTTTGGTTGCCTTGCTGATGTGCTGCTGCATGTTGAGATTGGCGTCAAGTGTTACGCCTAAAGATTTTGCTGAGTCTACGATGGTGGGTTGTACATTTAGTGCAGTTAGGTGATTAAGCCATGTTTGAGCGGTAGAGATTTTTGCGGGAGGTGCAATCAGGAGGAACTCTGTCTTCAGCGCATTGAGTTTGCAGCTCCTGTCTGACCCTGGGAGGGAGGGAGGAGCCTTCCAACTTGCCGTCTTCACCCCAGAGCTCTGCTTGAGAGACTGCAGGTTTTTTGGAGAACTTCAAGCTACTTGGAGTCTGTGTTCATTGTCTCGGACACTGGACGTTGCTCTCGTTCTCCTGACCGCCGTCGTTGCAGCGACGTCCCTTGCAACTGCTTTCATTAGCATTTTAATTCTGCAGTCTCTGCCAAGCATTGCTAGGTAAGTCCTTTGAGCATCTGTGTGTGGTAGCTTGGTGGCAAAGCTGTGGCAATCCAACAGGTCGCCCACCCCCTCCTCACCCCCCCCACCAACCTCCCCAAGGGCAGGGGTGTGGAGGGCCGAATCCGTCACATGCAGGGGTGTGGAGTGCCGACCCAGTCGCGGGCAGGGCTGTGTGCAGTCTAAGCAGTCACTCTGACTCTGGCATCTGTTATACAGTGATTGGTGGAGAATCCAATCAACCCGTAGAGGTGAAACATTAAAGGGGCACCAGGCTGGACACTGACCTGGTAGTACACAGGAGACTCGCGTTAACCTATTGATGGACTCAGCTAACGTGGTCTTAGATCATCATTGCTAAAAGAAGACTTTGGTGGCCAATCACACTGAAGCCGCAGTGAGCGCACAGGACCGGATTCACCACAGCAGTGAGCGCACAGGATCGGGGTCCCCACAGCAGTAAGCGCACAGGACCGGGGTCCCCACAGCAGTGAGCGCACAGGACCGGATTCCCCACAGCAGTGAGCGCACAGGACCGGATTCCCCACAGCAGTGAGCGCACAGGACCGGGGTCCCCACAGCAGTGAGCGCACAGGACCGGGGTCCCCACAGCAGTGAGCGCACAGGACCGGGGTCCCCACAGCAGTGAGCGCACAGGACCGGGGTCCCCACAGCAGTGAGCGCACAGGACCGGGGTCCCCACAGCAGTGAGCGCACAGGACCGGATTCCCCGCAGCAGTGAGCGCACAGGACCGGGGTCCCATGCAGCAGTGAGCGCACAGGACCGGGGTCCCATGCAGCAGTGAGCGCACAGGACCGGGGTCCCCACAGCAGTGAGCGCACAGGACCGGGGTCCCCACAGCAGTGAGCGCACAGGACCGGGGTCCCCACAGCAGTGAGCGCACAGGACCGGGGTCCCCACAGCAGTGAGCGCACAGGACCGGGGTCCCCACAGCAGTGAGCGCACAGGACCGGGGTCCCCGCAGCAGTGAGCGCACAGGACCGGGGTCCCATGCAGCAGTGAGCGCACAGGACCGGGGTCCCATGCAGCAGTGAGCGCACAGGACCGGGGTCCCCGCAGCAGTGAGCGCACAGGACCGGGGTCCCCGCAGCAGTGAGCGCACAGGACCGAGGTCCCCGCAGCAGTGAGCGCACAGGACCGGGGTCCCCGCAGCAGTGAGCGCACAGGACCGGGGTCCCCGCAGCAGTGAGCGCACAGGACCGGGGTCCCCGCAGCAGTGAGCGCACAGGACCGGGGTCCCCACACCAGTGAGCGCACAGGACCGGGGTCCCCACACCAGTGAGCGCACAGGACCGGGGTCCCCGCAGCATTGAACGCACAGGACCGGGGTCCCCGCAGCATTGAACGCACAGGACCGGGGTCCCCGCAGCATTGAACGCACAGGACCGGGGTCCCCGCAGCATTGAACGCACAGGACCGGGGTCCCCGCAGCATTGAACGCACAGGACCGGGGTTCCCACACCAGTGAGCGCACAGGACCGGGGTCCCCACACCAGTGAGCGCACAGGACCGGGGTCCCCGCAGCATTGAACGCACAGGACCGGAGTTCCCACACCAGTGAGCACACATGCCTGGATTCCCCACGGCAGTGAGCGCACAGGACCGGAGTCCTCCCAGCCTCCTACAGTGCAGGTTCTGGAGTGGTAAAACTAAAGCTCTTGGTTACCGGTAACTGAACCGAAATTGCTGAATTGTAGAAACCAAATTGAAGCCTCCAATGGTAGGGCTGAAGAAAGCTAAAAAGCAGAACCAAAGTCCAGGGGCTACTTTCACAACTTCTTAGAAGGCAACCGCTGCCCGGGGCTGCAGCGCAGAGATGAGCAAGTCCTTGCGAGTTGTCCACTTTCACAAGATCCCAGAATAGATTTGACGCAGTCCTTGTGCTTTCTTGGTCAGGAATTAGGCAGGTAAAAGGCGCGATGGACTCCTCAAAACACTGAGTGAAAGAACCACCCGCGTCTGCACCGGTCTCCACACGTTGAGATACTCATCAGCATCTGCAGCGGTCTCCACACGTTGTGGTCTCCACATGTTGAGATACCCATCAGCGTCTGCACCGGTCTCCTCACGTTGAGATGCCCATCAGCGTCTGCACCGGTCTCCACACGTTGAGATGCCCATCAGCGTCTGCACCTGTCACCACACGTTGAGATGCCCATCAGCGTCTGCACCGGTCTCCACACGTTGAGATGCATATCAGCGTCTGCACCGGTCTCCACGCGTTGAGATGCACATCAGCGTTTGCACCGGTCTCCACACATTAAGATGCCCATCACCGTCTGCACCGGTTTCCACACGTTGAGATGCCAGGGTCTGCACCGGTCCCACATGTTGAGATACCCATCAGCATCTGCACACGTTGAGATGCCCATCAGCTTCTGCACCGGCCTCCACACGTTGAGATACCCATCAGCGTCTGCACCAGTCTCCACACATTAATATGCACATCAGCCTCTGCAGTGGTTTCCACGTGTTGTGGTCTCCACACGTTCAAATGCCCATCAGCGTCTGCACTGGTCTCCACACGATGAGATGCACATCAGCGTGTGCACCGGTCTCCACACATTGAGATGCACATCAGTGTCTACACCGGTCTCCATACGTTGAGATGCCAGGGTCTGCATCGGTCCCACATGTTGAGATGCCCATCAGTGTCTGCACACGTTGAGATGCCCATCAGCGTCTGCACCAGTCTCCACACGTTGAGATGCCCATCCGCGTCTGCACCTGTCTCCACACGATGAGATGCACATCAGCGTCTGCACCTGTCTCCACACGATGAGATGCCCATCAGCGTCTGCAGCGGTCTCCACACATTGAGATGCCCATCAGCGTCTGCAGCGGTCTCCACACATTGAGATGTACATCAGCGTCTGCACCGGTCTCCATACGTTGAGATGCCAGGGTCTGCACCGGTCCCACATGTTGAGATGCCCATCAGTGTCTGCACCAGTCCCACATGTTGAGATGCCCATCAGCGTCTGCAGCGGTCTCCACACATTGAGATGCCCATCAGCGTCTGCACCAGTCTCCACACGTTGAGGTGCCCATCAACGTCTGCACCAGTCTCCCCATGTTGAGATGCCCATCAGCATCTACATCGGTCTCCACACGCTGAGATGCCAGTCAGTGTCTGCACCAGTCCCACATGTTGAGATGCCCATCAGCGTCTGCACCGGTCTCCACACGTTAAGATGCCCATCACTGTCTGCACCGGTCTCCCCATGTTGAGATGCCCATCAGCATCTACATCAGTCTCCAAACGCTGAGATGCCAGTCAGTGTCTGCACCAGTCCCACATGTTGAGATGCCCATCAGCGTCTGCACCGGTCTCCACACGTTAAGATGCCCATCACTGTCTGCACCGGTCTCCCCATGTTGAGATGCCCATCAGCATCTACATCGGTCTCCACACGCTGAGATGCCAGCCAGTGTCTGCACCAGTCCCACATGTTGAGATGCCCATCAGCGTCTGCACCGGTCTCCACACGTTAAGATGCCCATCACTGTCTGCACCGGTCTCCCCATGTTGAGATGCCCATCAGCATCTACATCGGTCTCCACACGCTGAGTTGCCAGCCAGTGTCTGCACCAGTCCCACATGTTGAGATGCCCATCAGTGTCTGCACCGGTCTCCACACGTTGAAATGCACATCAGCGTCTGCACCGGTCTCCCCATGTTGAGATGCCCCTCAGCATCTACATCGGTCTCCACTAAGCATGGGCGGAAAATCCGTTCCGCTCGCGGATTTTGCGGATTTTCGGTAAATTCGCAATCCGCGAATTTACCGCAAATCCGCGAGCGGCGGATTTTTCCGGGGGCAAAAGTTCAAGCCTGGCCTGTTGTAACTATTTTAGGATGGCGCCGGCAAGCTGCCAGCGCCATCCTAAAATAGTTACTAAGTTAGCTTCAACAGGAAGCTCTAATAGATAAAATAAAGCAGGTGCTCGAACCTGCTTTATTTTATCTATTAGAGCTTCCTGTTGAAGCTAATTTAGTAAGTATTTTAGGATGGCGCTGGCAGCTTGCCGGCGCCATCCTAAAATATTTACAACATGCCCTTCCTGTGACCCTTCCTGTGACTCATTCGTCGTCGAGGCAGGTGTGCCTTCTTCCCAAATCTACCGTGGAAAATCAGCTGTGGTGCTGGATAGAGGCTTTTGCATCCTTGACTTTCACGAGCGCAATACCCGTGCTGTTCCTGTGACCAGGAGCTTTTTCTCTTCATCTGCTGAACTGATCTTTCTCTGACCTTTTATGCACACAAGAGGCATGTGAACTCGCATGGAAGCCCCGCACGTTTGGCCCCGCGCACACACTCGCGGTTTGCACCGTCTTCCCGCCATTCACCCACTATGATGGACAGCTCACTCAAGGGACCCCTGCGCCCTTCGGGGCGATTGCATAGTAACACACACATGGTCGCTCAAACTAGTTGATGCTCAAATTCAGTGACTCATTCATTAGCCCAAAAACAATCATGAGCGTCTTCGAGGCTGGACAGGTGTGCCTCTTCCCAAATCTACCGTGGAAAGTCAGCTGTGATGCTGGGTAGAGGCCTTTGCATCCTTGACTTTCATGAGCGCAATCCCCGTGCTGTTCCTGTGACCAGGAGCTTCTTTCTCTTCATATTATTGTGTTCGCACAGGTTGCTGCAAGTTCGCACGCGTTTTGTACAATTTCGCAATTTGCGAAATTGTACAAAACCCTCGCGAACTTGCAGAAACCCGTGCGAACATAAAAAAAAATCCTCAAATTCGCGAGAATTCGCGGATTTTGCGGATTGCGAGTTCGCAAATCCACAAAATCCGCGAACGCGAGATCCGCAAAATTCGCCCATGCTTAGTCTCCACACGCTGAGATGCCAGTCAGTGTCTGCACCAGTCCCACATGTTGAGATGCCCATCAGCGTCTGCACCGGTCTCCACACGTTAAGATGCCCATCACTGTCTGCACCGGTCTCCCCATGTTGAGATGCCCATCAGCATCTACATCGGTCTCCACACGCTGAGATGCCAGTCTGTGTCTGCACCAGTCCCACATGTTGAGATGGCCCATCAGCGTCGGCACCGGTCTCCACACGTTGAAATGCACATCAGCGTCTGCACCGGTCTCCACAGGTTGAGATGCCCGTCAGCGTCTGCACCGGTCTCCACACGTTGAGACTCCCATGAGCTCTGAAGCAAGCTTTTAAGGGCCTGCCCAGGTCACACACTCCCTGAAGGAGCTCATGGAGCTAGCCTGCCCATCAGCTTTGAGGAGGGAGACTTCTCCTCCAGCCCTGGGGCTGGGTGGATGTTGGGAATCTGGCGCCATTGTTAGACCAGATCTCTACAATGCTTCCTGGAAGAGCTGCTTTGTGTTGCATGATTTCCAGTATCAGAAGGGTTACAGCGTGACCAGGAGGAACCAAAATGACTGCCAGATGGGCTGGGGCAGGTAGAAGTACCTCGCCTCAACCCAAGGTGCGCTGGAAGTGACGCGGAATCAATGCCGGACTTAAGGGACTCCCTGGGGTCCCCACAACTAGACATGGGGATGTGCCTGATGTGGGTGGCTGCCCTTTTGAGCGGGCACAGTGTGTGCGCCGCGGGCAGCCTCATAGCACCAAGTCCCATCTGAAGACCACGCACTGGTCTCCACATGCTGAGATGCCCATCCGTGTCCGCACCGGCCACGGCTTCAGATTCTAACAGCTTCTCATTCTGTCGAAGGCGGAAACTGCCCTGCTTCTGTTGTATCAGGATGAATCGACCCCTGGCCTAGTGTGATCTGTTGAGTGCCACAATTGCGGATAACAAATGTCCTAAATCCGTATTGGTGGGTCTTGAAAGGCATCCTCCAGTTGTCATTAGAGTTGGCATGAGAAGTAGTGGTGGACGGAATTTTCGTAGTCGTGGTTCGCAAAGCTCAGCAAATTGGTAAAAAATCTCTGAGCACGCAGTTCCACAAACACGTGAAATTGCTTGTTATGCCCGTTCACAATGCTTTTTTCCTGTTCGCGAACGCAGTTTGCGTGCTCGGTGGGGGGGGTAATATCTTCCGAGCCCACATTTTGAAAGGGCAAACAAGCAAAAAAAACCTGCGAAGCCGTGGATTGCAGAAATTTTGGCAATTCTGCGTTCTCTGTGGAACGCAAAATTACCCAAATTCCACAAGCAGAACGGAATTTACTGCCCAGTCCTAGTGAGAAGTTGGAGTTTCAATGAGTGCTCCGATGAAACATGTCGCTGCACATCCTTGTTGGGTGCCACAGGTGCCCTCACTGGCATCTTGGCGCTACCACGTCTCATGACTGATGTAAGGAGCAATCGAGGTCAGCAGAACAAGGACTGCTTTCATGGCTCGCCGATAACTCATCGCCTGCATCCTCCATCAGGACCTTGTTCGACTTTGTCCCCCCCTAAAAAGGCTTCCACCGCTCCTTACAGGCTAACCTGTGGAGCCTACAAGACATTGCTGTGGTGGATGGAACTTCCTACTAGGCCTTGGTGTCACATCCTTTTTTCCACCAGAGTGAACTCTGAGTAATAAATACCTGCAGCGGCCACCACAGGGCAGCGAGGACCAGAGAACAGAGGGCTCCCCTGCTTGGGTTAAACATCAAGGGGCCACACGGCTTCTGTGGCAAACCTTGGGGCGTTCTAGAGGCGGTCATGCCCATGATGCCCTGCTTCAGGGGGGCGGGGGAGAGGTTCCTCCTGCTGAGTCCAGGCTGTAGCTTCTCCCATTGGCTGCACCTTTGACCCCACCCATCGTCCTGCTCAGGCTCCGCCCATTTCCCAGAATCCTTCCTTAGCTGCTTCCGGTTCCTGCAGTACACACTGCTCTATCTTTACTGAGTCCAGACTCTGTTGGCTTTCTCATCCTCGGATTCTTTTTTTCTTTTATCTTCTTTCTACATTTGCTTCTGATCGTTTCAAACACCCAGAAGTTGCTGGCTGCTTTTATGCTCTACCAGAAGTCATCGGTGTGTTTGAGTTGGCGCTGGTTCTGATGTTTCTCTGTGCCTAGACTCTCTTTTCATTCCTTTAAATTATGAATTCTCCAGGTTCTCAGGTTAATAATTCCCCATTCGTTGTGGTTTGTCCATTCTTTTGACTCCAGATTTGATTCTTTTCTTCCCATGAGTTCAAGACTTGGGTGGATTTTCCTGTTTACGGCTCATTGTCGGGTCTTTGATTAGTTTCATCTCCTTCTCCACTCTTACATTGAGTCTCTGCTTGGTTTTATCCTTCAGTGAGCTCTGGCTGCACACCTGTTCTTCCGTTACTGAGATGGTGCTCGATCTCTGTTCTTTCGTTGAACCCTGGCTACAGTTCTGCTGTTACTGAGATAAAGCTCAGTCTTTATTCTTTCATTGAACCCTGGCTATAGTTCTGCTGTTACTGAGATGAAGCTCAGTCTTTATTCTTTCATTGAACCCTGGCTATACTTCTGCTGTTACTGAGATGAAGCTCAGTCTTTATTCTTTCGTTGAACCCTGGCTATAGTTCTGCTGTTACTGAGATGAAGCTCAGTCTTTATTCTTTCGTTGAACCCTGGCTATAGTTCTGCTGTTACTGAGATGAAGCTCAGTCTTTATTCTTTCATTGAACCCTGGCTATAGTTCTGCTGTTACTGAGATAAAGCTCAGTCTTTATTCTTTCATTGAACCCTGGCTACAGTTATGCTGTTACTGAGATGAAGCTCAGTCTTTATTCTTTCGTTGAACCCTGGCTATAGTTCTGCTGTTACTGAGATAAAGCTCAGTCTTTATTCTTTCATTGAACCCTGGCTATAGTTCTGCTGTTAGTGAGATGAAGCTCGGTCTTTATTCTTTCATTGAACCCTGGCTATACTTCTGCAGTTACTGAGATGAAGCTCAGTCTTTGTTCTTTCGTTGAACCCTGGCTATACTTCTTCTGTTACTGAGATGAAACTCCGTCTTTATTCTTTCATTGAACCCTGGCTATACTTCTTCTGTTAATGAGCTGAAGGTTGATGTCCCTTCTTTCTGTGAATCCTGGCCATAATTCTTCCTTTACTGAGATGAAGCTCGTGTCCGTTCTTTCATTGAACCCTGGCTATAGTTCTGCTGTTACTGAGATGAAGCTCAGTCTTTATTCTTTCGTTGAACCCTGGCTATAGTTCTGCTGTTACTGAGATGAAGCTCAGTCTTTATTCTTTCATTGAACCCTGGCTATACTTCTGCAGTTACTGAGATGAAGCTCAGTCTTTGTTCTTTCGTTGAACCCTGGCTATACTTCTTCTGTTACTGAGATGAAACTCAGTCTTTATTCTTTCATTGAACCCTGGCTATAGTTCTTTTGTTACTGAGTTGAATCTCGGTCTCTGTTCTTTCGGTTAACTCTGGCTGTAGTTCTTCCTTTACTGAGTTGAAGATTGGTCTGTTTTTTCTTCGAACCCTCACAATAGTTCTTTCGTTACTGAGATGAAGCTCAGTGTCCATTCTTTTGTTGAACCCTGGCTATAGTTGTTCGGTTACTGAGATGAAGCTCAGTGTCCGTTCTTTTGTTGAACCCTGGCTATAGTTGTTCGGTTACTGAGATGAAGCTTGGTGTCCCTTCTTTTGGTGAATCCTGGCCATAATTCTTCCATTACTGAACTCCGGCTCAGCATCTTTCTCCATCTACCGAGTCCACGTTCGGTGTGGATTGTCCTGTCTTCTGGTGTCGCGCCTCTGCCTTGGTTTCATTGCTGAGCTCCGGTTCCACAACGTTTCCTTCATTAATGTGCCCAGGTCCAGAGCAGTTCTTCATGGAGCTCCACCTTAGTCTGGATTCTCCTGCATCTGATCTTGTATTACTGAACCCAGACGTGGTATCGATCCCTCCATCAAAACCTGCCGTAATGTGGAGATCTGAATCTCCGGTCCTCTTTCTTCCTTCAGCGTTGGTTCTTTCTTTGTAGCTATCGTAGACATGAGTTGTTATCAGAAGAAACCTCCATGACTGTTCTTGTATTTCCTTGAGTCCTTCTCCATGCTTGTCTTACAGCCTACAATGAGTGTCCGGGCATGAAGTTTAGAGATCCGCGTCTGTGCCTACGCCTCTGTTTTACTACTAATTGGCTGGGTCTACCATTCTGGGGAATCTGCCGACCCTGAGCTTGTGTGAGTGACAACCAGCGAAAGCACTTGCTTCAAAGTCAAGCGATGGTCGATCTTTTGGGTCCTCTTCACCTGCGCGTCAGTTAAAAGGTGTGTCCTGTGAGCTGTGCTGCTGCACGTCTGCTGCCACCTAAGATACTTTTAAATGGTTGGTAATACTCAGACGGACTGGCACACTGGCAGAGTCCAGTACTCTCCTTGCAACTGGGATTTCCCAGCAATGGAAACCTGGAGCGAGTAGACCAACCAACCACCTCCTGCCACCCACCACCAATCCACCACCTCCTGCCACCCACCACCACCCAACCACCATCACCCAATCACCTCCTGCCAACCACCATCACCCAACCACCTCCAGCAAATCGCCACCAGCCAATTACCACCAAACAACCACCTTCAGGCAACCACCACCAACCAACCATCTCCTGCCAGCCACCTCCAACCAACCGCCTCCAGATGACCGACAACCAACAAACCACCTTTGTCTGTCATATTGTAGATAGCATGCATTTCAATTACATGTGAAGATGGTGTGTACAGAGAGAGTCGGGGGCTTCACATTGTGAGGGGTGTGTCTGGAGCAGATGGAAGCCAACCAGCTTGTAGTTTAACACTCTTGTGACACCTCCCACGTTTCTTCACAAGTGTTTTGTGCTCCATGTGTCATAAGCTGCTGATGGGTCTAGAAGGACATGGAGTTAAGAGTGCAGGAAGAGTGTCCTCTTACTCCCACTGGGCAGCGGACTTGAAGCTAGACCGACTGACTGTTATTGGCAATGGCACTTTAGCGTGATGGCGTTCATCATTGGGAGAGTGCACCCAGTCATCGCTACATTTGTGCACATACTGGCTCCTGCACCGTACCAGGAATTTTAGGTACCTGCTGGGGGAAATGGAGAGGGGATAGGTCGGGGGATCCTCCTGTCCTCACCTATTGCAAGAACGCCCATGTTCTGATCTGTTATCCGAATCGTCTGTGGGATAGTGCCTTCTGTGGCTGGGCTGTCATCACCTGTTTAACTTCTGCAGCACGATAAATTGACATGTGATGATCATACATAAGACAATGGTGCAAAGGCCACGCCTCATTTGGGCCCTCTCCAGAGACCGCCCTTTTCAATGCCTTCCAGGACAGGCCCAGTGATCTGTGAACACTGTCCTCTGCGGGTGGCAGGAGCTCTGAGCATGTATATACTTCTAGGGTCTGGTTCATTGTATGCCCTGCAGGATTGCTGGGTTCATGTGTACACAAGAGTGAGAGACCAGATGGTATAGTATGACCAAGGGCTGTATGCAGCCGTGGTGAGTGTGGTGTTCAACCCCTACCCTGAGACCCTCGCAGCGCTACTAATATCGCTTTGTCCCTGTGGTGTTGGTGATCGGTTGAATGAAGCTTTGCCAATATTGATCTTTGATCTGATGTTAGTTTTTTTTCTTTTTTAGGTCTACATCATTCAGGTGAGCGTCGGCGCCCATCGGTGGACGGTGAAACATCGCTACAGCGACTTCCACGAGCTTCAAGAGAAGGTAAATCCTGAACTCCTCCTCAGTGGTGCAAAGTGAACAACCCTGATCTGACCATAATTACAGGAAATACTTAATTTGCTGAATATGGGGCCCCTGCTTGCAGAATCCAAGATGGCGGCTCAGACCCCATTGTCTGTAACGCAGGGTTGGACAAAAACGGACTGTACCATTCGCAAACAGAAGTGGCCATCGTGGAACAGTTAATTGATTATAAAGTATAAAAATAAGACCGTTGTCTCTGCACATGCCTAGATTTCCCTCTTTGAATGTGTTTTTTTTTTTACTTTGAGAAAAAAACATTCTAAGATGCTGCCCATGTGCTGACGGTGGCCTCCTTGGAATGTTTTTCCTCAAAGTATTCTAAAATGAACGCTTGTATATGTGCAGGCTTGTGTATGCATTCTAATGCTCTGGTGGCTGTCTGTAAGAGTTTCTACTAACCCTGTGCGTAGGAGTACGCTACGCTTGCGTAGTTTGCACAACTACTCGCTACGCGAATTACACATAGTACAGTGCAAAAATATGTAGCGTAGTGTAGCGAGCATTTTTTGCCTGCTCGCGGCCCTCAAAGTCAAGTTGGCGATCGCGAGCGAGCAACATAACATCCCAGCGAACTTTTTCCTCGTTCGCGAGAAGCATCATCAAGTTGCCGATTGCGAGCGTGGAAAATAAACCTCCCGGCGAGATTCTCAATACATAGAGGTCAAGTTTCTCATTGCGAGTGGTCGCGTATGCTCGCGACTTCTCTCGATGAGAATTTACCAGTCCACATTGAGAAAGCTGCAGCTCGAGTACAAATCTACTCGAGCGGCAAAAACGACTGCTTGCACTGTGCAAGATGCGGTTCGCAATGATTACACAGTGCAGACAAGCATCCGGCACTGTGCAATCAGTGCAAACAGCATTTTGCCCAGTGCACTACGCAGTTCCCGTAGCTACGTGTAGTGCGAAGTGCACTTTGCGTAGCTACGAGTAGCGCTACTACGCCCAGGGTTAGTTTCTACTTATTACTTTACCATTCCAAGATAGCCGCAGCCATTTCAAACTGTAAATTAGAAGTAAAGTATGTGCAGCGTTCCATGCACGTGCATGGAAGAAAGTGGCCTGACGGCAGTGTGCGGCTGCTGTGTGCTTGCAAAAAATATATACAAACATTTTTGTTAAAACCGTTTTTTTTTTTTTTTTTTTTTTTTTTAAAAGCCAGAGGGGAGGGGTGAGAGACACCAAAACCATGTGCTAAAACTGAGAGGAAAAAAAATTGTCCTCATGTCGGCTGTGGAAGGAGCCAAGTAATCCAGTCAGAAGTGTTGAAATCTAGCGGTGCTCCAGGGGCATTACAAACGAATGAATGTGGAGGAAAGCCACTGAACAAGGAGTAGAAAACTAGATGGACAATAAAGTCATCCAATCATGAGCAGACTCTTGCCTTAAGATCTATATCCTTATAGGCACCCTGATGTTGCCTCCTAAAGCTCTAGCTTGGATTGATGAGTGTTGCACGTCTGCCGGCCTTGTCGGCCTGGTTTGAGCATACTCTACTCGCTTCCCCTGTCCCTCTTTGGTCCTAAGCCAGGCTGTTCCTCACACTTATGTCCATTAATGCCTTTTACATGTTTATTTTTCAGCTCAGCGCAGAAAAGAGAATTGACAAAAATCTTCTGCCTCCAAAAAAGATGATTGGAAAGAATTCCAAGAGCCTCGTGGAGAAAAGACAGAAGGATCTGGAGGTCTACCTGCAGGCCGTCCTGGCGCTCTTCCCTGTCGCGGCCCCCAAAGTCCTCGGTCACTTTCTACACTTCAACTTGTATGTAAGTCAAGAGCCCTTGTTGGGGGTCATTGGGTCTTGGGTGGGGGGCGGGGGGGTTGGTGTGAGAGGGTTGGCAGCAGGTCCTTCTGTCACTTCTGCTGTATGAATCCTGTTCATTGGACCGCCATTAATGGAGGGATACGTTTCATCTTTGTGGTATCACACTGGCCCCTTCTTCAGAACACAGTTACATTTAAGTTATGTTTTTTAAGCCCACAGCCTCAGGGTTTTATAAAGAGGGTGTTTGGAAGGGTGAGGGTTTTGTTAATGGGGTGTCGGGGGGGTCAGTATTTTATGAAGGGGGTCTCTGGCAGGGTCAGTGTTTTGGGAAGGGATCTTTCAAGAGTGCTGGGATTTGGTGTTTGTTGTGATGGGGGGGGGGGGGTGTTTCTGTAAGTATCAGGTGTTGGTGACAGTGTGACTGTCTAGTAGTGACGGGTTGAGTCTGGCCAATGATTGGCGCCCTTGCTCCTCGGTTGTTGACTTAATGAAAAGCTCATATTAGTGGACTGCGAGCGTTTGCAGAATAGTTGATAATTATGTGGAGGGGGGGCGTCCGCACCACCTGATGTTCGCTTGAATGTTATTGTCTTATTTGTGTTGAAGGTGTGAAATCTCCTCCCCTGAAAAAAAATAAGATATCTAGAATATTCCAGATGTTGTCCTTCATAATGGACCTCAGATTGTTTGTGTCTGTGAATAAAAGCTTTGAAGTGCACAGAGGGGCCCCTCCCCACACACTCTCCCAGGCCATCGCAGTGTGAAGAGCCCATCAAACAAATAGTATTTGTGTAGCACGGCTAATCACCCCTCCCCCCTCACCCCCAGGGGTATCCAGGCGCTGTGCTGCCGGTATCAGTCGAAGAGCCAGGTCTGGAGTCAGTTCCTGAAGTCCGTCAGCGAGGGTGCAGTGCCAAGGTGGAGGGTGACGGCATTCCCGGCTTTGGTGGCGCGGTGGAATGAGCGTCCCCCACAGCGGCTGCAGCAGCAGATACGTGGTGTTAGGGCGAGGTGTGCGGAGCGGAGGTTGGTGGAAGATCAGGCGGTGGTTCATATAGGTGGGTCCTTGGTTGAGGAGGGCTTTGGTGGCGCGTTGGAATGTGCGTCTCCGGCAGGGGCTGCAGCAGATACGTGGTGTCTGAGCGAGGGCGAGAGGTACGGAGCGGAGGTTGGTGGAAGATCGGGTGGTGGTTCATGTAGTCGGGTCCTTGGTTGAGGAGGGCTTTGGTGGCGCGGTGGAATGCGAGTCTCCTGCAGGGGCTGCAGCAGATACGTTGTGTCTGAGCGAGGGCGAGAGGTACGGAGCGGAGGTTGGTGGAAGATCAGGCGGTGGTTCATGTAGGCGGGTCCTTGGTCGTGGAGGGCTTTGTATGCTTGGGTCAGGAGCTTGAACTGGCTTCTCTTCTGGATGAGGAGCCAGTGGAGGTCCTTCAGGTGCCAGGTGATGTGTGTCCTCTTGGGCAGGTTGAGACTGTCTGTCTGTCTGTCTCTGTCTGTGTCTGTTCTGGAGGTGAGGGCTGAGTTATAACTGCTCGTGTTCTGCTTCTGTCCGCAGGAGATTGACGGGATCACAGCAGCGCTGGCGGAGGAGCTGTTTCATCGAGGTGAGCTGCGCTCGATTACTACAGACTTACTATGCAGAGATTAACCACAGACGGGTTTGTTGAATGCTGTACCCACAAGTCCCCGTTGGATACTTCCAAGCAGACCCATGGGGGTGCGGAGGGACTCTGTCAGTCTCTTCACTTCAGTAGATGGTTTCCAATGCTAGACCAGCTGAAGGTGCCAGGCTACCGCCGCGGAGAGGGGAACCCTCGCTGGGGGTAGGAGTTCCTAAACCGCACCGAGCCCCCTCAAAGCAGCATTGCAGGCAGCGGTGGAACCGGTCCCTGACCCAGGAAGGTTTGATACTATCCCCCACTTCTGATCCCTCACATGTCTTCCTAGGACGGAGGGCATTGCAGGTAGGTCAGTCTGTACACTCCTCTTCACTGAGAGCCCCATCCTGTGTGAGCTAGATACATTTCAGGGCCAGTGCCAGTTTTGGGGGACACAGACTCACTCCTTTTTAAAACCCACCCTCCAGAAAGCCAAAGCCTGTGAGGCAAACCTCAGAGGGTCATGCCGTGGTCTGGAACTCAGTACGAGGCGCAAGAGACCTTTGGTGAATTAGAGCTCCCGAGGAGGCATTGAAGCGCTTTACGTCCAGTGCCACGCTGCCTGGAACCCCACGTCGGTGGTCAGTCCACTGGTCTCGGAGTCCGTCTTGCCTTGTACAGGAAACCACTCCATGCATTAACTCCAGTTTCTGTGGGGGCTTGAATGGCCGCTGTGATCCCTGGGGGGCTGTGGGAGAAGCAGGCGCTTGCTGGTATTAATAGATGACGTTGGGTTGCAGCGATATGGTTTCAAAAAAGAGAAATTAAGATGGAAGAAACAGTAGAATGTAGAAAGGGAAGAGAAGTGCATTGAAAATAAGGGAGGGAAACCGTAAAGATGTAATTGTGGTTGATTTTCAGGCAGGATTTTCAGGAGTCTCAGAAGGATGGTTGCAGTCTGTCAATGTAACCCGTAGAAAGGCGGTGCAAGACTTTCAAACCCAGAAACACCCCCACGTGCACCTACTCCAGAAGTGTTACTCAATGCTATGAAGTTAGTTTATGCAAACCCGTTTACACCATACATTAATTACACCTATACTATGCAAGATTTATTAAAACACCTGACGACTTAAAATAACCAAGTAGGTTGACATACATGTTGCTCTAATCACTGCCTGCTTGTGATTAATTCACTGCCTGGTTCGGAGGTGCTGTCCCCGACGCCCCCCTGAACCGCACCAGCCCCCCAGATCAGACCAGACCAGACCTCCTGTCCTACAGAATGGATGTGTCTGAGGTCACCATTCTCCTCAAATGTCCACCCGGCCCGTGGTGGCTGTAGTAAGATTAATGACCAGGGAGTGAAAAATCAAGTGCAGCAAAACTAAGATACGCAGTGAGGCCAGAAGCCTGGGCCCCCGTCCGTGCCTGTAGCGGTTTCTCGAGGGGATCGCCTTTTGGCGTTGCAGTGTGCGCAGTGTAATTCGCTTTATTTATTTACTTGCCTCCGATCGGCCGTATGCCAGAGTTTACTACCCTCCACCGTGACCCTCCCCTGCCCTCCTTCAAGGAGCCGCTACTGTTCCATGCTAGAGTTCGGACCCCAGACAGGATGGTGTTAAGACGCATAAAGACAGGGCGCCTCGAAGCCTGTGGACAACTTTGCACAGTGATACGCTTCAGGGCTTCGGAACCGGATGAATGTGTGAATTGCACTGATTGGATGCCAGAGCCTGGGGTTAGATTCTGATTTCCTTTAGCATTGGACCTCCGGAGTGTGGTGCTATGAACCTCAAATATCCCCAAACTGCCCACCGTCCGCCCACTCAAACAGCTGAAGCCCCCCATACTTGGCACGCTTGTGGCTCTGGTGGTGTCTGGTTATGGCTACCTGGCGTCTAGGCGCTGTCACTGGAGTCCAGCTAGTCTCGGACTGTAAGTCTGAACTCACTGGTCATGGTGAACAGTTTCGGGTGGCGTGTCACCCATGGGACAGTGGTGCCCAGCGCTGGCACCAGGCTGGCAAGGACCGAGCTGGAGGCTGTGAATGTCCTGGGCCTGGATGAGGGGGTCACATGGCTATCTCAGCAGCTTGGGGTAGAACCATGACTCAAACCCTCTTGAAGGCACCTGCAAGACCCGCCTGCAAGACCCGCCTGCAAGACCCACACCGGTGCCCACCGCGCAGCTCCGGACGCAGGCACCTCCATGGTGTCCGGATGGTGTGACGTGCATCCTGTGGGCCCTGGTCGCTCACTGTGGTGGTACCTGGAGTTCAGCCTGTACTTCTTAGGGTCTCCAATGGGCACACAGATGCCCTCTGTGTCAAGAGCCTTAGAAAGGAATGAGAATGTTTGCTTGTTGATGTGAGCGAGCCCCCTTCTGAGGAGTGACTAACAGGTCAGCCAATGGAGGTCGGGCGAACACTTCAAACAACTGGACAGATGTATCCTTAGAGCCCATAAAAGACCATAGAGTGAGGAGTTATGCACTATATGCGGATTGGTCAATCCAGGCAGGATTGAACAAACGTTTTAGTGGATCTGACCATGTTTACAGGGCACTGAAAGGGATCTTTAAAAACAACAGATGGATGACTGAGCCAATCAGATGGCTGCATTGTCACCTGTTAGTTACTCTTCCAGGAATCCAGGCTCATCTAAACGAACATGATCTAGTTTTCTGAGCGCCTCATACTGATCAGTTCTCATGAGATCCTGGAGCTGCAACCACCAGGCCGAAGAAACCTGTCGAAAAGGTGGTGGTCATGAAATAACTTTGCAACGCAGTGTCCCAGCATGCAAAGCAAGCGAGCATCATTCAGGGCAGGAATGGGAACCCAAAGCAGCCCTGGCAAATGTCAGACCATCCCCCGTGCGGTGCATAGTGAGTGCAGCGAGTGGGCCTGACCACGGGGTTTGGTGGGTCCCCCTCTGTAGGAAGGTGGATATCTGACTATGGTTACCCTCAAACTTTTTGCCTGGTGTTTAGCTGGTTTTTGACATAGTTGGCCTGGGATCCTGTTATTCAGGGCCCCAGGCTAATTGCTCTCTCCTTAAAATGGACTTCATGTACCTTAGGTGCATACACAATTGGAACTGGTTCACCTTATTGGCCCCTGTAACAGTGTACCCTAGGTACCCAGGGCATAGGTGCATCCAAGGCCTACCAGGGGCTGCAGCATGTATTGTGCCACCCCTGGCCTGGCCTCCATATTTGACACAACTGGCTGATCACTCAGCTGGGGTAAGTTGGTGTAATCACCTTTTACTTAGATATAGTATCCCTATATCTAACCTTAAACTGGACACATATGTTCCTATCAGCCACTCCTCTGGAAGGCCTCTTCAATCCTGGAGGCAGAGTGCTTGGACATATGTGAGATGGTGCTCTAGCATGAGCTGAGCCTGTCTGCAGCTGTCGGGAACCACTCCCTAAGCTGTTCCGGGATATTGCCATACCATATACTCTTAAGTGCATTATAATCCTCGCGGTTATATGCTATCTTTGGTTTGGCTTTATCAAAACATGTCGCGTAAGGTGTCATACGAATTGGAATACTATCCCCTCGACGGTTCTGTCGACGGGGATAGCATTCCACCCTTCTAGAGGGACACGACATGTGTGTAGCCTTAACCCCGGTTAAAGTTAACCAGAGCCTCAGCATCACAAAATGGATGCTGCCACCACAGACACGAGTCTGACCTCCTGCTGCTGGGAGTCCTTCCAGCGAGGGAGGCTTGGACAAAGGGTTTCCTGCCTTGGGAGGTGCGAGCACCACCCCAGACAGGGTTTTGTGTATTGGGTAGGACAGGGCTGAATAGAATCAGACATGCCCGGGGCACACAAGGTGTCCCCGTGCATAAGCCAGTCCAAACCGGTCCTGAGACTTTCCAGACCCAGGCCTGGCGAGGAGCTGGACAAAGGAAAGGGGGTGTAACCGCCCCCCTTCCTGGTTCCTCCCAGAGGAGGGACCTAGTAGGTGATCCACCCTATTGCATTCATAAAAGTACTTATTTATGTAAGTAGATCCAGTAAACGTTGGTATTCTTAAGTAGGTATTTATTGGTTAAAATTAGTAAAAAGGAAGGTAAGAAGGAGGCCCCACCGGGAGCAGCATCCAGCTGCTCAGCCCACTCCATCAAACTGACCACACATTCAAACCATGCACACAGGAACATTCCAATGACATCACACACACAGGCTGAGCAGCAGGGAAGGAGATGATCAGGATATAACACATCTCCCTCTTTTAAAACAATGAAAACAAAAGAGAGAAAGTGAAACTAAATACAGTATGTCCCGATGGTGACAAAATCAGGATTTCAAATAAGCAGTCAACATAGAAAATGAATAACTGTAAATAATATATCATGAAATAGCAATATATCATAACATAACAATTGTTGCATAAAAGATGAAGAAAGGACTAATATCTTTTCGCACAAAACCAGAGAGGAATCACATAACAACCAACCATCCCCCATCTCAAACAAAAACCCAAAATATCACCAAACATGGCAGTTGGCCAGACTGTCACGAAAAGCAATAATAAGGGAATCAAACTAGACAAAATGGCGTCACAATAGAATAACAAATTTAGGACGTAGGAGTTACCTCGCTATCCAAAACACACTTAAATAAGGTATAAAGAACAAAGCGCATAACACCTAATGCATGGGGTAGATGGGTACCTAACGACTCTCTATAACTGAACACCTCTAACTGAATAGAGCACATGCGTGGTTCAGGAAAATAAAACATGAATAAACAGAAATGAGGACTCAACCTCATATAATTTGATCTCAAACAATTGGAGCACCTCAAACCATGAGCACTTATGTGGCTCCGCAACAAATCCAAAAATACACACTAGCATTGAACTCCTCAAAGTTCAAGAAAATACACACTAGCATTGAACTCCTCAAAGTTCAGCAATAAATGTAGACTCTGCACGACTAATCGCAGTAAAGTGTGAACTCCTCTATTTAAAATAGAGCACTATTAAATAAGTGGTTCATCAAAAATCAGCATCAATGAATATCAACAACTTAATGAACGCCTCAAATTAATTGAGCACAAATGTGGTTCATTTCCATAAATAAATTCTAACATTGCCACAACTCAGCATAGTAAAACCTGACCATTAAAATCGACCTCATAAGCAAACAGTATAAATAAATTAATTCATCAATTTCAGCACATAACAGTTCCATTTTTTTTTTTTTTTTTAAATATATTTTTATTGCAGGAATTAGTAAATCGTTACAGTATCGACCAGCTTTGTATCATAGGCAGTATCAACAGTATAAGACCCATTGGCCCCCCACCTTCAATCCCGAACACAGCCATCCGGCCCACAACCCTGGGGTCGGGCGGCGAAATACAGAGGGGGATCCGTAGGATGCTTGAGCTGGTCCGGATGATACACTGTCCGTCATCTGCTTTTCTAAACAAGCCTATAAACCCAAAGAAAAGGAAAGAAAACCCCCACCCACAAAGAACTACTAAGCTAAGAAATCCCACCCCACCCCACCACCAGCGCCAGGGAGCTACCTATACAGGATCTGCCATGGGACCCACGGGGAAAGCAATAGGACCATCAGTACAATCGTTTACCGGGACTCGGGGCGAGTCGCTCCTTCACTTTCCGAGTCGCTGGGGGCACAATAATCCCTGAGGGCCTGAACCAACATTTCCCATTCCAGCGCGGCCTCCTGCGCCTTCTCATTACGCTGCCTCCAAGCTAGTTGATATCTCAGCGCGCTCTCCCCCTCCGCCCATTTCAAAAGCTCACTGTGCCATCTGCTGCCTGTCGGACCAACCCGTGCCTTCCAGTTCCTGGTCACCTCTCGCTTAGCCAGGAGGAGCCCTAGGTCGACGAATTTACTAGAAATTTTATTTCTGGGGGTATGGGGGAACCAGTGCAGGAGCCCCACCGCCGCATCGAATGACAAGGCTCTCCCCGTCACCTCCTCCAGGGTCGTCTCTACTTCCCGCCAGTAAGACGACAGACCTGGACATGCCCATAACATATGTAGGAGGTCTGCTTCCGGAGCCGGACATCTGGGGCATGCCGCCGAATTCGTGGCAAAATATCGCCGGATTTTCACCGGGGTTAGATACGCTCTATGGAGAACGTAATAGTGTACCAGCTGGAAACGGGCGTTGCGAGTGCCCTTCCAGGCTCGTCTCACCAACTGGGACCAAGTCGTCTCCGGGATCTCCCTACCAATGTCCTCCTCCCAACGGTTTCTGAGAGTGGTGAGAGGAGCTAACCCTTCGTCAATCAACCTGCCGTAGAGGCAAGTGACCGCCTTCACCGTGCCCGCCGACATCATCACGTACTGGCACACCTGAGATAAGGGGGGTTCCTCCTGCCCGTTCTTCCAGTGTGCCTGGATCGCTCTCATAATGGCCGAGTGTAGCAGAAAGTCACCACGGGGGATCTCGAAGCGGTCAATAAGATCTTGAAAGGACAAGAGCGCTCCGTCCTCGTATAAATCCCCAACCAGCTGTAAACCGGCATCCTCCCAGGCCGCCAAGCGCGACCAATCCCCTCCATGGGGGAGGGCCGTCAACATACCCAACGGTATTTCAGGCGCGTACGGGATCCTCAGTTGGCCCCGGGCGTGGGCCCGGTTCCAACACAGGCGGATAGTCCGCTCCTCCATCGACAAGTCCCGAAGGGCCAATCGCTGTCGCAGCGCTATAAAGGATAGAACATGCCTGGCCATGCCCGTTCCCCTCCCGTCCTCCGGGCCCCGGAATTCCCTGGCGACCTCCTGGGTGAAGGTCTGGAGCTGCGCCGCCAGATAATACTTTTCAAAATCCGGCACCGCGAGCCCCCCCTCGTCTTTCGGTCTCATCAGGGTCTTGAGGGCCACCCGCCGGCGGCCCGATCCCCAGAGGAATCCGACCACCATGGAGCGTAGCAGTCGAAACGTGGCCGGTGGGACCCAGATCGGTAGAGTCCGGAAATAGTACAATAGCCGGGGAAGCGCCACCATTTTAAGCAGGGCGATCCGTCCCGCCACCGAAAGCGGCAGCGTGGCCCAAAAGGCCATGCAGCCTCGGAGTGCCCGAATGCTGCGGGCAATGTTCCCATCTAGGAGGTCAGGTTGGTCGTGATAAACAAACACCCCGAGGTACTTAAAGCAGTCGGGTTCCCACCTAATCTCCCTACTCAGGGCAGGGGCAGGAGTGCCCCTGCGTACCGGAAAAAGACAGGTCTTGGGCCAATTCACACGTAGGCCCGAGACCTCCCCGAACTCCGTAAGCGCCTCCGCCGCTCCACGTAAAGCGTCGATCGGGTCCTCCAGGAAGAGCAACAGGTCGTCCGCATATAGTGAGACATCATGCGGGCCCGCAGGCGTCCACAAGCCCGCATAATGGGCTCCCGATCGAAGGTGCAGCGCGAGTGGCTCCACCGCCAGCGCAAAGAGAAGTGGGGACAGTGAACAACCCTGCCGCGTGCCTCGTTCTACCGGATACCGCGAGGAGATCAGTGGCCCCGCCCGGACCCTGGCCGACGCGGAGGCGTATAGAACCGCGGTCCACCTAACAAAGCCCTCCCCGAGGCCGAATCTCCGCAGTACCGTGGAGAGGTAGTCCCACTCCAGGCTATCAAAAGCCTTCTCTAAGTCCACCGACAGGACGACCGGGGACGGGGCATCCACGAATGGTTCCCCTAGCAAACGGAACAACCTGCGGATATTCATAGTCGTGTTCCGTCGTGGGATGAAACCAGCTTGGTCCACATGTACCAGGGAACTCATGTGTCCCAGCAGCCTCGAGGCCAGGATGCTGCTCAATATTTTATAGTCCACCGTCAGCATCGATAGGGGACGGTAAGACCCCGGGTCGGACGAGTGGCGGCCTGGCTTCAGGAGAGGAACCACCAACGCCTCACACATCGAGCTCGGGAGTCGCCCCAGCCTCTTCGCCTCCCTGTAGACCACCACTAGTCGAGGGGCTAGGAGGTCAGCGTAAGCTGCATAGAACTCCACCGGCAGGCCATCTAGGCCCGGGGTCTTGTTTCTCGCCATCCGTTTGATGGCCCCACGGATCTCTCCCAGCTCAATGTCGGATCCCAGGGCTTTCGCCACTTCCTGCTCCACCGTGCGGAGCTCCAGTGGACGTAAATAATCCTCAAGTCGGTCAGGATCTCGTGCGGAGCGACTACGGTATAAACATTCGTAATAATGCCGGAAGCAGTTAAGAATCTCCGGTTGGGTGTGCACCTCGGTGCCGTCCGCCTGTCGCATACTTGTCGTCGATTGGGATTGGCGCGTAGGGTTCGCCAACCACGCCAACAACGCGCTCGATCTGTCCCCCTCTGCGATGGACCGGACTGTGTAGGCCTTATAGTCAAAACAGCGGAGCCGTTCGACCTCTGCCGCCACCTTCTCCCTCGCCTCCGCCGTTGGTACTTGCAATTCCGGGTGCCCGGGGCGCCGAAGTTCAAGCTCGCGGAGTTTCCGATCCGCTGCATCTAAGTCAGCCAGGATAACCCGCCTCATGCCCACCTTTTTAGAGATACAATAACCCCTCACCACTACCTTAAAAGCATCCCACTCTAACGCTCTGGTACTCGCGGTGCCGCCGTTGGATGCAAAAAATTCCACCACCTTGTCCCCCAGGTCCGCCCTGAAAACACTGTCCTCAAGGGTCTCGGGTTGCAGCTTCCAGGTGGGCACCGCCGGCCTCCCGGGGCACCAGCGAAGGTCCAGCAGGAGGGGGTTATGGTCCGAGATGGTCCTGGATAAGTACTCGGATCGGACCGCCGCCGAGACCAGTTCGGGCGACCCCAGAAAGCCATCTAGTCTGACATGTAACTCATGAAGGCTCGAGAAATACGAATAATCCCGAGCTGCGGGGTGATGCGCTCTCCAGATGTCCGTCAAACCCCAGCGAGTCTGCCAATCCTGACGACCCTTAGCTGTGCGACGAACCGGGGAATCGGGAAGCGGTGGATGCGAGCGATCAATGTCCACGTCCACTACGGAATTGAAGTCTCCGCCAAGCAGAAGGGGCCCGGAGAAGAAGTGGGCCAACGAGCCCGACAACCCGGAAAGGAAGGCAGTCTGGTCCATGTTAGGAGCATACACACAGCAAACGTTCAAGTCCCTCCCTCCCAGTGTTCCCGAGATGGCCACATACCGCCCCTCCGGATCTACCACTGATCTCGTGACCTGGAAGGGGACCCCCGCCCTGATCCATATTAGCGCCCCTCTAGCATAAGCGGAGTACGAGGTGGAAAAGACCTGCCCCCGCCATCTACGCTGTAGCGCCGCCCCTTCCGCCTTGTTCAGATGAGTTTCCTGCAGCAGCGCCATTTGCACTCCCCTACGCACTAAATAAGCGTGGACCTTGTGGCGCCTGGACATAGTATGAAGCCCCCTTACGTTCCAAGTGACACATTTCAAATTAGCAACATCAGCCATTGTCCCATAATGTTCTCGCACAGTCTCCCCCTCCGGGTCCCCACAAAAAAAAGACATCATTCCTCCCAGCGCTGATGGCGGCCATTTCCCCCAACCAAAACCAAACCCCCCAAGAACGAACCAAACCCTCACCCACCCACCCCAGAACAGGACCCAAACTATACCATCTAGATCCCATCCAAACCTCGCCTTCCAGCAACCCAATAACCCCAACTAATCCCACGGTCGCCACCGTGGGAAGGCCTTAAGGGCCAGGTGCGGGCTGGGCGGAGGCAGTGAGCCCTCGACGCTTAGGCCACCAGGACTATTGCAAGCCCTAACCAGTGTCAACAACCCTCCCGGGGCAGAAACAGGGGCACCCCCCCCCCCCCTCGTTGTCAGCAACTTATGGACGGCAACCGCCTCCCCCCTGCCGGGCCCCCACCCAAAAAAAAGGGCAGCGAACCCCGTTACCCTTGTCCATCCAAAAGGTCCTCCACCGATTTCGGTGTGATCACCGGTGTATGGGCACTATCAGTCACTGAGTCCTCCGAGTCCGATGGTGCCACCTCTTCACCCAGGTTGTCCTCCTCCTCGATAGCTTCGTCCCGTGCACCCGACAACTCCGACAACACTTCCAGCACTCCCCTCCGTTCCGACGACGTCTCTGCAGTGGAGGGCCCTCCCGTGCGGCCGCGGCGATTCCTGATCCTCCTGGATCGCCGCCTCTGTTCCGGCTCATCTGCCTGTTGGGACGAGGAGCCGAAACCATCTTTCCCTGCTCTATAGAGCTCGAGCCAGGCACAGACATCCTCCGGGGTGTCGAAGAACTGAGTTTTGTCGTCGATTATGATGCGGAGCCTTGCAGGGTAGAGAAGCGAGTACTGGATGCCCTCGCTCCTGAGCTCGCGCTTGACCGCCAGGAAGGAGAAACGCTTACGTTGAGTCTCGTAGGTGTAATCCGGAAAGATGTTCACCTGACTGTTCGCTACTTTGAATGGACCATTGCGCCTGGCGGCATTAAGGATTAAATCCCTGTCCCGAAAGTGCAACAGTCGCGCCACCACCGGCCTCGGGGGGCGTCCCTGTTGCGGCGGCCGCGCTGGGACTCTGTGGGCACGCTCCAGAGTGTAGAAGGAGGATAGCCCCTCCAGAGCCACCGTGTCGCGGAGCCAGGCCTCCAAGTATGTCACCATGTCGCCATCTTCGATTTTTTTCCGGGAGGCCCACGACACGAATGTTGTTCCGCCTGTTGCGGCCTTCCGCATCCTCCGCTCTCTGCTCCAGGGACGCAATTCGGGACAGGGCATCCTTCATCGTCGCAGCCAAGGTTCGCTGCGCCGGCTCCAGGGCTTTCACCGAGCTCTCCACTTCTTTGACCCGGTCCGAAAGTTTGCCATGGTCCGCTCTGAGGAGACCTAGGCTCGTCGCCACCTGGGCAATGTCTTGTTGAAGGGCCGATCTCGTGGTCGTTATCGCCTCTAGGACGCGGTCGAACTGCCGTTGCATCGACGCGCCATCAGAACTCTTTGGGTCCCCAAGCTCTTCTTTGTCCTGGGCTTCCGAGTCCGAGGCGGTCGGGGTGGGCCCCTTGGCTCCTCTAGGTTTCCCCATGTCGCCGGGGGCACTCCGTGAAGGTCCCGGGGTAGGCGTCTCCGGGTGCAGGTGTCGACCACGACCCTCCCGGCTACTGGTCCTCAGATCGAATATAGGAGATCTCCGTCTCCAGGGCTTGTGGAGATTTCTCCGCTTCGACTCACGCCACCGCCACGGCGTCCGAGGGCACCGATGAGGGGGCGGAGACAGCCGTCGCCGTGCCAAGCAGGCCCGCTCACCCGCTAGAGATCCAGGGTGAGGGTCTCCAACTCCACTGGATGATGTGTAGCGCCAAGGTGTCGCGCCTCCCATGGAAGTGGGCTGGCTGGGAAGACGTAGCTAGGTGCGGAGTCGCGAGACGGGCCACCGCCCGGATCACAGGGCGTCCGCTCCCGGGGTCCCCTACAACGTGGGCATCCGCCCGGCCACCCAACCGAGTGCAAAGTCGTCGTGAAAATCCAATCCAATAGGCAGCCAGTGCACAGAGCAGTCGAGGATGGCGAAGTTGGGCGCAAGGCGCCGCTCGCGACGCTCCTCCAAGTCAGTGGGTCCGGCCAGGGGGACAAAGAAGTCCGGGCGCCATATTGGGGCGCACTCCGCGACTCCGCAAACTTCGGTTGTACTCCGGAGCAACCCTCGTTCGAGCCCCACCAAGGGCCCCGGCAGGTCTCCGACGGTCCGCTCAGCCGAATGCGGGGTCTGGGGTGCCCCGCAGCCTCCGATTTACAGGATAAATCCGGGCTCAGTCCCGGAGCCGAGCTCTCAGGCGACCATCGCCATCGGCGCCCAAGCCAGCACATAACAGTTCCATGTAGTAAAAGTAAACAAGTAAATCACTCAGAACACAAATAAACTAATTCATCAATTTCAGCACATAACAGTTCCATAAATCACTCAGAACACAACATGTACATCAATATATATATAAATAGCGACTGATGAAAAATAAGAAACTAAAATAATAAAAGTAGTCACCGTTGTCATGCTAGACGTTGTGAATTGTGAGACCTGAATAAATAAACAGTACCTTGTCTCTTGAAATATAAACGAAAAACATCCCAGAGACTTGCAGGGTATAAAAACAACATAGCGTGCCAGTCGCTGTGACACGATGATGAACACGATGGCAGGCACCCAGAAAGGAAAAGCTTTATGTCAGAAACGCTGTAGGAATGAAAACGCTCGATCCAGGACGACATCAGCGCATTAAGTGTCTTTCACATCGGAAAACGCCTGATAAATGACGACAGCACGCAGCAAATATCACGCTGTCACGTCTTCGCCCGATGGCTCACTGCGAAAATATGCTTGAACAGAGGCGGTGACTCATAGGCTGACATCACGGAAGTAGAACGCTGACCTATAGGCTGACATCACGGAAGTAGAACGCGAGGAGAGCTCACTTCGCCAACTCCTCGAAACACTGAGAAGACGTCATCACACAGCCTGAAGCAGGGGAAAGGCAAGGATCGCTGCAGACCAACTGACAACTCAACCGTCATCCCCAAACTGGACGGTGAGTGTCAGAGATTAAAATGAAAAGCGAAGTAAGTTCAATGAATGTTGCAGCTCCGTTTAGTTGAGCGCGCTGGCACCAATTACCACCTAAACACTGCTCCAATTAACTTCTCAATTTAATGAAAACGGAAGCCTCAGAGTGGAAAAAGGTCGCAGCCTGTACACCATACTTGCAGGCAATGAATTGAACAAATAAAGTTTCTTTCCTTAAAAACGCCGCTCATTTGTTTGACAGCTACAATCCACACTTTGAACTAATCCAGTAATTGGTCTCAATTATCCTCAAAGGTTTATAAACAAAACAGCCGCTTCAGATAAATTGCTGAAGGGTTCACATCTTTGCCCTTAATAATATAAATAGTCATTTAAGTTGGGTTCAGAACATCGTAGCATGAAATATATTTAAGTTTTCCACTTTTTAACTCTGACACCAGTCATAGCTTGAACTTTTGACGCTCTTGTTAATAAATCTGCCAATTTAAAATTCAATAAGCTCCACAAAGTCCAACGCTTGAAACATACCTTTATAGATGTTTCCAGTAGGCTGTCAGATGTGACATGACACCGGTGGGGCATCAAAAGCCTTGTTTGTCTTCTTTTAAAAATTTTACTTCTCATCTCTGTAGTTCCATGTTTCAAATGTAGTTCCTGCACACGTAGTTCTTTCTGCCTCGTCGCCATTATTGCATTCATAAAAGTACTTATTTATGTAAGTAGATCCAGTAAACGTTGGTATTCTTAAGTAGGTATTTATTGGTTAAAATTAGTAAAAAGGAAGGTAAGAAGGAGGCCCCACCGGGAGCAGCATCCAGCTGCTCAGCCCACTCAATCAAACTGACTACACATTCAAACCATGCACACAGGAACATTCCAATGACATCACACACACAGGCTGAGCAGCAGGGAAAGAGATGATCAGGATATAACACACCCCTCAGATTGGGAATAAGAGTGGGAGCAGTGCCATTGCACAGCAGATCATCCTGAATCAACTTTAAACAAAGAAGAAGACTGGACTTCGACATTCTGCTGCTCAGAAGACTGAAGAGAATCTCCCTTGTGGCCTAAGAGTGGCCACCCTGTGAACACAGGCACCAACCAGCAACTCGACGTCTGCTTTGCCGCCGCCTCCCGCCGGAGCCAGAGCCCAGCCCGACAAGACCCAGACTCCCAGACCTCTCACAGCCCGATCCACAGTCCCTGCAAAGAAGGAACCCGTGGAGGCACCGAGTGACGTGGGACCGGACCTCGTGAAAGACACTCGAAAAGCTGACTGCGCAGCAACCGAGGCATCCTCGACGTTGTGCTTTGGGGACTGAGAACCCCCACCACCGAGCAGCCCCTGCACCGAAGATCAGCCCCCCAGCATCTCCACGATCTGCGTGGGGCCCTTTTGCATTGTGCCACTCAACGCGCCATCACGGCCACTAGCCACGTGGTCAGCGGCCATCTTGGCGACGAAACTGACGAACTACACTGTGGGTCTGGTTGCTCCAGACTTGCCCAAGCTCCCGTGAAAAGGAGCACTCGCTCTGGCCTTGCTGGTCCGAGTGTTAAGCATCTTTCGATTCCTGCGTGGCTTGCATTAGCCAAGGCCTGTTTGCTCCGATCAGGTCGCCGACACCGCCAACAGCGAGAAGCCTGCTTGGGACAGCTCGTGACCGACTCCTGGACGTCCTCGACCCCTGGTGTCCACATGGCTGCAGAGAGAAGCTACACCTCAACGCCTGTTTGCACCCGACATCGCCTGGTTCCAATCTGGTTCCACGGTAGTCACTGGCTAGTGACTTTGAACATTGTCCCCTCTGCTTTCAGGTCTTCACAACTCCAGATCCACCCTTGGATCCACCGGAACTCTTCACCAGGCCAACTTCTCACACCCTCCCCCTCCAAAAGACAATTTGGACAAACATCATGCATTCTACAACACGTTTGTCATTATATATCCAATTGTATTGTCTTTTCAAGCAGAATAAATGATGACCTTGTTGTGCACCAGGGTGCGACTATCCTAGTTGGGGCCCTTTAATGTTTCCCTCACGATCACCCTCCAACAGTGGCCCTCCTCTCTCCATAGCCCCCCCTCACATGTATTTCATTCGTTTCATAGCACCTCTCATACCAGTGTAGGGTGTCGGAGCACCTTACATCACGCACATACCTCCTGTGACTCTACCGCCTAAACCTCTGCCTCCTTCACCCTGATGCCTGATGCCTGCCTGCTATGACTTTGCTGCCTCCTGTGAATCTACTGCCTACACCGCCGAATAAATACCTTTTTTTCGCATACCATTACAACGGAAGTCGGAACAACGACTTGCTGTAGGGGGCGCTGGATATTGGAATAGTATAATTTACTATTCCAACTCCAGTCTGTGCGGACACTAGGGAAGGTGTTGGATTTTAAATCCAACACCACCTTCTCCCTCAAGGCAAGTCGTTTTTCCTACTTGCGTTGTAACAATATACAAAGTAACGCGGTCGTTGTAATGACCACGTTTTTATGGCATGCGTTGTTCCACTTGTGAACTAAAAGCTGTTTACCCACACCGCTGCCTCCTGTGAATCTACAGCCCACACGTCTACCCCCTGTGAATCTACTGCAGACACCTCTGCCTCCTGGGAATCTACTGCCCACACCTGTGTCTCCTGTGAATCTACCCCCCACACCTCTGCCTCTTGTAACTCTACTCCCCACACTTCTGCCTCCTGTGAATCTACTCCCCACACCTCTGCCTCCTGTGAATCTACTCCCCACACCTCTGCCTCCTGTGAATCTACTCCCCATACCGCTGCCTCCTGTGAATCTACTCCCCATACCTCTGCCTCCTGTGACTCTACTCCCCACACCTCTGCCTCCTGTGACTCTACTCCCCACACCTCTGCCTCCTGTGAATCTACTGCAGACACCGCTGCCTCCTGTGAATCTACTGCCCACACCTGTGTCTCCTGTGAATCTACTTCCCACACCTCTGCCTCCTGTGAATCTACTCCCCACACCTCTGCCTCCTGTGAATCTACTCCCCACACCTCTGCCTCCTGTGAATCTACTCCCCACACCTCTGCCTCCTGTGAATCTACTGCCCACTCACCAACACTCTCCGACGACATCCTCGGGACGTCTGTAAGTTCTGCAGCGATCTTGAGGCTGTCACAGGGTGGATGACTGCCAACTGTCTCCAGCTTAACGCCAGCAAGTCTGAGATACTGCTGGTGGGGAGAGACTTGGGCTGTGGAGTGAGCTCTGGTGGCCTGCCTCGCTGGGACTGTCACCTGCCCCGAAACAGGTGGTAAAAACCTGGGGGTTTGGATTGACAACGCCCTTAGCTTTCGTACCCAATCCAAGAAGGTGGCAGGGACTTGTTTTGGGCTAATGCAGGGCTCAAACCACTGTTGGGTTTCTTTGATTCCCCCAATCAGGCAGGTTATCGTCCAGGCTTTGATTATGTCAAAACTAGACTATGCCAGTTCCCTTTATTTGGGGGCCCACCTGTCCGAAATTGTCAGACTGCAAAGAGTTCAGAATGTGGCGGCCCGAGCTCTCCTTAGCCTGCCTAGGAGGTGTACTACTTCTAATGCCATCCGTCGCCTCCATTGGCTGCCTGTGGCCAAGCGCATAGAATTCCAGGCCCCCTGCATTACGTTCAAAATCCAGAATTTTTCATCTCTTGGTATCCTGGCCAATCTGCATACTTTCGACACCCCCTCCCGCCTTCTTTGTTCTATGGGACAGAATCTTGTGGCTGTCCCTAGGGTGAGGAGGGTCCGTGGTGGAGGGCGCTATTTCCGTGTGTTGGCCTCAAATCTGGAACGCGCTCCCCACTTCCATCCGCAGTGTAAAGACCTATCTGCTTTTCCGTCAAGCTGTCAAAACATTCCTCTTCCCTCCGCTGTAAATTGCCTTCTGGCCACTAGCTGTGCAGTTTTCTGCTACCAGTGCCGGGACCCACTTAGCTGGGACAGACATGCGCTCTATAAGCCGTCATAACATAACATAACGTAACCTCCTGTGAATCTATTGCCCACACCACCTCCTCCTGTGAATCTATTGCCCACACCACCTCCTCCTGTGAATCTATTGCCCACACCGGCACCTCCTGTGAATCTATTGCCCACACCTCTCCCTCCTGTGAATCCACTGCCCACACCTCTGCTTCATGTGGGTCCCCTTCCTCTGCTGATGGCGCTCAGGCTAAGCTAAGGGTAGTGGAAAGAAGAGAATCTAAATACCTGATGGAGAGGCAGAGCCCTCTCCACCGCCCCTTTGAACATATAGAATCATTTTTCAATATTTGCATTGATGTGATATGAAGGTTTTGAAATATTTACATTAGTTCGCAGTAAATGAGATGCTTGACCCTCAAGTGCTGCATCTGAAGCTCACGTGATAGGGAGGGCTGGGTGTGGGTTATGTGGTCAGGTTCATATGTGTGTGTGTGTGTGTGTCTGCATGTGCATACATGTGGGAGGGTGTGTGTGTGCACATGTGTGTCTGTGTATGTACATGTGGGCGTGTTTGTGTGCCTGTGTTCCTCTCTTTCTTCAGACATCTCTTTCTCTTCTAGGCGAGCAGTTGCTTTTGGCGGGTGAGGTGTTCAGCATTCGCCCACTTCAGTTGTATGCAGTCACCCAGCAACTGCGCCAGGGGCGACCCACCTGTGCCAGCGGAGATGCCAAGACCGATCTGGGCCACATCCTGGACTTTGCGTGTAGACTGAAGTACTTAAAGGTGTGTACCCTCTTGGCACTTGCTTTTAAATAATCAGAGATGTGAGTAAAGGCGGTCACTGGACCTTCACAACTGTTTGTGTGCGAGCCAACCACTTAACAGGGAGGCACGCCAGAGCCGAGCGGAGGGTCTGCTGGGCTCTAAGAGCCCGGGGAGGAGCCGACCCCTGAAAATGTTTGGTATGTAAGCCATGCAACAAGCACTGAGTTAAAATATGATGAATTCACTTTAAAAATGTCTGTTCTTTAACATGTGGTGGGCTTCAGTACCTCCCGTTATATCGCTGCATTGAGAACTGTTTATTAAAACCGAAAAACGGGTACCGCATGAGCAGAGCTTACAAATGAGTACACTGCATGGGGTCACAGCAGAGCTGAGCATGCGATGCTCACAAGCAGACAAACAAAAGTATGTGGGAGACATGAAAAGCATAGTGCATGCGACCCCTAGGGACACGAGAACCGAGCTGACCAGCTCTCGCCCTCTTTGCGGTGTAGAGTGGGGTCTGTTTCTTAGAGCAGAAGCCGAAGGCGTGGCACATGAATCGTAAAGTTCACCTACAGGATTGAGCTCTTTTAAAGAAAATAACCCTTGTGATCTGTAACTGTGAGTAAGTCCGCTGGAGTTGCACCGACTTCAAAGTAATCCAATTTAATAGTGAATCGTGGAAATTAGGCCCCCCTGATCTATAAAGATGAGTAGCCCTCTGCGATAACCTCTCAATAAAAGCACGCCCACCTGTCCGGTGCCCTACCGCTGCTCAAATCCTGCGTCTTTGTCTTCCTACTAACACTCCATCCGTACAGGAAGCCCAAAGTCCCAGTTTGTAACTGGCTGTCATAAAAGAGAGCACTACATGTCGCAAACAAACCTAACAAAGAAGAGGTGCGGCTCGCGGCATGGAACTAGATGGACTGCTTAATTTGCTTTTGTGTTTTCTGTTGGCAGAGAGCCCTCACCTCCAAAGAACTGTATAAAAGTGCCACATCTTATGTACTCATTTACACATATGCATATTTGTATTTCAGTTCATGTTTGTATTTTTAAAAAGGAGAAAGTTACAGATGCCGAAGATCAACCACCTTAACCGTACTGCAAGGTTGGGCTACTGAAGGTCTGGTGACCGAGGCTCGCTACAGCAACAAGCAGCGAGGGGAAATTCGAACACTTTGAAGTCAGAGAAAATTGAGAAGGCCAATAAAATAAGAGCAGTGTGGGCTTCTAAATTAATTAAATAACGTTTGTTTACACACTACCTTGTGCTTGAAAAATGTCAAATGCCGTCAGCTGAGCTAAATAAAACTACATTCCGAAAACACGAGCCGATCGAAAAGCAAGCTGTTTGGGCTTCTAAAGTAATTAAACAGACTGTTTACGCACAATACCTTGTGGTTGAAAAATGCCATCAGCTGAACAGAAACACAACATTCCAAAATAACGAGCCGAGTCACAAAAAAAAATAGTCTGCCAAAACTAAAATAAGTAAACCGAAGGGAACGAGTACATGTGATCGGGCCAGCATCCATGGGAGGGAACCAAACACTAAACAGAGGGACAAATAAGAGCGAGGCACCACTGAAAAGCAAGGATATCCGAAAAGCACACAGAAGAACAAATGAAAAACGATGAGCGTGCTTGAAGACCAAAGAGTAGATACAGCATGCCTTGAAGGGACAGTGCATGCGCTGCCAAGGCGAGACCTAACCAGCCACACAGCCCCATCCCCAAAGAACTGCCTGTGATAAGGGGCCGCCCGGTCTGTACACAAGAAGCTAGGAAAGCTCAAAGAACATCTCCGGAACGGATTGGAGTACACAGACGGCGAGAGCTGCTGACTTTGGAACTTGGGAATGAGGTCCGAATCCCAGCATTGGAGCTTGTCTCAGCATCGTGTGATTCTCCGCAAATCACTTCCTCTCCCTAAGAATGTGAAATCTAATGCTTGAATTGCATTTGTGTAATCCCTATTTTGGGGTCTGTAACCTTGTAGATTGTCTCCCATTCCACCCTGGTCATCTGCAGCACTTCTGCTTCCTAGCTAGGTTTGCACTATATATGTACCAATAAACTCAGTTACTCCAAGGGGCTTTATTATAGCCTTAGAGCTTGATGTAGCGCTCTCTACCTGCCATTAAAGGTCCGCTCCAGAGTTAAAGGCCTGAGCCAAATGCGGGGACCTTTAACAAGGGAGCGGACCTTTGATGGCCGGTAGAGACCGATACGGAGGGCTCTGAGACCAGGCGCGCAACACCCATTGAACTCACCGGGCTTCAGCCCCCCCTGTCGTGTGTGGCAGCCCGGGATGAGACCGATCCTGGGCACACACAGAGCCGCACCCGAACGTTTCACAGGTCTTTAAAAGACCATTTGAATGTTAATTAGGCCTTGCTGTTGTTTCACCCCTTGTTGGAGCCCCTGCAGATCCACTCTGCCTACTAATTAAAGGTTCAGCCCCCCCCGAATTTTTTTCTTAGCCCCCCCGAACTTTGGCTCTAGTTGCGCCTCTGTCTGAGACTATTAGAACATTACGCCCCTGGAGGGCAGAATGTTCTAACTTGTAACACAAAGGCCTCACGGGGCCGGAAGGGATTTAAAACCCCTCGGGCTCGCTAGGCCTTTGTTAAACACTGCCATGTTTGAGCTCCGGGCTTCTACCAGCCATTAGAAGCCCGGAGCATCCCATTGCCTTCAATGGAGCTCTCGACGTTCCAATCATCAACTTCAGCCTCCTTCAGCCATTCGCTCCTTTGGCTCAGGAACCTTCAGCCATTGGACAATGTCGATGAGAGTTTTGATTTGCCCCTATGACTTATTTTTGTGTCTCTTTCTTTCCTATTGGTGTTTGGGAAATGTCATCTGCTCCCTTGTAATGCAGAAGTGTTAATGTTACACTGACAGTGCACCTTCTGTCATTACACATTAATTCTTTCTCATCCATGCATGGTGTAGACAAGAAAATCCGACTTCAATTGTGCAGCGAATATTTTGTAACCTATCTTTTCACTCTCCAGTGAACGGTGTAAATCTTTAACACGGGAGCGCCATCTAGAGGCTGCATTCCAAAGTGCAGCATTCTTTGCCTGTCCCCTGGTAGTTGATCGGGCCGGCTATCCCTTACTGTCCAGAAATTGTTTTTTAATTTATCCTCTTTGAGGGCCTTCCTCGAAGAGCAATCATTTTCTGGCCCAGGCCCTCCAACTCTGAGAGTGCAGAGGGGAAACCAGCATTGGCAATGCCAGCCGGTATCGTCTATGCAAGAGCTATTGGCTTTGTCAACATGTTTTAGACATGTTGTCCATCAGCATGGCTGCTGTTCAGCAGGGCTTAATGTCAGTGGTGTTGCGGAGTGTCACGGCGCAGAGTGTCGCAGAGTATATTGTGGAGCATCGCAGCATAGAGTGGAGTAGATTGGTCCTTTATGTGAGTTTGGAGCTACTCTGTAACTTGCAATAATATCCTTGTAATGTACTGCAGGGGGTACTTTATTCCTTATAGTGAGTGTAGGAGAGTAGGGTCTGCTTCCTATGTTCACCCCCACTTTTTGCTGTGATTCTCTGGTTTATCGACTTTAGTCTGTCTGTGGCCCTGCTAATCAGACCCGCAGCCCAGCTGTTCTCTCTCTAAATTGATACCATGTACTTTAGGTGCATACCAGATTGGTTACTGGGTCACCCTTGTGAGCCCCTGTATAAGTGTACCCACAGTACCAAGGGCATAGGTGCACCCTAGGCCTACCAGGGGCTGCAGCATGTATTGTGCCACCCCTGGTTTGCCTTCCAAACTGACACCACCGGTCTGTTCACACAGCCTGGGTAAGGTGGTGTACTCATCTCTTACTTAGATATAGTATGCCTATATCTATATACCTATATACATATATAGACACATGTAAATGTAAATGTATTTGAACTTGTATAGCGCACAGCTACCCGCAGTGGGTTTCCCAGCGCTTGCTCACCTATAAGTCACTCCTATGGCAGACCTCGATAATCCTGGAGGTAGAGTGCTTGGTTTCATGTGAGCGGGTGCCCTAGCATGAGTTGAGCCCCTCTGCAGCTTTAGGAACCATCTCCTTATAGCTGTTCTATGATATAGCCATCCCATATACTCTTAAGTGCATTATAATCCTCGCGGTTAATGCTAACTTTGGTTTGGCTTTATCAAAACATGTCGTGTTTGATGTCAAACACTTTGGAATACTACCCCCCCTCCCACCAGTCCTGGCGGCGGGGGTAGCATTCCACCCTTCAGAGGGAAAGGACATGTAGTTACTGGTAAACCCGTTTAAAGTTAACCAGAGCCTCAGCATCACAAAATGGATGCTGCTGCCACAGACACGAGTCTAACCTCCTGCAGCTGGTCGAAACTCTGGCAGGGGAGGCCTAGACAATAGGTTTCCTGCCCAGTTAGCCTGGCACCTCATGTGCCAGGCTGACTTTTCACAATGATCATAAGGATGATGTATTTGCTTCTTTTTAGTAGAATCAAGACTTTCCTCTAAGCTTGCTGTGTCCAGTCCAGAGGTTCCATTAATACACTTTTAAAGAGCACTTGGAATCCTCTTATTGACTGGAAAGACCATCGTGAACAGAAAGTCTTTAATATGAAAATCCCACCTTTCATCTGACTCCAGCTATGGAGCCCGTGGGCGACGTGACCTCTCTGGGTAGATGTGCCTCAAGGCTGATGCCCCGGTCTCTGCCTGCTGCAGGGTGCACGTGCACCTGACCCTTTAGGACAACGTGCATGTTAATTTGGGGTTTTGAGCTGTACTCCCAGCTCTTGACCGACACACTTTATTTCCCTCTCTGCGCCTCAAACTTTAATTGTGCGTGATGTAAGTGTGCGCATGAGGGTCTAAGTATGGACTGTAATGCTGTAAAATAAATCATTGCACAATAAACGGTCCTGAGGATGCGGTCTCCCACCTTCTTGTCGCCCTCTGTCCTTGTTTCTGAAATCTGGTTCAAACTGACCACATACTATAGGGTATGTTTGAGATGCTCCTCCTACAAAAAATAAAAATGCCCTCTGTATAGTCCTCCTGGTGGGCAGGGGGGGGGGGTCCATCCCTGAACTGACCACTGTCCCAGAGTCCGGACGGAGTGGGACCAAGGAACCTTGACTCTGCCTGCCACAGAGACCGAAGCCCTGGCATGGCTGGGAAGCTGCGCCCTGGCATGGCTGGGAAGCTGCGCCCTGGCATAGCTGGGAAGCTGCGCCCTGGCATGGCTGGTGAAGATGCACCCTGGCATGGCTCGCGAAGCTGCGCCCTGGCATGGCTGGCGAAGCTGCGCCCTGGCATGGCTGGGAAGCTGTGGCATGGCTGGCATAGCTGTGCCCTGGCATGGATGGGAAGCTGCGCCCTGGCATGGCTGGGAAGCTGTGGCATGGCTGGCATAGCTGTGCCCTGGCATAGCTGGGAAGCTGTGCCCTGGCATGGCTGGCAAAGCTGCCCCCTGGCATGGCTGGCGTAGCAGCACTCTGGCAGAGCTGCACCCTGGCATAACTGGCAAAGCTGTACCCTGGCATGGCTGGCGAAGCTGCGCCCTGGCATGGCTGGGAAGCTGTGGCATGGCTGGCATAGCTGCACCCTGGCATGGCTGGGAGGCTGCGCCCTGGCATGGCTGGCGATGCTGGGACATGGCATGGCTGGCATGGCTGGCATAGCTGTGCTCTGGCATGGCTGGGAAGCTGGGCCCTGGCATGACTGGTAAAGCTGGGCCCTGGCATGGCTCGGGATGCTGGGCTGTGGCATGGTTGGCGAAGCTGGACCCTGGCATGGCTGGCATAGCTGCGCCCTAGCATGGCTGGCGAAGCTGCGCCCTGGCATGACTGCAAAGCTGCGCCCTGGCATGGCTGGCAAAGCTGTGCTCTGGCATGACTACAATGCTGCATCCTGGCATGGCTGGCAAAGCTGTACCCTGGCATGACTGCAAAGCTGTGCCCTGGTATGGCTGGTAAAGCTTTGGCATGGCTGGTAAACTGTGTCCTGGTTTTGCTGGCGAAGCTGTGCCCTGGCATGGCTCGCGAAGCTGCGCCCCGGCATGGCTGGCGAAGCTGCGCCCTGGCATGGCTGGGAAGCTGTGGCATGGCTGGCATAGCTGTGCCCTGGCATAGCTGGGAAGCTGCGCCCTGGCATGGCTGGCAAAGCTGCCCCCTGGCATGGCTGGCGTAGCAGCACTCTGGCAGAGCTGCACCCTGGCATAACTGGCAAAGCTGTACCCTGGCATGGCTGGCGAAGCTGCGCCCTGGCATGGCTGGGAAGCTGTGGCATGGCTGGCATAGCTGCACCCTGGCATGGCTGGGAGGCTGCGCCCTGGCATGGCTGGCGATGCTGGGACATGGCATGGCTGGCATAGCTGTGCTCTGGCATGGCTGGGAAGCTGGGCCCTGGCATGACTGGCGAAGCTGTGCCCTGGCATGGCTGGGAAGCTGCGCCCACTCTGCCCAGACTGGACCCTCTGCCATCCCTTATTTGTTGCTATTGGACGTGGTTTTTACTTGTGCCCCTTGTCTTTTATTACCGAGTTCTTGTGCAATGTTCTGTTGGTCACTTTCCCCAGTGTCTCGCTCTGAACAGCCCCTCGTACATGGATGTACGCGTAGAAATGCTCATATTCCTTTTCTATTTGTAGGTCTCCGGCACCAGGGGCCCAGTTGGGACCAGTAACATCGAGGAGCACCTGCTGCCCTTTGACCTGTCCGTCTTCAGATCTTTGCATCACATAGAGGTGAGAGGCGGGCCCTGCTGAGCTGCGGGGCCACTGAATGATGTGTACAGATGTGAATGTGCAGGGTCCCTGGGTGTCGGCTCTGCTGAAACCGCCTCTTCCAAGCACCCACAGCTCTGGGTGAAAAGATCCCACTCTTAGCCGATTCAGCCAGAACCACGTGGAAACCTCAGAGTTCAGCTCCTCTTTTTGGATCTATTTTTCTGCCTCTTTGGGATCATTCTCTGTCAATATTCCAGAAGCCCCAAATCCTCATATGTGTTTTTGGACCAGCAGGGGTGGCCTCTGATCTCCAGTTTGGTGATAAGGTGCCCCTCTGCCTCGCAGCTCTTTTGTTTACACTTATTTAATTCCTCGGACTGTTCCCTTGGCGCGTGGCCCTGGCACCGTCCACTTCTTGGGTCCCATGCTGCAGGGGTCTAGGTGCTGAAGCCCCCTGTAGTCGCTGCGCAGGTCCTGAGGTGGCATGAAGTTGTACCGCGGAGGAGCAGGGCACCGGCTGGAAGCCCAGTCGATGCCATGGAGTGCCAGTGCTCTGCCAACCTGTGCCACCTGGGTGCCTGCAGGAGGCCTCACTGTGCACAGCCACCGTCTGCAGCATACTGGTGTGGTTTAGTAGTGGTAGCTCTTGGCATTAATAGGCATCCATGGGGAGATGGTAGTCTGTTAATGTGTAGCATACTGGGATTTGGGGATCAAACTGGTATTTACAAAAAAAAAATATATATATATATATATCTGAACGTTTTTCTCAAATTACACACTTTTCTGTACCACAAGTTCATTATCCAACTTGAAACAAACTTGAGTTCGATAGTGAAACTCACAAACTGGTCAAATATTTGCAATTCCGACTGAGTCTGCGAGGCTTTATGCTGAAGCTTTTTCTTGGGACCAGAGGGCACTTGCTGCTGCCTCTCGTTTCATGGCCGCTGCAGGCGCCTCGTGGCCGCCGCAGGCGTCTCGTTAGCCGCCGCAGGCGTCTCGTTGGCCGCCGCAGGCGTCTCGTTGGCCGCTGCAGGCGTCTCGTGGCCGCTGCAGGCGTCTCGTGGCCGCTGCAGGCGTCTCGTGGCCGCTGCCGGCGTCTCGTGGCCGCTGCCGGCGTCTCGTGGCCGCTGCCGGCGTCTCGTGGCCGCTGCCGGCGTCTCGTGGCCGCTGCCGGCGTCTCGTGGCCGCTGCCGGCGTCTCGTGGCCGCTGCCGGCGTCTCGTGGCCGCTGCCGGCGTCTCGTGGCCGCTGCAGGCGTCTCGTGGCCGCTGCCGGCGTCTCGTGGCCGCTGCCGGCGTCTCGTGGCCGCTGCCGGCGTCTCGTGGCCGCTGCCGGCGTCTCGTGGCCGCTGCCGGCGTCTCGTGGCCGCTGCAGGCGTCTCGTGGCCGCTGCCGGCGTCTCGTGGCAGCTGCAGGCGTCTCGTGTCCGCTGGAGGCGTCTCGAGGCTGCTGCAGGCGCCTCGTCTCCCGCTCACCCCCTCTGTCTCCCGCTCTCCCCCTCTGTCTCCCGCTCTCCCCCTCTGTCTCCCGCTCTCCCCCTCTGTCTCCCGCTCTCCCCCTCTGTCTCCCGCTCTCCCCCGCTCCCCCTTGCGGTCTCCCGCCCTCCCCCCTTGCTGTCTCCTGCCCTCCCCCCTTGCTGTCTCCTGCCCTCCCCCCTTGCTGTCTCCTGCCCTCCCCCCTTGCTGTCTCCTGCCCTCCCCCCTTGCTGTCTCCCGCTCTAACCCCCTTTGCTGTCTCCCGCTCTAACCCCCTTGCTGTCTCCCGCTCTAACCCCCCTTGCTGTCTCCCGCTCTCCCCCCTTGCTGTCTCCCGCTCTCCCCCCTTGCTGTCTCCCGCTCTCCCCCCTTGCTGTCTCCCGCTCTCCCCCCTTGCTGTCTCCCGCTCTCCCCCCTTGCTGTCTCCCGCTCTCCCCCCTTGCTGTCTCCCGCTCTCCCCCTTTGCTGTCTCCCGCTCTCCCCCCTTGCTGTCTCCCGCTCTCTCCCCCTCTCCCGCTCTCTCCCCCTCTCCCCCTCTGTCTCCCGCTCTCTCCCCCTCTGTCTCCCGCTCTCTCCCCCTCTGTCTCCCGCTCTCTCCCCCTCTACCCCTCTGTCTCCCGCTCTCTCCCCCTCTCCCGCTCTCTCCCCCTCTCCCCCTCTCTCCCCCTCTCCCCCTCTGTCTCCCGCTCTCTCCCCCTCTGTCTCCCGCTCTCTCCCCCTCTGTCTCCCGCTCTCTCCCCCTCTGTCTCCCGCTCTCTCTCCCTCTGTCTCCCGCTCTCTCTCCCTCTGTCTCCCGCTCTCTCTCCCTCTGTCTCCCGCTCTCTCCCCCTCTGTCTCCCGCTCTCTCCCCACTCTGTCTCCCGCTCTCTCCCCACTCTGTCTCCCGCTCTCTCCCCACTCTGTCTCCCGCTCTCTCCCCACTCTGTCTCCCGCTCTCTCCCCACTCTGTCTCCCGCTCTCTCCCCACTCTGTCTCCCGCTCTCTCCCCACTCTGTCTCCCGCTCTCTCCCCACTCTGTCTCCCGCTCTCTCCCCACTCTGTCTCCCGCTCTCTCCCCACTCTGTCTCCCGCTCTCTCCCCACTCTGTCTCCCGCTCTCTCCCCACTCTGTCTCCCGCTCTCTCCCCACTCTGTCTCCCGCTCTCTCCCCACTCTGTCTCCCGCTCTCTCCCCACTCTGTCTCCCGCTCTCTCCCCACTCTGTCTGCGCTCTCTCCCCACTGTCTTCCCACTCGCCCTCTGTCTCCCTGACAGGCTACTTGTAAAGGACAGAATATAAACATGGAAGGAAGTTGAATGCAGATGTGAGAGAAGATACTATATATAATTTAAAACTTTAAATGCCCTGAGAAGTGAACTTCCCAGATTATTTGAACTGCACAAAAAACCCTTGGCTTTTAATTATTTTTTGTATAGTTGTCTTGAGTAATGCAGTTTTACCACTGCTTTTGCAAGTTTTCATGGTGGTAGGTGAACCCCAAATGTCTCTGTCGAGGCCATGTTTTTCCAGCACACAACCAATGTATGAAACGTGTCCGAATTGTGTCATTAAATGCACTGTTGCGCCTAATTTTTAGGTCTCACCGGAGACTGCTTATGCACTGTTGCTAATGAGATTATTTTTTTCACTTACGGGGTTGGACCCTGCCTTTTACATACCATTGGTTGGATTCATCATTACTTATTTCTTCCCTTCCCTTTAGTCAGCCCTTCCTGGCTTCACTTCCTCCTCGTACGGGAGACCCTCCCCCGGAGCAAGGCCCAAATCCAGCTTCTTTGCCCAGTGTCCTTACACTGCTCCTGTCTTCGGAGCTACTTTTTTTCTTGTAGTTGCAAACCTCCATAAGAGCGCATGTGTTTACAGGCCATTCTCCTAAGCCCGCTTCCACCCCCCAGTTCTGCTCTGTGTTGCAGTTTTTCTTTTATATGACAGTTAATCAGCCCCAGGGCATTAGATCACTTTCCATGAGCACTGGGTTACATTACACAAGACACCAAAACGCTGACCTTTTGCCTGGGAGCCCAGAGTTGCCGCGTTCAGCCCGCCCTTGACCCTTGTGGGTTCCGACATTCCCTGCAGCTGCTTGCCGCACCCGCTTTGCGGGTGCCGCTTCACAGGTTGAGGCGAGGGGAAGGCGCTGATTGGGAGGAAGTCGCCAGGAGCATCCAACCGGCTGTTGTGGGAGAGCGCTAGCAGGGACTCAGAAGACCAGGAGTCCCTGCGCTGCACAGGTGTGCACGGCCGCCCCACAGCGAGACACGCCCACCACGCCTGCAACGCCCCCTATCTAACATCACGCCGGACGCTCAGCGGGACGCCGAGCGAAGCCCGAGCAAAGGGCGGGCTGTCTGTGGCAGTCTGTGGCAGTCTGTGGCAGTCTGTGGCAGTCTGTGGCAGTCTGTGGCAGTCAGGGGCTGACAGAGGCTGGGCCAGGTCCCTAACATCATCTACACTGGCCCTGAAAGGTACTGTGACATTGCCAGAGGGTAAAACCCCAACCATGTCTACTTGCTCTGGGAAACTGCTCAGAGCTGGGGGCGAAGGGGTTGGGGGGAATCCAACGATAGGAACTATGGATAGGTTTATAACCAGAGTAGAGGCAGTCATAGAGAAGGAGATCGCGATGACGGAACGTCGCCTCTCCGGGGATCTCCTACCAGCTAGACGATCCTCTCTTGGCTGCGGCACTCTACTCCACTTATACAATGTCACTCTGATGCTCTGCTCCACACGTGACACTCTACTTCACTCTACAACACTCTACTCCAGTCTGCGCCACTCTACTCCACTTAATACACCGTCACTACGCTCTGCTCCACTCTGACACTTTGCTCCAGACCGTGACACTCTACTTCACTCAATGCCACTCCACAACACACTACTCCAGTCTGCGACACTCTACTCAAGTCTTTGCCACCCTACTCCACAACATGCTACTCCAATTTACACCACATCAGTCTGTCAGAACTCTCTACTCTGACACATTCCGCTCTCACGCCCCCCGCTCTGCTCTGATGCCCCCCGCTCTGCTCTGACGCCCCCCGCTCTGCTCTGACGCCCCCCGCTCTGCTCTGACGCCCCCCGCTCTGCTCTGACGCCCCCCGCTCTGCTCTGACGCCCCCCGCTCTGCTCTGACGCCCCCCGCTCTGCTCTGACGCCCCCCGCTCTGCTCTGACGCCCCCCGCTCTGCTCTGACGCCCCCGCTCTGCTCTGACGCCCCCGCTCTGCTCTGACGCCCCCCCCCCGCTCTGACTGACTGAGGCCCCCCCCTCCCGCTCGGCTCTGACTGACTGAGGCCCCCCCTCCCGCTCGGCTCTTACTGACTGAGGCCCCCCCTCCCGCTCGGCTCTGACTGAGGCCCCCCCCGCTCGGTTCTGACTGAGGCCCCCCCCCCGCTCGGTTCTGACTGAGGCCCCCCCCGCTCGGTTCTGATTGATGCCCCCCGCTCGTCTCAACACTCTTCTCTGGTAGGCAACACTCTACTCTACTATCACTCTATTTTTTGCCATTCCAGGCCATTCCACAGTCTACAACACTATACCACACGCTATGCTACTTCACCCTACTCTATCCCACTCCACGCTATAACACTCTACTTTAGTCTATGCCACTCTCCTCCACACTACTCTTTCACTACACCGGTTTATGCCACTCTACGACACTCTTCTCCACCGTACGCCAGTCTACTATGACACTACTACACACCACACTACTCCACTCTACGCTACCTCACCGCACTCTATGCTGCTTCATGCTGCTCCACACCACTCTACTACAGCAGTTTACTCTGATACTGCACTCTACAACAGTCCACTCCATGGCATGCTATTGCACTCTATACCAGGACACTCCACTCTAGTGGAGGGGTGTGGCTCACTGGTTGGAGGCGGCAGACCCGGAAGCAGAGGACGGCCCGGGACCAGGGTTCGATTCCCGACGCGGCAGGGTCGTGGACCAGGGTCAGCGGACTCGATATTTCTCGCCTCGGTGCCTACTCTAATCAGGGGTTCCACTCGGCAACTCTGGGCATTAGCTTGCCTCATCTCCACAACGGCCCCCCTCAGACGCCGGGGATGCCTGGTCTCACCCTGGAGATACCCATTAAGGGACCATCTCACAGGGAAAGCCAGGACGGGTTCCCCAGCGGTCTACAGCGCCACAACGCCTCAGGGCAGCAGTGCGCTTTACAAGACACGTACATTTACATTTACTACGCCCTACTTCACCTTCACTCCACTACACTCTTCTCTGCTCCACTCTGATGCTTTACTCATCTCTACCACATGACTTTCCACTCTACTCCAGTCTAAGACGCTGCACTTCACTCCAAGATGCTGTGCTCTGCGGCGCTGTGCTCTGCGGCGCTGTGCCCTGCGATCTGCTATGCGGCGCTGTGCTCTGCTCCACTCTCCGACACTTTACTCCACTCAGGGCCACTAACTTTTAGCCGTGCTGAACAGCAGCCACGCCGGTGTACAACATGGTTAAAGCACATTGGGAAACCAATAGCTCTCGCATAGGCGAGACCTGCTGGTTTTGCCAATGCTTGTTTAAATTTGTCATGGGTTCGGATTTAATGAGGGCACCTTCCAAGGCACGGGCCATGGGGGTGTCTGTAGGGGCCCCCGTGCACCAGAGGTTGGCCTGTCCCCCTGTGGCAGACCCTCCCCGGCCCCGCTGAGAGGGAGGAATGGAGCAGCCCCCCTATCCTCTCACAGCCCTCCCCATCCTCTCGTAGCCCCCCCCCCCACATCCTCTCACTGCCCCCCTCCCTCCCCCCCCCCCCCCCCCCCCCCCCCGGGGCTCCGCAGCGCTTCACTTATCTCCTCTCGCACATCCTCTCCTGAGTCTCTTGGATGGGGGTGTCTGGGGGGTGGGGGGGCAGGAAGAGCCGGTGCTCCCGGGATCCTGTCCCAGCAGATGTTCCTCGTGATTTCCTGCCCCCCCCAGCCATGTGTTGATCTGGCCTCTCGAACCTTCGAGCTCTGACCCCTTACACGGGGGGGAGGGGGTCGGAGTTCTGGGAAGCGGCCCCCGGGGGCTCTGAGTTACTGTCACTTGTAGCTGTTTGACCTCCATCATCTGTCGGGTGGATTGTGAGCAGGAGTGCAGTGGTAGTCTCGGCTCCACGTGCAGCGCCGTGTGCTCCTGGGCACCGGACTCCAAAGTGAATGTTATCCATCGCCCGTTCATGCAACTCTTGCAGGTTTATGTTTACGGGTCTAGAGAGGGGGTGCTGTGCATCGGGACCCTTCTTAAGGGGCCGCCTGTGGGTCCTGCTCGGTTCTGACCTGTAGTAAAGTGAGACCCCGTGTGGCGAGGGTGCCAGTTACATCCAGTGCATGCCAGGGCACAACTTCAGGTATTATATTGTATTGTAATTGCATTTATATAGCGCTTACTACCCTGGGTTCTGAGACCCCAGCGGTCACTGCGTGTAGTAGGGGTCCCGCCCCCCCCCCCCCATGGGCTGGATTCTGAGACTCCAGCGGTCACTGCATGTAGTCACTGCGTGTAGTAGGGGTCCCCCCCCCATGGCCCTGGATTCTGAGACCCCAGCGGTCACTGCGTGTAGTAGGGGTCCCCCCCCCCATGGCCCTGGATTCTGAGACCCCAGCGCTCACTGCGTGTAGTTAGGGTCTCCCCATGGTCCTGGATTCTGAGACCCCAGCAGTCACTGCGTGTAGTAGGGGTCCCCCCCCCCCCCCATGGCCCTGGATTCTGAGACCCCAGCGGTCACTGCGTGTAGTAGGGGTCCCCCCCCATGGGTCTGGATTCTGAGACCTCAGCGGTCACTGCGTGTAGTAGGGGGCCCCCCATGGCCCTGGATTCTGAGACCCCAGCGGTCACTGCATGTAGTAGGGGGCCCCCCATGGCCCTGGATTCTGAGACCCCAGCGGTCACTGTGTGTAGTAGGGGTACCTCACATGGCCCTGGATTCTGAGACCCCAGCGGTCACTGCGTGTAGTAGGGGTCCCCCCCCCCCCATGGCCCTGGATTCTGAGACCCCAGCACTCACTGCGTGTAGTTAGGGTCTCCCCATGGTCCTGGATACTGAGACCCCAGCAGTCACTGCGTGTAGTAGGGCCCCCCCCCCCCATGGGGTCTGGATCCTGAGACCCCAGCGGTCACTGCGTGTAGTAGGGGTCCCCCCCCCATGGGTCTGGATCCTGAGACCCCAGCGGTCACTGCGTGTAGTCACTGCGTGTAGTAGGGGTCCCCCCCACCATAGCCATGGATTCTGAGACCCCAGCGGTCACTGCGTGTAGTAGGGGGCCCCCCATGGCCCTGGATTCTGAGACCCCAGCGGTCACTGCGTGTAGTAGGGGTCCCCCCCCCCATAGCCATGGATTCTGAGACCCCAGCGGTCACTGCGTGTAGTAGGGGGCCCCCCATGGGTCTGGATTCTGATACCCCAGCGGTCACTGCATGAAGTAGGGGTGTCCCCATGGCCCTGGATTCGGATACCCCAGCGGTCACTGCGTGAAGTAGGGGTGCCCCCCATGGCCCTGGATTCTGAGACCCCAGCGGTCACTGCGTGTAGTCACTGCGTGTAGTAGGGGTCCCCCCTCCATAGCCATGGATTCTGAGACCCCAGCGGTCACTGCGTGTAGTAGGGGGCCCCCCATGGCCCTGGATTCTGAGACCCCAGCGGTCACTGCGTGTAGTAGGGGTACCTCACATGGCCCTGGATTCTGAGACCCCAGTGGTCACTGCGTGTAGTAGGGGTCCCCCCCCATAGCTATGAATTCTGAGACCCCAGCGGTCACTGCGTGTAGTAGGGCCCCCCCCATGGCCCTGGATTCTGAGACTCCAGCGGTCACTGCGTGTAGTAGGGATACCTCACATGGCCCTGGATTCTGAGACCCCAGCGGTCACTGCGTGTAGTAGGGGTCCCCCCCCCATAGCCATGGATTCTGAGACCCCAGCGGTCACTGCGTGTAGTAGGGGTCCCCCCCCCATGGCCCTGGATTCTGAGACCACAGCGGGCACTGCGTGTAGTAGGGGTCCCCCCCCATATGGCCATGGATTCTGAGACCCCAGTGGTCACTACGTGTAGTAGGGGTCCCCCCCATGGCCCTGGATTCTGAGACCACAGCGGGCACTGCGTATAGTAAGGGTACCTCACATGGCCTTGGATTCTGAGACCCCAGCGGTCACTGCGTGTAGTAGGGGTCCCCCCCATTGCAATGATTTCTGAGACACCAGCGGTCACTGTGGGTAGCAGGGGTCCCCCCCCCCCATGGCCCTGGATTCTGAGACCCCAGTGGTCACTGCGGGTAGTAGGCCCCCCCCCATGGCCCTGGATTCTGAGACCCCAGCGGTCACTGCGTATAGTAGGGGTATCTCACATTGCCCTGGATTCTGAGAACCCAGCGGTCACTGCGTGTAGTAGGGGTCCCTCACATGGCCCTGGATTCTGAGGCCACAGCGGTCACTGCGTGTAGTAGGGGTCCCCCCCATAGCCATGGATTCTGAGACCCCAGCGGTCACTGCGTGTAGTAGGGGTCCCCCCCCATGGCCCTGGATTCTGAGACCACAGCAGGCACTGCGTGTAGTAGGGCCCCCCCCCCCTTGCCATGGATTCTGAGACCCCAGCGGTCACTGCATGTAGTAGGGGTCCCCCCCCATGGCCCTGGATTCTGAGACCACAGCGGGCACTGCGTATAGTAGGGGTACCTCACATGGCCTTGGATTCTGAGACCCCAGTGGTCACTGCGTGTAGTAGGGGTCCCCCATGGCCATGGATTCTGAGACACCAGCGGTCACTGTGGGTAGCAGGGGTTCCCCCCCCATGGCCCTGGATTCTGAGACCCCAGTGGTCACTGCGGATAGTAGCCCCCCCCCCCATGGCCCTGGATTCTGAGACCCCAGCGGTCACTGCAGGTAGTAGGGGTCCCCCCATGGCCCTGGGTTGTGAAACGCCTGTGGTCAAAGCTAGACGTAGTTCCCTGTCTCTTGTCATTGATGAGGGTGAACTGAGGTGGCGTGAGGTGAGGTTATATCCTTGACTCTGGTCTCTGATGAGAGTGAACAGAGGTGGGGCGAGGTTACCTCCTGGTCATGGATGAGGGTGAACAGAGGTGGGGCGAGGTTACCTCCTGGTCATGGATGAGGGTGAACAGAGGTGGGGCGAGGTTACCTCCTGGTCATGGATGAGGGTGAACAGAGGTGGGGCGAGGTTACCTCCTGGTCATTGATGAGGGTGAACAGAGGCAGAGTGGGGTTATATCCTTGACTCTGGTCTCTGAGGGTGAACAGAAGTGGCGTGAGGTGAGGTTAGCTCCTTGTCTCTGGTATTTGTTGAGGGTGAACAGAGGGGGGGGGGGCGAGGTTACCTCCTAGTTATTGATGAAGGGAACACCGGCGGAGTGAGGTTATATCCTTGACTCTCGTCTCTGATGAGGGTTGTTAGACCTGGCCCCATTGGTGTGGGTCCCCCTTCCATTTTTGCTGTTGCCTCATGTGTTTTGCTGGTGTTAGATGCTTTGGGCACTGTGCCACTGCTATTCAGTGCCACAGTGCAATTGCTCCCTATTATAAATTGATGTATGGATTAGTGATTCCATGTTTGGCTATTTTGGTTTACTTGTCAGACCCTAGTACAGTGCACTGAGTGTGCCAGGGCGTGGAATCCAAATGCTGCTGGTGGGCCTGCAGCAGTGGTTGTGCCACCCACAGAAGCAGCCTTGTAAAATGTGTCTAAGGTCTGCCATTGCAGAGCCTGCATGCAGTCTGGTACTGTCATGCTGACTGGGCAAGTGCACCCACTTGCCAGTCCCTAAACCTTCCCTTTTCTTCATATCAGTCACCCTATAGTAGGCCCAAGGGCAGGGTGCATTGTAAGCATCGGGTAGGACAAGCCCTGATGTGTGTGGCATGTCCTAATAGTGAATTACAGCCATTTTCGTTTTCCACTATTGCAAGGCTACCAGTTCTCCATAGGCCAGAATGGGCTGTTAGAATTGTTACATTTTAATATCCTAATGGGCTCAGAGAACATGGTGAAAATTCGATTTTAGTATGCCTGAACTCAGAATAATAAAATACATATTTTAGTTAAGTTTATTTTAATATTCTGTGTTTGCAAATACCACTTTTAGAAAGTAGGTATTTGCTTGCCTAACCATTCATACCTGCCTCTCCTAGGTTGTGTATTCCTATGTCTGATTTCAGTGAGTGACAGGGCTGGGGAATTCCAGGAGACAGGCTTAGTCACCCAGTGGTGAATAGAGAGATCTGCATCTAGATGGGAAGGAGGAGTGCACCTGAACTCGGAATAGGGCTGTGCCTGCCTTCCACAATGCTGGCTCCACCCCCTGGGGAGCGGCTGATGTCTCTGTCCTGCACACTGAAAGAAGAGAAGGAGTCCTGTCAACAAAGTGCTCCAGGACTGTCCTTGCCTTCCACAATGCCGCTCCACCTCCTGTGGGGCGTCTGAGGTTTCTGCTCTGCACTGTGAAAGGAAAGGAGAAGTCTGGTAAACCAAGTGTTCAGGAACTGGTTTGGACTAGGCAAAGGCCCCTCTCCCCTCAGAGAAAAAAGGATTTTTGGGTATCAATATTGGGACTCTGCTCCCAAGAAATTAGATCACTTTTGGACTACAAGAAGAAATCTTTACTGAGAGGAACCTGAAGAAACTGAGGAGAGACTATTCCCAAGCTGAAGTTTAGCTTGGGTGATTGGCCTGCAGTGGTTGCCTTACTGCCAAAGGAAGGAAAAAGGAACTTTGCGTACTTTTCTTTCAACTTGTGAAGGATCTCCAAGGGCTTGGAAAAGAGCTGGCTTCCTGCTGAAGTCTCAGGGACAACAGACTTCACCCCCCAGCTCCTCAGAGTTCTTTTGGAAGTGCCTGCTGCTATTTTGGGCCTTCTGAGGAACTGCGTGTCGCAAGGGGCTGGAAGCGCGACTCTACGAGAAGAAGCGTGTCGCTGTGCCTGCCATCGCAACTCTGGAGAAAGGAGGGTGTCGCCGCTGGAACTGTCGCACTGCACCGCATCTGAGAGAAGCGTGCCGCAACGAAGAGGAAGCGTGTCGCCGTCGCTGCTGCTGCCATCGCAACTCCGAAGAAGGAGGTTGTCGCCGCTGGAGCTGTCACACTGCACTGCATCAGGAGAAGAATCTCACAACGAGGTTGGAGCGTGTCGCCGTCGCTGTGCCTGCTGTCGCAACTCCGGAGAAGGAGGGTGTCGCTGCTGGAACTGTCGCACTGCACCGCATTGATCAAGAGCACCTCGCATCCCTGAGAAGCGCGCCGTCGTCGGAGCTGCTGCCGTCGCATCTTGGATGTCGCCGCTGTAGCTGTCGCATCGAGCTGAAGCTTCACCCATCGTGGGAGAAGAGCGTCGCCGCTGGAGCTGCTGCCGTCGCATCTTGAATGTCGCCTCTGTAGTCCACGCATCAGACCGAGAACTTCTTGCATCCCCGAGAAGCATGCCGCATCTGGAAGATCTTCACAGCTTTATTTCTTTGTATCTGAACTTTGCCGCATTTCCCATCGCTACAACATTGCTTGTCGTGGAAACGCAACGCAACCTAAGGTACATTGACGCAGAGTGTCGCATCTAAGAACTGAACTAAGCTTAATCTACCATCTTGAAGTAATCATAGTGTGTATTTTTGTCGTTTATGGTCTTGTGGTAACTCTATATAAAGTATACCTATTTTTTTATATAAAACCTGCGTGGTGTCCATTTGTAGTGTTCTCACTGAGTTACTGTATGTGGTCACAACTGCTTAACTTGCAACGCCTCTGAAATAAGCCTTGACTGCTCGCGCCACGCAACCTAGAGGGTGAGCAGGGGTTATTTTTGGTGTGTAATCCCCTTTTCCTGACTAGAGGAGAGGGTCTATATTTGTCACAAGTACCTATCTGTGCCAACTAGAGACCCCCAAATCTTACAAGGGTTAACAGAGGTAGGGTGAGTGTTGGACTTGGCCCTTCTGGCAGGTTCACCCCTAAACTTTTTGCTTTTAATTGTGACCTGGTGCTGGTTGTTTTTGGCTTCTGCGCACTTTACCACTGTGTCCCAGTGTAAAGTGCATGTGTGTTGTGAAATTGGCCTGCCCTCTCTTAGGAATGCATGGGGAATGTCAGTGTCCATGGTAGTTCCTGATGCGTGGGGAGTGCAAGCTCGAGTTTGGTATGTGCGGACTCGTGAAACTGAATGCTGCGCGATGTGTGCGGCGTTCATATGTCTAGTGTGGAAGTGCCACTTCTAGAAGTTGGCCTATTTTGTGTAGTAAAGGTGAATTCCCTCTCTGGCTTGTGATTGGCTGGAGCTGGCTGGTGCGCCTGGCTCCATAAGTCGGGATGGGTCTGCCCCGGTGGTGAGTGTAGAGATCTGTATATTGATGTGAGGGAGGGGTGCATCTGGGACTAGAATAGGGCTGGGCTTTCCCTACACAATGCTGGCTCCGCCCCCTGTGGTGCGTCTGATGACCCTAGCCTGGCCAGTGAATGGTGAGAGGGGCTGAGCCCAACAGAGACCTCCAAAACCAGCTGTGTCTGGTTTCCCCCACCCTGCAGACACAGACAAAGGATTTGTGTATAAAAAGGGGCTGTGACCCCTTGAAAAATGTTATTCCATTTCCTACCTTGAGGGGGACCTGCTGCTGCTGCTGGGCGCCAGGAGGACCGCCACTGGGGTCTGTCTCCCTGCCTGGAGGGCCCTGTGAGCTGGCCCCTGGGCCCAGCCTTTGCCCCCCCCCTGTCTTCATTTCTTTTTGGACTTTGTCCCTGGACCTGGGGGGACTTGGGTGGCCTGCCAGTGCCTGGGGAGTGCTGGCCTCCCCCTCAAAATAGCGCGTGGCGACGCTGGTGCGGCGATCCCTACCATGAATGATTCCCCGGCGTGGGGATCTCCCCCTTTTTGCTTATTCCAGAGCAGGTGCCCACCCTGCAGAATTGCCGCTATGCATTGCCTTTTAACGGGTGCCCACCCAGTTTTATTTATTTATTTTACGGTAGCCCACCCTGTATTGAGGACGAGAAAATCACCGCCACAGCCAGAGTCGTGATACATCCTCCCCCGCTGCCCAGCGCGACCCGGAAGTGCTACACCCTAAAACCGTAAGCTGACGGGAGCCCACCCCGCGCTCCGGTGCGAGCAAGAAGAGAAACTATGACGCCAGTGCCGGCTCAAGCAGGGCTCCCCTGAGGAACGGGAGAGCCCCGCCTGGCGCATGGTGAGTGGTGCCGGGAATCACCGGCAGAAGTCAGCCCGCACACAGCACAGACGCCGCCGCAGACACCGCAGGTGCCCCGAGGAGCGGGAGTTCCCGTGCAGCGACCAGCCGGTGAGTTAGGCCCAGAGCTTCTCCCGCATTTCTGGGCGGCCCCGTAGAGCAGCGGGCCGCCATGACACTTCCAGGGGCATTACTGTTTTAGAGCCCACGAGGCTCCACCTGCAAGGGGGCATTTTGGTATTTCCAGTCCCCCGAGCGGGACTCCAATGTAAGTGGCGGCATTGCTGTCCGAGCACACGAGGGCCCCGAGGGCCATTGGTTCAGAGTCCCCAGAGGGGGGACTCCAACGAAGGGGTCATTATTTTATTTCAGAGCCCACAAGAGGCTCAAACGTTAATCCCTACATTCGGGGGCATTTCCAAGGGTAGAGCGGCCCCGGTTGTCAGCGGGCCGCTCCCCCAGTTTGGCCGCATATTTGTTTAGAGTCACTAGGCTCCAGGTGGCATTGTTGTTCGAGCCCGAAAGTCTCCACCAGTTTGGGGCCATTTTGCATCTAGATCACACGAGGCTGCCACGTTGTTTTGGCCCCTTGCGCATCTTCTTTTGCTGCCTGCGCAGCCTGCCCTGACTTTGCTGGACACAGGGCGTTTCAGACCCTGAGAGGCCAAAGTGGCCTGGGGACAGTTCATGTGTTGTGCCCTTGCGTGGGGTACATGTTTATGCTTTGTGATCTTTTGCGCAAATGTGATACTTTCCTAATGTGATTTATGCAAATGGCTTATTGCCTACACCTCTAAATGTATGTTTATGCTTAGGAGGTTGTTTTTCCTAGTATAGGATCTACTAGTGAGTTCATGGTTCCCTGCGTGATATATGCCTAAGGTTGTTAGTATTGCGTAGGTGGCACTTACCTTTTACCAGTGGTTACTGGTTGTGTTCTACCCTTGTTATTTGGTGCTACAGTTATTATATGTGCTATGTGCAATGTGTTATTCCTAAAAAAAATGCTAATTTTACCAAGTGCTAGTTCTAAAAGTTCTTATTCCTGACAGTGGTCCATGTAGCCCTGTCCCGTGTACATAATCCCCTGTAAATTCTGCCCGTGCATATGGCACATTGTAAAGTGTGTGTTTATTATCTAATGTGTTTGGTGTAATACAAAGGCTATTTTTATATATAACATTGTGTGGAGTTTCCTTTGTGGTGGGCCTTGGGTGTTGTTGCTGGGTGCGCGCGCAAACGCTTTACATCTTGCCTCCGGGATAAGCCTGACTGCTCGTGCCAAGCTACCAAGGGGGTGAGCAGGGGTTATCTTGGCGGGTGACTTTCTTGCCCTGACGTAGAATGGTGGTTTCTGCCTGGCTTTGGCGCAAGCCTTAGCCAACCGGAAATTGCCATTTCTAACAGTGAGGTTGCCTCCTGGTCTCTGGTCAATATTGATGTTGAATAGAGGTGGCGGGAGGTGAGGTTACCTCCTGGTCATTGATGAGGTTGAACAGAGGTAGGGTGAGGTTACCTCCTGGTCATTGATGAGGGTGAACAGAGGTAGGGTGAGGTTACCTCCTGGTCATTGATGAGGGTGAACAGAGGTAGGGTGAGGTTACCTCCTGGTCTCTGGTCAATATTGACGTTGAACAGAGGTGGAGTGAGGCGAGGTTACCTCCTGGCCATTGATGAGGGAGAACAGAGGTGGGGCGAGGTTATATCCTTGACTCTGGTCTCTGATGAGGGTGAACATAGGTAGGGTGAGTTTACCTCCTGTTCTCTTGTCAATAATTACGTTGAACAGAGGTACGGTGGCGTTTCCTCCTCGTGTCTGGTCATTAATCAGGATGAACAGAGGTGGCGTGAGGCAAGGTTACCTCTTTGTCTCTTGTCTTTGAGGGTGAACAGAGGTAGGGTGAGGTTACCTCCTGGTCCCTTGTCTTTGAGGATGAACAGAGGTGGCGTGAGGTGAGGTTACCTCCTTGTCTTTGATCCTGGACGTTGAGCATGTTCATCTGAGGTCGCCCTCTCTCTTGTACCGCGTCATTGATAAGGTTGACCCGGTTTAACTCTGAGTTATGATCGGATGGAGCTCGCTTGGCGCACGTAGGTGCAAGAATATATTTCTGTCTCCCGGGTCATCATCTCGCGCCCTTTCTAGTCTGACCCCATGGGTCCTGGAGTCCACTGGACATCCGGTGTGCGGCACCGGCCAGTGCCCAGGCAGAGACCAGCGAAGAGGCATTCCACACAGCCTCTGACAAGAAACGAGACATCTCATTTGTATGGAATGTTTTTTAAGGCTGATGTTTCTCTTCACAGATAACGGAGTGTGATGCCGAGCACATTAAAGGGTTAACAGCCTCCAAGCAGACCTTGGCTACAATAAGCGTGAGGTTTTCAGCCACCTCAATGAAGGTAAGTTCAGTGCATCAGTTTGGGAGTTTGCCCAAAGACATGCAGATTTTGCCAAATGCTTCTGATGTCGTTGCTGATAGTGCACCTGTGTCGGCGCTGCTCGTCTCACCTGTGCTGCCGATCTGCGCACCTATGCTCCTCGGTGCACCTGTGTCGGCGCTGCTTGTCTCACCTGTGGTGGTGCTGCTGCTGCTCAGTGCACCTGTGCTCCTCGATGCACCTGGGTCGACGCTGCTTGCCTCACCTGTGCTGCTGCTTAGCGCATCTATGCTCCCTGGTGCACCTATGTTGGCGCAGCTTGCCTCACCTGTGCTGCTTCTCAGAGCACCTATGCTCCTGGGTGCACCTGCGTCTGTTCTGCTCTGCTCACCTGTGCTGCTGCTCTTTGCACCTGTGCTCCTCAGTGCAACTGTGTTGGCACTGCTTGCCTCACCTGTGCTGCTGCTCAGTGCACCTATACTCCCTGGTGCACCCGTGTTGATGCTGCTTGGCTCACCTGTGCTGCTGCTCAGCGCATCTATGCTCCTCGGTGCACCTGTGTCGGCACTGCTTGGCTCACCTGTACTGCTGCTGCTCAGCGCACCTGTACTCCTCAGTACACCTGTGTCTGCGCTGCTTGGCTCACCTGTGCTGCTGCTCGTTGCACATATGCTCCTTAGTGCACCGGTGTTGGCACTGCTTGCCTCACCTGTGCTGCTGCTCAGTGCACCTATACTCCCTGGTGCCCCCGAGTTGATGCTGCTTGGCTCACATGTGCTGCTGCTCAGCGCATCTATGTTCCTTGGCTCACCTGTGCTGCTGCTGCTCAGCGCACCTGTACTCCTTAGTGCACCTGTGTTGGCACTGCTTGGCTCGCCTGTGCTGCTGCTCAGTGCATCTATACTCCCTGGTGCACCCGAGTTGATGCTGCTTGGCTCACATGTGCTGCTGCTCAGCGCATCTATGTTCCTTGGCTCACCTGTGCTGCTGCTGCTCAGCGCACCTGTACTCCTTAGTGCACCTGTGTTGGCACTGCTTGGCTCGCCTGTGCTGCTGCTCAGTGCATCTATACTCCCTGGTGCACCCGAGTTGATGCTGCTTGGCTCACCTGTGCTGCTTCTCAGAGCACCTATGCTCCTTGGTGCACCTGTGCTGGTGCTGCTTGGCTCACCTGTGCTGCTGCTGCTCAGCGCACCTGTACTCCTCAGTGCACCGGTGTTGGCACTGCTTGGCTCGCCTGTGCTGCTCAGCTCACCTGTTCTATTGCTATTAGCTCACCAGAGTGCTGCTCGTCTCACCTGTACCGCTGCCCCTCAGTGCACTTGTGCCCGTGATGCTTGATTCACCTGTGCCGCCGCTGCTGCTTGGCTCAACTGTGCTGCTCGGCGCACCCATGTCGCTATCGCTCTGGACACGTGCCGCTTTGCTCACCTGTGTTGCTGCCGCGTGACGCATCTGTGCCAGTGCTGCTTGGCTCGCTTTGGTGCACCTGTGCCGCTGGGTGCACCTGTGCTGCTTTGCTCACCTGTGCTGCTTTAATCACCTGTGACATTGCTGCGTGACGCATCTGTGCCGGTGCTGCTTGACTCACTTTGGTGCACCTGTGCTGCTCTGCACACCTCTGCTGTTGCTGCTCTGCCCACCTATGCCACTGGTAGCTCCTGTGCTGCTTTGCTCACCTGTGCTGTTGCCGCTCTGCGCACCTGTGCCGCTGGGTACACCTGTGCTGCTTTGCTAATCTGTAAAAAGAACAATTGATGGACGGAATGCAGAACAATGTCAAACGCTCCCCTCCAGTCAGAGATCTTGGCCTAAATCCATCATTTTCTTGCTTACCACGACACCCCAGTTTAAAACCAGCCATTTACAAATCAGTCTGACCCTGTGCCTCATGGGAACAGTCCAGCCTGAACTGCCAAGCCTGGTCCTCCCTGGACCGGAAACAAGCCTCCTGGGACCGGTTTCTGGGTTTCACCCCTCTTCAGCCAGGATAGCTTGACTCCAGTGGCATGCAGAGCACAGGACTCCCGTCTGAGCATACCCGTCCCACTCGGGGTGACGCATGCATGCTTGGCTCACCTGTGCCGCTTGACACACCTGTGTTGTCCTGGAATAACTTTCCTGAGCTGTCATAGCACAGGACAGATGGCCCATTTCAAGTATTTTCCAATGGATACATGCCATACAACCATGCACCACGTTTATATGCTAATCTGGAGGCACAATAATGGATGTGCATTTTATTGAATGCCTTTCAACATGTATCATTTGTCCACTATTCGGTTCTTGACAGAATATATCTGTGGGGCATAAAATGTGCCCGATTTGGGTGACCACTGAGCATCCATCAGAATTGAGCAGGTGTCCCTTTGGGCACCCTCCCTCCTCCGCTCGCTGGGCTCCACCTGGTGAAGACCTTGTTTCCAGCAGCCGAGTCCCAGCCGGGGTGATGTTGGTGGGGGCCCGTCCTTGAGGGCCCACGTTTCACCATAGAACAGACGCTCACACCGCATCCAAGGGTCTTCCTCGCCAGGGCATGTCCTCCAGTGTTGGGCTGCTTTTGTTTTCCAGGCTCAGCTCCACCACGCATGGAATAAAGGCCAGTGCCCCCCACCCCTAAGGACACCGGGAGGGTCTCCCGCCCCCTTGGGTCAATGAATGGCTGGCCGGGCTGTCATGAAGGGCTGGCCCCCAGGTGCACTGAAAGTGCCCCCATCATGTCTGCAGAAGCACTCCAGCGAAGACTCCCAGCCGTATGGGAGGGTGGACCCCCACAGGGAGGGTGAGTCCTTCCACAGGTGATTGAAGCCGGGCGAGAACACAGCCAGGTGTCTCCGGATTACACCCGGGATTAGATTACTTGTTTCTGGATTGTATGTGGATTTAAAATCCCACTGATCACCGATGAGGCAATCAGACCTGATACCTCAAAGTCCAAAGAGCGATCAATGTCTACACAACTTTAGTTTGATCCGGGCGTCCGCCAAGGTTATTGAACTGCATCATTTCAACAAATTCAATTAGTTTTGTAGAGTTCCATTGATCCAACTGATTGACTGTTTATAACCTATAACTTTAATTTGTAAATTGATAATTGACCAAGCCTACCTCCGCTGTGCATTTGTTTCCGCCCTGACAGGACATCCTGGTGCCCGAAGCTCTGGAGTTTGACCAATGGGAGCCCGAGGGGATGTCTGTGGACCTTCCAGTGGCTGCTGTGGTCCCGCGGTGGAGCGCCCTGACCACGCTGGACCTGAGCCACAACCGCATCTCCCACATCGACGATTCCTTGGTAAAGACTTCACTCTTCTAAAACTCCGTCTCCTATTTTGATAACACCGCTCTGTTTGTTTATAGATCATTCATTGATTCAGACTCTGTTTCTGTTCATTGTAAAATTATTTTACTGCTCCCAAGTTCATCTTGTTTTGGGTTTTCTTCATATTTTGATTCGATTATAAGGAAGTTGGATATAAAATAAAGTATATCTTGCTTCCAGTCTCACAAGATCGCACCTGTAGAATCAAGAGCAGAAAGAATAGTGTTTATATACTTTTTCAATTCCAACAATTTATTAACAACATTTCTAAAAATCTGTTATTTTACACATAATAGTTGGAAGTTCAAATAAAGCCTACACAGTTATTTCACAACCGACTTGCTTGAAATTGTGGAACATTTCAAGCCCCTACTATAAACTATCTGGGGCAGGAAGAACATTGACACTTACCTGATGATGTAACTGCAGGATGCTGCTCCTGGGGCAGCCCCAGCTGGGTTCAAGCCAAAACCTTCAGAGCACGCTGCAGGGTGGCGTTGACCTGGGGTTCACAGGGCGAGCGCCAGCCCTGTAGGAGTCCACCCCACACACCTCCGTGGTATCCTCTTAACTCTGTATCTACACTCCAAAATGTTAGTTAAATATACATCAACCATGAGCGACAAATGACACTGCGAACAACCTTCAAAGTTTTCATCCTAGTCCACGTGTGACCTCACTGTGCCTTTGCGTTGCATGATGGGCCTCCTCTGTTGGCACTCAGTCGCGAGAGGTCCTGACCATGAGATGGCGTCGCTTCCAGGACCTTCATCGTCATGAGACTCTCTATCGCTGCAGTCGTTCTTTTGTTACTGCTTTCTGCTCTTGATGATGCCTCCTGGTTATCTGCCCAGTCCCTTCCTTCAAGTCCATCACATCTGTACGAGCACAGGGTACAAGCGAGGGGCCCCTCCCATCCAAAAGTGATGGGGGGGGGGGCAGCAGTTCATTCATATTTGACTAAAACTTGGGATCCATTTGGAGGGTTGATGTACGTCTGAAGGCGAAGAGTAGCTCCTTGCACTGTCAGACCCACGGGTACCACCACTAAGCGCTACAGTGTCCCCTCTACGACTGTTGCATCAAGGTGGCCTCTCTTGCGACTCTGCGGGTCTCTGGTCTGTGTCTGGTGGATCAGTTGTCTAATGCATCCACTGCAGGGGCCTGTGTTCGTCCTCATGGTCACAGGTTCAAATCCCGGCGGGTCCACTCAGCCTTTCATCCATCTGAGGTCGATAAAATGAGTACCATTGAGTTGGGTAACAATAAACATCTGTTTTTCAGCACCAAGATGCCCCGTCAGGGGTGAGCGTGCGCTTTACAAATACACATGTTATGTTCTTCCCTGAATTGCGTAATCAAAGCATGGAGGTTGGTGTCCCAAAGACCAGTCGCACGTCTTCTGCAAATCTTGTAGGTGAAGGTTCTACCAGGAGGCCTCCCAGAGCCCCTGCGTTACACAAGGACACGTATTTGATTTCACAAATGGTCAGTTGCAAGTAGGCTCTGTACATAGGATCTTGTAACGCGCTATGCCGCCCCTACGAAGCACTCTGGCTGGTGTAATTTCTAATTTCTAATTTAAAACATTTATAAAGCGCAGCGTGCACCGAACGGTTTCTTGGCGCTAGTGGAGGGGATTAGCTACAGAGATGAAAGTGGAGCCCGGGATTGAGGCCGGGGAAGGAGGATTACACTGGGAATGCCTGTTTCAAAAGAAACGTTTTTAGATCCTTACGAAAGGATACATAGTGGGTAGACGCACGTAGGTGGTCTGGAAGGGAGTTCCAGAAAGTGGGGGCCAAGGTGGAAAAGTTGGACCCACCCCACTTTTTGCGTCTGAAGCGTGGGATTTGGAGGAGGGACTTGGAGGAGGAACGAAGTTGTCTAGAGGGAACGTATTCTTTTATTAGTGAGGAGATGAAAGCGGGTGCGGTGCCTTGACGAGCCTGGAAAACCATGCAGGCGGTTTTGAACAGAGAACGTTCCTTGATCGGGAGCCAATGAAGCTCCCTGAGGAGGGGTGTGGAGTGGTGGTAGCGTGGGAGACCAAAAACCAGCCGGGCGGCTTGGTTTTGGACCACCTGTAGCCTCCTTAGACTGTATGCTGGTATGCCGTTGTAGAGAGCGTTGGCATAGTCCAGCCGTGATATCACTAGGGCGGCCATGATCATTTTGAGTGCCTGGGGGGAGAAGAAGCGAGCGACAGTGCGGATAGTTCGGAGGGTGAGGAAGCAGGAGGAGACTACGGAGCTGATTTGAGAGTGGAGGGTAAGCTGATTATTCATTTTAACCCCCAGTGTTTTGACCGTGGTAGAAGGAGTGGGGGCGGGACCAAGGGTGGGGGGCCAGAAGAGAGAGTTCCAGGGACTGGAAGAACCTCCGGTAAGAACCAACTCGGTTTTGTCCGGATTCAACTTGAGATGGTTGTGGTTCATCCAGTCCCTGATAAATGTCATGGTGTGCTGGAAGCTGGAAACAGAGAGGGGAGAAGAGGATAGGTCAAATATGAGCTGGAGGTCATCCGCGTAGTTAAACACGGTGACCTCCAGCTGTTGAAGAGTGAAGATGAGGGGGAAGATGTAAAGATTGAATAGTAGGGGGGACAAGGAAGAACCCTGGGGGACACCACACGTGACGGGGAGTGGGGTGGTTGTAAAATCTCCGAGCCGGACCGCCTGAGTGCGGTCCCTCAGGAAGGAGGAAAGCCACACCTGGGCTGCTCCCTCAATTCCAGCCGCCTTGACACGGGACAGTAAGATGGTATGGTCTACCGCATGGGTACTCACAAACTTTCTCTCGGGGGCCAAATTTACAGTGTGGTTTGTGGCCGAGGGCCGCACTGGTGGGGGCGGGGTCAGAGGGGGAGGGGGCGGGGCTAAAGCAAAACGAAAACTTGTGACCATGAGGTTGCACACAGGTCCCTGCAGCAGATGCCTTCATCCACTGAGCTACCAGACCCAGCATACATACATCTCTCTCCCTCCTGCCCTCCCTCTCCATCTCTCTCTCCCTCCTGCCCTCTCTCTCCCTCCTGCCCTCTCTCTCCCTCCTGCCCTCTCTCTCCCTCCTGCCCTCCCTCTCCCTCCTCCCTCTCCCTCCTGCCCTCCCTCTCCCTCCTGCCCTCTCTCTCCCTCTCCATCTCTCTCTCCCTCCTGCCCTCTCTCCCTCCTGCCCTCTCTCTCCCTCCTGCCCTCTCTCGCCCTCCTGCCCTCTCTCTCCCTCCTGCCCTCCCTCTCCCTCCTCCCTCTCCCTCCTGCCCTCCCTCTCCCTCCTGCCCTCTCTCTCCCTCTCCATCTCTCTCTCCCTCCTGCCCTCTCTCCACCCTGCCATCCCTCTCCCTCCTGCCCTCCCTCTCCATCTCTCTTTCCCTCCTGCCCTCCCTCTCCCTCCTTCCCTCCCTCTCCCTCCTGCCCTCTCTCTCCATCTCTCTCTCCCTCCTGCCCTCCCTTTCCTCCTGCCCTCTCTCTCGATCTCTCTCCCTCCTGCCCTCTCTCTCCCTCTCCATCTCTCTCCCTCCTGCCCTCCCTCTCCATCTCTCTCTCCCTCCTGCCCTCTCTCTCCCTCTCCATCTCTCTCTCCCTCCTGCCCTCCCTCTCCCTCCTGCCCTCCCTCTCCCTCCTGCCCTCTCTCTCCCTCCTGCCCTCTTTTGATCTCTCTCCCTCCTGCCCTCTCTCTCCCTCTCCATCTCTCTCTCCCTCCTGCCCTCTCTCTCCCTCCTGCCCTCCCTCTCCCTCCTGCCCTCCCTCTCCCTCCTGCCTCCCTCTCCCTCCTGCCCTCTCTCTCCCTCTCCATCTCTCTCTCCCTCCTGCCCTCCCTCTCCCTCCTGCCCTCCCTCTCCCTCCTGCCCTCTCTCTCCCTCCTGCCCTCTTTTGATCTCTCTCCCTCCTGCCCTCTCTCTCCCTCTCCATCTCTCTCTCCCTCCTGCCCTCTCTCTCCCTCCTGCCCTCCCTCTCCCTCCTGCCCTCTCTCTCCCTCTCCATCTCTCTCTCCCTCCTGCCCTCCCTCTCGATCTCGCTCTCTCCCTCCTGCCCTCCCTCTCGATCTAGCTCTCTCCCTCCTGCCCTCCCTCTCGATCTCTCTAACTTAGAGAATGGATCTGATTTTCTGATAATCAGACCAACTTGTAAAGCATATTATAATTATAGGACCAATAGTAAAACCAACAAGACCTATTAGCTATGCCAATGCTTGCTTTAAATTGCTGACCCTCTGTACATGCCTGTGTACATGTACCCCCATGCAAGCAGTGACTGTTCCCTGGGACATACTTCTTTTACTCCTCGCCTAGCCCCTCATTCCTTCTACAGCGCCCTGAAGCCCGGACGGCAGGAGGCTGTGCGCTACAAAAAATATATATAAATAAACATGCCCCAGCACAGAGTGGTGCAGACAAACATGGGTTTATTCTTCGCTTTGCAGCCCTTGAACCCAGAGCAGTTACCCAGATATCAGCCGAGAGCAAGGTACCGCAGCGAAGCATAAAACTTCCAGCGCCTTTGGGAATGTTTGCAGAGGACGTCACAGACCCGTGCCATTAGGCACAGTGTATGTTGCACATATGTCTATGCACCACTAAAAAGTGAAAGTTGTAGACACTCGTGTAAGTCAGTGAATAAGTGTGAGCGCCTAATCACACGTGCAGTTTAAGAGCTCTTTAGCATCCTCGGAATCTTCCATTGTTTAAGTGGGTTCCTCCCTCAGCACACTTAAGTTACAAGAGGTGCAGTCTTAACTCGGAAGAAGCCCCGATTTTATCATTCCCAGGGGGGGGGGGTAAGAGGAGTGGCCAGGATGGGGCAGGCTCACAGCACACGTCACTACCCCAAGGTACCAGCTGATGTTTATTGCACACAGCTCCGTGACAATTGAGATAAAGAGGACAGAGCCTGAAGGAGGGTGTGCTCGGGCACATTAATAACCCTGGGAGCCAATGGCGAGGAGGCGGGGTGCACGCGGCGCGACAATGGCAGGCTCTGCATTTGAATAGTTCTCAATGGCCTCTCTTCAGGAGTCAGGACTGGCATTCTGTCGCCTCGGCTGCAGACTAGGCAGAACTCGCGGCTTTCTCCTGCTAGCTGTCTCTCCTGGACGTAGAAATCAAGGCGCACTTCGAATTTCCGATGACGTGGCGGGTCTCTCTGGTGTGGGCATCTCTGCCCACGCAACACCCAGTGCAGAACGGAATGATGCAAAGTGAGACACAATCACAGCCAGCAGTACACTAAGGGGGAGGGCGGCTCTGTGCAAGAATGAGTGTGTCCTCTGTGTCAACACTACGCTTTCACACATCTCAGCAGTAATGCTCTTCTAGGGGCGCCCGGCCCCACAGAGCAGAGGCTTTGTCATGTTTCACCTCTTAGTGCCCCTGCATCTCCCCTCTGCTCTGTGGGGGCCGGGGGAGCAGTGATTATCAGTCTCCGAGTCCTCTCAGTCAAGCGCTGCTGCGGCGGCGTTTTCTAACACTAATACATATTTTTTTAAAGCCCAGGTACGATTGTCGGCAAGGTCCGCGGGCCGCCAAGGAAGGCTTGCCGGGCCGCCACCGGCCCGCGGGCCGTACTATGAGTACCCCTGGTCTACCGTGTCAAATGCGGCCGAGAGATCGAGGGGTACCAGGGCCTGGTGTTTATGATCCATGCTCTTCCTGAGGTTGTCCAGGACTGATACCACGACTGATTCAGTCGAGTGCCTAGGTCGAAAGCCAGCCTGGCGGGAAGCCAATCCCCCATTGGCCTCTACATGGGTGCTGAGTACCATGGTGACATAGCGTTCCAGCACCTTGCCCAAGTAGGGCAGCAGGGAGATGGGGCGGTAGTTGGCTGAGATGGATGGGTCAGCGCCAGGCTTTTTTAGGATGGGCACTATGGTGGCTGATTTGAGTGTAGGGGTCACTACTCCCTGCGCTAGGGAGCTGTTAAGGAAGGTAATGGGGAGTTCAGGACAAGAGGAGTAGATTCGTTGGAGAATTCACGCCGGACAGATGTCTGCCGGAGAACCTGACTTTACTTTGGGGAGTAAGTCCAGGAATACCTCTTCAGTGAGGGGGGGATGGAGGTGAGAAGGTTTTGAACAGTAGGAGGAGAAGGGTCGACATAGGCTGATGAGGGGGGGGGGGGGATGTTGGCTTTAATGGTGGTGATCCTATCAAGGAAGTAAGTGTTTAGTTGATTACAAAGAGGCTGGGATGGGGGGATTTGAGGTGAAGCCCTGTCGGAGTAAGCCAAGTCCTGCACTATGCCGAAGATCTCCCTAGGTTTGTTTTCGGCAGACATAATTTTTGTTGAGAAATAAGAGGTTTTGGCGGCAAGAATTGCGATCTTGTAGTCGGCGAGTGATTTCAGATAAAGGGATTTGAGTGAGGGACAGTAATTTTTCCTCCAGTGCCTTTCTGCCTGTCGAGCGGACAGTTTTAGTTCTTTTAGGTGGTCATTGAACCACCTGTTAGACTCCTTTGGTCGCCGGACAGAGATGCGACGCAGGGGAGCCACTGAGTCACAGCCTCTAGCCAACCAGGTGTTAATAGTGTTGGCTTGGGAGTCGGACGAGAGACCAGAGAGAGACTGGGTAGAATTCTGAAGGTGAGACGTAAGGGTGGGAAAGTCAACTCTATTCCAATTCCGCGCCCAGGTGTTTTTAGCGTGGGGGACTTTGGATATCGGGTTGAGAGAGACGGAGAAGGAAATAAGGGCATGGTCGGACCAAGGACAGGGGGAGACCGTCACCGGGGAAACTGGAAGATTAAGAGACCAAACCTGGTCAAGAGTGTGACCACGAGAGTGAGTGGGGACAGAGATGTGTGGTATAAAATTTAAAGATGTGAGAGTCTCTGTGAATTCTTTCGAGGCTGTACACTCAGAAGGGTCCGAGGGCCAGTAGTTGAAATCCCCTAGTACCAAGACCGAGGCATAATTGACCACCATGTTGGCCAGTAGGTCTTGAAAAGCCGGCAAGAACAGAGGCAAAGACTGGGGAGGACGGTACATTAGGAGACAGGTGATAGGAGGGGAGAGGGCGAGGGAGCGAACAGTGAGGAATTCAGTGGGGGGGATAGGGGGAGAGGGGATGGGTTGAAAATTTAGTTCCGACCGAACAATAATCGTCACTCCACCGCCAACCCTAACTGCTGGACAGTCAGCGCGTAAGGCCACATAGGAGGGGGGGAGGGTGGCCAAGAGAACGGGCAGGGAAGAGTCACAGAACCAGGTTTCGGTCAAGAGCAGTAAGTCAGGCTTCTCAGAATCAAGCAAGACGAAGAGCTCATGATGGTGCTTGACCGCTGACCTGGTGTTAAGCAAGAGGATGGATAGTGACGGAGTAGGAGGGGAAGGGTCGGGTGGGAGAGGGCATTGCGGGGAACAGACGGGCGGAGAGAACGGCAGAGTAGGAGTGGGAGAGGGTGCAATCCCTAGTGAAATAATATGCCTGCGGACAGAGTCCAAGAGTGGCCAGTGGCCCTGGAGGGTTATAAGCTCCTCAGAGGAGAAAGAGATGAAATTGGCATGGGGTCGTGCTCCTAGCCCCGTCCGGCTGCGGACGGGCGCAGACGGGCTTACCTTAGGCGCGCCTTCGGCGCGCAAACGTCGCGCCCGCTGCGCTCGTCCGCTGCGCTTCCTACCAAGACACATGCTACACATGGTGTAGTGCCCTTTGAATAATAAACCCAGCTCATGCCTGGCCACGTCTCGGGCTTCAGGGACAGCTTTGCTCCATTAGTCTGGTAGTTTAGTCTGAATAAGTCTGCAGCAGGTATGTCTCTTCATCCCAAGGTGTACAATAGGTCTTAGATGTGTTTGTTTGGGTCGGACGCTGTGAGGAGGGTCCGTCTGTCTGTCTGTCTTTGGTGATGTCCAAATAAATCAGATGCAGGAACATGCACAGCAATCCTGCTGGTTGAGTCTCAACTACACATCTCACCCCTGAAAACACACACACTCGCCCGCTCTACTTTATTATTCCATTTATTATGTCCAAGGATCATCCCTAGTCGGGCTTCTTGATGGCCCTTCCCCCACCTGCTCCATTTCCAGGTTCTCTGTCACACCTCATGCCGGGGAACTAGGAAGATGGGTTGCACATTTCAAGCTGAGACCCAGGAGGGGGCTCTGCCGTGGCTGCGCCTTCTCTCAAGGTCCCCTGCTCTGCTCCCAAGGGTCCCAGACAGACCAGATTGCAAGTTCAGGGTTTTACCACCGGCCCCTCCCAGGAGCCCATTGAGTGTTTGAGGGCTTCACACGCGTGTGAGGGCGAAGAAGCTCTGTGTAACTTCTGCACTACTAGTAGTTACCCAGAGTAAGGTCCCGCTCATGGCCTACATTAGCACCTCCCTTGCTGCCACACCCAACACAGGAGGAGACTGCACTCTTGGACTAGAGCGATGAATCCGTGTGGTTCCTGTGTACATCGATGGCGCCATCCAGGTACAAGCCTTGGGTCTAGACTCTTGCACCATTGGGAACTACAAGGGTCTCTCATGGCAGGATGTAGTGTCTACATACCCTCTGTTTGTGTTTTTTAAGACACTGGCATATTGATTAATTACCCGAAAAGATATTAAAGGTTGTACTAGAAGATCAAATCCATCTACACGTATCCCAACATCTGTTTCGCTCTGAGCCTTGAACAGTATTTCTGCTTTCTCTACAGAGGCTGACTCCGAGAATCGAGTTCCTTGACCTGAGCCACAATGAAATCTCATTAATCGACAACCTACAGGTGAGCGCCCTCCTCGTCTCTTCACTGTGAGTTGAATTAAATCTAGCATTTATACTCTCTGAACGCCTCCCTTTGTTTCACTGCGAACATGTAAGTAATGCAAACTGAACTCAACAATGTTTACCCTGGAAAGTGTGGGATTACTATTCATCAGAAAAATATCACATAAGGGACGAGGGATTCTGTAGCTAATGCTCTTCAGTCCAGGCGGCACAATGTCACAAACCAGCGACGCTCTTTCCCAGCACAGCCACAGTCTGCAAATTACAATAAATAATTTAGGGATATACATACAAAGCATTATTGCAGTCTGATACGGCCATTTCCAACTGCAAAAATGCGTTTCCATATCTGCAAAACAGGAATTGAGAAACGGTGATGGTTACCGAATTGCAATTTGTATTTGCGATTCGGTATTTCGAAGGAGCGTGTTTAGGGCGTCCTTTCCAAATACTGAATCTGAATGGGATGTATGAAAGTTTTGCAACTGAATTGCGGTCGAAAAACATAATTTTTTTTACCGACTCCTTGAAGGAGGTGGTAACCCATTTACAAATAGGAAGGGGTCCCCAGGGGATACATTTCGCTTTGAGAATGCGTAACAAATATTTTTTAAGAGCCTACGCTTAAAAAATGAAACTGCAAACGTTCCTTTTTTTCATTATAAATGCAGCCCATTATCCATTAAGGAAACAGGGCTGCATAAAAAAAAGTTGAATTAAACAGCAATCCCAGACATGGCGGTCCGATGACCCGCAGCCGACCCCCACCCTGTGGTGCCTGTGACTTGTAATGCGTGGGAAACTGCGACCGACCTGACTAATATGCATGAGATGGGTCTACTTGCGACAGACTAGGAATCGCTAACGAAACCCAAAAGAGTTTCATACATGAGGAATACTGATTTCCTAATTTCGGTCCGAATGTTGGTACATCGGACCCCAAGTGCTGTTCTCTGTTCTTTGTATTTATTATGGATCAATTATACCGGACAAGTCTAGTTTCTAAGCTCAATCCAGCGAGATCAACAAGGAGAGGAAAGCCGATCCCAACGGTGGATCAAGAGCGTCTCGAACTGCAACGAAACACAAACCTACACCCATGAAAGGCCGACAGCTGCTGAATAAACCTGCAGTTTCCAAGAAATAGAACGGTTATGGCCATGGGGAAGGAATTCTGAATTTTGGCCAATGTGTGGTTGGTTTCAGTTATCTAGTTTTGCTTATCCTTACATCAGTTTTTCCAGGTTTCCTGCCATAGAACTACACATGGGTTTGCAGACTCCACAATTCTTCAGACCCCTTTCACTCCGCCTTCTTTTATCGCCTGCTGGCCGCAGTTTTCAAACAGATCCATCTGTTTTGTTACATCTGGACTGCTGAGCTTGTTTTTAAAGCGCACTCCGTTTTATTGTTGCATCTCTTTCTGCAGTGAGGGTCAGTGAGTCACAACAGAGTTCTTGTGTATGTCCCCCCCCCTGGAACGTAGCCTCTGTGCAGCCCTCCTTTTGATTGGCTGACTTGCACCTTTCCACCCTTCACTTCTAGAGAACCACTTTTTCTTTGCAGTTCAGCACCCACCGAGAGGGCATGTGTTTTCCAGCTCTCTCTACCTGGTATACTTCACCCACTGCCAAGTATATCCAGTCCCTCCCCTGCTCTGAGTGTTGCGGCCTCCCTCGTGCGCGGTCCTTTCTCTCCTGCCTTTCTACTGCACTAGTTAAATTAAATTTAAGGGCATATTCATGTTATTGTTGAGGATGCGGAGATGCGGGCCTGTGACTTTGTATTTGAGACTTGTGTGCGTTTATGATCGAGCAGACTTATTGAATACGCGTTTTTTTCCTCTTGCAGTGTGTGTGACCCCTGAGCAGAAGGGGCTCCTCTTGCAGTGTGTGTGACCCCTGAGCAGAAGGGGCTCCTCTTGCAGTGTGTGTGACCCCTGAGCAGAAGGGGCTCCTCTTGCAGTGTGTGACCCCTGAGCAGAAGGGCTCCTCTTGCAGTGTGTGACCCCTGAGCAGAAGGTGCTCCTCTTGCAGTGTGTGTGACCCCTGAGCAGAAGGGGCTCCTCTTGCAGTGTGTGTGACCCCTGAGCAGAAGGGGCTCCTCTTGCAGTGTGTGTGACCCCTGAGCAGAAGGGGCTCCTCTTGCAGTGTGTGACCCCTGAGCAGAAGGGCTCCTCTTGCAGTGTGTGTGACCCCTGAGCAGAAGGGGCTCCTCTTGCAGTGTGTGTGACCCCTGAGCAGAAGGTGCTCCTCTTGCAGTGTGTGACCCCTGAGCAGAAGGGGCTCCTCTTGCAGTGTGTGACCCCTGAGCAGAAGGGCTCCTCTTGCAGTGTGTGTGACCCCTGAGCAGAAGGGGCTCCTCTTGCAGTGTGTGTGACCCCTGAGCAGAAGGGGCTCCTCTTGCAGTGTGTGACCCCTGAGCAGAAGGGCTCCTCTTGCAGTGTGTGTGACCCCTGAGCAGAAGGGGCTCCTCTTGCAGTGTGTGTGACCCCTGAGCAGAAGGTGCTCCTCTTGCAGTGTGTGACCCCTGAGCAGAAGGGGCTCCTCTTGCAGTGTGTGTGACCCCTGAGCAAAAGGGGCTCCTCTTGCAGTGTGTGTGACCCCTGAGCAGAAGGGGCTCCTCTTTCAGTGTGTGTGACCCCTGAGCAGAAGGGCCTCCTCTTGCAGTGTGTGACCCCTGAGCAGAAGGGGCTCCTCTTGCAGTGTGTGTGACCCCTGAGCAGAAGGGGCTCCTCTTGCAGTGTGTGTGACCCCTGAGCAGGAGGGGCTCCTCTTGCAGTGTGTGTGACCCCTGAGCAGAAGGTGCTCCTCTTGCAGTGTGTGTGACCCCTGAGCAGAAGGGGCTCCTCTTGCAGTGTGTGTGACCCCTGAGCAGAAGGGGCTCCTCTTGCAGTGTGTGACCCCTGAGCAGAAGGGCTCCTCTTGCAGTGTGTGTGACCCCTGAGCAGAAGGGGCTCCTCTTGCAGTGTGTGTGACCCCTGAGCAGAAGGTGCTCCTCTTGCAGTGTGTGACCCCTGAGCAGAAGGGGCTCCTCTTGCAGTGTGTGTGACCCCTGAGCAAAAGGGGCTCCTCTTGCAGTGTGTGTGACCCCTGAGCAGAAGGGGCTCCTCTTTCAGTGTGTGTGACCCCTGAGCAGAAGGGCCTCCTCTTGCAGTGTGTGACCCCTGAGCAGAAGGGGCTCCTCTTGCAGTGTGTGTGACCCCTGAGCAGAAGGGGCTCCTCTTTCAGTGTGTGTAACCCCTGAGCAGAAGGGGCTCCTCTTGCAGTGTGTGTGACCCCTGAGCAGAAGGGGCTCCTCTTGCAGTGTGTGTGTGACCCCTGAGCAGAAGGGCTCCTCTTGCAGTGTGTGTGTGACCCCTGAGGAGAAGGGCTCCTCTTGCAGTGCGTGTGTGACCCCTGAGCAGAAGGGCTCCTCTTGCAGGGTGTGTGTGACCCCTGAGCAGAAGGGCTCCTCTTGCAGTGTGTGTGTGACCCCTGAGGAGAAGGGCTCCTCTTGCAGTGTGTGTGTGACCCCTGAGCAGAAGGGGCTCCTCTTGCAGTGTGTGTGACCCCTGAGCAGAAGGGCTCCTCTTGCAGTGTGTGTGACCCCTGAGCAGAAGGGCTCCTCTTGCAGTGTGTGACCCCTGAGCAGAAGGGGCTCCTCTTTCAGTGTGTGTGACCCCTGAGAAGAAGGGCCTCCTCTTGCAGTGTGTGTAACCCCTGAGCAGAAGGTGCTCCTCTTGCAGTGTGTGTGACCCCTGAGCAGAAGGGCTCCTCTTGCAGTGTGTGTGTGACCCCTGAGGAGAAGGGCTCCTCTTGCAGTGTGTGTGTGACCCCTGAGGAGAAGGGCTCCTCTTGCAGTGTGTGTGTGACTCCTGAGCAGAAGGGGCTCCTCTTGCAGTGTGTGTGACCCCTGAGCAGAAGGGCTCGTCTTGCAGTGTGTGTGACCCCTGAGCAGAAGGGCTCGTCTTGCAGTGTGTGTGACCCCTGAGCAGAAGGGGCTCCTCTTGCAGTGTGTGTGACCCCTGAGCAGAAGGGGCTCCTCTTGCAGTGTGTGTGTGTGTGTGTGTGACCCCTGAGCAGAAGGGCTCCTCTTGCAGTGTGTGTGACCCCTGAGGAGAAGGGGCTCCTCTTGCAGTGTGTGACCCCTGAGGAGAAGGGGCTCCTCTTGCAGTGTGTGACCCCTGAGCAGAAGGGCTCCTCTTGCAGTGTGTGTGACCCCTGAGCAGAAGGGCTCCTCTTGCAGTGTGTGTGTGTGACCCCTGAGCAGAAGGGCTCCTCTTGCAGTGTGTGTGTGTGTGACCCCTGAGCAGAAGGGGCTCCTCTTGCAGTGTGTGTGTGTGTGACCCCTGAGCAGAAGGGCTCCTCTTGCAGTGTGTGTGACCCCTGAGGAGAAGGGGCTCCTCTTGCAGTGTGTGACCCCTGAGGAGAAGGGCTCCTCTTGCAGTGTGTGTGACCCCTGAGCAGAAGGGCTCCTCTTGCAGTGTGTGTGACCCCTGAGCAGAAGGGCTCCTCTTGCAGTGTGTGTGACCCCTGAGGAGAAGGGGCTCCTCTTGCAGTGTGTGACCCCTGAGCAGAAGGGCTCCTCTTGCAGTGTGTGTGACCCCTGAGGAGAAGGGGCTCCTCTTGCAGTGTGTGACCCCTGAGCAGAAGGGCTCCTCTTGCAGTGTGTGTGACCCCTGAGCAGAAGGGCTCCTCTTGCAGTGTGTGAAGGGGCTCCTCTTGCAGTGTGTGACCCCTGAGCAGAAGGGGCTCCTCTTGCAGTGTGTGACCCCTGAGCAGAAGGGCTCCTCTTGCAGTGTGTGTGACCCCTGAGCAGGAGGGGCTCCTCTTGCAGTGTGTGTGACCCCTGAGCAGGAGGGGCTCCTCTTGCAGTGTGTGTGACCCCTGAGCAGAAGGGGCTCCTCTTGCAGTGTGTGTGACCCCTGAGCAGAAGGGGCTCCTCTTGCAGTGTGTGACCCCTGAGCAGAAGGGGCTCCTCTTGCAGTGTGTGTGTGACCCCTGAGCAGAAGGGTCTCCTCTTGCAGTGTGTGTGACCCCTGAGCAGAAGGGGCTCCTCTTGCAGTGTGTGTGACCCCTTAGCAGAAGGGGCTCCTCTTGCAGTGTGTGTGACCCCTGAGCAGAAGGGGCTCCTCTTGCAGTGTGTGTGACCCCTGAGCAGAAGGGCTCCTCTTGCAGTGTTTATGACCCCTGAGCAGAAGGCTCCTCTTGCAGTGTGTGTGACCCCTGAGCAGAAGGGCTCCTCTTGCAGTGTGTGTGACCCCTGAGCAGGAGGGGCTCCTCTTGCAGTGTGTGTGACCCCTGAGCAGAAGGGGCTCCTCTTGCAGTGTGTGAGTGACCCCTGAGCAGAAGGGTCTCCTCTTGCAGTGCGTGTGACCCCTGAGCAGAAGGGGCTCCTCTTGCAGTGTGTGTGACCCCTTAGCAGAAGGGGCTCCTCTTGCAGTGTGTGTGACCCCTGAGCAGAAGGGGCTCCTCTTGCAGTGTGTGTGACCCCTGAGCAGAAGGGCTCCTCTTGCAGTGTGTATGACCCCTGAGCAGAAGGCTCCTCTTGCAGTGTGTGTGACCCCTGAGCAGAAGGGCTCCTCTTGCAGTGTGTGTGTGACCCCTGAGCAGGAGGGGCTCCTCTTGCAGTGTGTGTAACCCCTGAGCAGAAGGGGCTCCTCTTGCAGGGTGTGTGTGACCCCTGAGCAGAAGGGGCTCCTCTTGCAGTGTGTGAGACCCCTGAGCAGAAGGGCTCCTCTTGCAGTGTGTGTGACCCCTGAGCAGAAGGGCTCCTCTTGCAGTGTGTGTGTGACCCCTGAGCAGGAGGGGCTCCTCTTGCAGTGTGTGTAACCCCTGAGCAGAAGGGGCTCCTCTTGCAGTGTGTGTGTGTGACCCCTGAGCAGAAGGGGCTCCTCTTGCAGTGTGTGACCCCTGAGCAGAAGGGCTCCTCTTGCAGTGTGTGTGACCCCTGAGCAGAAGGGGCTCCTCTTGCAGTCTTCCATCAGTGTCCTCTTAACGTTTCTCTTGCCAGGCTGGCTGTTGTCCAGGTTACATTATGAAATGCTTCCTCCTCTAGGAATGCTAAGGATGTTGCTGTGACTGATTCTCTGCATGATGAGGCAAATTCAAAGTTATCAAGATCAAAATAAGTCACTTTGATTTCCGTTTGGCGCAGAAGAACAGCGCGAACAGTCGCTTAGTTTCATAAGTCCAGTTTCCTTCTTGACACTTTTAAACTCACATAATACAAACTGCTGTGTGTCCTGTCGGTGACCCAGGGCTTCCCCAGGCACAGCCACCAATCACCTTCCCCACCGAAGGGACGTGAAGTCCCTGATGAGCTCTGCCACGTGCCCGCGGAGGATTTAATTTACTCCTCTCTTCAGGTCCAAACCAGCTCCACACTATAACCACCTCTTGGCATCTCACGATCTGATGTAGGGAGATAGTAAGAGCCCGTCCGGCCGATCTCTGCACCATTTCTCACTTTCTGATCCTGACGAGGCAGAGATTGAACAAAATGTCTGAGAATGAACAGAGCAGAGCAGTAACCTGCTGAGTGGACTATGAACATAAGAAATACCATAGAGAGACCTGCAGAGCTGTTCACAGCTGGCAGAATAGTGAAAAACAAAAGTGTGTGCCTCTTACACTTCACGAGGCACACCGTGATGTGCTTCGTCCCATAACACGACAGCCGCACCTCAGTGGTCCTCACGCACGACATGGAAACACTTCCTACATAGGAGAAAACCAAAGGCCGCACACTTACATTCACACACGCTACACAGTGTTAGCTTGCTAGCCATGTAGGAAGCACATAGGTGTTGTAAGTGTTATATAAATATTACAACTCAACACGGTGCACTGTGAGCGCCAGAAAGCTTGTTACGGGTCTAATGGAGTAGAAACGGTTTGTGCATCATATTCATGTTTCAGATAACAATATGTCTTCTAACCTCTCTTCCTCTCTCCCCCCCATTTTCTGTAGCACTTGTACAATCTCATTCATCTCGACTTGTCCTACAATAAACTGGAGACCCTGGAAGGCGCTCACGCACGGCTCGGCAACATCAAGACCCTGAATTTAGCTGGGAACCTGCTGGAAAACCTCAGTGGCCTCAACAAACTGTACTCGTTGGTCAACTTGGACCTCAGCAATAACAAGATAGAGCAGGTACGGCCTCTTCGTCCATCCGTGTATACATGGTTGAGTCCACCCAGTGGTTTATGCAGTCCTTGTGCATCTATTACACAGTACGCCGCAATGCCCGCTCCCCCTCCTTACCCTAAACTACAGCTCCCCCAGATAAGGTGAGAAGGAAGAATGGGGGCCTTTGGCTACGTTTCTTACCACTCCCTGCTGGCCTTCTGTTTGGCATCTAAAGTTACACTGGTCACATGACCTAGAAACTTGGCCAGCATGAGAAGACCAATAGAAAGACACTTATGCTCAGTCTCTCCCCCTCCTTCCCCATCCTGCTAAACCAGCCTCCACCCAAATCACCCCATCCTGCTAAACCAGCCTCCACCCAAATCACCCCATCCTGTGGCCCACACAGCAAATTTGACCAGGAAAATACTGCTCTCCTCTGTGCTTCTCAACACCCTGTGGGCATCGGAATGGGCTGGACCATTGCCTGACGCAGATCCTGTTCACCTGTCGCCCCGGATGCTGACGCAGTGGAGTGATGTAGACCTGCTAAGGTATGGGTGGCTCCTTTGATCTGACCGGAGCGAAGGAGCCGAACCCAAGCATGGCGCGCTCACACGATCCCTCCTCCTTAAAACCTATTCGCATCTCTGCTGGCCATCTTCAACATCTGCCAACACTGCAGCCCTTCAATGCACACAAGCACAGATGACCCAGCCAACCTCTCCACCCATTGCACCGCAGACGCTGCACTTCACGCGGCTCACTGCCTTTAGCACGCAGACCTCTTACTCCACAACAACCCCCCACATCCTTGTTGCTCTAGTCCTTCAAGCCTCCAGACCATCTCGTAGCCGAAGCGGAGATAATCCCTCTGTTCCACCTTCAGCTCTGCAGGCGTACTCTCAGCAGCTAAAGCCGCCAGGTGATCAATACACCCGGACCATGAAGGAAGCCGTCCTCGACCTGCGGGCCACTGCAGACACCAGCCAGACCATCCACCGCCAACTCACACCAGGAGGAATCCCTGGGCGTGTCTATCCCTGCAGGGCCCACCTAATCCTCCACCCTCTGCAACATCGACTGGACTGACCCCACAGCCAACTGGGTCCACTCCTGAGCTTCCGGCGAAGGAGCAGCAAAGCAATTCCAGCAATAGGCCCACGCTTTTAGAAGATTCCACCGGTGCATTCCACACGCCTGTGATCTTTCTTCCACCGAAACTTAGACTTGTGAGCTGGTGGAAGTAATATTCCCACGTGCTGAGGTCTCTGCTTCCCTAAACGTCTGCGTCTGGTAAAGAGTGGATTTACTTTCTTTTATGGGCTCCTCCTATATTTGCAAGCTTGGAATCTTAATACAAAGGTACTGTGAGCACGAAGACCCCTCGCTAGGTTAACTAAGGGAGAAATCCACATACCTATAGCCACAAACCTAGCGAGGGGTCTGAATACTCGTGCGACCTTTGTATTAAGATTCCACACAGATTCATTCTCATCCTTTTGTTGGGATATTCAGAACACGTATGGATTTTGGCCATTTCATCCATATTGGATTTGAGACTAACACACGAATATAAAGTACCTTCTCTTGAGGACGGTGGTAGGCGGCCCATTCCACATGCGCAGCGACCATAATATCAGCCTCTTCTTGTATCCAGACACCCGATGGGCGTGGAGACGATGCTTTGTTGGGACCTGCAACTCCATTTCCCCCCCCCCATACCCTCTCTATTTCTCCTACTGCACATCAAGGTATGGAATATTACATCTGAGCGCCCTGGGGAAGGTGTGGCCACCTCGGTGGCCCGTACCGAAACCCGCGTCGGCACAGGACTGAACAGGAATATTAGGACCATAATATTGGATGTTGTTTATATTTTACTTCATAAAAATGAATGTACGAAATGAACACTTTATCTATGTGATCGGATCCCCGTCAGGAGTGATTGGATCCCTGTCAGGAGTGATTGGATCCCTGTCAGGAGTGATTGGATCCCTGTCAGGAGTGATTGGATCCCTGTCAGGAGTGATTGGATCCCTGTCAGGAGTGATTGGATCCCTATCAGGAGTGATTGGATCCCTGTCAGGAGTGATTGGATCCCTGTCAGGAGTGATTGGATCCCTATCAGGAGTGATTGGATCCCTGTCAGGAGTGATTGGAATGCTCTTTAATGCATTGAGCTTTATTGGAACTTTCTAAGTGATGGCAGCTTTGTGATTGATCCGCCTGCATTGTAACCATTCCTGTTCTGTTTACAAATATCTGTTTATTTATTTTTTATGTGTATTCGTGGATACAGAGTGTATGCGGTATGTGTGATAGTTGGGTAGGTGATACAGTAGATGGTGCCAATGTAGGAGGACACAAAAAGGAAAAATATGTTCTTTTTGTTATATATTGCAGTGTAGTTTTATACAATGCCTGTATAACCTGTGGGTACGCATTGATTGACATCAAATTAAGAATGTGGCAGCTTCTCATTCATTCCCTCCCCTCCATCAGAGGCAGGTCTTTGTTTTGTTGTCGAAACTCTCCATGCCCACGCCTGGCCCCCAGAGTCGGTGCTCTCCATGCCCACGCCTGGCCCCCAGAGTCGGTGCTCTCCATGCCCACGCCTGGCCCCCATAGTCGGTGCTCTCCATGCCCACGCCTGGCCCCCATAGTCGGTGCTCTCCATGCCCACGCCTGGCCCCCAGAGTCGGTGCTCTCCATGCCCACGCCTGGCCCCCAGAGTCGGTGCTCTCCATGCCCACGCCTGGCCCCCAGAGTCGGTGCTCTCCATGCCCACGCCTGGCCCCCAGAGTCGGTGCTCTCCATGCCCACGCCTGGCCCCCAGAGTCGGTGCTCTCCATGCCCACGCCTGGCCCCCAGAGTCGGTGCTCTCCATGCCCACGCCTGGCCCCCAGAGTCGGTGCTCTCCATGCCCACACCTGCCGACCTACAGTCCTAGCATAGCTGAAACACCCAGTACAGTGACCATTCAACATCCTGTTGTGTGTTGACGTTTTCTTCCCCCTGCAATGAATTTGCCCAGCACTGTTGAATTGCACAGTTGTAACCAATCAGTTTCTGCTATATTGAAGTTTTTGCTTTCTAGTTTTCTTGCTTTAGACTGAGTTCCATCTTCGAGTGCCCATCGTCATGAGTTCACCAATAATGTGCGCGCTCCTCCGCTTGTAGTCCGCCCCGCCGACTGTGCTACGCCCCAAATTCTGTACTTGAAAGAACCCAAAACAAGCGCCCGACATTTAACCTGCTTCCATCTTTCAGATTGAGGAGATCCGGCACATCGGGAGCCTGCCCTGCCTCGAGAGGCTGATCCTGACCAATAATCCCTTGACCATCTATCCAGACTACAGGACCAAAGTGCTGGCTCAGTTTTGGGACCGTGCCTCGGAGGTAGGACCCTTTACCTCTGTACCCAAGATATTTATAGATGTACCTGTGTTTGTGTGTCCATTTAAAAATGAGTTTCCCTTACTACTTTTCCCGAATAAGTAACCTAAACTAACAAATAACCAATGTTCAAATATATAACAAATCCTAGTTGATCATCAATTCAAAGAATAAAATTCCATTAAAACCTCGCATTCAAAAACCTCTGTGAGGTCCTCCCTCGCAGCGAGGGGGTTGTGGCCCGCACCATGCCCAGGCTTCATGGTGCGAGGAGCATTCCCAATGACCCAGCATGCCACCTCTGATGGGTGAGGGAAACGGTGGTGGGTGAGGGAAACTGTGGTGGGTGAGGGAAACCGTCCTTCGAAAGGAAGCCTCCATTCGAGGAGTATTCCCATTGATGAAGCATGCCACCACTGCTGGGTGAGGGAAACCGTCCTTCAAAGGACGCCTCCATTCGAGAAGGATTCCCATTGATGAAGCATGCCACCACTGCTGGGTGAGGGAAACCGTCCTTCAAAAGGACCCGTCCATTCGAGGATTCCCAATGATGAAGCATCCCACCTCTGGTGGGTGAGGGAAACCGTCCTTCAAAAGGACGCCTCCATTCAAGGATTCCCAATGATGAAGCGTGTCACCACTGGTGGGTGAGGGAAACCGTCCTTCAAAAGGACGCCTCCATTCAAGGATTCCCAATGATGAAGCATGCCACCTCTGGTGGGTGAGGGAAACAGTCCTTCACAGGACCCCTCCATTCGAGGAGGATTCCCAATGATGATGCGTGTCACCACTGGTGGGTGAGGGAAACCGTCCTTCAAAAGCACGCCTCCATTCAAGGATTCCCAATGATGAAGCATGCCACCTCTGGTGGGTGAGGGAAACCGTCCTTCAAAAGGACCCGTCCATTCGAGAAGGATTCCCAATGATGGAGCGTCCCACCTCTGGTGGGTGAGGGAAACCGTCCTTCAAAAGGACCCGTCCATTCGAGAAGGATTCCCAATGATGAAGCGTCCCACCTCTGGTGGGTGAGGGAAACCGTCCTTCAAAAGGACCCGTCCATTCGAGAAGGATTCCCAATGATGAAGCGTCCCACCTCTGGTGGGTGAGGGAAACCGTCCTTCAAAAGGACGCCTCCATTCAAGGATTCCCAATGATGAAGCATGCCACCTCTGGTGGGTGAGGGAAACCGTCCTTCAAAAGGACCCGTCCATTCGAGAAGGATTCCCAATGATGAAGCGTCCCACCTCTGGTGGGTGAGGGAAACCGTCCTTCAAAAGGACGCCTCCATTCAAGGATTCCCAATGATGAAGCGTCCCACCTCTGGTGGGTGAGGGAAACCATCCTTCAAAAGGACGCCTCCATTCAAGGATTCCCAATGATGAAGCATGCCACCTCTGGTGGGTGAGGGAAACCGTCCTTCAAAAGGACCCGTCCATTCGAGAAGGATTCCCAATGATGAAGCGTCCCACCTCTGGTGGGTGAGGGAAACCGTCCTTCAAAAGGACGCCTCCATTCAAGGATTCCCAATGATGAAGCGTCCCACCTCTGGTGGGGGAGGGAAACCGTCCTTCAAAAGGACGCCTCCATTCAAGGATTCCCAATGATGAAGCATGCCACCTCTGGTGGGTGAGGGAAACCGTCCTTCAAAGGACCCCTCCATTCGAGAAGGATTCCCATTGATGAAGCGTGTCACCACTGGTGGGTGAGGGAAACCGTCCTTCAAAAGGACGCCTCCATTCAAGGATTCCCAATGATGAAGCATGCCACCTCTGGTGGGTGAGGGAAACCGTCCTTCAAAGGACCCCTCCATTCGAGGAGGATTCCCAATGATGAAGCGTGTCACCACTGGTGGGTGAGGGAAACCGTCCTTCAAAGGACCCCTCCATTCGAGAAGGATTCCCAATGATGAAGCGTGTCACCACTGGTGGGTGAGGGAAACCGTCCTTCAAAAGGACCCGTCCATTCGAGAAGGATTCCCAATGATGAAGCGTCCCACCTCTGGTGGGTGAGGGAAACCGTCCTTCAAAAGGACGCCTCCATTCAAGGATTCCCAATGATGAAGCATGCCACCTCTGGTGGGTGAGGGAAACCGTCCTTCAAAGGACCCCTCCATTCGAGAAGGATTCCCATTGATGAAGCGTGTCACCACTGGTGGGTGAGGGAAACCGTCCTTCAAAAGGACGCCTCCATTCAAGGATTCCCAATGATGAAGCATGCCACCTCTGGTGGGTGAGGGAAACCGTCCTTCAAAGGACCCCTCCATTCGAGGAGGATTCCCAATGATGAAGCGTGTCACCACTGGTGGGTGAGGGAAACCGTCCTTCAAAAGGACGCCTCCATTCGAGGAGGATTCCCAATGATGAAGCATGTCACCTCTGGTGGGTGAGGGAAACCGTCCTTCAAAGGACCCCTCCATTCGAGAAGGATTCCCAATGATGAAGCGTGTCACCACTGGTGGGTGAGGGAAACCGTCCTTCAAAAGGACCCGTCCATTCGAGAAGGATTCCCAATGATGAAGCATGTCACCTCTGGTGGGTGAGGGAAACCGTCCTTCAAAAGGACGCCTCCATTCAAGGATTCCCAATGATGAAGCGTCCCACCTCTGGTGGGTGAGGGAAACCGTCCTTCAAAAGGACGCCTCCATTCAAGGATTCCCAATGATGAAGCGTCCCACCTCTGGTGGGTGAGGGAAACCGTCCTTCAAAGGACGCCTCCATTCAAGGATTCCCAATGATGAAGCATGCCACCTCTGGTGGGTGAGGGAAACCGTCCTTCAAAAGTACGCCTCCATTCAAGGATTCCCAATGATGAAGCGTCCCACCTCTGGTGGGTGAGGGAAACCGTCCTTCAAAGGACGCCTCCATTCAAGGATTCCCAATGATGAAGCATGCCACCTCTGGTGGGTGAGGGAAACCGTCCTTCAAAGGACCCCTCCATTCGAGGAGGATTCCCAATGATGAAGCGTGTCACCACTGGTGGGTGAGGGAAACCGTCCTTCAAAAGGACGCCTCCATTCGAGGAGGATTCCCAATGATGAAGCATGTCACCTCTGGTGGGTGAGGGAAACCGTCCTTCAAAGGACCCCTCCATTCGAGAAGGATTCCCAATGATGAAGCGTGTCACCACTGGTGGGTGAGGGAAACCGTCCTTCAAAAGGACCCGTCCATTCGAGAAGGATTCCCAATGATGAAGCGTGCCACCACTGCTGGGTGAGGGAAACAGTCCTTCAAAAGGACCCCTCCATTCGAGAAGGATTCCCAATGATGAAGCGTCCCACCTCTGGTGGGTGAGGGAAACAGTCCTTCAAAAGGACGCCTCCATTCAAGGATTCCCAATGATGAAGCATGCCACCACTGCTGGGTGAGGGAAACAGTCCTTCAAAAGGACTCCTCCATTCAAGTCAGCTCTTTTTGTTCTCTTTTGTTAGACTTGAAGGCTCCTTGTGAATTAATTTATTCCACTTCTGCCAGACGGGAGATGAAGGGATCTTGTACCGGTCACACCACAGGACAGCCCTGTACCCGGCAGGGTACAAGCTTCACAGCCGGGCTGCCTCGGGTGCGCCTCTTTAGGGAGGGTATTATGCATCTGAGAATGCCTCGTATCATCCCCTCAGTAGCGGATTCTGCTTCCTGCTGTCGTCCTTTGGTACTGTGGGAGGGGTGGGGGGGTCAACCCATGCTGCTGACCTTTAAAGTAGCCAGTCTAATGGCCACTACAAGTCCCAGAAGTTGGTGTGTCTGCCGTCCTCCTTTGGTTTGTTGTCCTAAAACTAATTCACGCCCCACGGACAGTGTAGGTTCTTTGTCTGAGCACTAACCCCCTCCCCCCCCACCCCCTCCCATAGGTATTTCCTTGTTGTCGTTCCCGTGTAGACACAACTGTCTCTGCACAGCACCTCCTGGGATAACCTTTTGGGGACTGGGTCTTTATTGTTGGATTTCTTCTCCCTGCATAGAATTGTTCTGTGCAATGTGTGTGTTAGATGATGTTTGAATTTCATGACCTATGTATGTATTGTGGTATGTTCTAAGACTAATTTTTACGTGCATGCAACAACTGCGTGCCCTAGAAGCCAGTTTTAAGACCTGCCACTAACATAAACATTCACCAATTTCATAAAGCATGTAAAATGGATTGTAACCGTAGTAACACCTTGTGCATTGAGGCTCCTCTTGAAGTCTCCAGGTGGTTGCTGTGTTCGCCCAGCAGAATCTCTTGGCCCCTGAGGGCCCTTGTCTGTTTGTGCTTCCATCCCATGTGTGCAAAGCTCTAGATGATGACATTAGGACTTGACTTGCCGCTGTTGATACTTCCAGCGACGGCCACCTCCTAGTTCCCTCTCTTACCACAACCCACTTTGTCGTAGGTTTGTCTGGATAACACCCCGACGACGGAGAAGGAGCTGGACACCGTGGAGGTGTTGAAAGCCATCCAAAAGGCCAAAGACTCCAAGAACAAGCTGAACAGCATCAGCGCCACCAGAAAGGTGAGTGGTCCTGCCCCTCTGGACAGATCTGTCTCCACAGACCATTGACTGTGCTTGGTCCCTGCATCCCACAAGTAGGTGTCTGTTCTGTACCGTGTGTCGTGCACCATGGCCCTGGCGCGCTTTAGAATATACCGCCTGTAGCCGTGGTCGCAGATTGTCAGATGTGCACTACCTGTTCATCGGCACTGCAGAATACTATGAAACCCCCTTTAACGTACTGATCAAACTTCCACAATTATAAGGGTGTACCTATGATGGACTAGCCATTCTAGGTGCTAGCCCAGCCGTACCTTGCTACGTTGGAAGTCTTCTTACACTGTACTTGTACCAGCCCTCTGTGTGCCAGGCCTCGTTGGCCAACTTTGTCCTTGGGTCTTCCGCTGAGGTATGATGGGGGAGGGGGGGGGCTGGCAGTGGTCTGTACTCATCAGTCATTAGGTCACCCGAGAGGCTCACCAGGCAGTTGTGCTCATTGGATCAAGACACAATGGCTCTTGTTACAGGTTGTGAGACTGGAAACCCACAAGAAAAGCCGCCTTCCTCTGGTTGGTTCTGTTGTGGGGCTTAATTGAGGTTGAACACGGTGTGTCTGTTGTCGACTAATTCAGTGTCCGTAGGCCCCCTACTGGGAGTGCTTCCTTGGGTGATGCAAACTCTTGCACAAGTCCTAGTGAACCCCAGGCCATGTAACATAAGCTCAGCTGCCTCTGTTTCCTATCACAACTTTCGTCCTTTAATCGGTTTGTGCTTTTTTGTCAGATTGGCGAAGACTCCAGGCCCCCCGCTGCCGGCTCCAAGGCAGACTGCTCCTCTGTCCCTGTCCGCCCTTCTCCTCCTTCTCTGCCTTCTCCTCTTAGCTCCAGCCAAGGTAATCAAGTATGTATCGTGCTGCTTGGCCTGGCGCTCTTTGATTCTGGTTTTCTGTCCGGCACAGTTGTGTGTGTGGGGTGGGAGGGGGGTTGTGATATGTGGGATGGGTGGGTGAGTTGTGTGGGGGAACGCCTCATGTCAGAAGAAACCACCTGATCATCACCATTTCTGTTGCTTGAGTTGAAGATGTACATTCGGGGTTAGTCGTTGGCCTAAATTGAAGACTTGAATGTGTGTTTTGTTATGTTTGCTGCTCTTGTCAAATTGAATAATTGTGGTTTCTATATTACAAGTTTATGCTGGAAAACAATAATTGAATCTTGCTCAGTTTGGCAAAGAGTTCAGGTGCCTGGTCATATGTTGAAGGAAGGATCTGGCCTCAACCTTGGGTCCAGCAGAGGGACGAAGGAGAAGACGTGGCAGGTGTTTGCTCCCACCAGCACCTCCGCTGATTATTGCGCATTTCAGCTAGCGGCTCAGTATATTTGCTCTCTTGCTGTGCTCAGAGTTGCACGCAAAGTTCTGTGGTAGAGTTTGCAAGACATGCCATGCCATGCAACCAGTCAAGCAGACATCCAATAATACTTGGCTCTGCTGAGGCCATCGTTGTGAGGTCCGAGGTCTTCATCAGTGGCCAGTCAAGAGTCAAAGCCTCTTCAGTTTGGAAACAGATGGCAGAAGCATGGTCAGTCGTGAATAAACCTGGTGGAGGTGTCCATCTTTGCAGGAGGAAGGCGCGCTGTGAGACAGCCCACATGGATGTCTGCGCTGCGAGACAGCCCACACGGGTGTCTGCGCTGCTGCTCCGGACATTGTCCCACGGTCACGTTAGCATGGCTGAGGCTTTCAGGTAGTTCTTTAAGGCATGACCCATAAGTTAGAGGGGCTCCTAAGGGGCCCAGGCTAGATGGGCTTTACGTCTGCTCCACCTCACTGCTGCCCCCCCACCCCCAAGAAGGCCCAGTAGGTGATACTGCCCAGAGAGCTGCCACCAGTACTGAAACGTTAGCTTGAAATCTGAGTGTAAGTCGTTAGTACTACGAGTGAGAGCTGCAAGTAATTGATCGGTCTCCCACCACTCAGTAAAAAGCATGAGGCCTTCGGTGAGAGTAAGAGGTCCCCGCGATCTGTCTTCTCCCACGAGTGAGTATGTGACACGAGGACATGAATATGTGAGAGGTCTGAATGTTCTACACGTCTCTCCTGGTGATGGAGTCTAATGCATGAGGGCTGTGTGTGGTGAGGGCTGTGTGTGGTGAGGGCTGTGTGTGGTGAGGGCTGTGTGTGGTGAGGGCTGTGTGTGGTGAGGGCTGTGTGTGGTGAGGGCTGTGTGTGGTGAGGGCTGTGTGTGGTGAGGGCTGTGTGTGGTGAGGGCTGTGTGTGGTGAGGGCTGTGTGTGGTGAGGGCTGTGTGTGGTGAGGGCTGTGTGTGGTGAGGGCTGTGTGTGGTGAGGGCTGTGTGTGGGCGGGCTGTGTGTGGGCAGGGTGAGGGCGGGCTGTGTGTGGGCAGGGTGAGGGCGGGCTGTGTGTGGGCAGGGTGAGGGCGGGCTGTGTGTGGGCAGGGTGAGGGCGGGCTGTGTGTGGTGTGAGGGCGGGCTGTGTGTGGTGTGAGGGCGGGCTGTGTGTGGTGTGAGGGCGGGCTGTGTGTGGTGTGAGGGCGGGCTGTGTGTGGTGTGAGTGAGGGCTACGGACGTGTGAGGGCGGGCTGTGTGTGGTGTGAGGGCGGGCTGTGTGTGGTGTGAGGGCGGGCTGTGTGTGGTGTGAGGGCGGGCTGTGTGTGGTGTGAGGGCGGGCTGTGTGTGGTGTGAGGGCGGGCTGTGTGTGGTGTGAGTGAGGGCTACGTGTGGTGTGAGGGCGGGCTGTGTGTGGTGTGAGGGCGGGCTGTGTGTGGTGTGAGGGCGGGCTGTGTGTGGTGTGAGTGAGGGCTACGGACATGTGAGGTAATGTAATGTAATGTAATATGCTTTTGTATAGTGTTACTATCACCCTACGGGTATCCTGGCGCTCAGACAAACACGGAACAACTGTACTCAACTCAAGTGATGATAACAGATTGACTAACTTCTAGGAAACAATAGGGTTTTCAAACCCTTTCTAAAATCCATCAAGGAATCCGCTAATCTAAGATTCAGTGGCAGCCCATTCCACAGCTGTGCAGCTGCTACACTGAAGGCTCTACCCCCCATTCTGGATAGTTTAAATCTGGGAACTGATATTAAGCCTGTATTAGCAGACCGTAAGGTGAGGGCTGTGTGTGAGGTGAGGGCTACGTACATGTGAGGTGAGGGCTGTGTGTGAGGTGAGGGTTACGTACATGTGAGGTGAGGGCTGTGTGTGAGTGAGGGCTACGTACATGTGAGGTGAGGGCTGTGTGTGAGGTGAGGGCTACGTACGTGTGAGGTGAGGCTGTGTGTGAGGTGAGGGCTATGTACATGTGAGGTGAGGCTGTGTGTGAAGTGAGGGCTACGTACGTGTGAGGTGAGGGCTGTGTGTGAGGTGAGGGCTACGTACGTGTGAGGGGAGGGCTGTGTGTGAGTGAGGGCTACGTACATGTGAGGTGAGGGTTGCGTACATGTGAGGTGAGGGTTACGTACATGTGAGGTGAGGGCTGTGTGAGTGAGGGCTACGTGTGAGTGGTATCGAGGATATTAGTGCCCCCTCCTTACCTTGTAGGCTACAAGAGAGGTGCTGAGAATCTAGGTCTGCCCAGCGAGTGAGCGTGTCTTGAGGGCTTTAATGAGCGAGTCATTTTAATATGTTCTGCATGTCTCTCATGGTAACGGAGTGTAAGCCATGAGGACAACCAATGAGATGTACTGAGCTTCTGTGTAACTCACCCCGGGAGGGAGAGTAAGACATGACAGTTGAATGAGTAAGATGCTGTCGGTCTGTCTCCCACAGGGAGTGGTGTCCTCTATAAGGGCTGCTGCGAGTAAAGGGTGCAGATGAACAATGTCTCCTCCAGAGGGTGAGTGTCTGCTGCTAGGGCTTGAATGGGTGAGCAGTGCGGATCATCTGGATGTCTCCCAAGATGAATGAGTGTCCGCCCTCAGAGTACTAATGACCCCCAGATTTCCCTGTGAGTGAATGTATGATATGCCCCCTTGAATGAGTGAAGGGTACTAGTCTTGTGCGTGTTTCCCCTGACGAGTGAGTGTAATCCATGAGAGCTTGAATGATTGGAAGGTGCGCATGATCGGTCCTTCTTTGGGAGTGAGTGTATGACATTAGGCCTCTAACGAGCGAGAGATTATAATGTCCAGAGCATCTCCCCTGGTGACCGAGTGTCTGCACTGTGTGATCGCTGGCTGGTCTTTGGATCTTCAGAGACGCTTCGTCAGTGCATCGATTCCCGCTTCAAGAGACGGGGAGTAGGCTGTATGCTGAGTCTGCACAGCCTCCTGTGTGTCCAGGGCATGCGGGGTCTCCATCTCACCACCTCCAGCCCTAAAGCTGATTCCTCTTCACTTTCCACATCCATCGGTTCTGTGACCAGTCGGCTGTGGTCAGTCGTGGTGATCGTAGACCTGTTGCATCCATCATTCTACCCTCCATGGGTCCCAGAGTATTGTTATTTGAAGTGTAGATTGAACCTTATCCATTAAATCCAGTTCAGTTGAGAAGGGTGAGACCGGTCAGTCCACTGGGGGTGGGGGTCTTTGTTACTGGTAGATCTCCAGCTCAGCCATCCTTTTCCGAGATGTCGGCCCTTAGAATCCGATGCTCAGCGAGAGGGTGTTTAGCAGCTGCTGTACCCCCTGGTGTAAGTACTACCTGCTCGACTTTGCTTCCCCTGAGAATCAAGGGCCCAAAGGAAGTGAGGTGCTTATTCACTTGGAATGCAAGGGTACTGGTGCTCATGGGAGGCTGAGGGAATACTGCCAAGTGGCCACCAGCAGGCACATGTCCCAACAAGGGCTACGCATCTGGTTAACACGTTGTGTCATACCTCAGGCCAGTGTTTAACGACAATCCCCATGCGGGACACCCCCCAGTACTCACTCATTGTCCGCCTTGGACCCGGAGGGTGGGTCTCCAGTGGTGCTCTCTCTGAGACTCTGACGTGTCTGAAGCCAGAGGTGCAGCTGACATTCATCAACCCGTGGGTTGAAAACATTGGGATTCCTCCATTGATCAGCTCCTCGGCATTACTGGAAGGGCTTCAAGCTGCACTTGTCAGACCAGGGTCCTGTACACCCACTGTACGCTACCTCCATGTGAGAAAGTGGCTCTATGTATACTGGACAAGCTGGTGGGGGGGTGGGAGCTGGTGGTGGGGGGAGAGAGCTGTCAAGTGGCGAGTGGGAATGAGACCCGAGAGTGGGGAGTAGGGGGTCCTGTTATTTTTGTGGCTGGTGAGGGGAATGTCATGTGGTGTGGGACGCGTGGGGTTGCTGGGAGGTACCTGGGCGGTGGGTGGCGGACGGCAGAGGAGCGGATGTGGGGGAGGAGATGGATCTTGTTCTCCCTGTGGGAGGAGTGGGGGTTGTTGCGAGGAGGTGGGCGTGGGGGATTGCTAGGGGTACTCGGAGAGGAGGGTGACAGGTTGGGGTGAAAAACGGACATGGGAAGAGGGGGGGGGCGTGCATTCCCTGGGGGTTGTGGGGAGGGAGGCATAAGCTGAGGGGAGAGTGCTGTTAATAGTGTGTTCCGGGGCGGTAGATGAGTTCCGATGGCTGGTCCGGCACCTCCGTATGGGCGGGAGAGGAGGTGCGTGAGAGGGTGTATCCCTGAGAGAGGGGAAGAGTGCGTCATTGTTGGCTTATATCAGTACTGTGCTGTTGGAGTAGATGGTCACTGTGGTGTTTCCAGTACGCTTTGGACAGTGAGAGAGTGAAATAGTAAGTTTACAGCTATGTGAGGTGTTGGTGGTCTTAGCAATTTTAAGGTGCGATCTGATGATGTGTTTCCATACGTTGTGTGTCTCCGTGTGGAAGATAGGGTCTGTTTTTACCATACCTTTGGAGGGACAGTGGTAGGTGTCTGCAAAGAGTGACTCGGGTGTTGTCTTATCAGTTTCTGTTTAAAGTTCTTCTGTGCTTTGGGGGAGAGTTCAGTTGGGAGCTGATCGAGAAGGCATTTCGACCGTGCAGACTGACGTTTCGTGGAGGGGGTGCGGTGTGGGCTGTCCGGTCGAGAGGCATCGTGTGTGTAGGGTGTGTGTGGGGGGGGGGGGGGGGGAACACCGATTAGGAGGGAAGGAGCTGAATAAAGAGTGTCTTAGGCCAGAAGTAGGAGAGAGGAGGAGAGGAATCGAAATTAGGATGGTGTTACATGGTCTGAATGGAGATGGGGCCGCTCCGGGATGCAGTGGATAAGGAAAACTACCTTCGATAGAATAGGTACGGTCACTGAGGTATAATCGAGTAGGGCAGCTTCTGCAGCCACTCAGCCCAGACATGGATTGTAGGTTAGGGTTTCATGGGGGAATCTCGAAGATGCCCTCTGGTGCATTTTACATTAAATCGCACACTGGCATCAGTGCGGGTTTAATGTGCTGAGAAGTTTGGTACCAAACTTGTCATCTTCAGTCGAGCCATTATGGTGCTGTGGAGTTCGTAATGACAACCTCCCAGCACCATATACTCTTAATGGCATTACTGCACTTACAGCGCCCAGGAATGGCCCAGGGTACTGTAGGGGCACAGGGCTCATGCCCTTGTGCCCACACCTCTGGCCTAGGGCACCCAGCTAGAGGGGTGACTGATGTATGCCAGGGCAGTGGGTTTGTGGGCATGGCACACAGATGTGCCATGTCGACTCCTTGTTTAGTTCTGTACTTAGGCACTCACCCTGCAAAGGCAGTGTGTGGGTACCTAGGTGCAGGGCCCCTAAGGGTGGCACAATAAGTGTTGCAGCCCTTACGGGGCCTTCTCTGGTCACCGTGCCCTGGGTATCTAGTGTACCATTTACTAGGGGCTGACAGGTGGCCAGAGATGCCAATTGGGTTTTAGTTGCAACACAGTTTTAGGGAAGGAACACAGGCCCTGGGTACCTGGTTGGCAGGAACCCAGGGCACACTCAGTCAAAGTACATCAGCAGTTCAGAAAAAAAGTGGGGGCATACCAAGGCAAGAAAGATGGCCCTTTCTCACACTCCAGCTTCAGCAAAATCACCTAAAGGTTAAGAACAAAGTAAATGTAACCCAGTCAGATACACATGGATACTCTAACACTGACCACTACACCTCAGAATCTAAAGGCATGGTGTTCAACATCTGTACCGCACCCCAGAATCTAAAGGCATGGTGTTCAACATCTGTACCGCACCCCAGAATCTAAAGGTAAGGTGCTGAACATCTGTACCACACCCTAGAATCTAAAGGTGAGGTGCTGAACATGTGTACCACACCCCAGAATCTAAAGGCATTGTGCTGATCAGCACCTCACCTTTAGATTCTGGGGTGTGGTACAGGTGTTCAGCACCTCACCTTTAGATTCTAGGGTGTGTACAGATGAACACCTGTACCACACCCCAGAATCTAAAGGTGAGGTGCTGAACATTTGTAACACTGGAGCACGGTAGATTGAGAAGTTTTCATGGTTATGCATGTTTTCTCCATGTAGAAGTGCGATTACTCCGCACATCCTCCGAGGGAGCCTAATCAGCCTTATAACAAGTTATAGGTACCATTGACCCATAACCATCCAGCGTACTAAATGACGCATTAAGAAGAAGGGTAAGTGAAAAGCTTTCCTCACACGTCTAACAGTGATTTGCAAGATTTGGTCCTGAAGAAAGCCCTCCGACCCAACCGGGCACCGAAAGGGCTGAAACATGTCGACCACTCACCTTTTTGATACAGGTGCTATAGAACAATAGCCCTTCTATTCACGCACCACATTTAGTTTTTAAATTTGCCCCCCCCCCCCCGAACAGAATAAACCAGCACGAGAGGAATGGAGGCAGTTTTAAAGTCACCTCACTTTCACCCTCACCATCTCTGATCACCACTGTGAATAACCAGTTAGTCTCCCTCCTCGTGGAGGAAAGCATGACTAAGACCCAATGATGATGCTGTTCACGTAACAGATTACAGAGGACAATCAAGATATACCGCTCCTACGACTACCACATGAATGAGGGTTTTTAGACCCTTGTAACAGGGCAAGTGATCCATTCCTCTCTGATTATCGGTCAATCCCTTTGAAGCCGAATAGATCTCAGCTTCTCTCTCCCCTAACTAATTAGAAGACATCTGTACCACACCCTAGAATCTAAAGGTGCGGTGCTGAACATCCATACCAGACCCCAGAATCTAAAGGTGAGGTGCTGAACATCTGTACCACACCCCAGACTCTAAAGGTGAGGTGCTGAACATCTGTACCACACCCCAGACTCTAAAGGTGAGGTGCTGAACATCTGTACTGCACCCCGGAATCTAAAGGTGAGGTGCTGAGCATCTGTACCACACCCCAGAATCTAAAGGTATCTAAAGGTGAGGTGCTGAACATCTTTACCGCACCCTAGAATCTAAAGGTGAGGTGCTGAACTTCTGTACTGCACCCTAGAATCTAAAGGTGAGGTGCTGAACTTCTGTACCGCACCCTAGAATCTAAAGGTGAGGTGCTGAACATCTGTACCGCACCCTAAAATCTAAAGGTGAATTGCTGAACATCTGTCCCGCACCCCAGAATCTAAAGGTGAGGTGCTGAACATCTGTCCCACACCCCAGAATCTAAGGGTGAGGTGCTGAACATCTGTCCCTCACCCCAGAATCTAAAGGTGGTGTTCAACATCTGCACCAGACCCCAGAATCTAAAGGTGGGGTGCTGAACATCTGTCCCTCACCCCAGAATCTAAAGGTGGTGTTCAACATCTGTACCGCACCCCTGAATCTAAAGGTGAGGTGCTGAACATCTGTATTGCACCCTGGAATCTAAAGGCGAGGTGCTGAACATCTGTACCACACCCTAGAATCTAAAGGTGCTGAACATCTGTGGCAGACAGACCCCAGAATCTAAAGGTGAGATGTTGAACATCTGTACCACACCCAATCAAATGTTGTCACACCAGCTAAATCCACTCATCCCCTCTCTGCAGGTAGGACAAGTAATAAATGCAATTGATGAGCAAGAGAATGCATCAACAATAATGAACGTTCAGAGGCGTGGCTGAGTGGACTCCTCTCTGCCGGCCACAACTGCAGCTTTGCGCACAGAATAACCTCCTGCAGGTAACTCCGCCCAGCAGTCTTTAAGCACTCCGGTTCTAAGGGTCCTTACTTATGCGGGTGTGGCTTCTGTACCGATGCAGCTGTCTGTCAGCACATCGCTTCATGACCTCACTCGATGTGCACATGTTGCACCTCCCCCTGCCCCCACCCTGACCCCACCCCCTCCCCTCCAGCACTATGGGCAGGTTCGTGTATCTTAGCACAGGCTGCTTCCTTCACCTAAGATGTGTTTCCCAGAACTCCTTATGCATGAGAGTGGATTGGATGACTTATCAGCCAGGAAGCCTGGGGTGCTGACAGGCCCTCCAGACCAGGAAGTGGGGTGCACAGCCAGAACCTGACCAGGAAGCGGGGTGCACAGGCCAACCAGGCCCTGCTGCCCTCTGTCCTCCCACCAACCATTGTTCAGCACATCAGAGCTGGACGCTCTTGAGCAATTTCCTGTGCGCGGACGGGAATGTGGGAGGCGTCTGCAGGCTGGAGAGATTCTGCTCTCCTGTTCACTCAGAAAATTTAAAAACATGTGTATCAGATCTGTGCCTCTGGCAGGACTCACGAGCCAGCTGTGGAGTGTGGATGTTATTAGACACTTAAGCGGATCCTCTCTGGTCCTCGTCATTGTGACAATATTGGCAACACACTACCCATCACACATACAGCAATATCCTGCTGAAATAAACAGACAAGACACATTTTTTCGTGGAGAAAGTTGCTGCAGGTTTATTTGCAAACCGAAATATGCCAACATGGTGGGTTAGCTTACGGGCGATCCAAGGGCAGGCAGCCCCTCTCCGCCTGCCCACCTGATGAGCCAAATTGCACCGTGGCCCTAGCCAATCAGTGCTTACTAATTTTGAGGGAGCGGTAACCCCCTCCCACCGGTGGACCCCCAGTCCACCCCTCTACTCACGCCACCTAAGGGGGAGGGGGGGGGGGAGCGTTCCAGGCAACCCCCAGTTGCTCAGGTTTACAACTGCCCGTAGGACTAGCGGGGTGCCGTTGCTCCTCCAGGGTCCACCGCAAGAACTTCCTGGGGATATTTGGCCTTTGCACCCTTGTTGTGCTTCTGAAGAGGGTACCCCTGTGTACCTTTCATTCCCTGGATCTCCCTTTAACTCTGCCACAGCTCTGGGTGTGGCCACCGTCGCAACCAGGGCCACCCACCAAGGTAGGCCTTCTTACCTACATCCTGCTGATTCCAGGGACTCGCCCAGGTCCCACAAACGAGTCCTTGCCCACTCTAGACCGGTGAACCCCATCTTCTTCAAAACACCCAGTGGATTTGGCATGCAGCAGACCGTGCCCGATAAAGCAAAACCCCTTCTGTTCAGTGAATTTACGCATGGCACTGTACACTCTCAAGCGTGAGGTTTCCACGGGCTCCTTGCACACTAATCGAGGGGTTATCTCTGACCACCATAAGTCGCATGCCCCCAATTGGTTGCTTAACGTACACATGGAGGACTTCATTTCTTGCAACAGATCCCTCCTCCCCAAAGGAGTCAGATCTGTGCCTCCCAGGTGTATGACCAGCATGTTGGGAAGGTAAACACCCCCCCATTAGTCTGTGCTGCAGCTTCTTCAGTGAGCTGTTCCACCGCATGCCTGGGTACCCAAACACAATTATCTCAGTGGTGGAAAGGCCATGCCTCCAATTCCTCCTTTCCGCCCACCGCGCCACTCACCGCAAGCCTGAATGGCCAATCACCCGATCTTGGCCTAATAAGGAAATGTAGGGTCGCCAAACACCTTCATTGAATCATTGCAGCCAACCCATACACCCCTCCTTCTACAAGGAGGAAATCACTCGTTACACCCGCGCCGTCCTACCCAGGAAAGTCAAATCATTGCCTCCCAGTAGCATAACCAACCACCATCCTGTGCCGCAGCTTCCCCAGCAAGCTGATCCAGCACATGCCTGGGACCCCCAACCAAATTTAACTCCATGGTGGAAATACCCGTGCCTCCATTCCCGTGCCACTCACATGACGCATGAGAGGCCACACCCCCAGACCTTTGACCCTAGCATACCAAGGAAATGTTAGGTTGCTAGACATATTTAGAGAAGCACTGCAAGCCATTCTATGCCACTACTCAAAATTGCTCATAACTTCGCACAACAAATAGCACCGCACCCCACCAAACACCTGATGCATCACAGGGCTGCTTTCGGTATACTCCAAATTCACACTGTACATAATTCCTTTAACTGTCCTGAAAGCTGCAGCTGCTGCCCATATCCTGAACGAGTGGCTGCAAAGGCGCTGGCCAGGATCCGTGTAGCGGCCAAAAGAGGAAGCTAGGTGGGCGGGAGAGGTACTTCTACCTATCTCCCCGCCCATCCGTGCCCGGAAATGGCGTGGGTGCGCTGACCCAGAGGGGGTCCCTCAGCACTAGGCTGTATCGTGCGCCCTCATGTGGCACTAAGGCAGCCGCCCTCTTATGAGGGTCCTGTGAGAAAGTGCCATCTTTCTTGCCTTGGTTTGCCACCACTTTTTGCTGAATTGCTGATGTACTTTGACTGAGTGTGCCCTGGGCTCCTGCCAACCAGGTACTTACCTAATACTGTGTTAAAACTAAACCCCATTGGCATCTCTGGCCACCTGTCCGACCCTAGTAAATGGTACCCAGGGCATGCTGACCAGAGAAGACCCCTACGAGCTGCTGCACTTATTGTGCCACCCTTAGGGGCCCTGTACCCTGACACCCACACACTGTCTAAGTACAGGACTAAACCAAGAGTCGACATGGCACACATCCCTGTGTGCCATGCCCACAAACCCACTGCCCTGGCATACTTCAGTCACCCCTCTAGCTGGGTGCCCTATGCCAGAGTTGTGGGCACCGGTGCATGAGCCCTGTGCCACTACAGTGCCCAAGTCCATTCCTGGGCTCTGTAAGTGCAGTGATGCCATTAAGAGTATATGGTGCTGGGAGGTTGTCATTACGAACTCCACAGCACCATAATGGCTACACTGAAGACTGACAAGGTTGGTACCAAACTTCTCAGCACATTCAACCTGCACTGATGCCAGTGTGGGATTTAATGAAAAATGCACCACAGAGAGCATCTTAGAGATGGCCCCTGAAACCTAACCCCAATCCACGTCTGGACTGAGAGGCTGCCTAGGCTGCCACACAGCAGACATGTTACTGGACCCCTGGGTGGAGAGCCCCCAGCTCTCCTGGGCCTGCAACAATGCACATCCTTGGCCAGGTGCTGGGTCTCCTCCCCCAGGATGGGCAGGGGGAAGCTTCAAAGGCATGCCGCCTCTGTGAGCAGCTCAAGACCATTTGCTGTACCCAGCAACTGGCCCCCACCAGTCCTGACCCCCCCCCCCCTCTGGCGGGAAGACTGGCCGGAAATACTACGTCAGGAAGAGGGGTGTGCCAGCCTGTGTCAACCCCACCCCTCAGGTGGGGGAGACTAGGTGAAGCACGACCCCGGGCTCCGGCCATCTTGAAGATGGGGAGCCCGGCCCAATCACAGCTACGCACCTGCCCCCCTCCCACAGGAGAGGAGCAGGCTAGGGGGTGTACCCACCCCAGTACAGGGACCTATTGGTCCCTGCCCTTGCCCAACCTGTAACGCCCCTAAATTCAATATTTAGGGTCTTCCTGAACCTTCCTTCCTTCCTGATAAGAAAAGAAGAAAGAAGATCAAGAAGACCCGCTGCGCAGATGCTAACAGGACAACAACAACTGACTTGGCCCCAGCCCTACCGGCCTGTCAATCCTGGAACCTGCTCCTGCCTAATCCCAGCGACTTCTGTGGACAGCTACCTTGGGACACCCAGAGGACCTGCCTGCCTTGACCCTCTTAAAGATTGGGACTTCCATCAGCATAGGCTTTGCTGCAACAACCCCCCTGGTGCCAGCCAGGAAGCTCCGGACCATCCCACTCTGCACCCGCCGAGCCCGGCCCGTGCCGGAGTGATCCAGAACACGAGGACGTCCCCCCCCGGCGACTGGGACCCGAAGTCCAGTGCCCAAAGACCCTCCTCGACGACCCCGACGACGCCTGCAGCCTCAGGACAAAGGACCCCTCCGACCGCGACCAGCCGAGGGTAAGGTTTCGCGATTTCAAAAGACACCCCTGCACCCGGTGCCCCACGGCCCCCTGTACCCAACTCCTGGTTGCCTACCTATCCTCCAATATCCCAACTTACCCCTCGAAGTGGTGGTCGCTCCAGAAGATCCTTCGTCCCCGAGCCTGCAGCCTTTGTTCCCTTTTCAAGTCCCTCTTTGAATAACCTTGAACGCCGGACGGCTCAAAAGCACCCTTTACCCAGCCGCCCGAGTGCCCCTGGCAGTGCAACCTGTACCCTATCCTACTTCCCCATTTGCCTTCAGCAAGTGACCAGGAGCCAGGCTCCCACAGCTAGGTGGCCTGCTAGCCAGCAGCCACCAACCGAAGGCCCCCCTGCCCCCCATTGGATGACATTGGGCCCAACTACCTCTGCACCCGGCCTTACCTGCGCCGCTAGGATGAACCAACTGTACCTACCTGACACTGGGGCACCCAGAGTCTATGCCCAGAACCTTAACTTCACCAGTCGAGTACTCCCCTCGAAACCGGTAACTCACTTACCTGCCATTGGATAACATTTGACATTTGACTCGAAAAATCTTCTGTGTGAAGTTTTGAAAACTTAAAATATTCATATAAAATCAACCGAATTCCGAAGTACTCACCTGTGATCAGGAGAGAGCTAATACTGTACCTTGTAGCCCAGTACTGAACCGCAAAGGTAATCCTAACCGAGTTACTAATCACCTGTATTTTCTCCATAGGAACCCATTGTCTGCTTTTATATGAAATTTGAAAATATGAAATGTCTACTTTTGAAAACTTGATATTTTCTTTAAAATCATATGAAATACTGAAATGTAATTACCTATCTGTTTTAAGTTGAGACCCCAGTGCTGGCGCAAGGAGACCAGTGCTGGATTACAAAAGTAACAAGATCATACTTTACCTGTAACCTGAATCTTCTCCCCTTGGATAACATTGTCAGATTTATCCTTGAAAAGTTTCCAAGTGTGAACTTTTGAAATAGCTTTTTATTCCTTAAAAATCACTACAATAACTAAAACGTTTTTACTAAACTGTTTCCAGCTTAGACCCCAAGACTGAACCCAGGATCCAGTCCTGGGATTACGAAAGTAATCTATCTGAAAGAAACACGTTAGTATTAGATTCCTTACCTTAGAATATCCCCAGGCGTCAGTCTGGATCCGGAAACTTTTGTGTAGCAGTACCCCTGCGCGTCGGTAGGCGTTGTCTGCAGGCGTCCCCTGCGGCTCCGCGTCCGTCGTCGGCGTCGTGCGCCGTGATGACGTCGCTGGAGTATATAGACGCCGCCTCCGCGCGCTGACGTCAGTTCTTCTTTTTTCCGCGCCAGTAAGCGCAGATCCGAAGAGCAGTACTCCGGTCTTTTGACCAAGTTTTGTACACTTCTATATACTTTTTGGTGCTGGTAGGATGCCCGGTTTCAAGAATTGTGACGGTTGTGACCGCACGATGTCGGTCACGGACCATCACCGACTCTGCCTCCGGTGCCTGGGCCCCGACCACGACGTGGACGCCTGCGTCGATTGCCGGGCCTTGACGAGTAAGGCTAGACGGGAGCGGTCCCGCAAGCTGCTCGAGCTCCGGGTGTCAGCCCCGCGTCGAGAGCGGTCCCGGTCCGGCCGGAGGTCCTTGTGGAGCAGTGGTCGTTGAAGGGTACAGTGAAGACTGGACACAACCAGCCTCCCCTGTCGCAGGAGGGGCAGGTCTCCCTGGGAGAGAGGTCCAGACACATCTGGCTTCCCCAGTCGCAGGAGGGCACGCGACCAGTGCTACCTGTGGGGCAGAAGGCCCTGCCTGTGTGGGGCTGATAGCTGCTGGAGGAGCGGTGACCATTGGGAGCTTAATACATGCATCAAATCTATTCTAGCCACATGGGCTGGCAACTCTGTTTCCCCTTTTCTACCTCCTCCCTTCCTCTGGGATGGTGGAGAATGCGGCTGAATAGTGACGCTGTACCAACTGGGCTTGCACACTGATTGCCAAGGGTGTCCTGGTGACTATTGGTTGATGGAGCCAGAGTCGCAGTGTTGACACCCCGCTCACACATTTAGAGTTCCCGTTCGCCCAGCGCTGACACCACCTGGTGAGTGATCTTGGTGGGGCCCCATGGCGCTCCACCAGAGATAGACTCTCTGGTGTCCTTGTGATTGGCAGAGGAGAGGGCATGGGGGGTTGGCCTTGGATCTCGGAAGAAAAGCAGTATTTGGAATTCTCAGTCATAGGAGGGCGCAGGCCCGGAACAGACTCTGGGACATTATTGAAACGCCGGCCTCTGCAGAAGCGGGGGAGAGTGGTGGAACTTGTTTGAAGGATACACCTGAGATCCTAGAGATATGGTGAATCCCAAGGGGCAGGCACAGCTGCAAACTAATAAGATGGATAAATATGCAGTTTCCAAGCACGTGGAGGGAGCTGGACCACATGGAGAACCAGTTGGGCACCTACAGCCCTCCCATGAGGTGATTGTGGCAGCCTTCCAGGATCTTAAGGCCTCCCTTGAGCGGAAAATTGATGCGGTTACGATCGACCTGGGACTCCTGCTCACAGACTTTCAAAAGATGTCAGACGACGTGCGGATAGTGGAGTCCCACATCTATGATCTCCAGGCCTCCACCAAGTCCCTGGAGGAACAAATTTGTACACTGACGAAGCTGCAGAAGTTGCTTTCGGCGAGAGTCAAGAGCCAGGCTGAATAATGTGTGCATAGTGGGGGTGCCAGAGAGTGCAGAGGCGCAGTGTGGACCTCTTTGTGGAAGACCCCATAACTACCCATCTTCGTCCCAAGCACTTCTCCAAATTCTTTTCAGTTGAGGTCATACAGGGTACCTGTGCTGCTCCCCCCCCCATTGAGACATGTGGGATGTTACTACCCCTTGGGGCACTCACTGATGGTTGTGGGTTTTTCTTCGAAAACTGAGGGGCCGCGGGTGCTCTGTGCTTGCGGGATTATGTGGGTGGAGCGGGCAACCCTCTAACATGTTTCAGTTACACTAGAGGGCAACGGGCACTCTGCAAATTGGAGAGGTTGGTAGTTCTAAACCTACAGTGCGGGGTAGCGGTGGGGGGAGTTCAGGGAATAGTTAAGTTTAGAATTGTTTCAGTAGCAACTGCGATGAGCTCAGTGGAGTGAGGGTGAGCAGCCCCAGGGGTGGTGGACATACATCGGGTAGAGGTGAAATGGTAGGCACCCGTCGCACCGATCAGACCACCACACAATGGAAGTACATATTCAATCAGGATTAAAAATCATGTCTTGGAACGTCAACGGGATGGGTTCCATAGTAAAGCGTACCCTGGTCGTGCAATATATTAAACTGACGCCTGACCTGTTTTTCTTACAGAAAACTCACCTAAAGGGTCAACACTGTAGGGCTCTGGAAAGATGGGGTTACAACCTGATCGCACATGTGGGCTACACCTCAGGGTCACGGGGAATGGGTAACTTGCTTAGGTCCGCAGCATCGTATAATCCTGGCCAAACCTGGCGTGATCCCCTGGGTAGATATGTACTCCAAACCGGCCTGAGGGAGGGGGGACACTCTCAATCTGGGTTCTGTATAGGCCACCCCTTCCCATGGGAAGCAGGGAGACATGCTCACGACACTTTGTGCCTCGCTCTTGGATATGCCGGTGGGCTTCCTGATCCTGGGAGGGGACATGAATGACCTGATGTTCATGAAACACGATAGAAGGCCAGGAAGGGAGGAGACTCGGGCGGAACCTCCCTCGAATCCTTCTCAGATTCTATGGGTTTAGGTTGAATTCTGGAGATCACAACATAAAACGAAGTGACATTACAGCAATCTCTCAGCTAGACATGGTGGTCTCTCCCAATTGGAATTCATACTCGCTCACTGTGGTGGTGCGGGCCACTTTCGGGGCACTCAACACTAAGTGTGTGGCAAATCGGACCACTCCCAAGGATGATCTCCTATAGGACCAACCAGGGAGTCAGATCTGCCACCTGAATAGCAACATGGCACCTGAAAGACAGGACAATGCGAGACTAGATCGAGGAAGGCACTGTACATTGTTTCCAAATCAATGAACGGTCAGTGGCTTCGCCCTGTACCCTTTGGGAAGCCTACAAGGCAATGGCACGTGGGCACGCCCAGGCTCTTATTTAGGTCAAGAAAAATGGAAGGATTGGCACCTGGAAAGGGAGATCAAATCCTTAGAGGATGAAATTCTGAAGGGGGAGGACCCAGGGACAGATCTCGTCCATCGCTTACTTCCTCGTCAGCAAGAAATGAAGGACATTGCAGGGAATGCTCCGAGGGCCCGTGCTCCAGTGGTATAGAGGAGGCTATATGATGAGGGTGACCATGCTACCAAGCTTATTGCATGGTTGGATAAACGAGGCAGAAGCAGAAATTGGTTCACCGAACTACACGATCACGAGGGTGGGGTACATACGGTTAGTGAGGACATAGCTAAGACCTTTGCAGCATACTACGAGAACATGTACATATCTGCGTCCCATAGGTCGAGGGAGACTGCGCGGAACTCCTGGCAACCCTGACACTATGAATCCTCTAAGAGGAGAAACAGGAGACCTTAGAACGGAACTTGACAGTAGAAGAAATCGAAGGGACACTGTGGGGACCCCAGTTGGACAAGACAGCAGGGCCTAAAGGCTTCCCCCTAGTACTGTTTAAATGGTAACCCACAAGATCGCACCTCACCTCAACATGTTCCTGGCTGCGAAGGAAGTTGAGGTCCTCCCAACGGACTAGAGAAAAAGCATCAATTGTGGTGATCCCCCAAGAAGGGCAAGACCCTGATTGCCTGTAGTTCGTACCGCCCCATATCCCTACTAAACATGGAACCCAAGGTACTGGCCAAAGCTTTGGCAAACAGACTGAACAAAGGTATTACATTAGTGATCCTCCCAGATCAGCTTGTCTTAATGCCGAGACGGGGCACCCGTCTAAACTTACAGCGATTGTATGGAGTGATGCACATGACTGTGAGATCAGACTCTGGGAAGGCGGCGGTGCTCTCCTTAGATGCAAGAAGGGCCTTCAATATTGTTGAGTGGGCTTACATTTTCACGGTTTTATCTAGACTGGGGTTCGGTTCTACATTTTGTTCATGGATCCGCTAACGATATATTGTCCCTATTGCAAGAGTATGTGTGAATGGTGCTGTATTGCGTGCCTTGAAATTAATTTGATTTGATCAGTGGACACATTAGTCTGTTGTTTGGATTTTAGTCTGTTAGTTGGATTGTAAAAGACTAAGTGGAGGGATAGAAAGACGGGTTTAAAGTGGGTGTTTTTTTTTTTTTTTGTTCATAGCGGTAGGAGGGGGTTTGGGATGGGCGAAGGGGAGGTGGAGTGGAGACGGTCAGAGGAAAGGGTTTAGAAAGGCCCGATTAGGAGATCTGAATAGTAAGTGGTATGAGATGATGCAAGGGGGGGTAGAGGAAGGAAGAGTCTAGAAAGGGTTATTTTGGGGATCATATTAGTGGTAAGGGATTTGGGATAAGTGGGAGAGAGGAGGTAGAGGATATATTGGGAGAAATATAGAATGAGATATAGGGTAGTGAATTGGAGATGCTGAATTAGTAATAAATATAAAGATACATAAATATATTTTGTTTTGTAATTCAATGGTGACGCAATTGTTAATGTTAATGGTAACTGTCATTTATTGAGCGCTGGTACGCCCGGAGGCTTCATGGCGTTGTAGGAAGGAACAGGGCACATCAGTCGATTAGTAGAAGGAAGCAGCTCAGTGATGTGCCTGAGAAAAAAGCCAGGTCTTCAGAAGATGTCTGAAACTAAGGAGATTATCACTTAGTTTTAGATGAGGGGGAAGAGAGTTCCAGAAGGCAGCTGCAAGGTGGTCAAAGCAGCTGCCTCCGAGACGCTTCCTCTTGTACGGAGGAACAATCAAGAGGGATTTATGGGTGGACCGGAGGTTGCGGGAAGGGCTGTATCTTTGAAATAGATCTCTAATGAATTGGGGGCCAATGTCATGTAGGGATTTGAATAAAATGCAGCCCGCTTTGAAGGACACGCGTTGCTCCACCGGCAACCAGTGTAACTGTTTCAGGCCAAGTCTAACTGATTGCTTTCTAGGGATGTTCAGAAGAAGTCTGGCTGCTTGGTTCTGAACCAACTGGAGGCGTCTAAGCTCTCCCTTTTGGAGCCCAAGATAGAGACTGTTAGAAAAGTCCAATCTGGACAGGACCAAGGAGATAACAATCTGAGTGAGGGCGGCGTAGGAAAAGAAACAGGCGATTTTTTTGATTTTTTTCAACTGGAAAAAACTAGAGGATACAACTGCTCCCACCTGTTTTTTCAAGGAAAGGTCTTCGCTGATGTAGATGCCCAGGCTCTTGACCGAAGGAGACTTAGATGGGGGGGCACCCATGCAGGAGGGCCAGAAGCTGGGATTCCAACTATGTATACTCTGTCCAGGCAAGACCAGTTCGGTCTTGCCTGGGTTAAGTTTCAGATGATTGCAGCTCATCCAGCTCAGAATGTGGGACATGGTGTTTTGAAAATCTACCACAGAGTCCTTGGTGTTAAGAGGAAAGATGAGCTGCAAATCATCTGCATAGTTGAAGATGGTTACCTTTGCATTTCTGAGGGAGTACAAAAGAGGACGCAGGTACAAATTAAAAAGCAGGGGAGATAACGAGGAACCTTGAGGTACTCCACAGTTAGTGGATATGGTAGGAGCTGTGAAAGTGCCCAGTCTAACCGATTGAGTTCGGCCAGAGATGAATGAGCGGATCCAGCTCAGTGCCGGGCCCCTGAGGCCTGCCTGCTCGACACGGTCGACCAAGATGGTATAGTCGACCGTGTCGAACGCAGCAGAGAGGTCCAACAGCACCAGAGCCTGGTGGATCCCCTCGTCCGCATTCCGCCTCAAGGTATTCTGTACTGAAAGAATGACTGCTTCAGTCGAATGACAAGGGCGGAAGCCAGCCTGGTTAGGTGCAAGGTACTCTGATTTTTCCAGGAATGTGGAAATACTGTCACAAACATGGGACTCCAGAAGTTTGGCACAGTATGGCAGCAAAGAAATGGGCCTGTAGTTAAGTGGGTCTAACGGGTTGGCTCCTGTCTTTTTTATAAGAGGAATAAGGAGGGCTTTTTTAAAGTTACTTGGGACTTTCCCTTGTGTGAGTGATCCATTTAGCAAGGGAAGTAAGCCCTCGGGAATGTGGGTGCCCACTTCTTTCAGGATGTGAGGGGGGCAGATGTCATCGAGGGAGCCGGATTTTATCTTTGTAAGAAGTCTGGATAGGATGACATTGTCAATAAGGGGGTATGAATCCAGGGTGACAGGGTTATGAAAAATGTCTGAAAACAAAAGAGAAGGCTAAGTAGTAGGGATGCTTTGTTTGATGGTGCAGATTTTATCAAAGAAGAAGGAGTTAAGTGAATTACAGAGTTCCTGAGTGGGGGTTATCGGAAGGGAGGTTCTGTCGCTGGTACTGAGGTTTTCCACTATATTGAACAATTCTCTGGATTTATTGTGGGCTTTGAGAATTATTTTTTCAGAGAAGTATTCAGTTTTATGTTTCAGGATCAGCTTTTGATAGTCCCTGCGGGCTTTGCGATAGTTATCCCTGTCTAGTTCTAAATAGGCTGAACGCCATTTTCGCTCCAGTTGACGGACTTCAAGCTTAAGGGTTTTCAAAAGAGGTGTGAACCACCTATGAGCGTCATTGGGGCGAGAGCGGGGAAAGTAGGTGCAGGGAGCATAAATTTCAGCTGCCTGAAGTAGCCAACCTGAGAAGGCTTCTTCCATCTCATCAATGCCCTGGTCAAGTGAGGGAGGGGAGGAAATTAAGGATCCGATGAAAGTGGGGATATCAACGTTCTTCCACAGTCTAGTTTTTCCTCCTGGCTGGGGTAGGGACCTTCTACTACTTTCAATGGTAATGGTGAAATTGATCAAATAATGATCCGACCAAATGCAGGGCGTGATGGAGTTAATAGCAAGAAGAATGTTTTGAGACCAGACTTGGTCTAAGCTATGCCCTTTATCATGGGTAGGAAGATGTATATGTTGAGTGAGGTTCATGTCCACAAGGGTTTCTTTTAAAATGGCAGCCTGAGGGTCAGACTCAGTAGAGTCCAGCCAGAGGTTGAAGTCTCCCAGTAGTACGATTTTATCGTGGGAGATTGTCAAGGAAGCAAGTTGTTCTGCAAAGGATGTGATGAATGTGGACATAGTTTGAGGGGGGCGGTATAAAAGGATCAGAAGTAATGATCCTAAGTTAGTATCCAATTTAAAAATCAGATTATCTGATCCTATTAAGTCTAAAGATGGTAAAGAAGAGACTTTATGGCAGCTGCGAATGATCGCAGCGACCCCTCCACCTCTTTTGCCGGCAGGCCTATCGGCATGCAGAATATAATAGTTCGAAGGAACAGCGGCTAAAATGTCAGGCAGGGATCCTTCATTAAGCCAGGTCTCTGAAAGGAATAGAAAGTCTGGTTGGTCAGCCTGGAGCAGGAGAAAAATATCCAGGTGGTGTTTTACCATGGACCTGGTATTTAAGTATAAGCATTTAGGAGTGGTCACTGAGTTACAAAGGGTAGCGGAAGGCAAGGAGGGCTTGAGCTTAGGCGTTTTGCCAAGAATGTATTCGGGCTTCAGAATACCATATGTGGCAGCACGTTTTAAGGTGTGGACAGGCGGGGCGAGTCCAGCGCTGTCTGGGGGTCTAAGTGACAATGTAGATGGGGAGTATTTAATGATTGGTCCAGGGGTCATGGCCCCAGGCCCCGGTCTGCCGCGGACGGGCGCAGACGGGCTTGACTTATGCGCGACTTCGGCGCGCATTCGTCGCGCCCGCTGCGCTCGTCCGCTGCGCTCCTTGTAGATACATAGATATGGTATAAGATGTACTTATTTATACAGTGACTTATATACATGTTAAAAACATAGAATAATGTAACTATCAGTAATATGTACATTTTGTTCAGCAGAACTCACGAATATTTATATCTTTAAAAACATAATTATTATACATGTTTACACAAAGCAGTACACGTATATAGGTACATATCTATATTCCAAATAAATTCTTATATACAGAGGGATTTGCTGTATATTTCTGTTTGCGTATAGTGCTTATGTTGGGGAAGAGCCAATTCGTGAGTAGTTTTCTGAAGATAAGGTGGTTGTCGGTGGATCTTAGGTTGGGGGTTAAGGAGTGCCATCGTTTGGCTGCTTGAACAGAGCATGCCACCCATGCTTTTTTTCTTATACTTTAGCATTTTGAGGCGAGTTGCCACTCTCCTTTGTTGAATGGATTTGGTGATTTCATTCCTGAATGTTGGAGGGATGGGTGGAAACCCAAGTAAGGAGGCCGTAAGGAGGTAATAATGGAATTGATGTATTAAGTATATAGTCCCAAGGTTTTCGAATGGCAGGTCTTTGAAGGCAAATAGTCACATAAACAAAACACCATCTGGTCCATTTCTTGAGAAACGCGAGGATGCCTACCAGAGTAGGAGTTCTCTTAACTTCAGCTTCGGTCTGGTCTGGTCCCCGAGGTTTTGCTCAGAAAAGAAAGGATCAGTAAGACTTCATGCTCAATACGTTGCCGTTTGCTACCACCACATCTCGTGAATGATTCACTAAATGGATTCGTGCGGGGGGGGGGCAGTAATTTATACCAACTGAAAATAGAGTGATTCTAAGAGGGGGAAAAAGCAAGGTGTCTCCACTTCAGGGTCTTGAGGAGCTTACCCACACGTGTCCCGCCCTCCCCACATCCCTTCCGTCTGATCAAATAACGTATCACTTTCTGCTCCAACTCTCCTGAGTTGCAGCGGCATTTGCATGTCCTCCAGGGTCCATCAGTCTTCACACCATACCTTCGGGTTTTCCTGGTCTTCCGTGCTGTCTTCTTCTTCGTTCACCTCCATGACTTCCTTCTCTGCACCGGAACACCTTCTTGCTTTCTCTGCAGTCCTTCTTCCAATCACCTCTGCCTCGGACGCTGTTCCCTCTGGATTTATCGTCCAATCTCTCGTTTCTTCCGGTATGTCAGATTGTGCAGTGGCTCTGCCCCTCCACTGATCGAGGGATGTTGGTATTTCACTTCCGGGCTGCGTAGAGAGGACAGGCTGTTCTCACTTATGGTGAATCCTCCCCGCATTCGTTGTACTCGTCTGAACCCTGGAGATAAGGAGTCCATTGGGGGGGAAATGGGGTTGTTATCGTTATCGCTGGGGGTGTTTCAGGTTGCTTCCTCACATCCCCCTTCCCAAACTTTCTTGTCTGCAAGAAAAGGGCCTACAGGATATCTAGAGAGGTCTTTCCCTTTTCTATGGATGACGGTCAAACAAAAGTGTTGTAGGTTAGGAACCACCTTAGGATTATCTGGTTATGTTCTTTATTTCTTGACAACCATTCAAGAGGTGCATGATCCGTATACAGAAGAAACTCTGCTCCATCCAGATAGTACTGAAAAGCCTTTATAGCCCACTTTATAGCTAGGGCTTCTTTCTCTTTGACTGCATGTCTGGTTTCTTGTGGGAACAGCTTGCGGCGGATATAGAGAATAGGCCTTTCTTGGTTGGTGTCATCTGTCTGGGATAGCACGGCCCCAAGGCAGTTGTCAGAGGCATCGGTTTGTAGGAGAAAGGGTTTCACATAGTTGGGACTTAGTAAATAAGATTTCGAGGTAGCAAGTAGCTTCAACTGTTGAAAAGCCTGTACCTCTGTGAGGGAGGGGATACTAAGACGTTTTTCTGTGGGTGCATCCTTTTTCAGCAAATGGGCTAAAGGAGAGGCGATCTGCGAAAAGTGAGGGATAAAACGCCTTTAGTACCCTAACAAGCCTAAAAAGGCCCTGAGGTCTTTTCAGGTTTTGGAAAAGGGTATCTGGGCAATAGCGGCCACTTCTCCTCTTTGGGTTTGATGTAACCTTCCCCCAAAAGGTATCCTAGGTATTTTACAGATTTGCAGGCAGGTGACTTTTGGCCGGATTAATATTCAATCCACTTTCACCTAAGGTTCGAATGACTTGGGTTAGGTGTTGTATATCATCTATGTATGTATGCAGCCACAATGTTTTTGAGGCTACAGTATGATGTTCATTATTCTCTAAAAGGTTTCCGGTGCCCTGTGTAGTCCAAATGGTTACACCTTGAAGTGGAACAGACCCTTAGGGGTACAGAAGGCTGTCTTTTCTCTGTCCTGCTCTCTCAAAGGCACCTGCCAAGTATCCCTTACTGAGATCTAATGTGCTGATGTATTGAGCCTTCCCCAACCGCTCTATCATTTCATCGACCCTAGGAAGGGGGTAGGCATCGAAATGTGATATCTTGTTCACCTCCCTTAAGTCGATGCAGAAGCTTAAAGACCCATCCGCTTTAGGGACAATCACTATGGGTGAGCACCACTCACTCTTGGAGAGTTCTATGACCCAGAGATCCATCATCTGATGGACTTTGTTGTCAACTGCTTTGCGTCTAACTTCTGGAATATGGTACGGCCGCCATTGGACTTTCTTCCCAGGTGGGGTATGTATTTCATGCTCAATGAGGGTTGTTTTACTAGGCACTAGGGAGAACATCTCCCGGACAGGGAGTAGTCTTTCTCGGATATTGCCTCAATATGTCTGAGAACTCCTTGTCTATGCTCTGTTTTGCTAATGACCAAGAGATAGTCCCAACCAAAACAGGGAGTGGTCCCTCCCATTTTTAAAGGAGGTTGATGTGGTATATTTGTGTGTGGCTTCCAGTTGGGTCCATCTCTAGTTTATAAGTGACAGGGGTCACTTTTTCTATTATCCTAAAGGGGCCGTGCCACTGACTTAGTAGTTTATATTCTGAGGTGGTCTTCTACTGTTAATGTTCCGCGGTTTCGTCATACTGTCCCTTCTGACTAGTTTGGGCCTGCTCCAAATTAGTTCTCACAATATCCCGTACTTGGTTAAGCTGGGTTTTCAACCCGACCCCATAGTCTAGTAGGGGTTTTGCAGTATCTTTTTCTTACTCCCACTCTTCTTGGGCCATGTCCATATTCCTGTGGGAAAGCCCCCTATAAGGCCACTATAACCGTAGATTGGGACTTGGCTGGGAAGTCAATCAATCAATCAAACATTTGTAAAGCGCGCTACTCACCTTGACGGTCTCAAGGAGCTAGGGGGTGGGGAAGGGGGGGGCCAAGGCAGCTACTGATCGAACAGCTAGGTTTTGAGAAGTTTGCTGAAGGTCAGCAGGTCCTGAGTTTGTCGCAGGTGGGTGGGGAGGGTGTTTAATAAACCTCACCCAGCTGGAGGGGCTGAGACTGAGGCTGTTCACCGACCTACAGGAGGCAGTCCGCTCAAGAACCTTAATCAGTGAGCTGGCTAGATAGGGTGTAGTCAGTGTGTCACTAGCAGGCTGGAGAGGCTGTAGGGTCTGTGTCAATGGTGAGCAGGCTAGAGAGGGCGTAGGGTCAGTGTGTCCATAGCAGCCCGGAGATGGGTCATATAAATAACTCAGGGCTGCTTCTCTGCTGTGAGCATCTAAGGTAGCTGTAACCTTTGTGACCAGACATTAGCATACACCGTACAGCTGCTGCACTGTGGTGGATAATCCTGGTTTAATATTGAAACTCAAGATTATATGCTTATGTTTGGAGGTCGGCTACTTCTTTCAGCTCTTCACACCTGGTCTCTTTTTCTTCTAGTGATAGTGTGTACGGAAGCCGCCCTAGTCAGCTCTTTACCTTCTCCTAGTAGTTTGACTCCTACTCGTGATGCAGTGATCCCCGGATGCTGTGAAGTACCACAATCCAAACCTGGAGGAAAGGAACAGGTGAATCCTATACAGAGGTTTGGTTTGGGGAAGAGGGGATGACCTCAGATGCTATTGTTGTTTTTGCATTTGTCACCCCAAGTGGGACGGGAATGCCCAGACGTGAGTCCCGTGCTCTCCATGCCACTGGAGTCAAGCTATCTTGGCTGATGCGGGCAGAAAGCCCGAAACCGGTCATAGGATACTTGTCTCCAGTCCAGGGATGCCTGGGTCTGGCAGTTCAGGCTGGACTGTTCCCATTGGGCGCAGGATCATGACTGATTTGCATATGGCTGGGTCCAAACTGGAATGGCATGTGCGCCAAAAAATGATGAATTTAGGCCCAGATCTCTGTACTGGGGTGAACATGTGACATTGTTCTGCATTCTGTCCATCATTTGTTGTTTTTGCATTTGTCACTCCGAAGAGGGGATGACCTCAGGTGGTATCCCTTCTACGAGCTGCTCTCAAGGATAACTGTGCTGCGAGCCTTCACCTTCGCTCCCCGGGCAGAGACTGCGCTCCCCGGGCAGAGACTGCGCTCCCCGGGCAATAAACTGCGCTCCCCGGGCAATAGACTGCGCTCCCCGGGCAATAGACTGCGCTCCCCGGGCAATAGACTGCGCTCCCCGGGCAATGACTGCTCTTGGGCAGTAACTGTGCTCCCGGGCTGTGCCCTAAGTGGTCACCATTGTCCTTGCACCAACAGCCTGATTTCTGGTGGAATCCCAGCACTCTGAGGCAAATAAGGGATGTATGTCAGGGTGCCCCAGGTATAAGGAGTGTGCACTGAGCAGCAGGGAGTGTGGCTTGAGAAACAACTCCGCTGCTGCACAACAGGCATTTACTTCCAGGTGGAAAGAGGAATGGCTCTAGTCGGGGTAGCTCATCCTCACGTGATGCATCTGCTTGCTTAGTGCATACTGTGTCTGCTTGCTTGGTGCAGTGCGACTGCTGGTTGTGCCAGCCCATCCTCGCATACTGTGTCTGCTTGCTTGGTGCAGTGCGGCTCTGCTGGTTGGGGCAGCTCATCGTAACATGAGGTGTCTGCTTGCTTGGTGCATACTGGGTCTGCTTGCTTGGTGCAGTGCGGCTCAACTGGTTGGGGCAGCTCATCCTCGCATACTGTGTCTGCTTGCTTGGTGCAGTGTGGTTCTGCTGGATGTGCCAGCCCATCCGCTCATTCTGTGTCTGCTTGCTTGGTGCAATGCCGCTCTGCTGGTTGGAGCAGCTCATCCTTGCATGCCGTGTCTGCTTGCTTGGTGCGGTGCGGATCTGCTGGTTGAGGCAGCTCATCCTCACATACTGTGTCTGCTTGCTTGGTGCGGTGCGGATCTGTTGGTTGGGGCAGCTCATCCTCACATGATGAGTCTGCTTGCTTGGTGCATACTGTGTCTGCTTGCTTGGTGCATACTGTGTCTGCTTGCTTGGTGTATTGCGGCTCTGCTGGTTGTGGCAGTTCATCCTCGAATACGGGCTGCTTGCTTGGTGCCGTGCTGCTCTGCTGGTTGGGACAGCTCATCCTCGCATGCCATGTCTCCTTGCTTGGTGTATTGCCACTCTGCTGGTTGTGCCAGCCCATCTTCGCATACTGTCTGCTTGCTGATGCCGTGCGGTTCTGCTGGTTGTGCCAGCCCATCCTCGCATACTGTCTGCTGGTTGGAGCAGCTCATCCTCGCATGCCATGTCTCCTTGCTTGGTGTATTGCCACTCTGCTGGTTGTGCCAGCCCATCTTCGCATACTGTCTGCTTGCTGATGCCGTGCGGTTCTGCTGGTTGTGCCAGCCCATCCTCGCATACTGTCTGCTGGTTGGAGCAGCTCATCCTCGCATGCCATGTCTCCTTGCTTGGTGTATTGCCACTCTGCTGGTTGTGCCAGCCCATCCTCGCATACTGTCTGCTGGTTGGAGCAGCTCATCCTCGCATGCCATGTCTCCTTGCTTGGTGTATTGCCACTCTGCTGGTTGTGCCAGCCCATCTTCGCATACTGTCTGCTTGCTGATGCCGTGCGGTTCTGCTGGTTGTGCCAGCCCATCCTCGCATACTGTCTGCTGGTTGGAGCAGCTCATCCTCGCATGCCATGTCTCCTTGCTTGGTGTATTGCCACTCTGCTCATTGGGGCAGCTCATCCTCGCATGCCATGTCTCCTTGCTTGGTGTATTGCCACTCTGCTGGTTGTGCCAGCCCATCTTCGCATACTGTCTGCTTGCTGATGCCGTGCGGTTCTGCTGGTTGTGCCAGCCCATCCTCGCATACTGTCTGCTGGTTGGAGCAGCTCATCCTCGCATGCCATGTCTCCTTGCTTGGTGTATTGCCACTCTGCTCATTGGGGCAGCTCATCCTCGCATGCCATGTCTCCTTGCTTGGTGTATTGCCACTCTGCTGGTTGTGCCAGCCCATCTTCGCATACTGTCTGCTTGCTGATGCCGTGCGGTTCTGCTGGTTGTGCCAGCCCATCCTCGCATACTGTCTGCTGGTTGGAGCAGCTCATCCTCGCATGCCATGTCTGCTTGCTTGGGCAGTGCGGCTCTGCTCATTGGGGCAGCTCATCCTCGCATGCCGTGTCTGCTTGCTTGATGCAGTGCAGCTCTGCTGGTTGGAGCAGCTAATCTTCTCATGCTATGTCTGCCTGCTTGGTGCATACTGTGTCTGTTTGCTTGCTACAGTTGTCTCTGCTGGTTGTGCAAGCACATCCTTTCATGCTGTGTCTGCTTGCTTGGTGCAGTGCGGCTCTGCTGGGTGGGGCTGTTCATCATTGCAATGTCTGCTTGCTTGGCGCATACTGTGTCTGCTTACTTGGTGCAGTGCGGCTCTGCTGCTCGTGGCAGCTTATCCTCACATGATGGATCTGTTTGCTTGGTGCATACTGTGTCTGCTTGCTTGGTGCAGTGCGACTGCTGGTTGTGCCAGCCCATCCTCGCATACTGTGTCTGCTTGCTTGGTGCAGTGCGGCTCTGTTGGTCGTGGCAGCTCATCCTCCCTTGCGGTGTCTGCTTGCTTGGAGCAGTGCGCTTCTGCTGGTTGTGCCAAACCATCCTCGCATACTGTGTCTACTTGTTAGGTGCAGTGCGGCTCTGCTGGTTTGAGCAGTTCATCCTCGCATGCCGTGTCTGCTTGCTTGGCGCGGTGCGGCTCTGCTAATTGGGGCAGCTCATCCTCTCATGCTGTGTCTGCTTGCTTGGTGCAGTGCGGCTCTGCTGGTTGGTGCAACTCATCCTTTCATACTGTGTCTGCTTGCTTTGTGCATACTGTGTCTGCTTGCTTTGTGCATACTGTGTCTGCTTGCTTTGTGCATACTGTGTCTGCTTGCTTGCTACAGTTGACTCTGCTGGTTGTGCCAGCTCATCCTCGCATGCCGTTTCTGCTTACTTGGTGTAGTGCGGCTCTGCTGCTCGTAGCAGCTTATCCTCACATGATGCATCTGTTTGCTTGGTGCATACTGTCTGCTTGCTTGGTGCAGTTTGGCTCTGTTGGTCGTGGCAGCCCATCTTCGCATACTAGGTCTGCTTTCTTGGTGCAGTTCGGCTCTGTATGTGATGGCAGCTCATCCTCACATGCGGTGTCTGCTTGCTTGGTGCAGTGCAGTTCTGCTGGTTGTGGCAGCTCATCCTCGCATACTGTCTGCTTGCTTGGTGCAGTGAGGCTCTGCTGGTTGGAGCAGCTCGTCCTCGCATGCCGTGTCTGCTCCTCCTTGGTGCAGTGCGGTTCTGCTGGTTCGGAAGTGTGCGTTTCGCAGCTTGCTGTCCCACAGGTTGCGAGCTATGTCACAGTGTGCACTCTTGTGGACTTTGTCAGCAATACGTATATCTAGGTGCTCACGGGTTTTCTCTGTAAAATTGATACTTTGTCTAGAATTTAGGTTCAAATAATTGTCTATCAAGAATTGTTTATTTCTGTCCTGAATTTGACCCATTTCCACAGGAGCCCAAGTGTCATTTAGGTTCAAATGTATACAAATGCCCTTGGTGACCAAGCACTTTAGAAGTTCATCATTTGACACCACAGCAATGCAGGCAGCTGCCTTGCAGCTCCTGAAAAATCCTCTCCATCAGATCTTCAAAAGCTCACTTCGAGGATAGTTGCGACCAGCGTTTGTCGTAGGACGTTGGGTAGCAATGGAGGGTTTGCTGTAACGGGGCATATAAGGAGGACCTCTTGCGTTCATTGCTGAAGAGCATCAAAGGCCGTGTCGCCATCCTTGAGGGCCCCAAGAGCTGGCACCGTCCACAGGCAGATATCACCTTGGTTGGTTCTTGGACACAACTCTTGGCTTGGAGAGAGGAGGTATGGAGTTAGAGCTGAACACCTACTGCACTGAGGACGCCAGTGCTGATGCTGTCTTGACCCACGTCTGTCTGGACAAGTTCCTATTTCTGGACTCTTCCATAGTGGGTTACACAAGTCTCTTCTTTTCGTATTTTGTGCATTAATACTCGACATATCGAAGCAAACCCAAAGTACTCTTTACATCTCAGACAAATGTTTTCCTAATGATTGCTTCTATTTTAAAATCAGTGTATGTCCTACAGAGGAAGTGTCATGACTGCCCCATTAACTGCTTTTTGGGGGGTCTGTGGGTTTCTTTCTTAGGCAGCAGCTGAAACTGACTCCCCTTTAAAGGCTGGAAAGCTGCCTCAAACAAGGTGAGTGTGTTTACATACATGAGCCTTGTGTAGGCATGACTACGCCGGTAGGTGAAGTCAGACCAGCACTGCGCATGAACCAACCCCCCTGGATGTCGGAATAATTGTCATGTATATATGCTTTTCATAGTTGGGCTGGTTACAGTTCTGAACATACCTGTATTTATGTGCACATGGGCCAGTTACGGATCGGAGCATACCTGTGTTTGTGTACATGCGCTAGTTACACTTCCAAACATCCCTGTGTTTGAGTGCCTGGGCCGGGTATAGATTTGAACATATGTGGGTATGGGCCAGTTACATATCAACATATCTTTGAGTACACATGCCCCTTACAGATCTGTGTGTTTATGTACATTGGACAGTAATGAAGCTGAACATACCTGTGTTTGAGTACTTATGCTGCTTACAGATCTGTGTGCTTAATTACATTGGACAGTAATGGATCTGAACATACCTGTGTCATGTAAAGTGGGCTCCATTGTCTACACACACCTGTTCCGGTTCGCCAGGTCATTGCTCTCACGGAGAGGTGTGGCCAGCACATTATGCACAAGCGTGGGCACACAGACAGCACTCGCGGCACCAGCAAACTCCTCCAGGACACTGGAACACGCAGGATTCCACACCATGACAATACTCTGTGCCCCAACACACTCATACAGGGACTGGCGATACCCAGGTCTCTACACACATCTGTAGTGAATTTGGCACAGTTTAGATATCCTGTCTTTTTAAACCTGACCATTAGTAGGATGGACTGTGCACGATTGGGATGTGCTGTACAGTTATGTAAAGGGACTGCATAAGAAGTGGGATGGGCTGTCATTTGCTGTATAGGCTGTACGATTATCAAGGCAGGCTTCACAAATATCCAGAGGGGCTGTATGAATATCCAGAGGGGCTGTATGAGTATACGGAGGGGCTGTATGAGTATCCGGAGGGGCTGTATGAGTATCCGGAGGGGCTGTATGAGTTTCCGGAGGGGCTGTATGAGTTTCCGGAGGGGCTGTATGAGTTTCCGGAGGGGCTGTATGAGTTTCCGGAGGGGCTGTATGAGTTTCCGGAGGGGCTGTATGAGTATCCGGAGGGGCTGTATGAGTATCCGGAGGGGCTGTGCACGTAGCCGGATGGGCTGTGCGAGTAGCCGGATGGGTTGTATAAGCAGCCGGATGGGCTATACAGTTAGCTAAAGGGGCTGCATAAAGGTGGGACTGTTGGCTGTACGGTGTTGGCTGTACGGTTAGCTGGAGGGGCTTCACAGGGAGTGGGACGGGCTGCACCAGGATTGTGATTAACCGTGTGGCTTGCGTTGATAATATTCTTTTTGAGTCGGATGCAGTCACTGCCTGGATTAAGACCCTTCTGTCTTCAGATCTATTCACATATGGACGCTCCTGCAAAGAGGGGTTCAGGTCTCGTGTGAGTGATATTAAGATTCTAGGGTTTCGAGTCAATGCACCTCAGTGGCCCTTGACCTGTCTTGTGATGGGATGCGAAGCCTAGAGTGCATAGACTCCTTGCACCGAAGTTCCTATCGCATTTAGAATCGCGTTCCTTTCAGCTGGGTTTTCGGCTGATTCTGATCATGTTTGCATTCCAGTAACAAGTTAGGCATTGAACAGGCACCTTAGACTGTTGTTGTTCAATGGCTTTATGAGCCGTTAAGCCCTCTGTCCTACCCAAGCTAGAACAGTCATGATGCACCCTGAGGCAGCCTTTGAATCAGATTGGTTACAGGAGAGACCGTGAGTAGCCTTTACATTTTAGTTGCTCAGGGCACAGAAGCCCGCTCCTCGCCCTATCCATACATTGATCTGCACAGGAACCCTATCCATTCATTGATCGGCACGGGAGCCCTATCCATTCATTGATCAGCACAGGAGCCCTATCTATACATTGATCCGCACAGGAACCCTATCCATTCATTGATCTGCACAGGAACCCTATCCATTCATTGATCAGCACAGGAGCCCTATCCATACATTGATCCGCACAGGAGTCCTATCCATACATTGATCCGCATAGGAACCCTATCCATACATTGATCCGCACGGAACCCTATCCATTCATTGATCCGCACAGGAACTCTATCCATACATTGATCCGCACAGGAACCCTATCCATACATTGATCCGCACAGGAACCCTATCCATACATTGATCCGCACAGGAACCCTATCCACACATTGATCCGCACAGGAACCCTATCCACACATTGATCCTCTCAGGAGCCCTATCCATACATTGATCCTCACAGGAGTCCTATCCATACATTGATCCTCACAGGAGTCCTATCCATACATTGATCCGCATAGGAACCCTATCCATACATTGATCCGCACAGGAACCCTATCCATACATTGATCCGCACAGGAACCCTATCCATGCATTGATCCCCACAGGATCCCTATCCATGCATTGATCCCCACAGGAACCCTATCCACACATTGATCCGCACAGGAACCCTATCCACACATTGATCCGCACAGGAAACCTATCCGCACATTGATCCGCACAGGAAACCTATCCGTACATTGATCCGCACGGGAACCCTATCCACACATTGATCCGCACGGGAACCCTATCCACACATTGATCCGCACGGGAACCCTATCCACACATTGATCCGCACGGGAACCCTATCCACACATTGATCCGCACGGGAACCCTATCCAAACATTGATCCGCACGGGAACCCTATCCAAACATTGATCCGCACGGGAACCCTATCCACACATTGATCCGCACGGGAACCCTATCCACACATTGATCCGCACGGGAACCCTATCCACACATTGATCCGCACGGGAACCCTATCCAAACATTGATCCGCACGGGAACCCTATCCAAACATTGATCCGCACGGGAACCCTCCCCATTGGTCCGCACGGGAACCCTATCCACACATTGATCCGCACGGGAACCCTATCCACACATTGATCCGCACGGGAACCCTATCCACACATTGATCCGCACAGGAACCCTATCCACACATTGATCTGCACAGGAACCCTATCCACACATTGATCCACACAGGAACCCTATCCACACATTGATCCGCACAGGAACCCTATCCAAACATTGATCCCCACGGGAACCCTATCCACACATTGATCCCCACGGGAACCCTATCCACACATTGATCCGCACAGGAACCCTATCCACACATTGATCCGCACAGGAACCCTATCCACACATTGATCCGCACAGGAACCCTATCCACACATTAATCCCCACAGGAACCCTATCCACTCATTGATCCGCACACAAACCCTATCCATACATTGATCCGCACACAAACCCTATCCATACATTGATCCGCACAGGAACCCTATCCACACATTGATCTGCACAGGAACCTTATCCACACATTGATCCGCACAGGAACCCTATCCACACATTGATCCGCACAGGAACCCTATCCACACATTAATCCCCACAGGAACCCTATCCATTCATTGATCCGCACACAAACCCTATCCATTCATTGATCCGCACAGGAACGCTATCCACACATTGATCTGCACAGGAACCCTATCCACACATTGATCTGCACAGGAACCCTATCCACACATTGATCCGCACAGGAACCCTATCCACACATTGATCCGCACAGGAAACCCTATCCACTCATTGATCCGCACACAAACCCTATCCATACATTGATCCGCACAGGAACCCTATCCATACATTGATCTGCACAGGAACCCCATCCACACATTGATCTGCACAGGAACCCTATCCACACATTGATCCGCACAGGAACCCTATCCACACATTGATCCGCACAGGAACCCTATCCACTCATTGATCCGCACACAAACCCTATCCATACATTGATCCGCACAGGAACCATGCCGATAATGCTCACTAACATGCGAGGGGAATCGTCATTTGCGTGAAGTTACAGAGCAAATATTCAGTGGTGCCCAATGAATGACTCAAGCAGGAGCTGGGTTACACCCAACCTGGGGTAATGACAATCAACCAAAGACAACATATTGCAGATGTGAGGTCATATGAATGCGTCTGCTCGCTCTCAGGTTCCTCATGGTTCATTTGTCCGGCCAGGATTCCACGGGCGGGCACACTATCTCCTCCACTCCGGGTTCTGGTGAGTTGATGGTTTTGTTGTGCATCGTTGTGGAGTTGTCGGTGATCCTGGCATTTATCGCCTCTGCTCGCTGTGGTTTGAGAGGTGATGTCATTTCTATACAAGAAAGATATGTTTTTGCTGTGGGTGATGACTGAACAGGAGCCAATTGCTGGGCAATGGATTATCTTTTTGGTGGCTGATAGGTTGTTGAGCAGATCAAAGCTGTTGCACCTGTGGGGACTCAAGGGGCTCATGTTTGACCTGGAGAGGTGATGGGTGCGTGTATGAATCTTAAAATGGGCATGTTTTCTGTCTCTTTCCACCAACTAATCTGACCTCTATTTTCTTTTCTCCTCCTCTGTGAAGCTTAGACAATATGCGAGAGGACGACAGCGTATTCCATGACCATCTTAACACCATCATACTGCCGTTCTCCTGTATGTCTTACACTGCCACCAACCAAGCCTTCGTCCACCACATTTCTGCCTCGATAGCACAAGCACAGCTACAACCTCCTCCTTCACCGACCGAAGACCAAAGGGACTCTGGGAGTGGCAAGACCACCGCCAGCCCTGGAGACGGCTACTTTGAAATGGGGCTTCCTGAAGGGGAGCAAACTGTGGAGTGGAACGGTCCCACGAGCGCCGACACAGACCACGTCCATGTTGTTCGAGTGCTCTGGAGCTTTACCATCCAAATAAAGAAGGCGTTCAGGCAGTTTGCTTCTTGCCTGGTGTTGACTGATGAGTCTATCGCAGTCTTTGAGATCCCTGCCCAGGAGTCACTGCATGGCGACCACGCTGTCCCTTCGGCCTTAAAGCTGGCATTCTGCTTCCCTTACACGGACCTAACTGAATTCGGATTTCTGGTGCCTGAAATGTGTCTGACCCTCAAGGTGAGGCAGGGGGAAAATTGTTTCCTTGTGCTCTCAGACTCCCAAAACCTGCAAGATTTCTACTGCTGCTTATGTCTACATAGTTCTCATACATATGCGGATCTGCGGGGCTCCCACAAGTTGTACCGTGGAAAGACCGGTTTACAGGAGTTTGTGTCCCATCTGTTGGACCTCCAAGACAGTGCTGCAAATGGTTCAGAAATCAAGGGTTTCTTTCCAGTATATCTTTATCAGAGTTCCCTGGCTGAAGTACAGAGATATTCCCAGTCACATCTGGTGCAAAAGAAACCCTTATGGACAAAAGATGCCTTGCCCTCCTCCTATTGCAACCCTGAGGAATCTGCCAGCCGAAGCCCATGCACGTTCCTGCCTTGCTGGCTACTCTTAACAGGCCAATATTTGCACATCCTCAAAATAAACTTTATAGCACTTCTGGAACAGTTTGATACTTGTGATGATGTAAGATACATGTTCAAAATTAGCCGGGTCCCATTGGCGTCAGTCCTGGTGCACCCTCCCCGAATCCCGGCCCAAAGGACAGACTCCTTTGCCGATGGTCACATGTTACAGCTGCTGCTTGGCTACACCTTCATGGCTGCAGTTTTCATCCTCCCACATGAGAAGTTTCACTTTGCGAGAATCTACAGCCTCCTGAGGTCATACCTGCAGGACGTCAAGACAATCCTCATTTTCAGATCTCTGGACTCTACGAACAATAACCTGGTGGAGGCCAGAGATCATAATACCATCCAGACGTCCAGGTACTGCTCAAGGTGCTGTCGGGCTTCACCGGCCCTTCTCTGGCTCCTACTTTGTGGTTCTGTTTTGAGACCTTTTGAAGTTCATAGATACTGAGCTAATGGGCAGGCTGGAAAATGACAAGTATAACTATTCCACTCAATGAGGTTCCTTTTTTTCACCTTATTTAAAAAAAAGAGATGGTTTAGGAGAAAGGGTAATATAAGATTTGGGGAACAAGGCACTAAGACCGACTTTGCAGCAATGAGAGGAAAGAGAGGAGGGCTGTGGAGGTGTGGTGGAGGGCAGGTAAAGGTAAATTTGGGTATCTTCTGTTAATAACCATAATAATAAATTGTCATGTGTATGCCTTTAATATAACAACTATGGTTCACTTTTGGAACGCATAGAAAATAATTTGTCAAAGAACCAATCTTTGTTGCAACTAAAGTAAGATGTCCATCGAATATGCAGCTTCAAACACTATACAGAAACCAAAGGATTTAATCACATAGGATTTAAATCTCACAAGGTGCTTTTGCAAACAGAAACCAGTAACATCAGGAGTAAATCGATAACTAACTTGTAACGGTCCTTCCAGGCGCCTGGCTAGCCATAAAATTCTTAGTGTTATTATCATGTAAATTGACAACGTTTCGTCCCAGCAGTTCTTTTAAGTCATCATCAGGACAAGGCAATAATTCGAAGAACAAACGTGGAGTTGAGTAAATTACTAAGGATTTGTGTCCTTTTTCTGGAGTTGATTAGGAGTGGTGTCGGTGGGAACAGGAGAGTCTTGATGACAGTAGAAGTGTGGGAGAAGTACAGGACACTGAAAATAGGTCCGACACTGAGGTTGCATGTATCGGGGACAAGCGATGCACAGCACAACATCCATGTGTGTCCATATGTAGCAGTAACACGTGTGGGAATTCATCCTGCTGATTGTAAAATATTAAAGATAACTCCTTTCAGTTGGGGAATAACTACTTTCAATTGGGCAGAAGTGTGAATCTGAAGTGATTCTCATAGGCTACACACCACTGTCCAACTGAAAGTGGAACAAAAGCATCATTAGTCCACAGGAAGGTGCTTCAGGTTGGATTAATTTAATTTTGCGTAAGGTTGAACTATAACTTAGCTTTACTTTGTGCCTGTTGATTCTGTGGATGGGTGCCCTCTAGTTATTCATTTATTATCATATAGATGTCCCTGAGCTAGCAAGGTACGTTAGGTCACTGTGCAATGGAGGACAAAACCATGTTTGCTGTTTGTTTGAGCATGTGCTATGTTCCCTTATACTCCTTTGACATGTTTGTCTTTTTTCTGCTTCTTGCTGGCCCATAGCTTCTCGAAGCCTCATGGGACCCTCTCAGCGCTGTACCCTTCTGAATCTGGGCTGCAGAGACTCACTGAAGACAGTCCTCTTCCCTTCTACCTTCCCATCTCCTCGGCTCTCCATTACGTGGCTGGGCTGACTGCAGGCGACCTCGTGGACCTGTTTCACACCAGTGTGGCGGAGGTGGGTACCCAGGCCGGTGGTGGTAGGAGGAGTATGACTCATAAATGGTGTCGCAGCCAATGAGGTCTAAGCGATGCACAAGCATTGCTTATTGAAACATAGATGATGCCCAGACCAGTCTTGGAGAGTAACTGCTTTATCCTGCTGTATATGAACGTCAGTCTGATTTGTATTCCTGCCTCTTCAGTTTCCTCTCTTCACACTGCCCCTCTCTCTCACTCCCGGTCAGTTGCCCTCATGTATAGAACTTTAGGCGAAACACCTTAATGGTTTTTGCCATCGTGCACAAGTCGAAATGTTGAAATTTCCTCCGCTGTTCTCCTTTTTTGCTTCTTTCTCTCTCGTGTTCTGGGTCGGAGTCTGATTTAAAATAAGTCCTGGTCCTCTCAAAATTGATTATGAGGTGGGCCACACCTGCAACTCTGGCTCGAATTAAACACTGTGACACCCCTCCACGATGGCAACTTTGGTTAGCTTTGTGAATTAGCTCCATCTGCCCTAGCTGCAGCGGAAATCTGCCGGGTGGTGGGTTCCTGGCTGCAGCGGGTATCTGCCGGGTGGTGGGTTCCTGGCTGCAGCGGGTATCTGCTGGGTGGTGGGGGTCTTGGCTGCAGTGGGGTTCTGTGTGGTGGCGGGTCCTGGTTCTCCACTGGCTGAGAATCGAGCCACTCTGCTGGCCGGAGCTCTAGGCTCTCCGCTGACCAGCAGAAGGCTGAGGCTCTACACTGGCTGGCCAAAGCTCTCTGCTGGCCGGCCGAGGATCTCTGCTGGCCGGCCGAGGCTCTCTGCTGGCCGGCCGAGGCTCTCTGCTGGCCGGCCGAGGCTCTCTGCTGGCCGGCCGAGGCTCTCTGCTGGCCGGCCGAGGCTCTCTGCTGGCCGGCCGAGGCTCTCTGCTGGCCGGCCGAGGCTCTCTGCCGGCCGGCTGAGGCTCTCTGCCGGCCGGCTGAGGCTCTCTGCCGGCCGGCCGAGGCTCTCTGCCGGCCGGCCGAGGCTCTCTGCCGGCCGGCCGAGGCTCTCTGCCGGCCGGCCGAGGCTCTCTGCTGGCCGGCCGAGGCTCTCTGCCGGCCGGCCGAGGCTCTCTGCCGGCCGGCCGAGGCTCTCTGCCGGCCGGCCGAGGCCAGTGGAAGAGCAAGACTCCGAGAGGGCATGAATTGCCCCAGGGGCATCTTTGTGAGGGCAGGTCTGTGGGAACCGCTGTTTTATTGCTTGAAATTCTTTTCATCTCTCTCTACCCTCTCATTAGCAGCACCCCTACTGGTCACGGGAGGCCCTTGAAGTTGACTTGTACCTTTCGTCTAACCGCCTCTTCTCAGTCCATTCCATCTTATTTTGTATGTTTTATTGGTTTATATTTTTGTGGGGTAAAATCCAAAATAAGTTGCACCTGTCTCCAGGTTTACCTCTTTTAAAACCAGCGGATGCAAAAGTATTTTAGTATATTTGGACAATATTATTTTACCTATTTATACTTTGTCAACATAATGTGGTCCAACTCCTATATTAAGAATGAAAGTAGCTTGAAAATTGAACATTAGTTTTAAAATTGAACACGGTAGGTGAATCCTTCTACAATGAGGTCCACTTTGCTTTAGCATCTTTACCTTCTTTACAACACCTTGGCTTCTGAGGGTCCCTTGCAATTGTCTCACATTCTTAAGCAGTCTGTGCCTTGTGTCGTCCAGAGCCCTGGGTACTGCTTCCTTCTCCACACATCCTCTCCCCAACCACGGCTAATCTTTTATCGAAAATATTATTGATTTGGGTCTAGCATGCTTGAGACAGCTGTGCCCTGTAAGACCTGCCCACGAGTCCCTCTTCTGTGTCGCTGCTCTGTCGTATTTAAAAGATTTCCTCAATAGTTCATATTCTTAGGAGGAATGTTATAAACCCCCCCCCTTGAGTAGATGTGAACCCACATGTAGAAATGTTATAACCCTCCCTTGAGTAGATGTGAGTTCGAGGCATGTGGGCTGCTGAATTCATATCTGTGCATAGATCGCCCCCTAGTGTTTGGTCCGGATGATTGCACATTGTTGTCATGGAAGAGTCTTCGAAGTATCACGAGATAGGTGGCTCCTCCCCTGGACTACAGTGCGCATGGGCATCGACTCCATCCTCAGATTGTTTTTTTCCGCCATTGAGTTCGGATGTGTCTCTGCCGGAATCGATTAAAAAAACTTTCTTAAGACCAAAAGGTCTTTAGCTTCAGCGTCGGTATTGTCTTGCGTTCGGTGCCTACTTATTCCAGTTCGGTTCCGAGCCGGAATCTACCAACCCGCGTCGACACGGAAGGCCCAGTCGACGCGACAGACTCTATCGACTGTTCATCATGGACCGGAGTTCGTTCAAGAGGTGCTCCGTGTGCAACTCAAAGTATCCCCACATCGACGTCCACCCGGTGTGCAACAAGTGTCTGTCGCCGGATCATTATGAAGCCAAGTGTATGGCTTGTTCCCATTTCAGATCCAAGAAGACGCTTAAGCTTCGACGCGCTGCGCGACAGGAGGCCCAGCAACATGCGCCGGCGCCTGTGGACATCTTCAATGTCGGGGATGATGAGGAAGCGGACCCGGACCTTGAGGAGGTCTTGTCGAATCCTGCATCGGAGGTCGGCTACGACGAGGATGTAGAGATGTTTGAGACGGATGAAGTCGTCGACGAGGTAGGAGACGACGACGGGGCCTTTGGGGCCATGGAAGATAGCTCGAGCGAAGAGCTAACTCAAACAGGCATTGGAGCCGTACGGCTTAAACAGGCTCGGGTCGAGGGATCGCCAGTAGGCCTTACCCAAGACCTTACGATGGGTTCTACGGCCCCGGCTACAGACATTATTATTGAGCCCCGGCATGAGAAATCTAAACCGAAAGCCACGCAAGCGGTCTCGATGCAAGCGAAAGCACCGGTGCCCTCATCGAAACCGAAAGTGCAAGCTACCTTGGTCGGATCGGAGGACTCGGAGCCGTCGGTGTCGACGAAGCACAAGGCGGTTGTCGAGCCGAAAACGGATGTCAAGGCTGTCGAGACGAAGTCTACCACGCCAAAGACTAAAGTCAAGGTTGTCGAGTAAATCGGCGCCAAAGAAGGTCGACGCGAACAAAAGGGTCAGTGATCCTAAGGTTCACGGGACTCCGCGCCAACTAGGCAAAACCAAGAGCGGTGCAATCCAAGAGTCAACGCCCAGTGGTGCCTCGACGGATCCCGGCGACAAGGTGCGGCAGTCCGTGGCTTTCACCAAGAAGGTTACGGACTCCCTACATCGCATCAAGGAGAAGGCCTCCATGGCCGGACCGAAAGATGCTCCGCCCTCTAAGCCTGTCGAGAAACCTCTTAAGGAGTCAACGCCGATCCATTTCACGTTGCCGCCAAGGGTGGCGCCGAAGGCTTTCGCCCCGAAGTCGGGAACGGCCGTGCCCGAAACGGAACCCTCGACGCCAAAGTCGACGACGGTGTCTCCAAGACAGAAGCCTCAACAATCGTCATTGGAGGAACACCGTGAACACTTTATTGATGCCGAAACTGGCAGGCTTTCCCTACTTAAAAGGAAAATTGCCCCAGAACGACCTATGGAGTCCTACAAGATTCCTTTAAAGAAGAAGATGGATTCCACTTCTGCTCCGGTTCTTGTGGAACCACTTTCCCCACAGGGTCATAATGTGTCGCCCACTTACTCCGACGTGGATGATGGTGACGATGAGGATGAGTACAGCTATCCTGTCTATGATGACACTGATAATACCAACGAGCCCTGGGCAGCTGGGGCTGACCCAGGTGATCCTCACTCTGCCCCAGACACTCCGCTCTACACGGTGAAAACGTCACCTACAGAGGATTCTGCGGCCTTTCATGCCCTCATTGAACGGGCAGCTAAGAACCATGACATCCAGCTCCATGCGGACCCCATTGAAGAGGACTTTCTCTTTGACACCTTTTCTGTCTCAGAAAGAACAGTAAAGACTCTCCCTATGTTGAAGGGGGTCTTAAAGCATGCTGGGGACATCTTTAAGGAGCCTACCAGAGCCAGGGTAATAAACCCACGGATCGAGAAGAAATATAAGCCAGCGCCTACTGACCCTACCGACATAAAGAGACAGCTGCCTCTGGACTCTCTTGTGGTCTCAAATGCCCGGAAGAGGGCTAATTCTCAAACGGGTGATGCTCCTCCCCCAGATAAAGAATCTAAGGTGTTCGAGGCATCGGGAAAAAGGGTAGCAGCTCAAGCGTCCAATATTTGGCGCATTTCAAACACACAAGCACTTCTAGCAAGGTACGACAGGGCACACTATGACACATTAGAAACCCTGTTGCAGCACCTGCCTGATGAATACAAAGAGGCGGCTGAGATGCTCATCCAAGAGGGGAAGCTAATATCCAATGCATCTATAAAGTGTTCACTGGACGCATCTGACACCGCGGCCAGAGCCATCAACACCAGCGTTATGCTGAGACGACATGCCTGGCTTAGAATCTCAGGGTTTAAGCCAGAGATACAGACCACCATTCTTAATCAGACGGTGAACCCTGATCGTCTGTTCGGTCCAGAAGTGGACACCACCTTAGAGAAAATAAAGAAGGACACCGACACTGCTAAGTCCATGGGGGCCTTGCATCGCCAGCAATTTAGGGGTGGTTCTTTTCGTCGCTCCAGCACTAGAGGTGTTTCCAGAGGCCAAAGCTCCCAAAACACGCAGTATTATAAAAGCAACACGCAATCCACCTACACCAAACAAAATCGAGGTGGATATCGCAGAAACCGCACCAAGGGCAGAGGCCGTGGAAACAACAACTCCAGATCCTCTGCCACCAACAAACAGTGACGCCCTGTCACTGCCCCCCGACCATGCAACACCGGTCGGGGGGAGACTTCAGCAGTTCCTGCCAGTCTGGAAGTCCATCACCACAGACAGGTGGGTGACAAAACTTATCCAGTACGGTTACTGTCTGGAATTAACATCCACTCCACCCAACATACCCCCAAGGCACCGTCATATGTCGGCCGAGCATTTGCAATTATTGCAGCAGGAGGTACTCGTCATGCTGCAAAAAGGGGCGATCGAGCTTGTGCCTTTGGCAGAAAGAGGCGCAGGAGTCTACTCGCTGTACTTCTTAATACCAAAAAAGGACAGGTCCCTCAGACCCATACTGGACCTCAGGCCCCTCAATCAATACATTCTGTCGGAGCACTTTCACATGTTGACCCTGCAACAAGTGCTCCCGCTGCTCAGTCAGGGGGATTTCCTAGTAACTTTAGATCTAAAGGATGCATATTTTCACATTCCGCTGCACAAGTCACACAGAAAATACCTCCGGTTCACCATCCAAAACCAACATTACCAGTTCAAGGTTTTGCCTTTCGGGGTCACCACGGCGCCCAGGGTGTTTCCGAAGTGCCTGGCAACGGTGGCGGCGCACTTAAGGAGACAAAACATTCACGTCTACCCGTATCTGGACAACTCGCTCATCCAAGCAAAGTCGGCCCAGCAGTGTGCCGCCCACATGTTCCATACCATACACCTTCTGCACGATCTGGGATTCTCACTGAATTACCCAAAATCCCACCTGCAACCCACCCACATACGACAGTATCTGGGTGCGACAATAGACACTCAGTGAGAGTCAACAGCATTCAGTCGCTGATACAAAAGTTCAGGCCTCAACACTCGCTTCCAGCCAGAGTGTTCATGCAGTTGATAGGCATGATGGCCTCCTGCATCTCCACAGTTGTCTCATCTGGCTCAGAGAATGTGGAAGTGGGCCTTTCAGAGGAACATCTTCCTCATGGCGGAACATCTCCCAGGCAAGGACAATCAGATGGCTGACCTGCTCAGCAGGTACAGCCACCAGACGCACGAGTAGGAGATGCATCCATCGGTACTCCACCCGTACTTCCAACAATGGGGTCATCCAGAGATAGACCTGTTTGCCACAAAGGAGAACGCAAAATGCCAAAGCTTCGCCGCCAGGTTTCCACATCCACAGTCGCAAGGCAATGCGATATGGATGAACTGGTCAGGCAAATTTGCGTACGCTTTTCCCCCAGCACCTCTAATACCGCTGGTGGCACGCAAACTGAGGCAGCACTCAATGACTCTCATCCTGGTTGCTCCAAAGTGGGCTCGCCAACCATGGTACACCACGTTTCTGGAACTGTCCATAGTACCGCATCAAAGGCTGCACCTCACACCCAAGCTTTTGACACAGAGCCATGGCAACATTCAGCACCCAGATCCGCAACAGCTCAGCCTGGCGATCTGGCTCCTGAGGTCCTAGAGTTTGGCTACCTCAACTTGCCTCCTGACTGTATGGACATCATCCAGGAGGCAAGAAAGCCCACCACCAGAGCATGCTATGCGGCGAAGTGGAAGCAGTTTGTCATTTACTGTACAGGCCACAACATCAACCCACTGGATGCTTCTATTCAGAACATCATATGTTATCTCTTACATCTGTACAAATGTAATCTGGCCTATGCTTCCATTCGTATACATCTATCTGCTATAGCTGCTTATCTCCAAAAAAGACAGCACCTCTCCCTTTTCAGGGTGCCTGCCATTAAAGCCTTTCTGGAAGGACTCCAACGAGTCATTCCTCCAAGGACGCCACCAGCTCCAGAGTGGAACCTCAATGTGGTCCTCACCAGGCTGATGGGTCCCCCTTTTGAACCACTGCATTCTTGCGAGCTTCAGTTCTTGACATGGAAAGTGGCTTTCCTTATCGCTATCACATCACTACGGCGAGTAGTGAACTCCAGGCACTAACTATTCAAGAGCCATTTATTCAAATTCATTCTAACAGGGTGGTGCTTCGCACTAACCCTAAATTCCTTCCTAAGGTAGTGTCTCAGTTCCATATCAACCAGACTATAGAACTACCGGTGTTCTTCCAAAATCCAGAGTCACTTGCGGAGAGAATGCTCCACACACTTGACGTCAAGAGGGCCCTGATGTATTACATTGATAGGACCAAAGAATTTAGGAAGACTAAACAACTCTTTGTTGCCTTTGCGCCACAGCACAAAGGTAACCCCATTTCCAAAGCTGGTATAGCCAGGTGGATTGTTAAATGTATTCAGATCTGCTATCTGAAAGCCAAGCGCACCCTCACTTTTCCACCACGGGCCCACTCCACTCGAAAGTTGGGGGCCTCCATGGCTTTCCTTGGAAATATTCCTTTGGAAGACATATGTAGGGCAGCCACATGGTCTACCACGCACACATTTACAGAGCATTACTGTGTTGATGTGCACTCCAAACAGCAGGCAGCTGTAGGACAGGCTGTTCTAAAAACACTTTTCCAAACTGCTGCAGCTGGCACGGGCGGCCGCCGTTAATGGAGGGACTGCTATGTATTCTATGCACAGATATGAATTCAGCAGCCCACATGCCTCGAACCGAAGATGCTACTTACCAGCATGCATCTGTTCTTGGCATGTAGGGCTGCTGACATTCATATCGCCCGCCCTCCTCTCCGGCGCCTGTAGCAGCTGCAGCATTCACACATACTTCTGGCATGGTCATCTTTAGCTAAGTTTTCGCTCCATCTGGGCCACAATGGCTAAAAACAATCTGAGGATGGAGTCGATGCCCATGCGCACTGTAGTCCGGGGGAGGAGCCACCTATCTCGTGATACTTCGAAGACTCTTCCAGGACAACAATGTGCGATCATCCGGACCCAACACTAGGCGGCGATCTATGCACAGATATGAATGTCAGTAGCCCTACATGCCAAGAACAGATGCATACTGGTAAGTAGCATATTCGACCCACCTGTAGAAATGTTATAACCCCCCCCCCCCCGTGAGTAGATGTGAACCCAGCTGTAGAAATGTTATAACCCCCCTTGAGTAGATGTGAACCCAGCTGTAGAAATGTAGAAATGATATAACCCCCCCTTTAGTAGATGTGAACCCAGCTGTAGAAATGTAGAAATGATATAACCCCCCCTTTAGTAGATGTGAACCCACCTGTAGAAATGTTATAAACCCCCCCCCCCCCCCCCCGAGTGGATGTGAACCCACCCATAGAAATGTTATAACCCCCTTGAGTAGAAGTGAACCCACCTTTAGAAATGTTATAACCCCCCCTCGAGTAGATGTGAACCCACCTTTAGAAATGTTATAACCCCCCCCTTGGGTAGATGTGAACCCAGCTGTAGAAACATTACATCTGCCCCCCCCCGAGTAGAATTGAACCCCTGTAAAAACCTGACGCTCTTTATTCATCTACCTTCTCCCTTCCAGGTGGAGAACGAGGAGCTGAGACACCTCATGTGGTCTTCCGTCGTGTTTTACAAGTCACCGGATGTGGAGGTGACTGCGTGTGTGCTGCTGTCTACCAAAGCTGTGTACTTCCTGTTGGATGACCGGGTGGCTCTGCGCAACCAGCACCAGCTAGGTAAGGCGGACGCCGGTATGCTTCTTGTTTAAAGATGTTGGGGAAGGTTAAAACATTCCACTTTCCCAATTAATCAATCAGGGAATTTTGAAGCACGCTACTCACTCGTGAGGGTCTCAAGGTGCTGAGGGTTGGGGGGGTGCAGCTCTGAATCAGCCAAAGAGCCAGGTCTTGAAGCTCTTCCTGAAGGTGTGAAGAGTGGGGGAGCGTCTGACGTTGATCGGGAGCTCGTTACAGCTCTTTTCTGCGATGTAGGAAAAGAATCTTCCACCCGCTCTTGTTTTACGGATACGCGGCGTTTCAGCGAGGTTGGCGGAGCGGAGGTTTCTCTTGGGTACATGGAGACAGTCGGTGAGGTATTTGGGTCAGGTGTTGTGGAGGGATTTGTAGGTGTGGGTGAGTAGCCTGAAAGTTACTCTCTTCTCGACTGGGAGCCAGTGGAGGTCTTGCAGGTGTTGGGTGATGTCTGGGATCAGGGTTCGAGTATGGCTGCAGTGCTCAGGATGGTCCGGAGTTTGCATAGCCATTGCCTCATGTTTGCCTTTGCTGAACTTCTCTGTAGACCGAGAACTGTACTTTGCTTCACACCCCTGTGATTACGCATTTGTTCACCATCTTTATCCCCTTGTGACCACAATGGTGCATTGAGGGAGGCAGGGCCTCAGTCAGGCCTTGAGGTCTGTACATGGGGATATTGATTTGATTAAAGGTGCACCTTTTAAATGTGCTCTCCCATGTGGGCCTGCAGCCAGTACTGGGCGACTTACATGCATTCAGGGGCACACTTTGTCCCACCGGAAGCTTCTGTCCTCAGCCTGATCTTTGCCTACACACATGGCACCTGCTGCCTGAAAGATCCGGGTCTGATGAACCATTGGATACAGTAGAAAACTAATTTAAAAATTCATCCCCATGAAGCAGATCGGGATATATGAACATGTAAAGCTGCATGTAAGTTTTCAAAGAGCCTTAAATTCCATGGGCAATGACGGTCAGTGAGTGATGGGCGAGGTAGCTGGTTTGAGGACGGTCTGCTTTCTGACGTAGCAGCGTTCTATGAAGAGGCGTGTCTTCAGCTGTCCTAATCCATCGCCGCGTTGGGGCAGTTCTGAAGGATGAGGTGTCGTTGCTCCTGATCATGGGCGCAAAGATGGACTGTTTGTTCTTTTTTACCCTTCTTAGTCTGCGGTCTGATCGTGTCCTGGCTGCCGAGAACCATCCGAGATTGAAAGATTCCCTGCAGGATGAATGGGGCTCTGGTTTTGATGGCTTTCTAAAGGATGCCGCTGGTTTTGCAGACTGTCTGGGCCAGCGAGGGCCGGCAGTGAAGTTCCACCAGGATGAGGGTGTTGTGATCATATTTCTTCAGACCCTGGATGAGATGTACTGCGGTGTGTTGGATGCCCTTAAGGGGTGTCAGTGTTGAGTCTGGAAAGCTATGGAGCGGGTGTTACCACCATCCAGACGCGAGAGTCTGAAGACCTCAACAGTAGTCCTGAAGGGAGTCTCTGGTTTCACTTTCTTTAGGAGAGAGCCGGCACCATCCATCTTTGTGTTTTTAGCAGCGTGTTCCTCGAGGTTCCACAAATCCAAGTGACTTGCCTTTCAGTGACAGTTTGGTTTCGAAGGCGATATGGTTCACGTCATTGAGCCAGGTTTGCACTGTACTGTGTTTATTGTTCTTGGCAAATTACAGGAGTTTTGACTTTGAGTTGAGAGAGAAAAGGGGAAACCTCTAAAAGCAGAGCTGTGGCTCCCAAGCAGAGGAGTCGACTGAGTGGTCTACGACTGAAACCCCTTCTTGCACATTGTTTTGTTGCGCATTGTGGGAAACGTTGGCCCGAATCGGCCTAGAGAAAGCCCACAGTAGGAACTCTTAATGATTCAAGTTTTCACCAATCAGCTTGAAAATGTTCTCTACTTATTACTGTGCTAGAGTCTCTGACCTTTCAACGGCCCTTAGAAAAATAAGTTGCGGTAAGTCTCCTAAGAAATCAAAAAGAGCAGTTGCACTATTCCGGAGTCCCTGCTGGACGTCAGACGCAACCCAAGGATTGGACAAGAACATCACAACCAACTTCTGACGGCAGGAAGTTGAGGGTCTGCTGTGCAGTGCCTGCAGGCGGAGGCGTGTGTGCCTGCAGGCGGAGGCGTGTGTGCCTGCAGGCGGAAGCGTGTGTGCCTGCAGGCGGAGGCGTGTGTGCCTGCAGGCGGAGGCGTGTGTGCCTGCAGGCTGAGGCGTGTGTGCCTGCAGGCTGAGGCGTGTGTGCCTGCAGGCTGAGGCGTGTGTGCCTGCAGGCTGAGGCGTGTGTGCCTGCAGGCTGAGGCGTGTGTGCCTGCAGGCTGCGACGTGTGTGCCTGCAGGCTGAGGTGTGTGGCTGCAGGCTGTCTTCAGGCGGAGGCGTGTGTGCCTGCAGGCTGCCTTCAGGCGGAGGCGTGTGTGCCTGCAGGCTGCCTTCAGGCTGAGGCGTGTGTGCCTGCAGGCTGCCTTCAGGCTGAGGCGTGTGTGCCTGCAGTGTGTGCCTGCGGGCTGCGGCATGTGTGCCTGCAGGCTGCCTGCAGGCGGAGGCGTGTGTACCTGCAGGCGGAGGCGTGTGTGCCTGCAGGCGGAGGCGTGTGTTCCTGCAGGCGGAGGCGTGTGTGCCTGCAGGCAGAGGCGTGTGTGCCTGCAGGCTGTCTTCAGGCTGAGGCGTGTGTGCCTGCAGGCTGAGGCGTGTGTGCCTGCAGGCTGAGGCGTGTGTGCCTGCAGGCTGAGGTGTGTGTTCCTGCAGGCTGAGGCGTGTGGGCCTGCAGGCTGCGACTTGTGTGCCTGCAGGCTGAGGTGTGTGTGTGTGGCTGCAGGCTGTCTTCAGGCGGAGGTGTGTGTGCCTGCAGGCTGAGGTGTGTGCGCCTGCAGGCTGAGGTGTGTGTGCCTGCAGGCTGAGGCGTGTGTGCCTGCAGGCTGAGGCGTGTGTGCCTGCAGGCTGAGGCGTGTGTGCCTGCAGGCTGCGACGTGTGTGCCTGCAGTGTGTGTGCCTGCGGGCTGCGGCATGTGTGCCTGCAGGCTGCGACGTGTGTGCCTGCAGGCTGAGGTGTGTGTGTGGCTGCAGGCTGTCTTCAGGCGGAGGTGTGTGTGCCTGCAGGCTGCTTTCAGGCTGAGGCGTGTGTTCCTGCAGTGTGTGTGCGCCTGCGGGCTGCGGCGTGTGTGCCTGCGGGCTGCGGCGTGTGTGCCTGCGGGCTGCGGCGTGTGTGCGCCTGCAGGCTGAGGCGTGTGTGCCTGCAGGCGGAGGCGTGTGTGCCTGCAGGCGGAGGCGTGTGTGCCTGCAGGCGGAGGCGTGTGTGCCTGCAGGCGGAGGCAGGCGGAGGCGTGTGTGCCTGCAGGCGGAGGCGTGTGTGCCTGCAGGCTGCGGCGTGTGTGGCTGCAGCGTGTGCGCCTGCAGCCACACCCCCAGGGGCATAACACCGGTCCCTGCAGCCCTTAGGGTGCAGAGGGCCTACCACCCTTTTAACACCCCCACACCCTTCAGGAGGCCCCCATTCAGCCCAAGGCGAATGAGATATGGAGACCCAAGGTCCCATCACCACATTGTGCAGGGGCCACAATTGTTTTGAATTATGCCAACTCCCCCTCGTGCCCCCCCCCCCTACAGCTTCTTATGATAGACAGGCGCGTCAGAGAGTGCTTCTCAGGAGAGATCTAGTTGCACTGAGTTGTGCGACCTGCTCACCATGGGTCGCGTCACCCAGGGCACCCCGCTAGACTTTGGCTCCTCAAGCGTAAAAAACAAAGTTTACCAGTTATAATCTATACTCTAGGCCTGAAGTGACCGCTTTGATGTGAATTATCAATACTCATGAGAAGAACTATATTTAGACAGAGATCAAATATGGTTTACAAAAATGTTTTTTTTTTTTTTTTTTTTACTGCTTAGACTTTTGGAACCAAAAAAGCGTGGATGATGAGAGCGGCCCCTTCCATCTGTCCTACTGCTTCGTGCTGAAGCTCGTCGATCTGCAGTCGGTCAACGTTGGACTTTTCGATCAGTATTTTCGGTTTGCGGGTAAGAGAAACCGTTCATCTCTTTTGTAGACTGAGGGTGCTTCTGAAGATCTGGCACAAGGGGTGGCACCTTTCACTTCTGCCAGTGAATCCCCACACCGCCTCCCACATGGGCAACCCCAGCAAAATTTGAAGCGTGTTTCTAATTCATAGAAATGACAAAGTACATTCACTGGTTCCAAAAATGATTCAGAAGAGCACCAGATGTAAAGTGCAAACATTCCAGCTGGCCTTTGCAAGACCAATGCAAACTAGGCTTGGTATCAAGACCCTTTGAATTTGAAAGCACAGCCCCTCTGTTTGTAAAAGAATGATAACATGTGAATATCAGTATAGCTTTGCCTCTTCGCCTCAACACGTCATAGTTCTCGTGCTAGTCCAGAATGGGCTTTATGCAGCATCCTTGACAACGGACGACAGCATGCCCCTCAATCCCCTGCATGTGGTGGCTAACTCTGTGAGAGGCTTATAAGCACTAATAAGGTAGGACCATATCTGGCCAAACACATAGCTACCCATAGTGACCTGCAGAGACCTGCAGAGTCTACGTAGTCCCCACGTCCACCATTTAACGTAAAGTCCCTCCTTGGCCTGCTCTGGTCAATGGACAGGGCTTCGTTCGTCTGTGTGTCCACCTCTTGACACAACCCTGCTTGTGTTGTATTTGCAGGCCCTGCTGCGGATCACATCGTGACCTGTCTCACCAGGGACAGCTACTGCACCCACGCCTTCCTCCAGCACCTCATGGCCGTTCTTTCGCTGCTGGCGCGGACGCCGTCGCCAGAACCTGCGGAGAAGGATTTCTATTCCGAATTTGGGAACAAAAACACAGGTACTGAGTTGAATATTTTGTATATTTTTTATTGTTTGTTTTTCAATATGTCTGGGGTTAGTCACTGGCCTGATGCATCTGGGTAAGAAGGTAAGACATGAGGAGCGGGCCTGGACCTTACAGGGAGACTTGGAGAGCCGAATCTCAATGTTATCGTATATCTGGGTGAAACAAAATACTCACGGAGGGGAAAGGCTGAGTGTCATCAGAAGGTGGGTGTACTAGAGGTATCTGAAGTTAGAACAGATACATTCGAGTGAGGAAACTCATGGAATATAAGTTTGTGCCTGGACAGTTCTCCAGGATCTGGGAAACAAGATCCCAAAGCAGGAAAAAACACTCCCTTCAGATATTGATGAAACAACCATGTGCTAAGACTAGTAAAACGGATGGTTTTAGAATTGACTTCTCTTTTGGCGTACAGTAGACCTCCCCATTCATAATGAGTACTCCGCACGTGTTTCCGAAGAGTCGAACAGGTTACGAGCTCTCCGTGGAGTAGCCATGTTTAGTATACCAGGGCAAGGATGTGTGTCCAGCAACAACACCCACTGGCCTCTGGCAGAGATTTCATCCCCTCCCTTACCAGGAAATGTGTCACAAAATCCTATATTTTTTTCAATATTTCTGGAAAGGTTCAGAGTTAGGCCACAGTTACTAGGCCAAGTGACTTCATCGGTAATGTGTGAGCCAGAGTTGGCGGCCTCTGTTGCACGGTCCACACTCCCACTCTCACTTGACTCTGTCGGAGCTCATGGCTGGAATGTCCTTTGTGTATCAGACACTTGCAGCAAGCGCTAAACATCCTCGCGGAACAGCAAATATAATGGAGCTGCAGACAACGCAAATCCCTCTCTAAACCATTCTGAAAGGCAGAACTCCAAAGCCGCTTTCCATACAGCCCTCCCCCCACTAATCTTGCATCCCATTCAGATGCAGCCATTAATCATATCCTTTGCCTGGAGGTGGTGGGTCTATGTTTGGTTCTTTGTAATTTCCCAAATCCATTGTCTTGATGTGTTCCTTAGTATCTCAGGTCAGAAGATTTTTTCCACGTCAGTTGTCTCGAGGGAGAATTTGACAAGCTGCCAGAAGAGTGTCTTTGTTTTTGGTTCGACTCACTTAAACCTGCTTTGTCTTTCAGGTAAAATGGAGAATTATGAGGTGATTCACTCCAGCAGAGTGAAATTTATTTACCCGAGTGAAGAAGAAATAGGTGACCTGACTTTTATAGTGATGGAGAAAATGGGCCCCCTGGGCAGCCTCCAGTCTCTGAACATCTTGCTCTACGTCTTGGCTTTTCAAGTCAGTCCTCTAAGCGACCACACTCAAGCGGGCAGCTCCCTTCAGCCAAAGACGCTCATCCTGACCAGCTCAGATCTCTTCCTCTTGAATGAGGACTTCATCAGCTACCCGCTGCCTGACTTTGCAAAGGAGCCCCCCAAAAAAGACAAGTATCAGTTTGTGGATGGCCGAAGGATCCGCGACTTGGATCGAGTGCTTATGGGATACCAGACCTATCCCCAGGCCCTGACATTTGTGTTTGACGATGTGCACAATCACGATCTGATGCAGAGCCTGACACTGAACCACTTCGGTGAAGCTTTGGGTACCCCAAACAAGGGTGCTCGGGGGGACAGGGTGGCCAACAGAGAGGTGCAATGGTGCATCTTCATCCCAAGCGCGGACTGTCGTGAGAAGCTCATCTCACTGCTCGCTCGGCAGTGGGAGATCTTGTGTGGTCGCGAGCTCCCACTGGAATTAACTGGCTAGTCAAAGGTATTTTGGTTGGACATGAAGCACAGGGGGTGGTTTGAAACCCCAGGACCTGCCTGGGTCCCCGTGAGTGTTACTTCTGAACTGTTACTTCTGTACATGCACAGTGAAGCCGGTCCGTATCACGAGAATTAAGTGGACTTTCCAAATCTGTTTTACATGCAACATAAGTGATTAAACATGCAGTAACTGTGGGAATATAGTTTTGTAATTTACAAATATCCCTAAGGAAGCAATCTCTTTCAAACACAGCACTTTGCAAGTGTTTATTTCAGCGGTACAAGATGTTGTTTATTTGGGGATGCCTGGACATGTGAAGATCTGACCGTTGAGTTAGTCATATCTGAATGCACATAAGCAGTTGTTTACAATGTTGACTGTCCTCCTCATGGTCATTGCCTGGTGGTGCCAGAAGAGACTATCTCGCTAAGACCACTTGGTGTTGATCTGTGATGATGAAGCCCCTATTTCTCTGTGATTGGCCGAAACGTGCTGGAAGCTGTTCAGCCGATCGCACTCCGCTCAGTGGAAAGGGGTTCTGGTTCACTTGTGACTGTACCCCCAACCCGGGGACTGACAAAGCTACCATACTTGGACCACTGGTGCTATCTCCTGACTGGTTTCACTGTGCATGTGATGTCACAGAGCTTTGTGATGACGTCAAGGGCTGCCGAAGGTTCTTTCGAAGTATTATTTGGCAATTTCTAAATGTAAGAAGTGAGTGATGATTTGTTGCATTTTGTATGTTGATTGTCAGCACAGAGTTACGTCACCGCATCCTGGGAACTTGTAAACGGAAATGTAGGAGTCTAAACTTTACACTTTGTTGTCTAGGGCTGTTCACAGCTGTCTGCTCTTTCTGATCATGTCCTTTCTACTGTCAAGTCCGAGTGAAATTCTGTAAATAACTTTCAAACAAAAATTGCATGTGATGTGTTTCAAGTGCAGTGCCATTTGTATAAAAATATTTTATTGCATATGCTGCTAACACTTAATTTAAAACATTATTGTAACTTTTAAATAAATCTTTATAAAGGGATCAAATGTACTATTGTCTGGTCATTAATGGATTTTTTCTTGCAAGTTATCAGCAACATATTAAAGTTAAACCGTGAATAATACTGTAGAGACGTTTGTGTGATGTGTGTTACAATTCCCCTCTTTTTTAGAGCACTCAATTTGCAGTTATATTTCAAATTTTACCACTGGATGTAAAGATGTCAAAAGCACTTCACATGTCTTCTCTAGGTGGGTATATTTCACTTCTTATAAGAACTCTAATATTGGAGGTAATTAAATATTGGGTTCAAGGTTAACCAAAGTTCATTCAATCCACGATACTTGATTAGTTATCTTGTAGGGCAATCTGGTGTATATAAAAGTATTCTGTTTCTTGGTAACTCCACATAAAGCTTAAAAATCCATGATAATTTCATAAATTGGTAAGTGGACTCCAATTCCATTATAAAAACAGCAGAAAAATCTGCTTGATCAGGGCCATTATATGTAAATTGGCAGCTATCCCCTTTTTTGAATCCCCTGTTTTAAAACCACAGTTCACGGATTCACAGCAGAATATCCGTGTGGATGTCCCAGCTCTTTAACATTGGTTCTTACTGACCTGGCATTGCGGTACCTTCCATGAAGAGGATTCTTTGAGGTTGGCATCAGCACGTCTGCGTTCTAGACCATGGCTTTAAGCTCAAGGCCTGGCAGTGAGCACTGCACGAGGCCTGAGGAGCACACTATTAACGCACTTCTGATACCCTTGACTAATGGAGTCACTACAGTGTGGGCCCCTAGCCACAGCCCAGGATGTCTTCGACTGCTGTCGCTCACTTTATCCATAGACACCCAAGCTGAAGGAGTCGGTGATCCAGCTTCAACAGTAGGAAACTGAGCTTTGATGCCTCCCAGAGGCCTGTCTTCTCAGCACATTTATAGAATGTGTCTTTGTTATGAGGAACAGTTTCGCAGCCATTATTCAGACACTCATTCAGAGCCCTGGACCTGCCCCCACAAGCCTATTCCATGACTGAGACCACGGGTCTGACTGCTCTGCACCGCTCGGTGTCTGACGCTGGTGGAGATCCGGAGCTGATTATCCTGGGTACTGGCGACAAAGGAAGGCTCTTTAAAGAGCCACCACATGAGCCGATACATCCGATGTATCATCTGCCCCCTGAGATGGGCTCTCCAGGACCCAACACTGAGAGTTCGCTGTTGACAGTCATTCGAAGCCTAGAAGAGTTTGTTTGTAAGCACCTTTGATGCAACAAGTCTACAGGAACCTCCTGGTTCGAAGCCTCTTTAGAGCACGGCTCAATGCATGAACTGTAAGGACGAAACGCAGGAGGCAGGCTGAGTGGAAATAACCTCACTGCAGAACCCCAACCACAGGGGGCCATTGCCTTGATGTCCTCTCTTTCCTCTTGCCCCAAGTGCTCTCCACTCCCCTCCTGGAATACTCCGTTGTACGCATTCCTGGCGATTTGCGCACAAACAAACCCACTACAACCCAACACATCTTTCCTCTTAAAGAAACACAAAAGAACTATACATGTGCTTTACTTGGTGTAACTCAACCTACAAAACGTACTGTAAACACTTAGCGTAACTCTCAGTAGGAAAAAGAGAGGAAAGAGCATAACAAAAACATTGAATACAAGATAGAAATATATTAACATACAAAAATAAACCAACGACCCCAAGAATAAAATCATTGATCTTCGCTGGCGCTTCAATCTTCCTACTCCATTTGGTAACCTGAGCTACCTTGCACCACGCTTTTTGGACTGTTGGAAGAAGTTAAGTTATTTCTTGAGACTGAAGAATTAACATTTATCTCTACTTCTTCATTTAACTCTATTACTCCTGACTTCCTCTCCCTGTTGTGAAGCAAAATGTGTCAAAATCCCACAGCCAACTTTTCCCACTCTAAGCTAGGATCACTCTCTTCCACCACCTGGGAAATGCAACATTTAGCAAGTTACTTACCTGCCACACCTCCCATTACTAGACCTCAGACTTAGCCCTTACTTGCACCACTGTGTAAGGCCCTCTAAATGTGGGATCACACTCTACCTTTCTATCTTCTTTAATCTTACAAAGTCCCCCACCTCTAACTTGGTATGCTTTACTCCTTGCTTCAAGTCATTATTTTTAAATACACCTCATGCCCTCAGAATATTCCCTCACTTCTTCCAAAGCCCAATTATTCTGCAATTTGTTTTTCATCCACACCAGATTGTCCTTCGTGCAGAACTTACTCTAAGCAATTTAAACGGGCTGTAACCAGTCACTGTGGGGTAGTGCGGCACACCCACTACAGTTTTTTTTTGCCTCCTGTTCCCAACTCTTACAACCTGATAGCCACCCGAATACTATCTAAAAGCACACGGTTAATGCGCTCCACTGCGCCGTTTCCAGCGGGTGATAAAGTGAAGTATGCTTCCATCTAATATTATTTCTTGCCAAAAAATCCTGAACTCCTTGGACTAAAACTGAGCAGAGTTATCACTCAGAATAGATGTGGGTGCACCCTCTCGCAAGAACACGCCATCCAAGAATGTGATTGCATCATTCAGACCCATCCTATTATGGAGCCAACTTCAAGCCACTTAGTAAATAAGTGAAGCCACACCACCACAAAACATGCGACCACGCTAACATTCTCAAGTGGTCCCAGAACATCTTTGGCTTTGTCCTTCCAGGGTCCTTCTGGACACGTCATAGGGATTAATGGTGGTCTGTCACCATCCTTCCATCTGCACTTCAATACCAGGCACCAGCACAGATTTTTTGATCATCTTTTTATTAGGATGACGTCAAGGACAAGGCGATTTTGAAGAACAACAAGTCTCATAGCAGACTGCTCCTTGGTCAGGTTGCCTAAAGCAGAAGTAGTCTCATTCACTACTGCTTCCAAAGTTCTGGTCAATTTGCGTATCAGTTTACTATTTTGGACAGGACCTACAAAGAAAAAGAATCCTTTATTGAAATCTGTATATTGCTCCCACGTTGTTTCAGTCTGGTCGACAATCGGGGTCTTGATCTCCCTTCTATGTCTTACATGCACAAGGTGTGGATTTCGATGATAATCAGGTGGGGCTAGGAAAACAGGTGGCAATAGGAACGCGATATAACACGTCCCATCCCAATCTAATGGCAGACGTACATAGGCTGTCTGACCACATATAAAATAAGAATGGCGGGAGGCTTTGAAAGTAGACTTTCCTTTGTCACTGAATTCGACCACAGTATTACAATCACTGTGTCCTAGATGTATTGAACCATTCTTTCTGACGCATAATTCGCCTTTCACTGGCAAAACTGTAATAGACGGCAAGTCCGAATTAGTCTCGGATTGCACATTCAGAATCATGAGGTTAAGTATAAAATTACCTAATCCATATACTTCATTTTCTAGATCGGTCCCTGTCCTTTGGGGAAGACATTCCTTGTCTGGGGAAGACCTTCCTTGTGTGGTAAATAAAATTACCGGACTATTTTTCCATACATTAAATATCAATGAGGATAGCTCAATCAAATGAGAGGCAGAGTCCGTGGTATCTGAGTCATACGGGCTTTAATTATGATCCTCGAGGAACAGGACATCATGTTCCATCACCACTAAGGTTCAGGAAGGGATATTCAACGTTTTATTAACATCACACATTATATATAGTAAAACAGTATAATTGAAATGAATACAGTAGGCGTAACAAGTGAAAAGTAAAAGATAAGAACACATGTGCGTAACAGGAGGCGTGTAAAAAGGCGTACACATGGGCGTGGACTTGACATGTCAGAGAAATGTCACAAGAAGTGTCATAAGTGGGTGGATACATAGTGAATTCCTGCAGGGTCAGCAGAGACTTTTGGCCTAGATGCGCGCGCAACTGAACATGACGTGTAACTGGGGAGAACTGGGGGCTTTGACTTTAGCACTAGTAGAGGAGACTGGTGTCTGGGATGTCAGAACGACCTGTACCTATGGCATATCTGGTATCTCATGTTTGGAGGATGTAGTATCTGAAGTAAAAGGTCTCTCGAGCAGAGGCCGTTCAATACTAAATGCTAGTGCGTGCATACGTGTCTTGGTGCAATGCGCGGGGCCATGGGCCTACCATGGTAACGGGTTCTGTAAATCACCTGCAAGGAGGACAGGAAGGCCGGGCCCTTTGCTCTGCAGCCGGGAATATGTTTACCTATTTCACTAGACTGGAATGTGTTTTCGAGGAGGCTGAGCAGATAACTGTAGGCAAAATACTGTCTTTGGCAGGAAGGCCAGGCTGAGCCGAGCACCACTTCACTGGGGCAGGAAGTAAGGCAGAGGTCAGGGATGCATACCAAAACTACAGCCTTCAGAGACAGAAAAGACTCGGAGTCTCAATTAAGGGCCTAGCTCGACTGAGCCAGGAAACATGGAGAAAAACGTGTGCGAGATTCAAAAGCGTACCATGTAAAGACGTTGGCACCATAGGCCTAGAAGCCTAATTAATGTGATTTTCTTGGTGAATTATATAACTGACATGTTAACGTTGGACGCAAATGCATATGCGTCTTTCTAGCATGCACGGGAAGGAAGTTATATGACATACAAGGAACATGGGTGCATGGATGGGGTGCGAGTGGGGGACACATTAGCTACCTGAAAAATTCTATTACCTCATTCCCTCCTTGGCCCCTACTTCACCCTTTAGGATATATCTATGTTCATGAGACCATCTATCTGTTCATATAGCATCATTTGTTCATCTTTCTTTATGCGGGAACGTGTACTTGGACGGGGAATACAAGCTGTGGCGCACAAGCCGCAAATCGCTGGCCCACATTGCAGACCGAGACAACAACTGAATACTATGAGCAGTATTATTCCTAGGAATGACAATACTTTCCATCCCCAGGCGGATATCACACTCCAGAGCTAACCGGACCAAGTCCAGGTGCCTGGATCCTGGTGCATCTGATGAGCTATCTCATGAAGCCTTGTTATCGCTTTATACACAGATGGCGCGTTATTAGGAATGAAAATGCAACAACTGGATCCGATGACTCTACAAGCCCCGCCCCTATCGGCCAGGATGACGTCAAGGACAAGGCGATTTTGAAGAACAACCAGTCTCATAGCAGACTGCTCCTCGGTCAGGTTGCCTAAAGCAGAAGTAGTCTCATTCACTACTGCTTCCAAAGTTCTGGTCAATTTGCGTATCAGTTTACTATTTTGGACAGGACCTACAAAGAAAAAGAATCCTTTATTGAAATCTGTATATTGCTCCCACGTTGTTTCAGTCTGGTCGACAATCGGGGTCTTGATCTCCCTTCTATGTCTTACATGCACAAGGTGTGGATTTCGATGATAATCAGGTGGGGCTAGGAAAACAGGTGGCAATAGGAACGTGATATAACACGTCCCATCCCAATCTAATGGCAGACGTACATAGGCTGTCTGACCACATATAAAATAAGAATGGCGGGAGGCTTTGAAAGTAGACTTTCCTTTGTCACTGAATTCGACCACAGTATTACAATCACTGTGTCCTAGATGTATTGAACCATTCTTTCTGACGCATAATTCGCCTTTCACTGGCAAAACTGTAATAGACGGCAAGTCCGAATTAGTCTCGGATTGCACATTCAGAATCATGAGGTTAAGTGTAAAATTACCTAATCCATATACTTCATTTTCTAGATCGGTCCCTGTCCTTTGGGGAAGACCTTCCTTGTCTGGGAAACATATTTTATTCATGACAGTATTTAGGTTCCCCCATATCCAATTGCCTTGGGAAACTTTGGACTTACTATCTAGGGAGGACATTAAAGTAAACCATGCACCACACGAACCATTATGCGTAAACGGATAAGGAAAGAGGGGCAGAACTCCCTTGTATTTCTGATAGGGAGGGAGTCGGCCACATACCCAGCAATTGGTGGCATTGCTAGTCTGGTGAGAATGGTGTAACATACGGATAAAAGTATTGTTGCGCATTGCTAATCGGTAGGACAACTCGTGTGGGGGCAGGTCACTGAAAGTGTGCTCTACAGTGTCATTAGAGGAAGTATGTACATGAGAATCAAGAGGAAAGAAAACATGTAGCATTAAACTTATGCATATGACCGTAAGACTCAGAAGAAACAAAAATTAATGTAATAACGCATCGGCTATGCAGATTTTTACAATGTTTTTCTCTCTTTTCGTTTCGCCTATCTCTCTGACTATTTGGGTCTATCTTATACATGTCAGAAACCTGTCTAACCGCTTCACCCGAGGGGGACTTAAACAATTAAACGCTGTCTGACTTACTAGACCTCAACTTGGCTCGGTACTCCTGCTGTGGAGTTTTCTCTAGCAGGGGGAGTTTAGAGTCAGTGTCTGAAAGGGGGCAGTCCTTGATTACAGTCTCTGGACACAATCCATGAAATCTCTTCACGTGGCTGGAGTGCAACCATCCCTTCCGGCCTTCTATTTTCACTGCGGTCCTCGTCGTCAACAACACCAACTTTGGCTGCTTCCACCTCTGCTCCAGAGGGCTCGATCGGTCAAAATTTCGGACGTAGACGTAATTCCCTGGAACGATTTCATGCGGTTTTACTTGGGTGTTGTCCGGGAAGGCAGCCGCGACCTGTGAACGACAAGATAGTAGTGCAGACATCAAGGAAGCTAGGTAATCGGTCAGCATAGTACTGTCAACATCAGTGATTCTTCGGGGCATAGGCGTACCCCACATGTTTGGGGGACGTCCAAAAATTATTTCATACGGGGACAATCCAGTTCTAGAATGGGCTACCAGTCGCATGTAAAAGAGGGCAACTGGCAGGGCTACTATCCAATCTACACCTTTTTCTGCACAGACCTTCGCTAACCGTGTTTTCAGGGTTTGATTATGTCTCTCAACGAGACCAGCGGCTTCAGGGTGTCGTACGCAGTGCAATTTCCACTGGTAACCTAACAGGAGTGATACCTGTTTCATGAGCTCGGACGAGAATGGCTGACCATTATCAGAGTACACGACACGGGGCAAACCGTGTCGCGGGAAAAATTCACGAACCAGCTGTTTGGCAGTGGTTACAGCAGTGTAATCTGGGACTGGATATGCTTCTGTCCATCGGGAAAGGGCACATACGACTACGAGGACATACTTGAATCCTCGGCATCTGTCCATCTGGATATAATCCATCTGGAGGACTTCAAAAGGATGGTCAGGAGGATGAAATCCACCTTGTTCCAAGGGGATACCTTTGCCTGGATTGAACTGACAACAGATCATGCAGGTACGCACTTTCTGTTTCGCTGCTGCACGTAAATGCTTGTTGAACCAAAGATTCTGTAAACTGTCTAACATGGCTTTCTCTCCTAAGTGTGCTGGACTATGTGCTGTGTTAATGATAACTTGAACCATAGAGTCGGGGAGGAACCATGTGGCTCTTCCCTTCGTCATCTATCCCTGATCTGTCTGGACCCCTCCTTGTTCAGTCCATTTCTTGATTTCATCTGGAGTTGCATGTATCTGTATGTCAAGTACATCTAGCGTGGGATCCTTAACTGTCATACAATGTGTCAGTGAAGTGACTTCAGTCTTTGTCGGATCAGTTGGTATGTCTGTCTGAGTCTGAGCTGTGAATTTAGCTGTTCGATCTGCCAGGTCGTTACCCTGGGAAATAGTGTTGGTGACTTTAGTATGTGCTTTGCACTTCATGATGGCTGTAGGCAAATGAATTGCTTCTAACAGGGCTTGAATGAGGGGACCGTGTTGTATCTTGGCACCGTGAGAAGTTAAAAAACCTCTTTCTTCCCAGAGAACCCCGAAGTCGTGAACGACTCCGAATGCGTATTGTGAGTCTGTGTATATGTTTACTTTCTTGTTCTTGGCTAGTCTACAGGCTTGGGTCAGAGCGATGAGCTCTGCTGCTTGGGCAGATAATGTGTCAATACAATGTGTTTCTATGACTTCAGTTTCAGTGGTCACTGCATATGCGGCTACTAACTCTCCTGTGTTTGTTCTCATACATGAACCATCCACGTAAAGTGTCAGGTCTGGATCGGACAATGCAATGTCTGTCAAGTCTTGTCTTGGCTTCGTCACGGTATTAATGACTTCCACACAGTCATGTGGTGCTGGATCTGTTGTAATTGAGGGCAACAATGTGGCAGGGTTGAGTATGTTGCAACGTCTGATTTCTATATGTGGTTGGAACAGTGTCAGTTCATAACCTGTCAGTCGTGCTATGGTCAAGTGCTGAGTCTGGGTTCGGTTTAGGAGAACTTCCACAGAGTGTGGAACCTGTACTGTCAGAGGATGTCCTAACACTATTGAGTCGCTTTGTCTGATAGCTAGAGCTGTTGCTGCAACTGATTTTAGGCACGCAGGCAAGGCCTGGGCTACTGGATCCAATGTACTAGAAAAATAAGCACAAGGCTTGTGGTGTCCTGCTTGATCTTGTGTGAGAACAGATAATGCTGTGCCATCGCGTTCTGTGACAAAAAGTGTAAAAGGTTTGCTGTAACATGGTGTAGCTAAAACTGGTGCTTGACATAAAGCTTTCTTAAGTTCATCAAAAGCTTGTGTATGTTCCTGAGTCCAAGGGAGGACAGTCGAAGTCGCTGCCTCCTGTGTTGTCAACTGTATGAGTGGCTTGGCTAGGTATGCATACTGAGGAATCCATTGTCTGCAGTACGAAGTGAGGCCAATAAAAGCCCGTACTTCCTTTTGTGTCTTGGGTTGTGGCAGATGTGCAATTAACTGAATACGGTCTGGCGTCAACTGTCTACCCCTCTTGGACAGCAAGTGTCCAAGGTATACCACTTGCTGGGCACAGAATTGTAGCTTCGAAGGGGACACTTTATGCCCCTTTTCGGCCAGAAAATACAAGACTGTCAGTGATGCGCGTTCGCAGTCACGTTCGGTCCGTGCTGTAATTAACAGGTCATCAACATATTGCAACAGTGTAGTGTCAGTAGGCATGTGAATACTGTCTAGTTGTCGTTTCAGAGCTTGGCTGTAAATACTAGGACTTTCTGTGAACCCTTGAGGCGCACGTGCAAATTTGAAGCTACGGCCATTTAAACAGAATCCGAAAAGATACTGGCTTTCAGGATGAATGGGAACACTAAAGAAGGCGTTCTTGAGATCGATTACAGTAAAGAACGCAGCTTCGGAATCAATGGCAGTCAATAGGGAAGAAATGTCTGGGACCACTGGGTACTGGGGTATGATGCATTTATTTAATTCTCGAAGGTCGATCACCAATCGGTAGACGGGTGGTGCATTTGGGTCAGTTCGTTTAAGAATCGGAATGATTGGAGATTTACATACATTGGAGTCAGTTTCTACAACTACTCCTTGGGCAATGAGCTCGTCAATTATTTTCAGTAAGGCTGCTACAGCCTCAGGTGGCAACTTGTATTGTCGGATCCGGGGTAGTACAACACCTTGTTTGAGAGTGACACGATATGGTGTAATATGCATACAACCTACATCAGTTGGACCTTGCGCCCATAAATGCTGTGGTACATTTTGCAATCTTGGATCAAAATCTCTCAACACATAATGACCTTTAAAGTCACGTAAAAACAATCTCACTCCTTCCGGAGAACAACATATCACTGCTCCTAGTGCTTTCAATGTTTTAATACCAAGCAAGTTTTCAGGACATGATTTCGTAAGTAACAAGTCTGTAGTACGAGACAATGGACCAACTGCAAGGGGAACTGGCTTTGACACTTCGTTAACAATAGGCTTTCCTGAAAATCCAAGGGAAACATTCTGTGAGCCTGAGAGGGGTGCCCCTGGAACCTCGTCGTGACTGATGGTAGTTCTGCTCGCCCCTGTGTCAATCAAAAATTTTCTGTCTTTCCCTAATACCTGACTATGTACATAGGGACCCTCTTGATCTACAGGAACCTCGATAAGGGGCAAGCCAACCTCCCTCTCTAGGCTGTTTCATGAATACTGCTGATAATCGAGGTACACTGACTGTGCATACTGGTTTATTTGCTGTGAGACATGTTGCGTGGCAGCAATGGGTTGGGGCCGGGGTACAGCTACTGTCTGTTGTTGTGCATTCTGGGGAGGTTGCGTGTTCTGTGGAATATTCTGTGGAACATGTTCTGGTCTAGGTGGACGCGGTCTTTCTTTCGTCCTGCCTGTAGCAATATTGTATTTTAGAACGGTATATTCGTTTATATAGTGACCTGGCTGTTTACAGTAATTGCAATTCCCTTTAACAGGAGCTGCAGGATGACTAGTCTGTGTCGTACCTCTCTTCTGGCTATCTGCTGGGACGGACTGGGCAACTAGTACTTTCATTTTCGTGTCTTTTACACTTCTCTGTTCATGTTCCTGTTCCTCTCTGATTCGGTTCTGGTGATACTGTAACATTTGTAACATTTGGGAAGGAGTATTAGCTTGCCATGTACTTTCGACTTTCAGTACTCTGTTTTTAACCTGTGGTAAGGAATTCTCGGCTAATTTGGTCACAAAGAGATGTGGATAAGATTCACTACTTGTTTTCAGGCCGCTATTAATAATGAAACATTTCTCAAATCTGGAATAAAAATCACTAGTGTCTTCGTCTTGTTTCTGTTTGCAGGCTGAGATGGCATCCCAGTCTTCCTTTTTAACTGTCAATAACCTAGGCAAGACTTGTACTAATAATCCTGGTAATGCTTTGGCTTTGTCCCCAAGACCTGTACCTGGGACTCGCCTATTTTCTTCGTCTTCTAATTCAGTCCAAATAATCTTTTTATCTCCCACCTCCCATTCTTTTTCTTTAAGTTTTTCGTAAATGCCGGCAGGCAACAATACCTTTAACATTTTAAGAATGTCGGAATACGTATAATCCCCCATTAGTAACATATCTTTTAATTCACGGTGAAATCCTGCTGGATCTTTATCATGACAGGGCACTAATTTCTTCATTTCCAATAATTCCATTTTGGTCAAGGGTGTGTATACGAATACTCGATGAAGCTCACCCCCTGGGGTCTGGACGGGATGAACTTCTCGTAAAGGATTCTGTCTGTCTATGTAAAATGGTTGTCTTACTGGGGGTGGAACAGGAACGAAATGTAGAGTCAGGAAAGTTCTGTATTTGTGGCGTTGTTCTAGAATGGTATTAATTAAATCGGTACCTAGGCCTCTCCATCTTTTTAGGAGTAATTCTTCCAGTATATTATATAGGGGACCTGGATCAGAATGTTGGCTTTCATATAGTGTAATGAGATGCTGGATCATGTACATACCAGCTAGTCGCTGTTCGTCTGGGGTAAGACTCAAAAATGTTTGCGCTACTGAATCATCTTTATATATACTAGTATTTCCAGCCCATTGTACTGCTGACCGTGCTAGTTCCTGATCACGCATGGTACTAAGTTCACTGTAGCCTATTCTTTCCTTAAGTATTTTATCAGTGGCTTGGAATACATGTTCAAGAGAACATTGTTCTGGTATGGGAGAAAGGAAATGTTTCTTGTTTTCTAGGCGAATGGGTCTGTCAAAAGGTCTTGCTCTACCTACGTACGCTATTCTATCTGGGTCTTCTGCATCCTCTATATCTTCATCCTCTGTTTCATTCTCTTTCTCGTCTTCCCTAGCTGCAGTTTCTTTTTCGTGTATTATTATAATTTCTTTACGGATCTTTCTGTACATGGATTCTATACAACTTTGTTTATTATGTTTACCATCAGCTATATTGTTACTCCAATTTATCAGTATGTCCATCTCTTCCTTGCTTGTACCTGGCCGATCTCGTTCCCTTATCAAACAATTTATCAAAAACTGTAAGATCATTCTTTGTGTCTCCACCTTGTGGTGTGCCATGGCCTCGCGAATGCATTCTGGTCTCTCCCCTGTTCTAATAAAACGGTATATATTGTCTAAATGGTTAGTCATTTCTGGTAAAAGAATCAAATAGTTGGTAACACGTCGTAAACGTAACGAAATTAACATCATATCTTCTACACCTGGTACTGGGTCATATCTACAATCTGTTATGTACTGTCTAAGGGTTGCGAATGTCGCAGCTTTGGGTGTACGCTGTAACGCCACTTCTCTAAGCGTCATTCTTTTTACTTGAGGAGGGGTCACAGGGCGACCTCCTACGGCGCCTCCTGAAGCGGAAGCATAACCATCAACTAGATGTGTTGATGCTACTGGTGTCATAGCTTGAAAAGTAGGTGTAGGTAATGTAGGCAGACTCTGGGTTGTAAGTGTAGAAAAAGGATTGGTAGGACCGATAGCAGGAGGGACAGTAGCAGTAGTAGTGACAGGATGGGAAATGACAACGGGTGGGGGAGTCGAGTCTTGAGGGAGTGAAGGTAACGTGTCTTGAACAGGCTGAACGGGCTGAATAGGCTGTTGTACATTATTAGCAGGTGGTACGCGTACATTGGTATATGCTGGAGCTACATCATCTAAATAGGAAGAAAGGAAAATGTCCGCTGCGGTCTGTTTGTGACGGAGTTTAGTCGGGACCAATGGTGGTGGCAAGTTACAGGGTACTTCCGGGGTCGCCTTGGGCAGGCCCTCGGCAAGAACAGGATACATGCCTGTAATAAGGGCATTTCTTTGTCGGTCTTGTTGTTCTATTCTAACTCGTTCACCTTCTTCTAGTAACTCCTTTTCTTTAGCTTTTTCAGATTCTTCTCTACTTTTCTCTGCTTTTCTGATTTCTTTTTCTGTTCTTCTATGCGCTTCTTTACGCCATAATTCTATGGCATCTTTCTGGGATTGTCTGGCTTTCTTCTTCCATAATGCTTCCTCTACTCTCATGATGCATTCAGCATCCCATGTCCCTGAGACAGGCCATCTATACTTCTCTTCCAGATCCCTAGTATAATCGACCCACAAGTCTAAGTACAGTATGGCATCCAAGCCGTGCTTGTGGTACATAAAATGTCCTGGAGTGTCCCTAGGCGGGACCAGAACTGCTTCTTCGAGTATCCCTTTCCTAGTTCCTATCTGACGTAATTTCGAGAACAGCGGCATTTCTGAACTGACTTGAACGTAAGCACAATAAACACAGTAATGAAAAGCAAACAATCATTCGTACCACGACATTAAACACATTGAAACATTTCAGACTGATATTACCTGGAACATAGAAAACATATATTCTGGAAATCTCGAGAAACAATACTAGAATACTGGATTACTAGATGCACTGCTAAAACAGTACAGACAATACCGGTCCCATAAAGAGACACGTCATACCGTATTCACCTAAGTGAACACGTCTGGACCAGGTCTGTGTACCCAGACCTGTCTTGACCGGGCACAAATTAATGAACCCGTCTAGATGCGTTCCCAACAACGGTACTCACCGGGAAGCAGAACTGAAGGCCTCGGAAACTGGACTGGACTGGACTGCGTCGGGCTACGATTTCTCCTACGCATGCGCTTCGGAACAGGTGGGTCTCCGGATACCTCGGACCTTGCTCTCTCGACTTGGGGCTCTGGTCGGGATCCTCCGCATTCCTCACCGCCTCGTCTGGATGCCGGACCGCAGTCTCCGTCTCCTCCGTGGGCCTGAGGGAGATAGCAGGAAAACCCGCAGGTGTGCACTGGATCCTTCACGGCTGTAGAAGGGGTCAAGGCCTGCGTTACATCGCCGGCGAATGGGGAAGGGGGGGTCCCTGTTCGGGCGCCAGAATATGTGGTAAATAAAATTACCGGACTATTTTTCCATACATTAAATATCAATAAGGATAGCTCAATCAAATGAGAGGCAGAGTCTGTGGTATCTGAGTCATACGGGCTTTAATTATGATCCTCGAGGAACAGGACATCATGTTCCATCACCACTAAGGTTCAGGAAGGGATATTCAACGTTTTATTAACATCACACATTATATATAGTAAAACAGTATAATTGAAATGAATACAGTAGGCGTAACAAGTGAAAAGTAAAAGATAAGAACACATGTGCGTAACAGGAGGCGTGTAAAAAGGCGTACACATGGGCGTGGACTTGACATGTCAGAGAAATGTCACAAGAAGTGTCATAAGTGGGTGGATACATAGTGAATTCCTGCAGGGTCAGCAGAGACTTTTGGCCTAGATGCGCGCGCAACTGAACATGACGTGTAACTGGGGAGAACTGGGGGCTTTGACTTTAGCACTAGTAGAGGAGACTGGTGTCTGGGATGTCAGAACGACCTGTACCTATGGCATATCTGGTATCTCATGTTTGGAGGATGTAGTATCTGAAGTAAAAGGTCTCTCGAGCAGAGGCCGTTCAATACTAAATGCTAGTGCGTGCATACGTGTCTTGGTGCAATGCGCGGGGCCATGGGCCTACCATGGTAACGGGTTCTGTAAATCACCTGCAAGGAGGACAGGAAGGCCGGGCCCTTTGCTCTGCAGCCGGGAATATGTTTACCTATTTCACTAGACTGGAATGTGTTTTCGAGGAGGCTGAGCAGATAACTGTAGGCAAAATACTGTCTTTGGCAGGAAGGCCAGGCTGAGCCGAGCACCACTTCACTGGGGCAGGAAGTAAGGCAGAGGTCAGGGATGCATACCTAAACTGCAGCTTTCAGAGACAGAAAAGACTCGGAGTCTCAATTAAGGGCCTAGCTCGACTGAGCCAGGAAACATGGAGAAAAACGTGTGCGAGATTCAAAAGCGTACCATGTAAAGACGTTGGCACCATAGGCCTAGAAGCCTAATTAATGTGATTTTCTTGGTGAATTATATAACTGACATGTTAACGTTGGACGCAAATGCATATGCGTCTTTCTAGCATGCACGGGAAGGAAGTTATATGACATACAAGGAACATGGGTGCATGGATGGGGTGCGAGTGGGGGACACATTAGCTACCTGAAAAATTCTATTACCTCAGTAGAAAAATTCTCTTCGGCAAGAGGCAAACAGGAGGGTTGATTCAAGCTAATCTGGTTCCACGCGGGCCCTAACCCTCTCCCACTCGCGTCCGTGGCTATGGCTGCCTTATCCACAGGATCAAACCCTAGAAGGGGTTTTGCGTTATTCCTTTGAAAGCTGTTTTGATGGACTTTCATCCCGTTCAAAGCGGGTATTCGTCAACAATAATTGTTTTAATTCTAAGTTTTTTGTGGCACATCATTAACCAATTTTGAATAAAATTCCGCTAGACCCGAAAAAGACCCATCATCATCCTTGGAGGAAGGTGAGGGCGCTTTGCAAATTGCCTCCAACATTTCTGCCTTCGGGGAAATACCTTATGTCCCAGATCAGTTGGTGAGGTTCTTGCAACTTTTCACTTCATAATCTTACGCCCTTCGCCTTGTTCTTGTTTATTCTCCCCCATGGCCAGTATGTACTCCTGGAAGTAAATTGCACCAGGTAGATGCATAAAACAAAAACAACCGAAACATCAGGCGTTGACATACTGCAGCCGCCAATCACGGCCTGAAGGCACGCGGATGGATTGGAAACGCCCGTTCGGTGCGATCAAAGCACTGGGGTCCTGATCTCGGGAACGCCAAGGCATCTGGTGATCGCTGCAGCCGAATCTAAGGGTGGGAACCATTTGAGCCCCTTAGTTGTAGCGAGCATTTTTCCGATCTTCGGAACTAGAAATTTGTCCTAGCATGTCTAGGGTCAAATCTCTGTTGTGTGAATAAAGCATTTAGGAAATGAATAACTGAGTGGACATAAATATACATGTAAAAAGGACCAACATTGAAGAGAGAATTATAAGAGAAATATATATTTTTTTATTATTTTTTGATGTAAACATTTCAATTATACATAAGAACAAAACATATGCAATTTATAAATCATGATATTGGAACATCTAACAGTGGATTGCCTACATATCATATAACTTGTTGATGCACAGGATTTTGAAGGCTAATCATGCATACAAGTTTATTCACACATGGCCTAGACGTTTTTGTAAAAAGATTATTTAATATATCAGAACATGATATTGTTTGATATAGGACTTAAATGTGTGTACCAACAGTGGAAGACCTATAACAACAAAATAGAACATAAGATGTAAAATATAAAACAGACCACGTCATGGCTAACAATGTTCATGTCAAATCTCTTAAATCTATTCATAATCTGATTTTCCAATTATCCTTCCTCACTTCCGGACTCTATTTCTTCATTGATTGCAGCCCCCACAAGCCTGTCCAGTTCCCGTTTCACCTCATCTCTGATGCTAAAGAAACGTTCCTCACTTATTGCGTCACAGGTTTGTATTTCTCTTTCAAAATGATCTTTCTCCTGAAAATCCTTTAAACTGCCCAATTTACCTGAAAAAACCCAAAGAAAATGGAGGACCTAAAGATTGCACAAAAGAATCTTAGGTAAGTAAAAGTTGTTCCGGATTATTCGGATCAAAGGTAATTGCTAAGTTCCCTTGGTCCCACCACCCAAGCCTTTGCCTTCCTGCTCAAATATGAGGTGCCAAAAGCCACCAAAGGGATGAGTTCACCTGTAAAACTCACAAGGTGTACATCACAGGGTTCAAGTTCAGCTCCTAAAGTCTTTTGAAACCCATTATTCCATTCGGAGAGGCTGACTTTAGTGTAACCATTTCTGTTCGAATACCCCCAAAATATTACCGGCTGTTTTTTTTTCTTTTTCCCCACGATCCAACCCAAGCACATCATAGTCCATACATGTGCTAGATATGAGAAGACTCCTGGAGATACTGCTGACGCGGACTAGCTATAGAACAAACTGCAAGCGATCGGGCAATGGTCGCTCGGATCTCTGAGTTTCTTGATTAAAGGAACCTTCTTTGAAACCAACAAACTGGGCTTTACCCTGAGAGACGTGCCACATCTTTTCCAGTTTCTATCGAGGATGACGTGGGAACCCTAAACAGAAATGGAATCGCCTCACTTCTACTAGTGGACCGATCCACCTAACGGACCTATGCGCCACATTTGGTGCACCTTACCCCTCTCCCTTCTAGTGAGGCGAGAAGAACATGGTCTCAAGAGATCCGCCCTTGACTGCATCGCTTCCTATCTATTCAGAAGGTCCATCATTTTGCTGTCCCCATTCACAGCTCCCCCTATCAGTGTCGACTGTGGGATACCCCAAGACTCCATCGCCTCGCCACTCCTCTTCAACGCCTCCCCAAACACTGCTGGAGCCACATCAAGTGCTTCAGCCTCACGTGCAACAACCAGCAGACCACACTCGGGACGTGTGAAAGCTGAAAAACCTAAAGGACCAAGAGCTCTTACCACTAGACAACGTCTCCTGATCGATCAATCAGTGGATGATCAGAAACCACCTTCATCTCCACTTGTGCTTCAAGGAGGTCCAAAAATGTCAAGAATGGAAGAGCCCTTTGTCCCAACTGTGAACCCACAAACACAATGTCCTCCCAGTGCATTCAACAGAAGGAGAAACCTGAAGGGGATCATGGACTCGGCCATCTTTGTCCCCCACAGTTAATTATTTTGCAATCAAGATTTCCCAGGGAAACTGCAGACCATCTTCTCCCTCGCGTAGCCTCGCCTCAATCATACAAACTGGCTTAACCCCGGCCCGGCTCCTTCAAGGAAAGGAACGTATCTAGAACACGACACCAGGATAACAACCCTCTGCAGCCACATCTGGGGTAACTTCAAAGCGCTTCCATGGCTTCCCATTGGTGACTGTCGGTCTTCAACACTCTGCATCACCAATGGGGTCTTCTACTGCAAGGGCCCGGGCTTCATCCGAGCAAAGACGAGCAGACTTCCCACTAGGGCGACACCGCGGTTGACCATGCCTCCACTGAAGAGAGGCCTCCACTGAGGAGAGGCCTCCACTGAAGAGAGGCCTTCACTGAGGAGAGGCCTTCACTGTAGAGAGGCCTCCACTGTAGAGAGGCCTCCACTGAAGAGAGGCCTCCTCTGAGGAGAGGCCTCCACTGAGGAGAGGCCTCCACTGAGGAGAGGCCTCCACTGAGGAGAGGCCTCCACTGAGGAGAGGCCTCCACTGAAGAGAGGCCTCCTCTGAAGAGAGGCCTCCACTGAAGAGATAAATGATGTGGAGTCATGGTTACTGCACATTAATAATGTGAAGTCGTGGTTACGGCGCATTAATGTGGAGTTGTGGTTACGGCGCATTAACAATGATGTGGAGTTGTGCTGACAGTGCATTAATAATGAGGAGTTGTGGTTACGGCACATTAATCATGATGTGGAGTCGTAGTTATGGGGCATTAATAATTAGGAGTTGTGGTTACGGCACATTAATAATGTGATCATGGTAACGTTGCATTAATAATGAGGTGGAGTCGTGGTTATGGCGCATTAATGATGTTGAGTCGTGGTGATGGTGCATTAATGTGGAGTTGTGGTACAGCACATTAAGAATGAGGTGGATTCGTAGTGACGGGGCATTAATGATGATGTGGAGTCGTGCTGATGGTGCATTAATAATGTGGAATTGTGGTTACGGCACATTATTAATGATGTGGATTTGTGGTGACTGCGCATTAATGATGTGGAGTTGTGCTGACTGCGCATTAATAATGATGTGGAGTCGTGGTTATGTCGCATTCATGATGTGGAGTCGTGCTTACGGCGCATTAATAATGATGTGGAGTTGTGGTTACAGCGCATTAATGTAGAGTCGTGGTTACTGCGCATTAATAATAATGTGAAACTGTGGTTACGGCGCATTAATAATGATGTGGAACCATGGTTACAGCGCATTAGTAATGATATGGAGTCGTGGTTACAGCGCATTAATAATGATGTGGAGTCGTGGTTACGGCGCATTAATAATGATGTGAAGTCATGGTTACGGCGCATTAATCATGATGTGGAGCCGTGTTTACGGCGCATTAATAAAGATGTTGAGTACAGGGTTCCCACTCGGCCTTGGAACGTCAGATCGAGACTGTGTCCATTGACGTGAACCTGTTGCGGACTGACCTGCGCAAGGTAGCCGATAAAGTCACGACTGCGGAAGGGAACATCACTCAACTGCAGGGGGAGGTGGCGTCCCTCAAAAAAACGGTTTCTCAACTCTCGGCCGTGACGAAGGCCCTGGAGTGGAGAGCGGAGGATGCAGAAGGGAGGGCGCGCTGCAGTAACATCCGTGTGCTGGGTATTCCGGAACGAGCCGAGGCAGGCAACCCGGAACGCTTCCTTGAGCAATGGATTCGTACGGTGTTGTGCCCTGAAGGCCTGTCGGACGTTTTTGTAATAGAGAGGGCGCACAGAGCGTTGGTCCCGCCTCCGAAGCCCCTGCGCCCCTCCTCGGGCCTTCATGGCCAAAATTCTAAACTACTGTGACAGGGATCGCATTCTACGAGCGGCGAGGGAATCCAAGGACCTTACTTTTGAGAATGCAAAGGTGTCCATCTTCCCGGACTATACGCAGCTAGTCAAGGAACAGCGCAAGTCCTTTCTGGCAGTTAAACAAAAGCTCAGCGAGATGCACCTCCAGTATATGCTACTATATCCGGCGAAACTCAAGGTTCTCTCCCAGGGGTAAGGCTCACTTCTTCGAAGCTCCGGCGGATGTGTGGAAGTGACTCGAGATCTGGGGAGATGATCTCCCTCCTGGAGAGCGAGCTGGGGCTCGGAGCTCGTGGGGGACCAGACCACGGAGGCGGCGCAGCAGGAGACTGCACTGAGGATCATGTGAGGATGAGTGTGTTGAGCAACCGAGTTACAGTGAGAGAGGATGGCTCCCTACACATGGACGTGCCAGCAGAATCGCAGCCTGCTTCTCCTGGGGAGATCCTGGTACCTGACACATTACTGCCATCTGCGGAGGAGGTTTCACCGACCAGTGCGACGGTCCCGGAGACGGCTGGAGCGCAGGGGCAGAAGCCGAATGGACGGTCGTGAGGAGGGGCTTGACTCTTGATACTTTCCTAAAATTCTGGACAAAAGACTGGAGAAGTGTGGCTCAATGGTTAGAGCGGCAGACCCTGATGCAGAGGTCTAGCCCGGGACCAGGGTTGAATTCCCCGCCTCGGCGGGTCTTGGGCTCAAAAATTCCACGGACCTGATAATTCTCGCCTCGGTGCCTATTCCAATCATGGAGTCCCACTCTGCAACTCTGGGCAATAGCTTGCTTAATCTCCACAACGGCCCCCACAACGCTAAGGATGCCTGGCCTCCACCTTGGGGGTGCCCAGGAGTGGACACCTCACAGGGAAAGCCAGGATGGGTTCCACAGCGGTATTCGTACAAGCGCCTTGAGACCCTTGCGGGTGAGTAGTGCGCTATACAAGTATCAAATTTACAAGACTGGACACTGCCTGGACAGTAAGAGGGCTATGATGGATGGGGGGACACTGCCTAATGCTGAGATCTGGGTCTGCGGGATGCGGGTGGGGGGCGGGGACGGGTTCGGGGACGGGGAAAGTGCTAATGAGGATCTCCTTTTTCGCTAACAATGGGGTGGAGGTTGTTTTCAGGTCCTGGAGGGCGGCCTGGGGGGAGGGGGGTGGGGGGGGGGGGGGAGTCTGGTTGGGGGGGGAGTTTTTGGGAGGGATTCCACCGTTTGAGTATTTGGGAATGCTGTGTACGTCCTGGCAGGGGAAGGGCATATTAGCGTGTTTACTTGTTGCAGAAATATTGCTCGTGGGTGCGGGGTGGTTGGGGTTGAGGGAGGTTCAGTTGGGGGGGGAATGTTGCAGGCATCAGGTGTATTACAGTTCGGGCACAGAAATGGTGGGTCACAGGACGTAGGGCTGTTCGCCCGGATGGGCACTATTACCGCGCATGGCACACAAGTTTTTAAGCTGGAATGTGAGGGGCCTAGGCACATGTACCAAGCGGCATAGGGTTCTATCCTTCCTCCGGAGACACGGGATCTCTATTGCGTGTCTACAGGAGACCCATCTAGATGAGGAGGGTGCCCAAAAGTTGGCGAAAAAGTGGAGGGGTCAGGTATTTCACACCTCATTCTCAACATATGCTAGGGGGGTCCTAATTTGGGTGGCTCCCGGGGTCCCGTGCGCTGTTCAATATGTGGAGGCGATATCAATGGCAGGTACCTGCTCTTGCGGGTGAAACTGGATGGGAGGGAACTCTCCATTTTAAACTCATACGCACCTAATGTAGACGACCCTGACTTCTTTTTGCACTTACAGGAGGTCCTTGTATCGGATCTGGAGGGCCCACTGCTATGGTTTGGGTACTTTAATTGTGTGTTGGACCCTGTATTAGATAGGTCTCCCCCCGCGCAGGGACGAAACCGCGCATGACAGCGCGACTCAGAGAGGTGATGCAGAACCTGGGGGTTCAGTGATGTGTGGCGCCTGGGTAACCCGACTCAAAAAATATTTACATGTTTCTCCCCCACTCACAACACACACAGTAGACTAGACAGGATACTGGCAGCTAATGTGGACGCTTCCCTCTCTCTAACAGTCACCCATCAGGCCCGGTTTTTGTCAGATCACTCCCCAGTTACGTGCGTTGCCCAGTGGGAGAACCAGCCCTCCCGCCCTCGCACTTGGAGGATGCCGATAGATCTGTTGCAGGACCAGGTGGGGAAGGACCATGTGGAGACTGCCCTCACAAATTACCTTGACTTGAACTGGGGGGGGTGGGGACCTTGCTTTCTCTACCAAGTGGGATGCCCTGAAGGCGGTCATTCGGGGTGAGTGTATGGCCCTCACCTATGGAGTCCGGAAACAGCTCCTTCGGGAATTGCGGGCTGCGGAAGATGCACTTCTGCATCTGCAAACCTTGCCAGATCCCGACTACCTGGGTCAGGAGTCGGAACGGACAGCTCGCACGTGTGTCCATGATATACTCCATCGCCTGGACAAATACACTCTGGGCCAGTATCGGCAGCGCCTCCATCGGGAAGGGGACAAATCGGGCCGGCTGTTGGCTTGGATCCTTCTGCGTGAGTTCGCCCCAGAGAGGATTGTGGCCCTGAAAAGCCCCACAGGAGGAATGGTGCACTCAGAGGCGGGTATCCTTCGGGTCCTCCGGTCCCATCTGCAGAAAGTGTATGCAGTGGATCCCACAGTTACTGGGGCCTTCTTCCTCCCTTATCTCCAGGGACTCACCCTACAGACACTTCCACAAGAAGCTGCGGAGGAACTGGATGCGGTTTTGACGCTCCGTGAGGTGAAAGTGGCAATGGCTGGCCTGCCGAGGGCTAAATCCCTGGGAGGAGATGGTTACCCCTCCGAATTTTACCAAGCATTTGCGGACGCCCTTGCCCAACCCCTCTTGCAGGTGTACCTGGAGGCATTTGAATGGGAGGCACTTCCGCCCAGTATGAATCAGGGGGAGATCTGTATGAATACCAATCAACAAAAGAGTGTCACTATAAATATCCAATGCTATAAGAAGAAATTATTCCTAGTGTGTTAAAACATCAGAAAGAAACTGTTGATACAGTAGGAAAAATAGAGTGCACGTGATCAGAGTGCTGACTAAAAGAACCCTCAGGCCCCAGCTGAAAGCTGGTAACCAGTTGTCTTCATCGGGTCCCCATTAGTTGCAGGAAAAGTGAAGGGTGCGTTAAAAAGAGTATGGACTACTCCTCCAAACTATTTTAATAAGAGGGTAGCTCTAACTCTGTTAAAACCAGTGTGTGAAAAATATATTAATTTTTCGGACTGCTAAACGGTTATGTAAATTTGAACCAAGGAGTCCCTTTAGTAGTGTGGAAAAAAAGAGATAGTAAAATATGGTCAACATGTTTCTGCTTATCGAGAAATAAATCAGCTCAGCATTCGTCAGGACCAAGAGAAAACAATACTACTCGATGGTAGACACCCCTAAAAGTGTCAGACCTAAAGAGTAGCAACAAGGAAAGATACGACTTGAAATTGTCGAAACTTCTTTATGGAAAAATAAACAGACAAACAAAAAGCTCTTGTAGGATTCATTAATTCTTCATTAATAGTCTCTGATCATGGGGGGAGGAGCCTAGCCTGCAACCATGATGGCCGCCTGACTCCTCGGCTCCGCCGACCCGCCCGCTTTCCTTCCGAAACGCCGCTCATCCTGATTTCAATCCTGATAAAGCGTCGGCGTTTCGGACCCGGGTGGCGATCCTGATTCCGATGGTGTGCTTCCCGCTGAATATCTTGCGGTGGAACTATCGATTCGTCCCTGCCTTCGTTCCAGCGTTGCCCGCTGGAGACCGGGTCTTTGTTCCCGGAGACTGTTGTTCCAGAACTCGACGACTGCGTATGCTTGCAGCGGAGGAACGGGCGACTGGCGTGCAACTGTAGCAATTCCTTTCTGGCTACATTGTATCACCCGGCCCTGCGCGCCACTACGCTTGCTACATCGCAATTGTTCTGAAGCCTTCTTGTACCTCCAAATTGCCCTGTGGCTGACACTGGGAGCCATATTGTCCTTCAGCGCTACGGTGGGTGCCTTCTTCACCGGGCGCCCGATATTTGGAACGGCCGACCCCGGAGGACTGATCGGATACCTCATTGAGGTGCATGCAACATTGTAGCCGGGTCTTGGTGACCAGAGACAGATTCGCTGTTGTTAACCCCGTGGCTGCGTTGCTTCGTGGATCTACCGCTGGCGCTCTGTAATGGCGATGGGCACCGGTGGACATTTTCGAAGACGACAATATGGCGGCGCCCTCCGGGTGCATGAAACTGATGCAGAAGACCCACCTGGGATTGCTGCTGTCCTGGGCGCTCTGAATACCCTGCGATCGTCTATGCGCCTACGAGCCCAGGACCTAGAGGGCCGACTAGACACAATACTGCTCGGCGGCGCTGCTCATCAAGCTCTGTGCGCCTTGCCCTATCCTGTGCCCGACGGAGGCGGCCAATCTACCCAGACGTATGTCATGACACCGGATGCCCAGGGACTAGTGGCCGCTGCGCTATCCATTCAAGATGTGGAGAATTTGCTGACTCTCGACCCTATTTATCGGCAGGAGGCATCTTTTTGGTCGCCACGTATAGGGTTTACTCTATGGCCCCTCAGAGGATCCCTTTGTCTCATCATGGGGTTGCTGCTATGGCCCTGGTCGGTCAACTTTGAGGTATGGCTGCCGTGTTTCCACCGTTACTGGGTAGCTCTGCTCAGTTCGGCTTCGCGTTGGACAGACCACTGCGGATGGTGTTATGCTCGGTCATGGTCCTTACAGTTGCTATTCTCATCCAAGATGGCTGTTGCTCTACTAGACTTTATTGACTGGCTGGAACGACAGGGACAAGGCTGAAGCTGTTTTCTCTTTCTCTTCTGGTTCTGCTGCGGACAAGGCTGGTGTTTGCATTGGACAGCTGGGGAGGTGAACGTTGGTGCGGGGTCCTGGTGGGGCCAGGGGAGGGGCGGCCGAGGTGCGAATCCATTGATAGCTTATTTGTCTTTCTCCGGCCCTCCTCCGGTCTTCTTTCTTCTTCGGGGGTTGTCTTTCCCCCCGTCTTTCCCTTATGTGGGTACTCTTGGGGCGACAGGCACGTTAGTAGGGGGGGTGGGCCATAGCCTCTTCGACGTGCAGGGTGGGGGGGTGGGGCTTTATTCCTTTTTCTTTTTGTTTCTATGGCCTTCTTTTTATCTTTATTCTTATTTCTCTTTTTCTTCTTATGTATCTTGGGTCAGACGGGAGGTTGGGTTTGGTTCTTTAGGAAACTTCTATTTCCTCTGTGTTTTGCGTCCACGTCCTTAACATTTGGTTCATTGATTCTATGATATAGATACCGATTTTCATACATAGTCATTGAATGATTACAGAACTTGCTCTTCCTTCCTTTTTTCCACTATCGATTGGGAGCGCATATCCTGTCACGAATCTCGATATGTAATGACTGCTTTTTTTTATACGTCATTGGATCCTTTATTACTGCTATGTGATGGTCCCTTCTATATCCTGTCATACCGTATGCAAGCTAGATGTAATTCCTGATTTATACATTGATTGGGCGGGCGCTACTTGGGGCGACGTCTACCTCTGTGATTGTATATCAGTATTGTGAATGATTCACGCCAGTATTTCATAGAGATGAATCACTGTTGAACATCCTACATGTGGTTCGCCCACTCAGCTACCCTGTCTGACTTTAGGACGATTCGTCAAAATTATAAAATGAAACCCTCGTTATCCTTTTCCTTGGGCTCCTTGCAAATCCATCGTTGTGTTCTTGTTCATATCTGCTGCAATGCAAGGTACCTCGGGATGATTGTATATTGTCATAGCGGCCGGCCCGCAGTGGTTGTAGGCTGACGCTGTGTACTATGTTTCCGGAAAATAAAGGTTTTCAAAAAAAAAAAAAAAAAAAAAATAGTCTCTGATAATGCACGGCAGCCTAGTGAGGCCACACGTTATATGCTGTCAATAGAAGTGTTTTTTAACTGATTTAGGAAAAAACATGTTACTTGGACACAGCATAAAGACAACGTATTAACCAGAATCCGTTACACGTTGAAATTTTACCACTAATTATGATTACATCGAAACAGTGCTCGTCACAACAGCTGTGTAACTGTGAGATTTTAAACTTCAATAAAACACCTTTGAGGGAAACGGAAAGCGTCAAGGGCTCAAAGTACTCCTGAGTGGAGGGTGAAGGCAAAGCACTTACACATTATCGTAGTGTAGTAAGCCCCATGGGCATAACGGCAGGAGGAAATCTTCGCGTTCAGATTTGTCTGAAAATGAATGAGGTATGCGTTTGTCAGTCGTGTCCTAACCGCTAAAGAAATGCATTCAATCCTCCGTAAGTGAGAGAGACACCAGGAAAAACTTACTAGTTTCTAAACGGCTCCCTGCCCGGAGACCTACAGCAGCCACATCCGCCGCCCGTATCTACAAACGCGGGACTGATGTCGCGGGATATTTAAAACACGGGAAATGGGGCAGAACGTGAAATACGGTGTTGGCGATCACGTGTTCAACATGATGACATCACGATCTTAAAGGTGCATGTTTGTTTACATGCGCAAAAGGATATTCACGGATTTTTAACCAGCAGGAAGAATACCTTAAAACACAAGTAGATGGAGACTGATTGACAAAATTATTTCACATAAATGTAAAATCACGATCTTAAAAGCGCATGTTTGTTTTCATATGCAGAAAGATATTCCCGGATCTTTAATCAGCAGGAAGAATACCTTAAAACTCAGGTAGATGGAGACTGATTGTCAAAATTATTTGACATAGACCACAGAAACAGACTTAATATAAACATTGGTCAAGTCTGAAGTCTAGATGGAAAAAACAAAAGTCTATTGAACCAGAGGGTAGGTACGAGGGTAAGGTTATTTATCTGCGCATGACCGATCCCCATGGAATATCATCGTTCAGACCATGTATATGGGTTGACAGACGATATATCCATCGTTGTTCTTTTTCGAACAATGTACCTTCCCTCTACCCTCTTATTAAAATAGTTTAGAGGAGTAGTCCATACTCTTTTTAACGCACCCTTCACTTTTCCTGCAACTAATGGGGACCCGATGAAGACAACTGGTTACCAGCTTTCAGCTGGGGCCTGAGGGTTCTTTTAGTCAGCACTCTGATCACGTGCACTCTATTTTTCCTACTGTATCAACAGTTTTTTTCTGATGTTTTAACACACTAGGAATAATTTCTTCTTATAGCATTGGATATTTATAGTGACACTCTTTTGTTGATTGGTATTTGTATTTGTATTTACAAGGGGTACAAGAGTGTTATTTCTGACCCTTTCTCTCTTGTTGTTTGAGGAGATCTGTATGATCCTGAAAACGGGTGGGGATAGTGGTGACCCCGCGGCATATCGACCCATCACCATGATAAATACGGATGTGAAGGTTTTAACCAAACCTTTGGCTGCCTGGCTGGTGCCGCACATAGCGCACCTGGTACACCCCGACCAATGTGGGTTTATCCCTGGCCACAACACCGCCATGAATTTGAGACGATTGAACCACATCATCCACGAGGTGCGAGACAGAGAGGACTAAATGGTCCTGGTGTCGATTGACATCACTAAAGCGTTCGACACCGTGGACTGGGGGTACCTCTTAGAGGTCCTCCGGATGGTGGGGATGGGCCCTGGCTTCTGTCGCTGGATCCGCATCTTGTACAAAGCCCCCCGGGCCAGAGTGCGGCTAGGTGCAGCACGTTCGGAAGAATGGCTCTTGGGTCGGAGCATGCGGCAGGGGTGTCCCCTCTCGCCGCTTCTTTTCGCCCTGGCGATCGAACCTCTGGCAGTCAAGGTCCGAGCTGACATGGAGCGATGGGGCATTGCAGTGGGCGACACGTGCAATGTGATCTCTTTATATGCAGACGACGCCCTCTTTTATTTAATGTACCCGCGGGAGTCGGTGCCTGTCCTCCTACAGCACTTGGATCGATTTGGTGCGGCTTCGGGACTGAGAATCAACTGTGGGAAGTCCCTGATTTTCCCGCTGGCAGGCTACGACGGCGGACCACTGACGGACCTGCCGAATCTCGGGTTGCGATGGGAACAAGAGGCGTTCCGGTTATCTCGGCATCCAGGTAACACCTACGGATGCACAGGGGTTGGCTCGAAATATTGACAGAGTTCTTCGGTCCTTGCAGCAATCGGTCACTTTCTGGAACTCCTTGCCACTATCCCTTATGAAGAGACTGGCCGTTGCAAAGATGGTGATGCTCCCCAGGACGCTCTATGTCCTCCAGAATTCACTGTGTCCAATCCCCTCGCGAGACTTTTGCACACTTAACACATTGCTCACGTCGTTGCTCTGGGCGGGACGGCGCAGCGGAGTCTCCCTCCATACCGTGGTTCGAACATGGGAGGAAGGGGGGTTGGAGGCACCTAGATTTGACTTGTACTACTATGCGGCACAGCTGTTGCCGACGGCACGATGGTTCGCAGATGGGGACAGCTGAGAGATGAGTCTGCTGGCTGGCAGAGCTAACATCTCCCACTTCTTTACCCAAAAAATTGATGCCATATATGACAAAATCTTACTCTCCAACTCGACACACAGAATCACTAATGACCCCACAACAAACCCTGGTAGTCCACCCCCTCCTGAGACCTCCCTCTCTGTATTTCCCCCTATTCAGATTGAGGAATTACTGGCACTCACGTCCCAGATAAAGAGTGGCTCACCCACAGACATTATTCCTGCACGTATTATGCCCACTCTAGCCAAAGATCTAGGACCTACAATCCAGAGACTTATAAATCTCTCACTTAGTACGGGGCAGGTCCCACTTGGATGGAAAAAGGCATTGGTCAAACCACTCAGGAAAAATACCACCATTCCCTGGAGTGAGCTTAGCAACCTCAGACCAATATCCTTACTCCCCTTCCTGGGCAAAATCACAGAAAAACACGTGAACAAACACCTGTCGAGATACATTGAATCTGCAGGAGTACTGGACCCATCACAATCAGGATTCAGGCCCAAACATAGTACAGAGACCGCTTTAATGTCAGTCGCAGACGATCTGCATATGTACCAGGACAGGGGTTTCTCCGTCATCCTGGTACTACTAGATCTGTCTGCGGCGTTTGACACCGTATCTCATTCTATTCTCATGGCCAGGCTGGAGAACATCGGCCTGAAAAATTAAGCCCTTGAATGGATAAGAAGTTTCCTAACCAAACGGACCCAACAGGTAACCATGGGCAATTTTCGGTCAGAGGAAGTTGAGATCACCAAGGGGGTGCCACAGGGCTCATGCTTGAGCCCAACTCTTTTCAACATATATGTGGCACCCCTGGCTAACATCTTGAGAGCATATGGATTTGTTCCAATATCCTATGCGGATGATACTCAACTCCTCTTTCCCTTTAAAACCTTGACACCCGAGGTTAGGAACTCCTTCTCCCTGGGAATGAAAGCAGTGGCACACTGGATGTCTTCCAACTTTTTACAATGCAATGTTGGAAAGACGGAAGTCATGTTGTTTGGGGGGGCAAGACAACTCTGGACTCCGGACTGGTGGCCACAAGACCTTGGCCCAGTACCGGAGCCGAAACCAACTGTTAAGAACCTAGGGGTCCGGCTGGACCAGGAACTTTCCCTCAAGCAACATGCCAACCAGGTGGTGGGATCCTGCTTCCACATAATCGGCATGCTACGTAAAATCTTCCCCCTCCTGCCAGATGCCAGTAGAAGGACACTGGTACAAGCCCTAGTCATGAGTCGTCTAGACTATTGCAACGGCCTGTTGCTAGCTGCCAATGAGGGAGTTATGGCAAGACTGCAGGTAGTCCAGAATACGGCTGCCCGCCTAGTCTTAAATGCACCCCCCTGCTCACCCTCTAAACCCCTACTGGAAAACTCCATTGGCTACCTGTCAGACAGAGGGCAAAATTTAAGGTATGCTGTACCATACATAAAAGTCTTAATAGTATGGGTCCTGCATATCTGGCCACTAAATTTGTCCCCTACAAACCCTCCCGTTCACTTCGCTCGAGCGAACAGGGCCTTCTAGAAGTACCCAGGGCTAAGAAGGCAAGACAGGGCAGTAAAGCACTCTCAATAGCTGGCCCGTCTCTCTGGAACAGCCTTCCCAACACCCTGAAGCAATGTACTGAATACCTTCCTTTTAGGAAAATGCTAAAAACACTCCTTTTCAGTTCCTAGACAGCTTACGTTATCCTGATCGCAATGTAGCAGATGCCAAAGCACGGAGATGCTCCTACGGGAGTCGACGCCAGCGCTATATAAGCCTGTAAAATAAAAACTAAATAAATTGCAGGTGGCGTTGATGCGAGGACGGGGAGCAGATGAGGACCTACCCTGCGTGGTACGCCACGCAGCTGCGGTCTGGCAGCGCTTTGTGGAGAAAATACTGCGGCGAGCCCCCTTTCATAGGGAGTTGCCGGTGTGGATCCTAGCCCCTGTAGTGGATATGGCGGAGCACATGTCCTTTAGGGATTGGAAAATGGGAGGCTGTAAGACTCTGGCGGACCTTTACCCCACTGAGTCGTTCGTGTCCTTTGAGCAAGTCATGGAAACCTTTGGCCTGGGGGAAGGGCAATATTTGCACTATCGGGGCCTTCAGGAGGTGGCGAGAGTGACGTGGCCCCAGTTCCCGGAGGTGCCCCTGTTGTCTCACACCCTGAACATCCTCCTCTCTTGCGGCAGAGGGCGTAAGTTGATATCTCTGCTGTATTCGGCCATGAGACCGGACTCGACCCCGCCGGTTCCGCCTTCCTGGGAGGCCTGGGAGATAGACCTGGGGCTCACCCTGACCCCGGGACAGGGCAAGCGCATAGGGAGTCTTACCCGCAGAGTGTCCTGCAATGCGAGATTCAAATTGACACATTTCAACTTCATGCACCGCACCTACTTGACCCCGCTGTCCTTAAAGCGTATTTCAGGAGACCGGGAGGACAACTGCCCCAGATGTGGGATGGCGGGAGCGGGTTTCCTATACCTGGCCTGGGACTGCCCCTTGGTCGGTAGCTTCTGGAGGGGGTGGTGGATCGTATACGAGCCGTAACTGGCCTCCGGATTGATCTGAGCCCGCTTCACTGCCTATTAGCCTTGGTCCCTAAACCTAGAAAGAGGAACCTTTCCTATAAACATTTGCAATTAATGTTGGTGCTGGCGAGGCGTAGGGTGGCGATCACCTGGATGGGGCGAAGAGCTCCTGAGTTGTCAGCGTGGCGTAGGGATGTAAGGGAGTGGTCACTGGCTGAGGAGACGCATATGCAGAGGACCCGCAGGGATGTGAAGTTGCAGGATGATCTCCTTGCATGGCGAGTCATGTGTGCCTCGGAGTTGTCTCACAGCGATTCAGATGGCACGAGCGCTGAACTTTTCTCTTCAGGGGACTCGGGATCTGAGAGGGAGGGGGGAGGGAGCGGGGAGGTTGGACCCACGCTACTGTAGGTGCATTCCCTGCTCCTCAACAGTATTTCACGTTATTGATGTGGTTATTATGTCGCTTATAAATACAGCCTGAACTGTACTCACTGTACCATATAGTACCATAATGAGGTTACCGTGTTGTATACACCTGCTTGAGGATTGATGCCAAGTTCGGGGGGGAATTGTTTCATCTGTGTTGCAAAAGCAAAAATAAAGGTTTTTTTAAAAAAAAGAATGATGCGGAGTGGTGGTTACAGTGCGTTAATAATGTCAAGTTGTGCAGACGGCACGTTAATAATGATGTGGAGTCATGCTGACAGCGCGTTAATAATGATGTGGAGTCATGCTGATGGTGCGTTAATGATGTGGAGTCATGCTGACGGCGCGTTAATAATGATGTCGAGTCGTGCTGATGCATTAATAATGATGTGGAGTTATGCTGACGGCGCATCAATAATGATGTGGTGTCGTGCTGACGGCGCATTAATAATGGGGAGTTGTGGTTACAGCGCATTAATAATCTGGAGTCGTGGTTACGGCGCATTAATAATGTGGAGTCGTGGTTACAGCACATTATAAATGTGAAGTCGAGGTTACGGCGCATTAATAATTATGTGGAGTCGTGGTTACAGCGCATTAATAATGATGTGAAGTCATGGTTACGGCGCATTAATAATGATGTGGTGTCAAGATTACGGCGCATTAATAATGATGTGAAGTGGTGGTTACAGCGCATTAATAATAATGTGGAGTCGAGGTTACGGCGCATTAATAATGATGTGGTGTGGTGGTTACAGCGTGTTAATAATGATGTGGAGTCGTGGTTACGGCGCATTAATAATGATGTGGAGTGGTGGTTACAGCACGTTAATAATGATGTCAAGTTGTCAAGATGCCAAGGATAATCCACAGGAGTCGACAATAGTCCCACTGCCCACCACCTCAACCACCACCTGATATAATAATCTGTGTAACGTCTAAAGCATGGGAAAAGGGGGAAGTGGAAGAGAAAGAGAGTCAGCCTCTGTCTTGTAGAGTTGTAGTCTTCTTCACTTTTAGGTTCACTGGGGCTCTCTTGGATCGCACCTGAAGAAAAACACAAAATATAACATACAACCAAACCTATACTGTATTTTTAATGCTAGACTGTAATGTTCTTACCCTCTTGATCTAGGCCATGGCTCCTCTCTTAATTGGTAATATTGTATTATTTTAAACAGTTCCTGTACAAGAAGACAATAACAGTCAATAATAGGGATAATCCATGTAATTCATTTTCTCTATACTATCTTATGTTTCTCTAGTTACCTGGTTAATGTTTAAATTCTGACTTGACTGTGCATCAAATGAAGTCCTCAGATAATCATGGAATGGCTTGTCTCTGATTCCTAAATTGGATTTAACCCTTGCTATGAGTAAACTATGACTTGAACCGAAATAGTAATTCTATAACTAGGTACAGCTTTCTACTAATAACATAAGTAAAATTGTGTTATCTTGACTGTATTATTTAGTTTCTCAGTAAGCTCCAGCATCAGGCTTCTACCGTTGTGTGGCGAATACAAACTTCTCCTGAGTCTCTTTTGCTGAACTAATTATTTCAATCTCTTACTGTACAGTGGTATCCCCCGTTGCGCATGCGTTATTTCCTGCTAACCGCAGTAATTCCGAAGTTCATTAACGCCCTTAAGAAGCGCGTCGGGTAGCTGCATTCCTCAGTGTTTCCATGCGTGAGGCGGAGACGCTTCTCCTCTCAGAACGGCTACAGTTGAAGTACGCTGTTCGTCTTTGGAACGCGCACTTCGTTACCTCTGCCGCTCTCGTGCCCTAAAACACTAGACCGGCAACCTGATCTCTGCCATGTCTCTCCTGCTCCACCATTTTCTACCCTGGAGTTCATCAATACGGACAAACATTGGTTGAGAATAAGGAAAGAAACCATATGTTTCTTTTTCCATCACGGATATCTGGACTTTTCTTTCAAATGTGGGTTTTTTCTTACTCTTGATCTCGCATTGAGGCCGGGTAGTAGCCACTGTAGTCCTGACACAAGTCATGATAACGGACCGTTAATAATGATGTAGGGTCGGTCTGACGGCGCGTTAATGATGATGTGGGGTTGTGCTGACGGCGCGTTAGTGATGTGGAGTCGTGGTTACAGCGCATTAATAATGATGTGGACTCGTGGTTACAGAGCATTAATAATGATGTGGAGTCGTTGTTACGGCGCATTAATAATGATGTGGAGTCGGGTTACGGCACATTAATAATGTGGAGTCGTGGTTACAGCACATTAATAACGTGAAGTCGTGGTTACGGCGCATTAATATGGAGTTGTGGTTACGGCGCATTAACAATGATGAGGAGTCGTGCTGACGGTGCAATAATAATGAGGAGTTGTGGTTACGGCACATTAATCATTCATGATGTGGAGTCGTAGTTATGGAGCATTAATAATTTGGAGTTGTGGTTACGGCGCATTAATAATGTGATCATGGTTACGTCGCATTAATAATGAGGTGGAGTCGTGGTTATGGTGCATTAATGATGTTGAGTCGTGGTGATGGCGCATTAATGTGGAGTTGTGGTACAGCACATTAATAAGGAGGTGGATTCGTAGTGACTGGGCATTAATGATGATGTGAAGTCGTGCTGACGGCGCATTAATAATGTGGAGTTGTGGTTACGGCACATTAATGACGTGGATTTGTGGTGACTGCGCATTAATGATGTGGAGTTGTGCTGACTGCGCATTAATAATGTGGAGTAGTGGTTATGGTGCATTAATGATGTTGAGTCGTGGTGATGGCGCATTAATGTGGAGTTGTGGTACAGCACATTAATAAGGAGGTGGATTCGTAGTGACTGGGCATTAATGATGATGTGAAGTCGTGCTGACGGCGCATTAATAATGTGGAGTTGTGGTTACGGCACATTAATGACGTGGATTTGTGGTGACTGCGCATTAATGATGTGGAGTTGTGCTGACTGCGCATTAATAATGTGGAGTAGTGGTTATGGTGCATTAATAATGATGTAGAGTCGTGGTTACGGCGCATTAATAATGATGTGAAGTTGTGGTGACGGCGCATTAATGTGGAGTTGTGGTTACGGCACATTAATAATGATGTGGATTTGTGGTGACGGCGCATTAATAATAATGTGGAGTTGTGCTGGCGGCACATTAATAATGTGAAGTAGTGGTGTATTACGACTAATGTGGAGGTGGTGATAGTATTGTTTCTGATAGAGACTTGCTTCTGAGCTAATAGAAATTTGGTAGTTGGAGTCTGGTAGCTTTTTGTAACAATATTTAGGAACTGGATCATTCTCCTCAAGTTTCTCATCTTCAAATTACTTAAGAACAGCCTTGTAATTCCGAATTAGTGCACCAACAGCAAAATGCCTTGAAAGCCACCGGACTTCATTCAGTGTTCGAAAAGAGACAACTTCACATTCAGTGTTGGGATGCAATTTCATCCAGCTTAGACTTCCTTGCAGGAGATCTGGAGAACACAGTGTAGACCGTTCTTAATAATGTCTCATCTCTTTAATCATCAGAACTCTTTCAGGCATCATCAACTCCCAAATCTGCTCGATGGGTGGCACAATGCTGCTCAACTAGATGAGGAATGGATTGTTTAAGGCGAGTAGCAACACCATTATTCTTACCCAGCATCACAGACGCACCATCTGATGTCAACATGACCATTTTCATGCGGTCCAGTTCATTGGCAGTGTAGAATTCTTTCATGGCAGTAGTGATAGCCTCAGCATTACAACTAGTCAGCTTCACTATGCCCCAAAACTGTGTTTTGTGCTCTGTAGATGTTACAGGTCAGAACTTGAAGTACAGGATGAGGTTTTTTGTAACAGAAATATCTGTACTCTAATCAATTATCAATGTGTGATACAAAGCGTTTTGAAGTTTTGTCATAGCTTCACAATGTATCACGCTATTGATGGCCGCAAGGACAATTTGATAATTTGTGATAATTGTACAATTTTTAATTTTGCCTTTTTTAAATATCTGTAATGTTTTTTATATTGCAGTTAGGAGTTTTTATGTGTTGCTCTTTATTACATATTTGAAACAGTGGTTAGTATAGCTTGCAGTAATGTAATGGCAGAGATTATCACCAAAGAAAAACAACAACAAGATGAGCAATTGTTCTACATGTAATATTGAGTGGTTTTAGATTGAAGATTTCTTTTGATGAAGATATATTGTTACGTATTCTGAAATGTTTTTATGACATTTTATATTACATCATTATTTTTTAATAAAAGGACATATATTTTCAATAAACAGGCTTCATAGTGTGGGTGGTAAATGGACCGATTGTTGATTGTATGTTTCAGTGAAGTGACGATACACAGATTAATATAGAAAAGTTACACAAAAGGCACCTTTCCTTGTTTCTAGGCTCTTAACCCTGCCCCTTCTCTTTGAAGTGCTGCTCTCTTATTTTTGTGGCTCAAAGAAATCAAAGGCATGGTTCTTGCTCCTCCAGCGGTCTGGTATCTTCACTTACAAAGCTAGGTCTCATGGATGTCTTGGACAGACAACATTGACCTATTCATCTTGACTGCCAGCAACACTTTGTTGATGAGAATCTTTAGCTCCTCAGGCAGGGATCTTTGTCGTTCAACCACTCTTATTCTGTTTGCTTTGTCGGTGGTAGTTTGTCAGCATTGCCTGCCCTCCATAACCAAACCTGGCAGCATCACTTCTGTTTCTCAATATCACCAGGGCAGACTCGTGAACTTTGCTCATTGGATGGTGTTTCTTGCAATCCAGTTTCCAGCCATCAATTCATTTCTTCCCTGTAGAAAAGTCTCCAACAATCTTGGCTTCGGCACATGCTTTGTGTAAGAACTGGGACCGCCAGCTCTCCAGGGGGTAGCATTGCTCGAGCAGGAAGGCAGCCAGGTGCTTGCGTGTAAAGCAGCCACTTAACACACTCATCTAATGGCACACAGTGGGCGCAATAATGGAGACCACACCAGTAGTTGTATTTGCAAATCAAGTTCTTTTATATAGACTTTGGATCAAGCAAGTAATGCATTTAGCAGACCATTAGTCTTTCATTTAAGCGTTTCATTAGGCAGTTGCAGTAAGACTTGTCATTAAAATAATAACCAGCTCATCTAAGCAGTGAAACATTAAATAACATAGTCTGCCGCCTCATACCCTTCAGCAGGCAAAGAGGGTACTTCCATAAACCTGGAGGATCCTACAAGAAGCGACCATAGCATTGCATTAAAGTACCACATTAAACCTCCTGCGGTTACCTTCTAAACTGTACTTCATAGGAAGTGATAAAACATTTCAGCAAGTACTTTCAGTACAACAGATAACTTCAAAGAACACAGCCACAAGCTTTCCTTCTTGTGAATACTGAACGTTTTGCGACCCAGAATCAGATCATCAGAATACCATTAGAATGAATCAATACACATCGCAGTTTGATCCCTTCAGGAGCTGTAGAAGCCCGCCCCTGTAAGAAATTCAGTACAATGAAGTAAATCACCCTTCCATTAATAGGCTGGTAAATAGGGTGTAACCATGAACATTTCAGGCTGGATACCTGCATGCAAAACGATATAGGGGGAAAAGTGTCTATCCCAGGACCTCCTAGTTCTCGAGGAACATAAAGGGGGGCCAACGGGGCCCAGTCTCAGTTCACCCCGGGGGAGGGGCGACCTCTGGCCTTACCCGGCCTACCGCCCTCCTCCCCGGGGGTTACCTGGTACTTTCGGCCCTCCGGGGCCCTTGCGCAGTCACTGGTAAAGGGAAGGGGTGTTCGACCCTCCTAGTGCCTCACTCGGCCCGGCGCGGTGCAGGGGTGACTTCGGGGCACCAGCGCCAGGGCAGGATCAAGATCAGCGTGTGGGGCACAACCGGAGGGGGCTCTCTGGTTTCGCGGCCCTCCTCCGAGGTGAGACGCGGCTTCCCCAAGCGCCGGGCCTTGTCAGCGGGGCCCGGCGGTAACAGCCAATGGTGATGCAGCTTGGGCGGGGGCGCGGCCGATGACGCGGCGGCGCTCCCGCTCACGTGACAGGGCCCAGGCAGGCTTCAGGCCTAACACGGCCCGTCGATCTCGATGCGGCGGCCCTCTTCTGGCACCGGGGGCCGCCGAGGGGGGCTCAATGTCGGCGCTAGTCACAGCGCGGGGCAAGCGGCCACAGGACAGGCCAGCAGCGCCTCTGAGGCGTCGTATGGGCGGCGCTGACGCCGCGGGGGAAACTCTCCTCAAGGGCCTCAAGGCCCCAAGGTACAGCGCGAGCGCCAATTCCGGGAAGCGCGTTGGGCTTCACAGTGCGGGTCACCCGGGGGGGGCCCGAGGGACAATCTCGGACACAGCGCTGAGCAGTGGGGGTCAGAATAGAGCGTTTCTCTCTGTCACTCAGCAGATTGGGTCGGCAGGAGGGAAGGCGACCTCCAGCCTCCTGACATGACAGACAGTCTCACCCACAACGCTGACCAGGGGGGTTCAGGATAAAGCGTTTTTCACACCGTTCAACAGGGACAGCAGAGCAGTTCAGTCAGGGGGAGACCAGTGGGGCAAGGAGGGCTCACTGCAGGCAGGGGGGTTGCGCAGGGCAGCACAGTCCAGTACCTGGTCGATCGCCCCAGCAGTCTCTGGTCAAAGGCAAGCAATCTTCTTGGCGCTTGGATGGTTCTGCGCCCTTGGGTGTTTGTTTCATGAAGTTGCTGAGAGGGGGGGGTTGAGCTGAAGGCTTGAAGAGTTTTTCCTCAGTCACTGCCGATGGACCATTGGGTTCCTTTCCACTGGGCCAGATCAGGGGGCTAGCTTAGGACACCTCACCCAGCTTAAGAGGCAGCACCTAAATCCTGTCACTCGTAGTAGTATAGGTTCCTCACTAGACCCTCCCGCCTAAAACTCCTGCGTGGGTTCCCCAGGTCAGTGATGCCCCAACTGGCTAGAAAGTTTCCCTCCGTTTCCTTATATAGCGTCAGTTGGCAGTTGGCAGTGGCAGTTGGTGTCACCTCCCCTGTTCTGGAAGGTTCCAGGAGCTTCCCTCATTCTAGATATGGGCAGGCTGGCAGGCTGGTATGGCAACATTGTTTAAGGGCTCCAGCCAGCTCCTGGCTACTAGTGCGCCTATACAGACCACGCTGCAGTAGCAGGGGTCAGTGGCAGCCATGTTGGGGGAAGAGAGCACCTGCACCCTGGCATTGATTAGCAATGGGAGGGTGCCCAGAGTCCTAAGGCCAACAAAAAGTAGGTGGAAAAATGAGGCAAGGCAAAAATCACAGGGAAAGACCACCCTAGGGCTGACAGGTCTAACATGCGTCCCCCCCAGCTGAAAGTGGGGAGAGCTACCCAACCTCTAGGGAGTTCTCGTCATTAAGGCGGAAAAACCGGAAGAGACCGTCAGCATTGGCGTGGTCAGCTCCGGGCCGATGTTCCACCCTAAAGTCCATCCCCTGTAGGGAAATGGACCACCTTAGCAACTTAGGGTTTTCGCCTCTCATCTGCATGAGCCAGCGAAGGGGTCGTGGTCGGTTTGAACTAGAAAGTGTGAGCCAAAAAGGATTGGCCTCAACTTCTTCAAAGCCCAGACCACAGCGAAGGCTTCTCGCTCGATGGTACTTTATCGCCGTTCCCAAGGGAGGAGTCTTCTGGAGATGAAGGCCACAGGTTGGTCCTGGCCATCATCGTTGAGTTGCGACAGCACGGCGCCTACGCCATGCTCTGAGGCATCTGTCTACACGACTAATTCTTTTTGGAAGTCTGGAGTGGCCAGCACCGGAGCGGTGCACATCGCGCGCTTCAGTGTTTCAAATGCCTCCTGGCAAGCAGCCGTCCAGATGACCTTGCGTGGCTGCTTTTTGGACGTCAACTCGGTCAAGGGGGCCACGATGGTGCCATATCCCTTGACGAACCTGCGGTAATAGCCAGTGAGGCCGAGGAAAGCTCGGACCTCAGTCTGAGTTTTGGGGGGCTCCCAGGCCATGATGGTCTCAATTTTGGCCTGGAGGGGTTGCACCTTACCTCCGCCCACCAAGTGTCCCAGGTACACGACAGAGCCCTGTCCAATCTGGCACTTGCTAGCCTTGATGGTCAAGCCAGCACGTTGCAAAGCCTGCAGCACCTCCTGGAGATGCTGCAGATGGTCCTCCCAGGTGCTACTGAAGACAGCTATGTCATCCAGGTACGCCGCTGAGAAGGACTCCAGGCCAGACAGCACCTGGTTCACCAACCGCTGGAAGGTGGCCGGAGCATTCTTGAGCCCGAAGGGCATCACTCGAAATTGGAAGTGACCCTCAGGGGTGGAGAACGCTGTCTTCTCCTTCGCTCCATCGGCCATGGCAATCTGCCAGTACCCTGATGTCAAGTCAACTGAATTCAGACAAAACAGAAGTCCTTATCTTAGGTACCTCCCCCTCCGCCTGGGACGACACTTGGTGGCCAGAGGCCCTTGGAAAAGCACCCATCCCGACGGATCACGCACGGAATCTAGGCATCATCCTGGATTCCTCACTCTCGATGACCAGACAAGTCAACGCCGTCTCTTCATCTTGCTTCAACACTCTTCGCATGCTCAAAAAAACATTTCGCTGTATCCCCACCGAAACTAGAAAAACGGTCACCCACGCACTGGTTACAAGCCGCCTGGACTACGGAAACACCCTCTACGCCGGTACCACCGCAAAACTTCAGAAAAAACTCCAACGCATCCAGAACGCATCAGCCAGACTCATTTTAGACATCCCGCGTAAAGAACACATTTCTGGTCACCTGAAAAACCTCCACTGGCTCCCCGTCAATAAGAGGATAACTTTCCGCCTCCTCACCCACGCACACAAAGCTCTTTACGAACTTGGACCCGAATGCCTCAATACACGTCTTTCCTTCTACACCCCCCCTGCCAGCTGCGCTCTTCCAACCAAGCCCTCGCTGCTGTTCCCCGCGTCAACAAAACCACCATGGGAGGAAGATCATTCTCCTACCTAGCAGCCAAAACCTGGAACTCACTTCCCTTGCACCTTTCCCTCACTCAAAACCACCTAGCATTCAGAAAGCAGCTTAAAACCTGGATATTCGAGAAGTAATTCCCCACCCCTCTTCAAGCGCCTTGAGACCCTCTGGGTATGTAGCGCGCTATATAAATATATTGACTTGACGGTGCTGAGGTGCTTGGCTGCTCCCAGCCGGTCAATCAGCTCGTCTGCCCGACCCAAAGACCACACTTAGAGGCACCCTCATCTACAGACCACCAGGACCCCGCACACAATTCAGCGAAGACATCACTGACTTTATCAGCCCACACGCCCTCCCCTCCGAGAACTACATTCTCCTAGGGGACCTCAACTTCCACCTAGAAAAGAACGACGACAGCAACACCACCAGCCTTCTGGACAACCTCGCCAATCTCGGACTCAAACAACTGGTAAACACCCCCACCCACTACGCCGGACACACGCTCGACCCAATCTTCTCCTCCAGCAAGCACATCTCCTTCAATCACGCCACAGGACTCCACTGGACGGACCACAGCTGCGTCCACTTCAACTTCAGAAAGACCACGACCCACCACCACCCACAACAAGTCCCCCGCAAAAACTGGAACAAGCTTACCACCGACCAGCTCACCACATCGCTAAACCAAAACCCTCCCGCCAAACCATCGGACCCAAATCAAGCAGCCATCAATCTCGCACAATGGATCACCCACTGCGCTGACGAATTAGCACCCTTGAAAAAGCAACACAACAAGCCAGGTAGCAAAAAAGCCTCCTGGTTCAATGATGACCTCAAAAACTCCAAAAAGAACTGCCACACCCTCGAGAAAGCCTGGCGAAAAAACCCAACCACAGACAACATGACCGCCCTCAAGGACGCCACCCGCAAACACCACCAGCTGATGCGATCCACCAAGAAATCAGCATTCAAGGATCGACTCGACAACAACGCCCACAACAGCAAGGAACTCTTCAGCATCGTCAAAGAGCTTACCAATCCCAGCGCCAACACCAACGACATCACTCCCTCTCAAGACCTTTGCGACTCTCTAGCCTCGTTCTTCCATAGAAAAATCGCTGACGTACATAACAGCTTCAGCGACCAGTCCTCCCCCCTTAACACCGATCTGAAGCACCCCACCACCACCCTTTGCGCCTGGAACCCGATCAGCACCGAAGACACCATCCGCTTGATGAACTCCATTCACTCCGGATCACCAACCGACCTATGCCCCCACCACATCTTCAACAAGGCCGACTCCATCATCGCACTCCATCCCTGGGATATCATCAACTGCTCCCTCAACACCGCTACCTTCCCGGAAAGCTGGAAACATGCCAAACTCAGTGCCCTCCTGAAGAAACCTACAGCAGACCCCACTGAACTTAAGAACTACCCCCCCCCATCTCACTCCTCCCTTTCCCCGCCAAAGTCATAGAGAAGACCGTCAACAGTCAGCTCGCCACCTTCCTCGAATCCAACGGCTCCCTCGACCCCTCACAGTCCGGCTTCCAAGCCAAATACAGCACAGAGACCGCCCTCATCGCAGCCACAGACGACATCCGAACACTACTCGACAACGGGGAAACAGCTGCCCTCATCCTCCTGGACCTCTCCGCAGCGTTTGACACGGTCTGTCATAACACCCTAGTACATCGTCTCAGCAACGCCGGGATACAAGGAAACGCATTGGATTGGATCATCTCGTTCCTCTCCGGAAGAACCCAGAGGGTCCGCCTCCCCTCTTTCAGATCAGAGGCCACCGAAGTCATCTGCGGCGTACCACAAGGATCATCGCTCAGCCCCACCCTCTTCAACGTCTACATGAGTCCCCTCGCATCCATCGCACGCCAGCACAGCCTCAACATCATCTCTTACGCAGACGACACCCAGCTGATCCTCTCCCTTACCAAAGACCCAAACACTGCCAAAACCAACCTACACGAAGGGATGAAAGACGTAGCCGAGTGGATGAAGAACAGCCACCTAAAACTGAACTCAGACAAGACGGAAGCCCTCATCCTAGGTTCATCCCCCTCTGCATGGGATGACTCCTGGTGGCCACCGGCCCTAGGCAGCGCACCCAAACCAACGGACCATGCCCACAACCTGGGATTCATTCTAGACTCCTCCCTCTCGATGACCAGACAAGTCAACGCCATCTCATCATCATGCTTTAACATCTTACGTATGCTCAGAAAAATCTTCCGATGGATCCCCACCGAAACAAGAAAGACGGTCACCCAAGCACTTGTCACTAGCCGACTGGACTACGGAAACACCCTCTACGCCGGAACCACAGCCAAATTACAGAATAAACTCCAACGCATTCAGAACGCCTCCGCCCGGATCATCCTACACATACCCCGCCACAATCACATATCCAGCCACCTGAGAGACCTTCACTGGCTCCCCGTTAACAAGAGAATCACGTTCCGTCTCCTCACCCACGCACATAAAGCCCTCTACGACCTAGGACCCAAATACCTCAACACGCGCCTGACCTTTTACACCCCCACCCGCCAACTACGATCATCCAACCAAGCCCTCGCCGCGATTCCACGCATCCGAAGAGCCACCATGGGAGGAAGATCATTCTCCTACTTAGCGGCCAAAACCTGGAATTCTCTCCCCACCCACCTCCGCCTTACTCAGAACCACCTATCCTTCAGAAAACAACTCAAAACCTGGCTATTTGATAAGTAGCGAACCCCTCCCCCCCCTCTCAAGCACCTTGAGACCCTCTGGGTGAGTAGTACGCTATACAAATACTTGACTTGACTTGTATCGGGTGAGCATCTGTCTTGGTGACAGACTTCAATCCCCGATAGTCCATACAGAACCGAAGTTCTGGTGTGGTGCCCGGTGGAGCCGCTTTCGGTACCAGCACAACCGGACAAGCCCACGGGCTGCTGGAGGGCTCGATCACTCCCAGCTCCAGCATCTTGGTCACCTCACCCTGGATGCTGTTCTTTACTTTATCGGACAGCCGGTAAGACTTGTTTTTCTCTGGCGGGCTGTCCCCTGTGTCCACATCATGGGTACACAGATGGGTGATTCCAGGTGTGAGGGAGAACAATGAGGCGTGCTGCGCCAATACCTGGCGGCAGTCCGTCTGTTGTTCTGGGGTCAAGGATGGGGAGAGAACAACTCCCTCCACTGAACCATCCTTCTCCTGAGCCGCTAGAAGGTCAGGAAGAGGCTCACTTTCCTCCTCCTCGCTCCCATCTGTCACCATGAGGAGAGCAAGCTCTGATCACTCATGGTGAGGCTTCAGGCGATTGACGTGGAGCACCCGATGGGGTTGACGGGGGGTCTTCAAGTCAACTAGGTAGGTGGTCTGGCCTCGACACTCCACAATCTCGTACGGACCAGTCCACCGGTCCTGGAGGGCACTAAGCTCCCCAGGCTCCATGACCCACACCTTCTGTCCAGCGTCCGACTCCACCGTCCGAGCGTTGCGGTCATACCACTCCTTCATGACGGCTTGGCTAGCCTCTAAGTTGTCTGAGGCTTCCTTCCACAGCTTGGCCATCTGGCTGCGGAATGCCAGCATGTAGCTGACAACATCCCGGGGAAGCTTCTTCGAAGTCTTCTCCCACCCCTCTTTGACCAGACTGAGGGGTCCCCTAACGGGATGGCCATAGAGCAATTCGAAGGGGCTGAACCTAACTCCCTTCTGGGGTACCTCGCGGTACGAGAACAGCAAGCAAGGGAGGAGGATGTCCCATTTCCGCCTCAGGTCTTCTGGCAGACTCCGGATCATCCCTTCAAGGTCTTGTTGAAGCGCTCTACGAGCCCGTTAGTCTGGGGGTGGTAAGGAGTGGAGAACCGATAGGTCACTCCGCACTCCTTCCACATGGCCTGCATGTAGGCCGACATGAAATTTGTGCCTCTGTCCGACACCACGACCTTGGGGAATCCCACTCGGGTGAATATCCCCATCAGGGCCCGTGCCACCACAGGTGCAGTAACGGTCCTCAGAGGGATGGCCTCCGGGTACCGAGTGGCGTGGTCCACTAACACCAGGATGAACAGCTGTCCTGCAGAGGTCGGAGGGTCCAACAATGTCTATTCCGACCCGCTCAAAAGGGGTCCCGACCACTGGGAGCGGTTCCAATGGGGCCTTCACTTTGGTCCCCGTCTTGCCACTGGCCTGGCAAGTCTTGCAGGTCTTGCAGTAGGTGTCAGAGGCAACCCTCATCCTAGGCCAATAAAAATGTGGGACTAGCCTTGCAAAGGTCTTGTCCTGGCCCAGGTGTCCAGCTAAGGGTATCTTATGCGCCAGTTCCATCAAAAAGGCCCGGTAGCACTGGGGGACCACTAAGGCCCTCGATGATCCATGCACCGGAACACTTGGCTCACTGTACAGGAGGCCATCCTCCCAATACACGTGGTAACTGCCGGTCTCTTGGTTGACCGCTTTGGCTTTGGCCAGTCGCCGCATGCCTTCAAGCGTGGGGCTCTCTTTCTGCCCCCGACAGAATTCCTCCAGGGTAGGCCCTACTTCCACATGCCACTCGGCAAGGGTCGGCAAGTCCCCCACGGGAACAACATCCACCTCCACGGACTCCGGGGTTACCTCCGCGGGCTCCCCATCCATCACACGGGGTGTGTCCTCCACAACACTCTCCTCTGGACCGGCATTGGGTTGGATCATTGTTTCAGGCTCCAGCCCTGGTTGAGCTTCTTGCCGGACAGCCATGGACCGCGTGACTACGCAAGTCCACCCTGGTAATCCCAGCATCTCAGTGTGAGCCTTAAACTCCACTTCCTTCCAGGCGGTATGTTCGAGGTCATTACCGAGCAGACAGTCCACAGGCAAGGCAGGGTTAATCGTAACTTTCAACGCGCCTGACACTCCTCCCCACTCAAAGGGAACTTGAGCCACCGGATAGTAGCTCAGACTGCCGTCAGCCAACACGGCTGGATGGTACACATCAGGAACAACCTGCTCGGACGACACCAGCCGCCTCACTACGGTGGTCATGCTGGCTCCTGTGTCCCTCAGAGCGTCCACCTCCTCCCCATTGACCTTCACCCTCTGCTGGTACTTGGCAGTATTCGATGGTAAGGGCGTCACTGGGACCATCTCTCTATCCCCAAGTGCAACTAGGGTCAGGCCTGTCCACTCCCCTTCCCTATCTAGGGGCAGTTCCAACCCAAGCGCTACACTAGCCACCCCGGGACTCTTGCCACCACTGGGGGCTGGGGGTCGTTTGCGACACTGGGCATCTCCCTTGTAGTGTCCGACCTCTCCTCATTCATAGCACCGGACCCCTTTTGGCTGCTGACTCTTGTCAGGGTAAGTGGGTTTTGGGGAACGGTTCTGAGGTGGGGTACCTACTCCTTTCCCAAACTGTCTAGTTTGTGGGCCTCGTGAGTACTCCGGTCTTTTATCTCCACCCTCTTTCTTCTTAGGGGCGCCCTGTCAACCTTTCGGGCCGTCTCCCCTGGGGCCCTTGTGAGACACCCAGGTGCTAACCCAAGTATCCGCCTCCTTCACAAGCTCACGGGGATCAGTAAGCTTGTGGTCCACCAGATGTTGGCGCAGTTCCGGAAAACACTTATCCAAGAGGTGCTCTCTCAAAAAAAGGTTATACAGACCCTCAAAATCACGCACCTCGCTGGCACGCACCCAACCATCCAGAGCCTTACGGCATACTCAAAAAAATCCACCCAATTCTGTGTGGACAGCTTATGGCTGCCACAAAACCTCTGGCGATACCTTTCCGGGTTGAGGCCAAAATGTTTGATAAGCGCCTCCTTCATGGGGGTATACCTAAACTGATCTGCATTTTCCAGATACATGAGGGTGTCCCTGACGTCAGGAGGTATATACCGGTACAAACCACCTCCCCAATGTTTTTCAGGCACCCCATGGGCAGTCAAGGCCACTGCATACGCCTCCAACCACCTGGCAATGTCATCCCCCTTGGTGTAGCTCGCTATCACCTCCTTGGGTAACCAGAACCTGGGCTCCTGCTGAGCCCCTGGTACGCTGCCACCATTAGGACTTCCTGGTGCACCTATCTGTAATGCTCTCAGCTGCATCTCTTTGAGCTGAAGCTCGTGCGCCAGCTTCCTTTCCTCCATAGCAGACTGCTTATCTTCTCTCTCTCTCTTTCGTGCTCTAGCTTGGCAAGCTCCCACCTTAATCGCCTCTCCTCCCTCCTGTCCTCATACTCCTACGATGATGCGCTCTCCCTAGATACACTACTCCCTGCCCTGGAACGTCTTCCTGGCAACACATTGTCTGACATGTCAATGTTGAGTAGGCCTGGGTCTTCCTGAGTGTCCGCCTCCCCGTGTGTGACCTGTTCCCCATCCTTTTCTTCTGGGTGGGCCCTTACCCATGCCCTCAAGGCGGCACGGAGCTCTTCTTTGACAGCTCTCGTCCCCACAGGCACCCCCATCCCCGGACAATACTCCCTTAACTGCACTACAGTGTACCTATCAAGGTCAGCCAGCTGGAACTCCATTCTGTCAGGTGGGGACCTAGACAACCTAAAAGAAAAAATTCTAGGACGTAGGCAACAATGCTGGGTCAACACCGGCTCCTACACACTTTGCAGACTTAGACAGTGGTGGACAATTAGGTTTGCTTGCAGCACCACAGGTGTCCAATTAATTGCAGCACACTCTGTCTCACTGGAGGGTGTTAAGTAGCTACAGGTCCTGGATCCCACTGCTCGCCACCAATGTAAGAACTGGGGGCACCAGCTCTCCAGGGGGTAGCATGGCTCGAGCAGGAAGGCAGCCAGGGGCTTGCGTGTAAAGCAGCCACTTAACACACTCATCCAATGACACACAGTGGGTGCAATAATGGAGACCACACCAGTAGTTGTATTTGAAAATCAAGTTCTTTTATATAGACTTTGGATCAAGCAAGTAATGCATTTAGCAGATCATTAGTCGTTCATTTAAGCGTTTCATTAGGCAGTTGCAGTAAGACTTGTCATTAAAATAATAACCAGTTCATCTAAGCAGTGAAACATTAAATAACATAGCCTGCCGCCTCATACCCTTCAGCAGGCAAAGAGGGTACTTCCATAAACCTGGAGGATCCTACAAGAAGCGACCATTGCATTAAAGTACCACATTAAACCTCCTGGTGACAGCGGTGGGATGGGAACATTGTTTAAGGGCTCCAGCCAGCTCCTGGCTACTAGAGTGCGCCTATACAGACCACACTGCAGTAGCAGGGGTCAGTGGCAGCCATGTTGGGGGAAGAGAGCACCTGCACCCTGGCATTGATTAGCAATGGGAGGGTGCCCAGAGTCCTAAGGCCAACAAAAAGTAGGTGGGAAAAATGAGGCAAGGCAAAAATCACAGGGAAAGACCACCCTAGGGCTGACAGGTCTAACACTTTGAAAATCAATCCCACATCTGGAATGTATTGAAATAGTTTCCAGAGTTTCATGTGAACCTTGATTTATGATTTCTGTGTCTCAGCCTCTACAATTTCATTCATCCACTCTTCCTTGAATACAAAGCAACACTTCTTCCTTTGTGGTGAAGCATCACACTCTCCCCAAGTTACATCTTTTTGCTTGAACATTTTCGTGAGAACCGGTTTTATCCTGCTGTGCCACAAAGCCTGCAAAATAAAGGAACACGGCTAAAGTTGATGACTATGCTCGTGAATGCAATCTGTCGCATAGTACTGAGGCATTGCCTGCAAAACGTAGAGTGTAATTACCTGGATTTTTCTGTTCTCTGCTGTGCCCTTCCAAACTTATATATAGCACTGTCTGTACATCCTGCAACAGAAGTAAAGGTTGTTACAGCACATTTTGATACAGCAATATACCATGCGCACCATAAGGGAACTCTATTAAAACAATGACCTATTGTGCTTGTACTCGTGTATGCCCGGTCAAATGTGTGTGATACTGTCTGCGAAACCTGCAACGGAAGAAAACATGGGTAAGGTATGTGGTTATACTACAATATACAAGATGCATAATAGTTTAACCCCTTGCGTGTGGGGCGTATTCCCCGCCTGTGCTGACTCCGCCTTGTGCGGGCGGAGTCATGACGGAACGGTTCCGTCATCAGCACAGCTCAACCGACGCTGATGACGGAACCGTTCTGTCATCAGCATGGAAGGGGTTAACTCTACCAAACATTTACCTGTTTGTTCTGCCTGTACTCCCGTATGCCTGTTCAAATGTGTGGGGTACTGTCTGCGAAACCTGCAAGAGAAGAAAACATGGGTAAGGTATGTTGTTATACTACAATGCACAAGATGCACCAGTTTAACTCTACCAAATAATTACCTGTTTCTTCTGACTGTACTCACGTCGGCCTGTGCAGTTCTATCCATAGTACGGTCTCACAAACCAGCGAAAGAAGAAGGTGCAGATTGTGAATCTATTTACCCAGCAGCCCCCAATCCAACGAGGAACGTAAACAGAATGACCTTGTCTTTGTGGGTACTCATGGCTGACCATTCAAATCCAAATACCTAACAGACTGCAAACCTGCAATTGAAGACACGATCGTTAGCAAAGGCTCTAAGAGTTACAAACTATGAATGTGACTGGTCCAGAGATTCCAATAGGGAAAGCGACCAAAGAGTTACCTGGGATTCCAGTTTAGGCCAAACAGGCACATGCCCATGTGCTTCATTATTAGCATCCATTACACTAAACTGGTCTATAATCTGGATTGAGCTTAACACCTCCTGTGATGCAGCTTTTCACTGGCATTCAAACTGCACAAATGGTTGATTTGGGTGAACTAGGACATTCACAAGGAGGACTGAGATCCCACTTTGACATGATGGAGCAAGTGGTGTGCAAAAAATATAATAAAGACTTTGAAATTAGAAATAAGTTACTTCTCCTACATTTCTATTTTCTTGCATCACCTTCACTACACCAACCCCCCACACAATCCACCCACTCACCTGCATTGTGTTTACCTTTTGCCATGTCAATGTTTTAACAGCTATGCGTCTCATTCACACACATTTTCATGTAATCACAATTACAATAACCATGGGTACTCACAAATATTTTCCCAGGGGCCAAAATGATTTGGTTGTAGTGTGACAGAGGGCCGCACTGCTGCTGGCAGGGTGGTGGTCAGGGAGTTGGGAGGTGTTAAGGTGGGCTTAGAGGAGCATGTACATCTAGTGGCTGAATTAAATTTCACAATGTGGTACCAGAAAACTTGGGATCAATACTGGCTTCTCCGCTTGACTTGGGCTGGCTGCATATCACTGCTGAGAGTCACTGCATCATGTGACATTGGCGTCATGTGAATGTGTCCATTTGCCGACAAGAACTCACTAGTGAGGCACAGTAGCAATTCTGTTTAATTGACCCCCGCTGCCTGCCCTCATGTGTGACTACAGAGGAGGTCACAGTCATCGATACCGAGAGAGGCAGGATATCAAAAGATGTGACTGCCTCCATCTCCGTGCTGAAAGAAGAACTCACTTGTTGAGTTGGCCGCTCAGGTCTGGTAATTTAGGAGTTTTGACAAGTTAATTTACAACATTAATAGTAGTTGGTAAGAAGGGACAATTCGACCTGCATTTTACTGGGGTTTCTGCTTGGTGAACGGCATTAGTGATTTAGCGGGTCTTGGACAGGCTAAAACCTTTCAAAAACAGTTGCAGATGAAATAAAAGCAAGCTTTTCCAACGGAACTCTGTTTGAATCTTTAACTCCAGCTAAAGAAAACATGCTCGCAGCAGTGCATTTAAAATAAATTGCTGTGCCTGTATTAAGCCTGGATGACATACCAAATTGCATGTGTAATGACAAAGTTTTCAGTGTTTTAAAATAGTCCCTCATGTATTCCAATGGAGGAGAGAGTGGTGTTATTTCTGATAATTATATGTTTTTCTCGTCTTAATTGCTTGCGAGAAAGTGTCACTCAGCCGTTCAAATGCAGGGCTGGCTCTATGGCAGTGCGATCGGTGCCACCGCACCGGGCGCTGACTTTGGACGGGCACCGTGTTTTTAAGTACAATACAGTTTTAAAAGCACCTGCGGCTGCATTCCTTGCCTCCACCATTTTTCAGGCAACCATAAAAATGTCAAGGTGGCTCTGGAGATTGATGGCCCTGCTGCAGAGAGATCTGCGTTTTGTCTGGTGGGAGTTTTGACTCATCATAAAGTAGCACAGGAGGTTAAAATGCCTGATGCAAAGCAGGTGAACCATGCAGATCACAAACTGTATACAATGTAAATAGGTCAGTGCGTAACTGCTTCTGTCAGACCGCCCCTTTGGATACTTGCAGTTTATAAGTTTACATCCTGATATAGAACAGTGAGCTACTGACTATCATAGACCTGCATGCAAACTGTAAGGCATAGATTAGAGCATTATGAATTTTCATTATCCTAATGTTGCAAAAAGGTTTCACTTGGGTAGAAATCAATTCTTATCAGTAAAGCCATGGTGTTACATTTTAAATTCTCAATGTGCTTCTTCAGACCAAGAACTTTTAAACTATACTGTCTAGCAGTATGGATGACTTGTGACTCCTACAACTTGTAGTCCTCTGTCTGGTGTAACATTTCCTATACATTGATTTACACACTATGAGTCAGTGTCATGTGTATGCGATGTAAAGTGCTTAACATCTTACACTGGTATGAGTGGCGCTATTAAACAAAATAAACGAGAGAGAAAAAGATGGGTTATGGAGACTTGAGGGGCACTCTTAAATGGTGGTAATGAGGGTATCCATGGCGGAGGTGGTCATTGGGGCACCAACAAACATTTTCGCACCGACCGCCACCAGCACAAAAGCCAGCCCTGTTCAAATGTCACTCCAAATTACACAAATTATGAAAACGTCACACATAGCATTTTGAAACCTTGGCAGCTATGTTGCTGCATTTATTTTCCTAATAGAGCTGGGCTGTGGGGTGATTGTGTGCCTTTGGTAAAGCTTTCAGGTTCATTGCAGCTCATGACGGGCGCTGCGATTAACCTGAAAACTTTAACAAAGGCACACAATCACCTCACAGTCCAGCTCTAATAATAAAATAAATGCAGTATTCTACAAACAAGGTGTGTGCTTTCAGGGTAATCTGAAAGCACACGCCTTGTTTGCAGACTTGCTGCATTTCTTTTGGTACTAAAGCGCGGCTGCGGGGCAGATTGTGTGCTTTTGTTTAAAGTATTCATGTTAATCGCAGCTCATGAGGGTGCTAAAATTAACATGAATACTTAAAGAAAAGATCTTTATTATTGTCCGTCTAGCACTCTCCTTTATCTTATTTTCTTACTTTTTCTCACTGTTTTGATTTTGTGCAACTCACTCCTTTTAAGTGTTTTGTCAAGGAACACTCTATTATAATTCAAAAAATGTAGAAAGGGGAAATTCCACTTGCAGGTGGAGGTGTGCACATATATACCATGACCTGAATGGGCTTATATCAAACTTTTTGCTATTTCCATTAATGAGGTCATCATAACTTTATCTTGATTTCAAACAACATTTATTTGTTATGTTTTCTTTAGTTCTTCAAAGCAAATTGAGTTAATCCATTCTTTTGTGACGGTTTACAACTTTAACATTCAACATCTACCTGCAAGGTATCTGCCCCCCAGTCACACTCTAGAATCAAAAGAATGCAGCAAGTGCCCTCCATAATCCGACAGGCTGCCGCAAGAGACAGCTATACCTGCCGCTCCCTCATGTTCTCTTCAACGTGGTCTCTTCCTCCACCCTCATATCCAGGAAATGCCAGTTTTTCAAGCTGCTTGCCTTTTAAAAGCGGTGGCACGAACGGTCTCGCGGGATGTGCTGTGTGTGTGCGCGCTCCACACACAGCACTGCACGCTTGGGGGAACAGAGGTGCACACACGCAAATTACAGGGAACAGTGCCTGTTTAGTAGTACAATTTGGCAATATTAGGTGTTTAGTGGGATGCCTAGAGCTTTTGGTCCTGGTGCTACTGCACCTGCTGCACCATTCAAATTATGACTCCATTGCCTGCTAGATAAATGCACGTGTGTAGGAACTGGGTTTGCCAGATCCTCTGAGGGTAGCATGGGCCGAGCCGGTAGGCACCCGAGGCTTATGTATAAAGTGACTGTACAGCACACGCATCCACTGAAACAATAAGTGCACGCAGAGACTAAAACCACACCAGTATGTTTGATTCAAATAAATACGTTTTATCTAAGATCAAGATCAGGGCAATCAAAGATCACAGTAGCAATAGTCATAAATACATAAATAAATAAATAGTAAATAACTGTAGGTCTGGCATCAGTCCTGCAAGAAATTCCTTAGGGAGACATTCGAATACCATTTCATCTAGCAAAAATAACGTCTCCCCCTGTAGAACAATTAGTCAGCATTTCCTCAACCCTGCATTAGGCAAAAGCTAACATTCTATTAGGCAAAAGCTAACATTCCATTAGGCAAAAGCACGCCTTTCATTTGGTAAAAATAGACATGTCAGTAAAGATTCTGTAACATCTTATTATAAGCGAACAGGCACTCATTAGGTAGGCAGGACCTCATGGTTTAGAATAATTAATTCCTTAGATCCTGATATTGCTGTTTTCGAAGGAAATTGGGTTTGGGGAAATCTGAACTTAGTTCTACTTAACGCCTGTTGTCCTGACAAAAAGGGACTTCCCATTAGAATAGGAACTGATCTAGAAAATGAAGTATATGGATTAGGTAATTATACAATTAACCTTATGATTCTTACTGTCGAATCCGAGGCTGCACCAGTGCTCCCTGCTATGTCAGTATTATCAGTCAAAGGTGATTTATGTGTCAGAAAGAAGGGTTCAGTACACTTAGGTCATAGCAAATGTACTACTGTGGTCGAATTCAGTGACCAAGGCAAATCTTCCTTTAGAGCTACTCGTCATTCCTACTTTGTTTGTGGCCATACCGCATACATACGCTTACCTCCAGATTGGGATGGTACCTGTTACATTGCATTCCTTCTGCCACCTGTTTTCCTAGCCCCTCCTGATTACCACAGAAATACAAATCTAGTAAAGAATAGACTCCGAAGAGATCTCTCGATTGTCGACTATACTGAAACGGCATGGGAGCAATACACAGACTTCAATAAAGGTTTCTTCCCCTACTTAGGTACCGTCTTTAATAGTAAACTAATACAAAAATTAACTAGAACCCTCGAAGCAGTAGTGAATGAAACTACCTAGGCATGGGCGGAAAATCCGTTCCGCTCGCGGATTTTGCGGATTTTCGGGAAATCCGCAATCCGCGAGATTTGCGAATTTCCTGCAAAATCCGCAAATCCGCGAGCAGCGGATTTTGCTCGCACTGCTCGCACTGTTCGCGTGAGTTCGCGCCCCGCGAATAAGTGCGAAATTGCAGAAATACGATCTAAGCAAAACTGAAAGTAACTACTTACCAGGTTCAAAAGTTCAGGCACATCATTAGTAGCCATTTCCTGTAGTGCTTCCTGAGGGGCCCCTCCAGAGTTCAGTTGCCAGTTGAAACTATTATGTGACCCTGCTCTGAACCTCAGAATAGTTACACATATGCCACAAAGGTCATGAATTACAGCTAAGGGAGACAAGCAGGAGCCAGGCTGGAAGTTAAAATCCATTAATCAGCCCCTAATTCATTATTGTCAGTTGGGGCAGGGCAGGTGTTGTAACTAATTTTGCAACAATGAAAGCACTTAGCAAGTGCAAAAGATCACTAATCAGGGCGCACTAAGGAAGCAGGTGCCAGCTAAAAAAATATTCTGTGACACATTAATCAGCCCCAAATTAATTCAGGTCACTTGAGGCAGGGAAGGTGTGCTTTGCTTTGCCGAAAATAATGTACACTGGACAACCAGAGGGTGTGGTGATGAAACAGAGGGTGGCATGGGTGGGCCAGAGGGTGGCATGAGTAGTCAGAGAGTGGCAGTGGTGACAGAGAGTGGCAGTGATGAAGAAGAGTGTCCCAAACAGGTTGGACACGTAGAAACAACAAGTTCGCAAAACTTGCGACCCGACAGGTAAGTTCGCAAATTGCGAAATTGTAAAAACCCTCGCGAACTGGCAGAAACACGGGCGAACACAAAAAAAAAAAAAATCCGCAAATTCGCGGGAATTCGCGGATTTTGCGGATTGCGAGTTCGCAAATCCGCAAATTCGCGGATTGCCAATCCGCAAAATCCGCTCATGCCTAAAACTACCTCCGCTCTAGGCAACTTAACAGAGGAGCAATCTGCCATGCGGGTTGTTGTTCTTCAGAATCGTCTTGTTATTGACGTCATCTTGGCAGATAGAGGCGGAGCTTGTAAGGTCATCGGGTCAAGTTGCTGTGTTTTCATTCCAGAAAACGCGCCAACAGTATACCAAGCTATTACACGTCTTCATAAAATTGCAAGTTTGATACATCAGAATCCAGGCACCTGGACTTGGTCCGGTTGGTTCTGGACAACGTTGACCGCTTGGGGATGGAAGATCCTATCCTTCCTAGGCATTGCCCTTGTCATAGTATTCAGTTGCTGCCTGTGCCTACAGTGTGGGCCAGCGATTTGTGGACTGTGTGCCACATCGTGCATTGAACATTCCAGTTTTCTCTCAAAACGTGAAAGGAAGAAAGAAGAGCAAATGATGTTACAAGAACAGACTGATCGATTCATGAGGATCGATATATCATGAAGGGTCCGTAGGGAACAAGGAGGGAATGAGGAAATATAAATTTTATGGTCGAGTAATGTTCCCTAACGTGTACCCCACCGTCGCCATGTACCAGCTTAAAGTGCATGTAACTTCCCTCCTGTGCCAGCTATGAAGACGCAAATACATTTGCGTCCAACGTTAACATGTCCTCTTTCAGACCCACCCTGAATGGGTTGAATATTCCGTTCCTAAGTATGCTATGCCAACGTCTTTTTGTGGTGTACTCTACACGTTTTTTCAGCTCTGGCGAAGTAGGCCCTGAATTCTGCCATCGAGCCTTTTTCTGCCTTCTGACTCTGAACGCCTCAAGCCTGGGCTGCCTCTGTACCCGTGACCTCTGCCTTACTCCCTGTGCGGCTCACGGCGCTTAGCTCAGCCTGCTGCCTGCCAAGACTGTATTCAACCTTCGAATTATCTGTTCCGCTCCTCGAAAATGCATTCCTGCCTACTAGTTTAAGTAAACATCCCCACAGCTGCAGAGCAAAGGGCCCGGCCTCACTGTCTCCGTGCAAGTAATTCATAGCCTCTGTTACCATGGTAGGCCCATGCCCCCTCGCCTCTCATGCAGACACTTAGACGCTTATACACGCACTCACAGTCAGTATAGAATAGCTTCTGCCACAGAGACCTTTTCCGTTTAGATAATATAGTTCCTAAACATCAGATACCAGATATGATAGAGTACGAGTTGATCTGACATGCCAGACTTCTGTCTCTTTCCGCCAGTGTAAATGTCAAGTCCCCTGCACCCTCCGGTTTCACGTCAATCACACGTCATGCAGCTGCGCGCGCATCCAGGCCTCAGGTTTCTGCTGACATTACAAGATTCTGCTTTGTTGCCACCCACTTGTGACACCTACCTGTGACGTTTCTAGCACACACCTCTATGTTCACGCCTAGTTCACGCCTTCTAATTACGTATCACTACCACATGTGTGTTTTATCTTGTTTCTCTCAGCTGTTACGCCTACTGTATTGGTTTCTATAATGTGACTTAAGTATATAAGCTATGTATTGTCAATAAAATATTGCTCTATCCCTTCCTGCACCCCAGTGGTGGCTGGAACAAGATATCCGATCTGGTACCATTCCTTTTTAAGGAATAAAACCCCTAAGAACTCTAACACCACGGACTCTGCCTCTTTCTTTCCGATTGAGTTATTATTGATTAAGTACTTACCTGCATAGAAATTAGGACGGTAAATCAAATATTTACCACATTATTTTGGCGCCCGAATAGGGACCCCTCCCCCACCCCTCGCGCCGGTTGGTGCGTTGCAAGCTCTGTCCCCTGCCATCAGTTAGACGGAACTACGCGTACTGGCAGGATTTCCTGTATCTCCCTCTGGCCCACGGAGGTGACGAAGACTGCGATCAGCACCCAGACGAGGCGGTGAGGAGTGCGGACGATCCCGACCAGAGCCTAGCCGAAAGAAGCAAGGTCCGAGGTGTCAAGAGGCCCACCAGTTTCCGAAGTATCCACGTGTCGAGTCGAGTCGAGTCCGGTCCAGTCCAGTCGAGTTTTCCGAGGCCTTCTGTTTCCGTGCTTCCCGGTGAGTACCATTGCTGGGACGTATCTAGACGGGTGCATTATTATGTATCCGGTAAAGACGGATTTGGGTACACAAATTCGGTCTGCACTGTTTTAGACAGTGTATCTGTACTGTTTAGCAGTATATCCGTTATTCCAGTTCTTGCACTGTTTTTAGCAGTGTATCTGTGCTGTTTAGCAGTACATCCAGTATAGGGGGGTAGTCATATATGTCTCAAATGTCTTTCATGTGATAAATGTCGTGGTATGAGTGACTGTTTTTAATGTGCATTATTGTGTTCTTGTGTAACTAGCTGTGTTCAGAATTAAATAGCAAGGATTGAGTATACAGTACTAAAGTAAACAAGATGCCGTTTTTCAATAAGTTAAAGCAGATAGGAACTAGGAAAGGGATACTAGAGGAAGAAATTCCTATCCCCCCTAGGGACACGCCTGGAAATTTCATGTACCATAAACATGGCATAGACGCCATACTGTATCTAGATTTATGGGCCGATTATACTAAGCACCTAGAAGAAAGACACAGATGGCCCGTTACAGGAACGTGGATTGCTGAGTGCATCCTGAAAGTAGAAGAAGCTCTATGGAGAAAGAAAGCCAGACAATCACAGAAAGATGCCATAGAACTGTGGCGTAAAGAATCACATAAACGTGCCGAAAAAGAACTCCGTAGAGAAGACAGACTTAGAGAGGCGCCGGATAAAGTCAGAGAAAATGAATTAGTTATTGAAGGGATTCGAGTAAAAACAGAACAAGTGGACCGCGCACGAAATAATCTTGTAAATGGCATGTACTTAGTGGCCGAGGGTTCGCCTGAAGCCACTTCAGAAATACCGAAAGATCTGCCGCCACCATTGGTTCCGACTAAAGTAACTCACAGGACCACTAAAGACATATTTCTGAATTCCTATCTAGATGATGTAGCACCCGCTTACACCAATTCACGCGCCCCGCCTACTGACGGTGACGGGGACGGAGATGGCAACCCGCCTCCAGACCATATCCCGCCATTACCGCAACAAAGTTCCCCCGTCCGACAGCCTGTCGTCCCTCCTCCACCCCCACCACTTCTCACACCTAAGGTTAAGATACCAAATCCGTTTTTACCTGATCCTACTAAGAGACAAGTTCAAGTACATATACAGACTCCACAGAGGGATAATGCCCAAGCCTCTGCCTCTGGAGGTGCGACCGGGGGTTACCAGACCCCGCCAGCAACACACAGATTACACCTTAGGGACATGCAGAACCACCCTACGCTCCAATCACCCCGTCTCGACATACTCAAAGAACCGCTTTCAGTTTGCAGATATGATCCAGTACCCGGCAAAGACAGTAGAATGTTGATAGCATCACTACGTTTGCGACAAGCTACAGATTACCTAATGTTATTCTCGGGGATGACTGATCACCTAGATAGAATATATCATTTTGTCCAGACTGGGGAAAATCCTGACAGTATTAAGGAAGCCCTGGCACATCAGAAAGTTGACACTCAAGCATATATATTAAGTTTTTTCATAAATTGCTTAATAAGAGAACGAGACAGGCCTGAGACAGAACAGGATGAAATGGAAGCACTAAACAAGTGGGGTCAAAATATATCCGAAGGAAAGCATGATAAAGCGAATTGTATAGCTAGTATGTACAAGAAAATAAGAAAAATAGTAATAGACATACACGAAAAAGAAAAAGAAAATGCCTCCTCCGAGGAGGAGGAAGCACCCGAAGAACCAGAAAAGACTACAGATACGATAGCATATGTAGGTAAGGGAACTTACCTTAGGAAAGGCATTCGTCCAGAAAGCAAGAGAGTTTTTCTCTCTGGCATATCAAAACCGAATTCTCCTGAACATCAGTTTCAAGACACTGATAAAATGCTTCGAGAACGAATGGGGTACCATGTACTCAATTCTATGGATGAACAGGAACTAGCCCGGTCAGCAGTACTATGGGCTGACAATCCTAATATATATAATGATGACACAGTAGCGCAGACATTTCTGAACCTATCCCCAGACGAGCAGAAATTAGCAGGTACATATATGATTCAGCACCTCCTTACGTTATACAGAAATCAACATTCTGATCCAGGTCCCTTACACGATACATTAGAAGCACTACTCATGGATAGATGGAGAGGCCTAAGTACCAAGTTAATACAAATAATTCTAGAACAACGGCACAGATATAACACTTTCTTAAGCTCACAATATGTTTCCGCTCCGCCCCCAGAAAGAAAAATGTATCATATGGAGCGTCTTGAAAGACAGAACCCATTACGAGAAGTACATCCAGTTATGGGTACCGATAATACCTTGAAACGTGTGTATGTACACACACCTCTGACCAAGTTAGAACTATTGGAAATGAAGAAACTAGTACCCTGTCACGACAAAGACCCTGCAGGTTTTCACAGAGAACTTAAAGACATGTTACTCATGGGAGATTACACATATACAGATATCATGAAAATGTTAAAGGTATTGTTGCCCACAGGCATCTACGAGAAACTAAAGGAAAGAGAATGGGAGGTGGGAGACAAAAAGATTATATGGACAGAAATAGAAGACGAGGAAAAAGTTCGTACTCCAGGGCTAGGCCTTGGGGAGAAAGCTAAAGCATTACCAGGTTTGATAGTACAGGTTCTGCCAAGATTACTGACCACTAAAAAGGAAGACTGGGACGCAATCTCAGCCTGTAAACAGAAACACGATGAAGATACTAGTGACTTCTATTCAAGATTCGAGAAATGTTTCATTATTAATAGTGGCCTAAAACCAGGTAGCGAGTCGTACCCACATCTTTTTGTATCAAAGTTAGTCGAGAATTCCCTGACAGCAGTTAAGAACCGTGTATATAAGGTTGAGAGCACATGGCAAGCAAATACGCCATCCCAGATGTTACAGATGTTACAGTACCATCAGAACAGAATCAGAGAAGAACAGGATCATGAACAGAAACGCATGAAAGACACGAAAATGAAAATGTTAGTGGCCCAGTCGGTTCCAGCCGACGGCCAGAGAAAGGGTACGACCCAGACCCAGAATTCAGCAGCTCCCGTTAAGGGGACATGCAACTATTGCAAACAGCCAGGTCACTACGTACATGAATGCCCAGTCCTGAAACATAATATATCAACAGGTAAAACTAAAGAAAGACCGCGTCCGCCTAGACAAGACCAGGTCCAGCAACAGACTTCACAGAATACACAGCCCATGCAGAATACACAGCCTATGCATGTTTCACCACATACAGCACAGACAGTAGCGGTACCACAGTCACAGCCACAGCCGCGACTCAGCAAGTTTCACAACAGATGTACCAGTATGCCCAATCTGATTACCCCGATTATCCACGATACACATGAAACAGCCTAGAGAGGGAGGGTGGCTTGCCTCTTATTGAGATTCCTGTAGATCAAGAGGGTCCTTATGTACACAGTCAAGTATTGGGAAAAGACAGAAAGTTTTTAATTGACACAGGGGCAAGTCGCACAACAATCAGCCATGATGAAGTCCCAGTGGCACCCCTCTCAGGCTCACAGAATGTTTCCCTTGGTTTTTCAGGACAACCTATTGTAAATGAGGTATCGGAACCCGTCCCCCTGGCTGTGGGTCCATTATCACGTGTTACAGACCTGTTACTTACGAAATCATGTCCAGAAAACTTGTTAGGAATAAAGACATTGAAGGCTCTAGGAGCAGTGATATGTTGTTCTCCGGAAGGAGTTAGACTTTTCTTGCGAGATTTCAAGGGTCACTATGTATTACGAGAGTTTGACGTCAGATTGAAAAATGTACCGGATCACTTGTGGGCACAAGGCCCAACCGATGTAGGCTGCATGCACATTACACCATACCGTGTTACACTGAAACCAGGTGTTGTTTTACCACGAATCAGACAATACAAGTTACCACCCGATGCTGTAGTGGCTTTACTGGAAATCATTGAAGAGCTCATTGCCCAAGGAGTGGTCGTAGAGACCGACTCCAATATCTGTAATTCCCCTATCATTCCGATTCTTAAACGTACTGATCCCAATGCACCGCCAGTATATCGGCTGGTGATTGATTTACGAGAACTGAATAAATGCATTGTACCACAGTACCCTGTGGTTCCCGACATCTCATCCCTATTGACTGCTATTGATTCAGAAGCAACGTTCTTTACTGTAATTGACCTCAAGAACGCCTTCTTTAGTGTGCCTATTGATCCAGAGAGCCAATATCTCTTCGGATTCAGTTTAAATGGACGAAGTTTCAAATTTTCACGCGCACCTCAAGGATTCACAGAAAGCCCCAGCATCTATAGTCAAGCACTGAAAAGACAACTTGATTGTATTCAAATGCCAGTTAACACCGCCTTACTGCAATACGTCGATGATCTGCTGATCACCGCACGAAGTGAACCCGAATGTGAACAAGCATCACTGACAGTTTTACATTTTCTGGCCGACAAGGGACACAAGGTGTCTCCTTCGAAGCTACAATTCTGTGTTCAGCAAGTTGTGTACTTGGGTCACTTGCTGTCCAAAGTGGGGAGACAGCTCACTCCTGACCGTATCCAGTTAATTGTAAATATGCCACAACCCCAGACACAAAAGGAAGTGCGGGCCTTTATAGGCCTCACCTCGTACTGCAGACAATGGATTCCTCAGTATGCATTTCTAGCTAAACCACTCATTCAGTTGACAACACAGGAGGCAGCGACTTCGACTGTCCTTCCTTGGACTCAGGAACATACACAGGCCTTTGAAGAATTAAAGAAAGCTTTATGCCAAGCACCAGTTTTAGCGACACCATGTTACAGCAAACCTTTTACACTTTTTGTTACAGAACGTGATGGTACAGCGTTGTCTGTCCTCACTCAAGATCAAGCAGGATCACATAAGCCTTGCGCTTATTTTTCAAGTACATTGGATTCAGTAGCCCAGGCACTCCCTGCGTGCTTGAAGTCAGTAGCAGCAACAGCACTAGCAATCAGACAGAGCGACTCAATTGTTTTAGGACATCCATTAACAGTACAAGTTCCACATTCTGTAGAGGTTCTTTTAAACAGAACTCAGACTCAACACTTGACTATAGCACGACTGACAGGTTATGAATTGACGCTATTCCAGCCACACATAGAAATCAGACGCTGCAGCATTCTAAACCCCGCAACATTGTTACCTTCGATTATGACAGATCCAGCCCCGCATGATTGTATAGAGATCATTAATGCAGTAACAAAGCCCCGACGAGACTTAACAGATGTTCCATTGACAAATCCAGACCTGACACTTTACGTGGATGGTTCATGTATGAGAACAAGTACAGGAGAATTAGTGGCCGCGTATGCAGTGACCACTGAAACTGAAGTAAAAGAAACATATCGTATTGATACACTGTCTGCTCAAGCGGCAGAGCTCATCGCTCTGACCCGAGCCTGTATACTAGCCAAGAACAGAAATGTTAACATATACACTGATTCCCGTTATGCGTTCGGAGTCGTACACGACTTCGGAATGTTATGGCAAGAACGAGGTTTCTTGACCTCTCACGGTGCCAAGATCCAACACGGTCCCCTCATTCAAGCATTGTTAGAAGCAATACATCTGCCTTCAGGCATATCCGTCATGAAGTGTAAAGCACATACTAAAGCTACGGATTCTGTTTCCCAGGGTAACGACCTGGCAGACCAGACAGCAAAACATACAGCATTGACTCACACCCAGACAACTGACGTGACAAAGACAATAGTACCGACACATTGTATGACAGTTAGGGATCCCACACTAGATGTAATCGATATTCAGACACATGCTACTACAGATGAAATAAAGAAATGGACTGAATTAGGAGGGATCCAGACAGATCAAGGTTGGATGACGAAGGGAAAATCTACATGGTTTCTCCCCGGCTCTATGGTTCAAGTCATAATAAATACAGCACATAGTCCAGCACATCTAGGAGAGAAAGCGATGTTAGACAGTTTACAGAATCTCTGGTACAACAAACACTTACGAGCAGCAGCAAAACAGAAAGTGCGTACCTGCATGATCTGTTGTCAGTTCAATCCAGGTAAAAGCGTCCCTGTAGAGCAAGGTGGATTTCATCCTCCCGATCACCCTTTTGAAGTCCTCCAGATGGATTATATCCAGATGGACCGTTGTCGAGGATTCAAATATGTCCTCATAATTGTTTGTGCACTTTCCCGTTGGACCGAAGCATATCCAGTCCCAGATTACACTGCTCCGACCACTGCCAGGCAGCTGGTTCGAGAATTCTTCCCACGATACGGCTTGCCTCGTGTCGTGTACTCAGACAACGGACAGCCATTCTCATCCGAGCTCATGAAACAGGTTTCCCTGCTGCTAGGATATCAGTGGAGATTCCATTGTGTCCGACATCCCGAAGCCGCTGGCCTTGTAGAAAGGCATAACCAGACACTAAAAACCCGCCTTGCTAAAATCTGTAAAGAGAAAGGGGTCGACTGGATAGTCGCCCTGCCAGTTGCATTATTCTATATGAGAATGGTCGCCCATTCGAGATCAGGACTATCCCCGTATGAAGTGGTCTTTGGAAGACCACCGAATATGTGGGGGACGCCCATCCCTAAGAAAATTACAGATGTTGATTGTAACATGCTGACAGATTACCTTGCCTCCTTGATGTCTGCACTCCAATCATGTCGTTCACAGGTTGCCGCAGCCTTTCCTGACAACACTGATGTAAAGCCACATGATGTCCGTCCCGGAGATACAGTGCTAATTAGGAACTTCGACAGGAAAAGTCCGCTGGAGCCCCGCTGGAAAGAGCCGAAGACCGTCCTTCTTACAACGAAGACCGCTATCAAGGTGGAAGGCCGAAAGGGGTGGATCCACACGAGTCATATTAAAAAATGTAATGAACTGTTGCCAGAAACTGACTCGTCCACCCCCTCCAAAGACTGCATCGAACCTAGTGACTTTAAAGTTACCAAACAAGAGAAAACTCCCCAAGAGGAGTATCGAATGAAACTTCGATCTAGCAAGTCAGACAGTTTAATTGTTTAAGTCCTCCCCTAGGTGAATCGGTTAAATAGTTTCTGACATGTATCCCCTAGATCGAGCTAGAGAGAGAGAGAGACAACTCAAGAAACGTACATATTGTAAATCACTCCGCAGTCACTGTATAGTGACATTATTGATTATGTTTTTTCTAAGCCTTCTGATTATTGTAGTCAGTATATTGCTTCCCATATATTACCCTATTTTCAAGCGTGAACAATCTGCTTACAATGTCACTGCCGAACATTCTTTTAGTGAATTACCTCCCCACGAACTCTCTTACAGACTCGCGCTGCGCAACAACACATTCATTAGTATGTTACATCACTCCCATCAGACTAACAACGCTACAAACTGCTGGATATGTGGCCGACTCCCTCCCTATCAGAAATATAAGGGAGTTCTGCCTCTCTTTCCGTACCCGTTCACTCACAATGGCTCCTGTGGTGCATGGTTCAGAATAATTAATTCCTTAGATCCTGATGTCGCTGTTTTCAAAGGGAATTGGGTTTGGGGAAACTTGAACTTAGTTCTGCTTAATGCCTGTTACCCTGACAAGAAGGGACTTCCCACTAGAATAGGAACTGATCTAGAAAATGAAGTTTATGGATTAGGTAATTATACAATTAACCTTATGATTCTTACTGTCGAATCCGAAGCTGCACCAGTTCTCCCTGCTATGTCAGTATTACCAGTCACTGGTGATTTATGTGTCAGAAAGAAGGGTTCAGTACACTTAGGTCATAGTAAATGTACTACTGTGGTCGAATTCAGTGATCAAGGCAAGTCTTCCTTTAGAGCTACCCGTCATTCCTACTTTGTTTGTGGCCATACCGCATACATACGCTTACCTCCAGATTGGGATGGTACCTGTTACATTGCATTCCTTCTGCCACCTGTTTTTCTAGCCCCTCCTGATTATCACAGAAATACAAATCTACTAAAGAATAGACTCAGAAGAGATCTCCCGATTGTCGACTATACTGAAACGGCATGGGAGCAATACACAGATTTCAATAAAGGATTCTTTTTCTTCACAGGTCCCGTCCAAAACAGCAAACTAATACGCAGATTAACTAGAACACTCGAAGCAGTAGTGAATGAAACGGCCTCCGCCCTAGGTAACTTAACAGAGGAGCAGTCCGCCATGCGGGTTGTTGTTCTTCAGAATCGTCTTGTTATTGACGTCATCTTGGCAGATAGAGGCGGAGCTTGTAAGGTCATCGGGTCAAGTTGCTGTGTTTTCATTCCAGAAAACGCGCCAACAGTATACCAAGCTATTACACGTCTTCATAAAATTGCAAGTTTGATACATCAGAATCCAGGCACCTGGACTTGGTCCGGTTGGTTCTGGACAACGTTGACCGCTTGGGGATGGAAGATCCTATCCTTCCTAGGCATTGCCCTTGTCATAGTATTCAGTTGCTGCCTGTGCCTACAGTGTGGGCCAGCGATTTGTGGACTGTGTGCCATATCGTGCATTGAACATTCCAGTTTTCTCTCAAAATGTGAAAGGAAGAAAGAAGAGCAAATGATGTTACAAGAACAGACTGATCGATTCATGAGGATCGATATATCATGAAGGGTCCGTAGGGAACAAGGAGGGAATGAGGAAATATAAATTTTATGGTCGAGTAATGTTCCCTAACGTGTACCCCACCGTCTCCATGTACCAGCTTAAAGTGCATGTAACTTCCCTCCTGTGCCAGCTATGAAGACGCAAATACATTTGCGTCCAACGTTAACATGTCCTCTTTCAGACCCACCCTGAATGGGTTGAATATTCCGTTCCTAAGTATGCTATGCCAACGTCTTTTTGTGGTGTACTCTACACATTTTTTCAGCTCTGGCGAAGTAGGCCCTGAATTCTGCCATCGAGCCTTTTTCTGCCTTCTGACTCTGAACGCCTCAAGCCTGGGCTGCCTCTGTACCCGTGACCTCTGCCTTACTCCCTGTGCGGCTCACGGCGCTTAGCTCAGCCTGCTGCCTGCCAAGACTGTATTCAACCTTCGAATTATCTGTTCCGCTCCTCGAAAATGCATTCCTGCCTACTAGTTTAAGTAAACATCCCCACAGCTGCAGAGCAAAGGGCCCGGCCTCACTGTCTCCGTGCAAGTAATTCATAGCCTCTGTTACCATGGTAGGCCCATGCCCCCTCGCCTCTCATGCAGACACTTAGACGCTTATACACGCACTCACAGTCAGTATAGAATAGCTTCTGCCCCAGAGACCTTTTCCGTTTAGATAATATAGTTCCTAAACATCAGATACCAGATATGATAGAGTACGAGTTGATCTGACATGCCAGACTTCTGTCTCTTTCCGCCAGTGTAAATGTCAAGTCCCCTGCACCCTCCGGTTTCACGTCAATCGCTCGCATCCAGGCCTCAGATTTCTGCTGACATTACAAGATTCTGCTTTGTTGCCACCCACTTGTGACACCTACCTGTGACGTTTCTAGCACACACCTCTATGTTCACGCCTAGTTCACGCCTTCTAATTCACCACGTGTGTGTTTTATCTTGTTTCTCTCAGCTGTTACGCCTACTGTATTGGTTTCTATAATGTGACTTAAGTATATAAGCTATGTATTGTCAATAAAATATTGCTCTATCCCTTCCTGCACCCCAGTGGTGGCTGGAACAAGATATCCGATCTGGTACCATTCCTTTTTAAGGAATAAAACCCCTAAGAACTCTAACACCACGGACTCTGCCTCTTTCTTTCCGATTGAGTTATTATTGATTAAGTACTTACCTGCATAGAAATTAGGACGGTAAATCAAATATTTACCACAGCAGGCTGGCAGGCTGGCATTGCAACAATGTTTAAGGGTTCCAGCCAGCTCCTGGCTACTAGAGTGCGCCTATAAGGACCACGCTGCCGTAGCAGGGGTCAATGGCAGCCATGTTAGGGGAAGAGAGCCCCTGCACCTTAGCATTGATAAGGAATGGGAAGGTGCCCAGAGACCTAAGGCCAACAAAAAGTAGGTTGGAAAAATGAGGCAAAAGCAGAAAAAAATGGGGAAGACCACCCTTAGGCTGACAGGTCTAACAACGTGTGACTGTCTTCTTTAGTTGTAAAATTTTGCAATAATCTGGGTTTAGGAGGGCCCTAAAGCTTTTGGCCCCTGTGCCCCTGCACCTCTCAAATCAAGTCCCTTTTAACTACAAGGTAACTGCAATTATGACTGCCTGTTTAGAGGTCAAATATAGCAATATTATGTGTTTAGAGGAATTCTGACAACTTTTGGGGCCGGTGCTTCTGCACCTGCTGCACCATTCAAATCATGGCCCTGTTGTCTGCAAGGTAACTGCGCTTGTGGCTGCCTGTTTAGGAATAAAACATAGCAGTATTAGGTGTTTAGTCGGGTGCTTCGAGCTTTTGGTCCCACTGCACCTGCTGCACTAATGAAGTGATGATCCTAGTGCTTGCAGGATAACTGCACTTATGACGGCCTGTTTAGTTGTAAAATATAGCAATATTAGGGAGAAGATTTACAGCCCCCATGCGCCTCTTTTACGCCGCTGTTGCGTCACTTTTGTGACGCAGCGGCGGCGCAAAAGATGCACCATGCTGCGGGGTATTTACAACGTGACGTATCTGGGAGATGCATCACATTGTAAAGCCCTGCGCCAGAAGTAGGCGTTCCATCGCAGGAGGGGGGTTCCGGCGCAGGAACGCCTCCTAAAAGTGGCTGAGTGAAATCTGCAAGATTTCACTCAGTCACTTTTGTGCCCATGCTGCGTCAAAACCCTGAGCCTGCTTGAAGCAGGCGTAAGGATTGACGCAGCATTTTAAAGATGGGGCCCCTCAGAGCATTGCTGGAGCTGAGTCATGCTTGGGATGCAACTCCAGCAATGCGCCGCCTTTACGGCACAGATGCGTCACGCATCTGTGCCGTTCTTGCCCCATGGTGCGCCGCATTGTAAATGCTGCACATTCAGGGTGGCGGAGCTGCGGTGTACAATAACTGGCGCATCCCTGCTGATATGCAGGGATGCACCAGTTATTGTAAATCTGCCCCCAAGTGTTTAGAGGAGTTCTGACAACTCTTGGGCCTGGTGTCACTGCACCTGCTGCACCATTCAAATAATGACCATGTTGCCTGCAAGATAACTGCACTTGTGACTGTTTAGTAGTAATATATTGCAATATTTGGTGTTTAGAGTAATTCTGATAATTTTTGGCCTAGTTCTACTGCACCTGTTGTACCATTCAAATCATGACCCTAGTGGCTGAAAAATAACTGCACTTGTGACTGTCTTGTTTAGTAGTAAACGTTTGCAAAAATCTGGGTGTAGTGGGGCCCCTAGAACTCTTGGCCCCGGTGCCACTGCACCTGCTGCACCATTCAACTCAAGCCTTTTTTAACTTCAAGGTAACTGCAATTGTGACTGCCTGTTTAGTAGTCAAATATAGTAACATTATGGGTTGAGGAGTTCTGACAACTGTTGGGCCTGGTGCTACTGCACCTGCTGCACCATTCAAATCATGACCCTATTGTCTGCAAGGTAACTGCACTTGTGGTTCCTTGTTTAGTTGTAACATATAGCAATATTAGGTGTTTAGATGAGTTCGGACAACTTTTTGGCCCAGTGCCACTGTACCATTCACATACCCTAGTGCCTGAAAGATAACTGCACATATAACTGCCTGTTTAGTTGTAAAATATAGCAATAATTGGAGTTTAGTGTGGTGCCTGGAGTTTTAGGTCCCGGTGCCACTGGCTGCACTATTGAAATCGTGACCTTAGCTCTTGCGAGATAACTGCACTTGTGACTGCCTGTTTAGTTGTAAAATATATCAGTTTTAGGTGTTCAGTTGGGTGGCTGGAGCTTTTGGTCCTGGGGCTACTGCACCATTAAAATCAAGGACCAGCTGTCTGCAAGGTATCTGCACTTGTGGCTGCCTGTTTAGTAGTCAAATATAGCATATTAACTTTATTTTTAACGTGCAATGTTTATTACAACATTTGGAATTTCATCACAATGACAAAATAGATTACGATGAAAAAATGAATCCAACAATGCCTACAGAGTGCATAGAAAAGTACTGAGGCATGATTTGGAGATACCACAAATGTTCTAAAGCATCTGCTTTGCACAAGTAAGTGAGTAATACAAAGCAAGCATTCCAGCATACTGCTAGAAGCTGTCTTCCTTTTCCGTGGAAAGAGATCTTATCTTGGAAGTGAATGGGGCTTAAACAGTGTGAACAGCTTTAGTAGACGTATTGTTAATGCTACGGCAAGGGGAAGATAACAAAAAAAAGTTCCACACAAAAGCGAATGAACACAGTAATTCAGCTATGGGAACTGATAAGATCCCCCCTTTACGATATATTAGATACAAGAGATTTCACAAGCTTACGCAAGCGATGTGCAGGTGAAACCTAAAAAGGGGGTCTCTTACTATCTAGTTCCCTTGCAAGATTACTGCGGGGTTTGACCCCCAGCAGCTAGTGATCCCTGAAGGAGAAGCGCATTTCTGCAGCAAGGTGTGCGTTGGAGCAGCTGGGGCAGAGTCAGTACAACCAGCGTTGGTGGAAGCAGCAGGAAGGGGTGTGCTGGCTTTGGGGCAGTACTTGTCTAGAACGATTCATGGCTCGGATGACAGACTTGGGGCAGGAAAGCAAAGGAGAGCTGCCCCTCCTTCAAGGCAGGGGAAAAGGGGCTGGGAAATGAGAAGCCGCATTCGTACCGGGGCAGCTGGTGCACGGGCAGAGAGGAGTGCTACTTCAGAGGAGGAAAAAGCAGGAGAGACCCCCCGGAAGACAAACATGGGCAGGGAATATGAGTGAAGGTTATAGACTGTGGCCTGGATGGAAGAGGGGTTAGTAGTTTAGTTGGAAGTCGGTGAGGCACAATGGGCAGTAGCACTTTATCAGGCTTAGCTGTCTCAGGAGAAAGTATGCAGACTTGTTATGCGGCAGGTAGAGCATATGGCATTGCTTCAGTAGCAGCAGCTCATAAGCATCTCACGGGGACTGCAGCAGGGCACGCGAGACACAGGTTAGAGGAGGATAAGCACCTAGGAAGAACTGGTTAAACAAAGGTAACCCCGTCTCTCAGAGCTTTCCTTTGAAAGTTAACGTGCACTCATCCCGAGAACTTTCTATTATGGAGGAAATGGATGGCAATAAGGAGGCGTTCCAGAAGAGGCACTCACCAGGACAGTATGTACAGAGGAGTAAAGGAGTAGCAGGATAAGCTGCGGCCCCTGTCGGGTAAGCAGGAAGCCCTGGTGGGTGTAACGACTGACAATAGATATTCGGTATCAATCAATTAATGAATTTGCATTTGTGTAGTGCAGCATTTGTCTCCCCTCGGTGTATCAGGGCTACTAAGAGAGCCCTCAATGTATTCCCAGAGAGGGCTGGTGGAGGGTACGGGGAGGAGAGTGCCAAACGACGAGAGCCCCATCTGGCTTATGATGAGGATACCCTGAAGAATACTTCTGGGAAAGACTTCTTAGGTGTACGTCAAACAGCAAACCAGAGTGCAGAGGAGAGGGATTCATGAAGTCTTGGTAGAGCTGCCAGAGATGAGGAAGGGTTTTGAAAATTTTGAAATGGATCAGAAGGGTATTCAGAAGAATTCCTTAGCAGAGCGGACCGAGGCCCTAGAAAGGTGATACAGGAGTTGAGGCTCACTTCGGAGGGGGCTTGTGCGGAGGTCAAACAGTTGAGGCAGAGAAACAAAGACATTCTAAAGAAAATGGAGAAACTGGAAAACATGGCAAGGAGGAACATCCTTCGGATAGTAAATGTCTCTGAGGGGGCAGAGGGCAGCGATATAAAATCTTTTGTAATTAACCTCCTCTGCGAAGTAGTGATGTCTTCAGATTTGGGGATAGATTTGAGTGAAATGGGCCTATCAATTGAATCTCAGAGAGTGCATCGAGAACCCTTTAGGGCCAATACAGAATGTAAACCACAGAAGGACATAAATACATTTTGTATTGAACACAACAAGAGAAAAGATTCTTGGCATTGCCTTAAACATTGGAGCATTGACAGCCAGGGGGACAGGCTTTTATCAGGTCGAAGATTTCAAGAAACCTGTAGGAACTGGGCACATGAATAAAGGATCATCATAAAAGCTTTGGCGGCACCTGCAACAGTGTCTTTCCCTGCAATTTTAAATGTCACACACAGTAACACTATGCACAACATTGGAGAGCTAGACGAAGTGGTCAGTTTATTATGCATTTCATACAGTAGAAGGGATTTGGGGGAGAGAGGCTGGTTCTCAAACAGTCGGAGCGGTTTCTGCAGTTTATGCCCTAGGGCCTACACCATGGCTCCAAAGCTGACAGGAGGAATGTCTGTTGGAAGATGCAAAGGTTACCCCGGGATGTGAGGGGTGTGAAAGAGGAAGAGGGTGGTTGGGTTGGGTTTCCCTGGATGGGGAGCTTAGCCAGAAAATGAAAACAAAAAGAAAGTCCTCATTATTGAGCAAAATAGAAGACGGAGTCCTTTTCATTTTAGATGAATAATGAAGACGTCGACCCTGCTTGTTTTATTTCGTTCATGACATGGAATGCTAATGGCTTAATGGGAAAGAGGAAACAGCGGCTTGTGATGCAATATCCTCAGGAGCGTGACGCGGTAATAATTGCATAATTCAAGAGACACATCTGTTGAGGGATGAGTTAGCAGTACTATGTAGGCGTACACTTGGATTGAGCAAGGGTTTGGTACAAGATTGCTGTGCAAGGGGCGTAGCAACTATTATAAGGAAACATGTGGGTGTAGACATTTGTTCGCTGGGAGGACTCCGGCGCAGATGGGTGATAGTTCGCGTCAAGGGCAAGATATTTTCTTGGGTTGGGTATTATGGTCCCAATGTGGATGATCCTAATCCCCTGAAGGGAATCTTTATGAAAGTCATGGAACTTCATTGCTCTTTGATTTTTTAAGAAGACTTTAGTATCCTATTAGATAATACTTTGGATACAGTGGTGTATTTAGACCTCAAGATGAGTCTAAAGAAGGGGGCAGGGAGGTGGACGTGGAATCAAACTCTTTCTTTTACAAGACCACATATTGTAGAGGAACTGCGAACAAGCTCTAAAATGTTTCCTCCAAATAAAGGGATGGCGGGGTGCAGGTGGTCAGGGATGCCTACAAGGCACATTTAAGGGGACAGTTGATAAGTCTAAGCTGCCAGAGAACCAGAGAAAGGAAGGAGGGGTTTTCTAAAATAGAAGGGAAGATGTCTCTGTTACAGAAACAGCTCAGGGATGCCAGACTAGAGGAATGGGACTGGAAAGTTAAGAAACAAGTCTTACAAGCCTGCCCGGAAAGTGTAAAATTGGAGTTAGAGAGCTGTATTAAAAAGAAGAAGGAAGCTAGTAAGGTGCATCTTCTTGAGTATGGGGAATATTGTGGTACAATACTGGCATGAAAGGCGAGGGCCGACTGAAGTAGAATTTGGATAACTTAGAAATCTGGGGGAGCCCCACCGGGAATGTCGTACAGTCGTTTCAGGATATCGGGTTGCTTTTCATCCCTTTTTCAGAGACTTGTACCAGAAGATGTCAAGCCAGATTGGGTTGAAGTGGCCCAGTGGTTGGAAAGCAGAAAGCTGAGTGAGGTTGGTATTGAAGAACAGCGAGGACTCTGCAAAGAGATTGATGAAGCAGAGGTAATTGAGGCTTTAAATACGTCGAAAAGAGCCAAAGCAGCAGGACCTGGAGGTCTCCCTTTAGAAGAGTATAAGGCCATGAAGGAGATCATTATCCTGTGTGGGAAAGGTTTATTTAATAATATTTTAGCAGGGGTGTAGGCTGCTGGGATGCTACATTTGTTTAATTCTGGATCCTAACAAACCCTCAAACGGGTGTGAGTCCTATCGGCCTCTCTCGATGGTAAGCTGTGCCTAAAAGGTCTTTGCAAATGTTTTGGCCAATTCACTGGCCAATCAGATCGGTGCTTGAGGATCCCAAGGGGTGGTTCATGCCAGGGAGGTATCTTCATGAGCTCAAACACACTTTGGTGGGGGTAATAGACATGGCCAGCCGGGAGACCCTGCCCTCAGCGGTGACCACAATAGATGCAGAGAAAGCTTTCTACCAAGTGAGAGGGATATATTTAAGTTGATGCGATGTGATGTGATGCGATGTGTATGTGATGCGATACGATATGATGTGATGCGATCTGATGTGATGCGATGCGATGTGTATGTGATGTGATGCAATGTGATGCGATCTGATGTGATGCGATGTGATGTGATGTGATGTGTATATGATGCGATGTGATGCAATGCGATGTGATGCGATGTGATGTGATGCGATGTGATGCAATGTAATGTGTTTGTGATGCGATGTAATGTGTATGTGATGCGATGTGATGCAATGTAATGCAATGCTATGTGATGCAATGTGATGCGATGTGATGCAATGTGATGAGATGTGATGTGATGTGATGCAATTTGATGTGATGCGATGAGATGTGATGCGATGCAATGTGATGTGATGCGACGTGATGTGATGCGATGTGATGCAATGTGATGTGATGCGATGCGATGTGTATGTGATGCGATGTGATGCAATGTGATGCGATGAGATGTGATGTGATGCGATGTGATGCGATGTGATGCAATGTGATGTGATGCAATGCGATGTGATGTGATGCAATGTGATGTGATGTGATCCAATGTGATGTGATGTGATGCGATGTGATGTGATGTGATGTGATGTGATGCGATGTGATGTGATGCAATGTGATGCAATGTGATGTGATGCGATGTGATGCGATATGATGTGATGCGATGTGATGCAATGCAATGTGATGCGAAGCGATGCGATGTGATGTGTATGTGATGCGATGTGATGCGATGTGATGTGATGCAATGCAATGCAATGTGATGTGATGCAGTGCGATGTGATGCGATGAGTATGTGATGTGATGTGATGTGAATGTGATACGCTGTGATGAGATGTGATGTGTATGTGATTTGGTGCGATGTGATGTGGATGTGATGCAATGTGATGTGATGCAATGCAATGTGGTGTGATGCAATGTGATGTGATGTGATGTGATGTGATGTGTATGTGATGCGATGTGATGTGATGTGGATGTGATGCGCTGTGATGTGATGTGTATTTGATTTGATGCAATGTGATGCAATGTGATGTGATGCGTTGTGATGTGATGTGATGTGATGCGTTGTGATGTGATGTGATGCGATGCGATGTGATATGCATGTGATGCATGTGATGTGATGTGGATGTGATGCGCTGTGATGCGATGTGATGTGATGCAATGCGATGCGATGTGATGTGATGCAATGTGATGTGATGTGTATGTGATGCGATGTGATGTGATGCGCTGTGATGCGATGTGATGCAATAGGATAGGATGCGATGTGATACAATGTGATGTGATGTGCGCCAGTCCACCCGCTTGGAATTGAAAGCTTTCCTTCCTTCGAACACAGGGAAGCTGGTGCGAGTGCTCACGGACACAAACCACTGCCATGTGGTGCTACAACAAGCAGGGTGGGCAGGAGGAGCTGCGCCTCTGGACATTGCGTAGCTTGGGGGGGGCGGGAGGGGCGGTCCGCCCCAGGCGGCACAACTTTGAGGGCTGCAGCCACGCGGCACTGGCCCCTTGCGGCGGCCTTTATAATTTATTTGAGGACACTCAGTGTCCCCAAATAAATCATAAAGGCCGCGGCAAGGGGCCAGGACAGCACCGCCGCCGCCCGCCGGTTGAAGTTCAAGCTCTGCGCACGCACGTGACCAGCTTGCAAAAAGCTGCAGTGCGTGCACCCCCTGACGTCTGAGGAGTCCACTACTTCCGGTGCTGCCAGGGAGAGGGCGTGCAGGGGTAGGATGGATTCCCGAGTACGCCCCCACACCCTAACGGGTCCCTCACCTGAGTCCGCTCAAATCAGTGTCGGCGGGAATCGTCCCCTCCCGCGAGCAGCAGGGGGCCACCGAAGCCCAGCAGAAGATGAGACCCAGGAACAGGGCATCCCGAGGGTCACAGGATTTGCAACAGACCCAGCGGTAGAAGTGGGCGGGGACGGAAGGGCACGGCGTGCCCCTACTTCTAAAAATTGTTTCAGTCCGTTCCCCTACTTCTTTCTTTAAATAAAGCATCCCGGGACGGCAGGAATAGTCCTACTTAAAACGAGAACTTTTTTTTCTGCTTCCAGGGGCTGCTTGCACTTCTCTTGAGCTCCAGAGGCTGCAGCAGCCCCTCCCTGAGCTAGCACAGACTGTGGGCAGGCCCCTTGTCATTCCGATTGAAGCTGATTATCTCCTTTGGAATGACAATGCGCCCGCCTGCTGCCTGCCGTTAGCATATGCCAGTGAGATCTGCATGAGGTGTCTCTGAATCTGGGTGCAGGCCATGGCTCGTTTTGCAACAAATATACCGCAGATAAGAGCTCTGTCAATTGAGGTCAGAGTTCCCAATCTGTCAAACTCCAAGGCTCTTATTCTCTTTAAATAATTAATGATTATTAGCACATTATTTTTTCTGGCAAGAGCATGTGGGCTGTTGCATATTTTCTCTAGTTTTTCATTGAAACTATTAGCAATTTTAACGTAAGATTAATTGCATCCCAGGAACCAAGTGGCAACTTTGGGTCACATATATTTTTCATGTTATCCGAAACAAATAAAAGCGCCCCTTCTTTCTTCGATGCATTAACCATATTTAAAAAAGCAATGGGTCTCCAGGTGCACTCTATTCCATTTGTATTTTTAACTAGACCTAAAAACAGAAGTGTCTCGTAAAACCTCCTTAGCCATTAACAGAGAATCAATGGATGTTTAATAGTCGATTTTCAGTGATTTAGCACATTAACTCTTAATAGTGACAAAATATTAGAGTTGTTAAAATGTAAAACAATGTAAAAGCACTGATGTGAGCCGGATTTACGCCATTTCCCCTGGATGTGCCCATGAAATGATTACTACAAAAACTTCACATGACCAAGACATAAGAATACGGGAAGTGCAAGAAAAAATGTGTTGTGTTTTACTGAGTGATTTATGCCAACTCTTTGCATGTTTCTAACTGCTTTAATGTATAGGGGCATGCTTATCACCTAATTTCATGACTTCTGCAGAATCACTACAAATTGATGCTGTACAAAGGATCCAGTACCTGTATCTTAATCCGCTGTCAGAAACACAAGTTTTGTTTCTGGGTGATTCATGTATATGTTGCATTTCCCTGCACTCACTGCTTCTTAAACTACTGTTGGTCCTCCCATATGTGACAGAACACACATTTACACTAAGCATAAACAAGATCTCTTGGATATTGTAAAAGAAGTATGAACTACTTTATGCATCCTCATGTCCTGCGATGTTATGCAATCTTTTCTTTTCCTTTGTCTACGTAAAGCGCTCTGATACCCACGGGTCTAGCTAGCGCTATATAAAACTATATAAGTAAATAAATACATAAAATGTACGCTCAACTGTGATTGGAACCAAAACAAGGGCTGTTTTCCAATGCCTCTGTAAGCAGGCAAGAGATTGCGAGCGAACAGGGGAATAAATCAACTCAACAAATATTGTACTTGTGCGCCCTAAACTGGAAACACATTGAATAACACAAGAGACTTGGGATTAGACAGTGCCGCCAAATCTGGGACTAGTAGAAAGGCCATGAAGAGGCAGAACACACGGCTCCTACTCTAGAGAGCTGGGTGATCCTCTGCCTTGACAAGGCACCTGTGTGTCCTCTGCCTTGACAAAGCACCGTCTGGGTCACGCTGCTTCCAATCCACTTATGGCAAGCGTGTCTCTGAACCAGCAAGAGGAGAGCTTAGCCTCTGGCACAACACAGGAACCTCTGCCTCAGTAAGGGTTCGGCTGGAGTTTCCCCGGCCTGGACCCAAACCCATCTCTGCACAATACAACTTCTCTTCAGCTCAAAGTCACAGGACTGCAGATGCCATGAATGCATTCTGCCTTTACTTCTGTTCTGTTCGGCATGGCCCTAAAAAAAATTCAAAATTGGCTAGAAGTGAAAAAAACATTATATTTCTTGTTAGAAAGATTATGTTAAAGGTACAAACCTTAAAACATCTGCCAAAAGATTATGCATAGTTAAGCACAGGCAGGAATTGTACAGGAAGTTCAAAAGGGTAAGTGGTCTTGTGTGAGAGTCCTTATGAATAACATTAATGTGCTTACCTCAGAGGTCTACCCAGATACCTTCTTTTGTGTACCAAACATGCTCATGTGTGTCTTTCAGGCAGGAACCAAATTCAAAGGATATTCAGGAAGAATCTGTATCTTACACTAACAGTGATCCATGACGTTTATATCTAATAAGTATACATATCTGCAGTATTGCATTGAAAAAGGTAACTATATCGGACTGGCCGTTCCAGGCATCAGGCATTTCCCAGGGCTACTGGAAGGGTAGGGGCCAGTTTAGTTTGGGGGGACCGGATTTGTACAAGTGCAGGAGTTTTAAAAACACAGCAAAGTTCTTTGTATATTCAGCAGGTTTTGATCAACAACAACAATACAAGTGCCAAGATAACTTTGGTGATCAATGTACCTGCTGGAGAGAGATGGGAGCATGTTTTGTCTAGTGGCTGTTTTACTCATCTAAGGTAGCGCAGAGGGGTAATATGCCTGCTGCAAAGAACGTATACCAAGCATTTCAATGAGCAATATGTTATTTGCATAGTTCAGTGGGTACTGCTTTGTGTTCACTTCTCGAATGAAAGGACACTTGAATATATATAGCCTGGCAGTTTGGGCTAGACTGGTCCCATTGGGTGCAGGATCAAGACTGATTTGCATATGGCTGGGTCCAAACTGGAATGGCATGGTGAGCAAAAAACAATGGATTTAGGGCCAGATCTTTGTACTGGGGTGAATATATGACATTGTTCTGCATTCTGTCCATCTTGTTCTTTTTGCTTTTGTCATCCCGAGCGGGATGGGTATGTCCAGACGTGGGTCCTGTGCTCTCCATGCCACTGGAATCAAGCTATCCTGGCTGATGAAGCCTGAAAGCCCAAAACCGGTCCTAGGATGCTTGATTCCAGTCCAGGGAGGACCTGGCCTGGCAGTTCGGGCTGGACTGTTCCCATAGGGCGTAGAATCAAGACTGATTTGCATATGGCTGGGTCCAACCTGGAATGGCATGATGAGCAAAGAAACAATGGATTTAGGCCCAGATCTATGTACTGGGGTGTATGTATGAAATTGTTCTGCATTCTGTCCATCAGTTGTTCTTTTTGCTTTTGTCACCCCAAGTGGGACGGGTATGCCCAGATGTGTGTCTTGCGCTCTCCATGCCACTGGAATCAAGCTATCCTGGTTGATGAGGGCTGAAAGCCCGAAACCGGTCCTAAGATGCTTGTTTCCAGTCCAGGGAGGACCTGGCCTGGCAGTTTGGGCTGGACTGTTCCCATTGGGCGCAGGATCAAGACTGATTTGCATATGCTGCACGCTTTACATAAACCTGCATTCTCTATGAGTGTTTGCTTTTTCCTGAATTAAACCTAAAATAAACATGTTTATCCATTGTTTGAATTAAATAACGTTATAAGCTGTAACTGGTCAGTGAAATGCTAAACGTACAAAAAATTGGAATGTTTTGCTATTTCTAGCCACACCCCTGACTCCGCCCACTGATCCAATCTTCGGTCATTCCCGCCCCCTGATTCTCCACCCACAGTTCCCCTACTTTTTTTCCCCACTTCGACCACTGAACAGACCGTCCCGCCTCTACCGACACTTAGTGCAGTCAACCCTAGAGTCTGCATGGGGCACCGCGAGGCAATACATCAATCAGGCCTCAAGCCACAATCACGTCACTCTGGGCCTAAAGGAATTTGAAACTTTGCTGTCTCGATCGGGCAGCACCAGCCACATGAGGCTGCTCAGCACAGGTACGCAGACAGGCCAAAGTGACTAGGGTGGTCCACCCTCCAATTTAGTGACACCCCTCTCCTCACTCACCCCCCTTTCCTCGAGCTTCTGTTTTTATACTGACTGCCGGCCGCAAACAGTATAAAATCGACGACCTTGCAGACGTTTTGTAGACTTTTAAAGCACTTTGTGTATTTTCTGTTGCGTGTTTGCGTGTTGCAGTTTCCATATTTTTACTTTTCATAGCATTCAAATATTGTGGCATTTTCATCATCTGTAGAAGAATGGATGCGTTAGTAGAGCAGGAGGTTCTGTAGTATGAGAAGGAGCAGTGTTTTGAAGGTGGGAATGGCATTTTACAGGTGAGATGTTTAAGACTTGAAGGTGTACTTTAAAGGTAGGACAGCAGAATGGGTCTGAAGAGGCAGTTTTTAAAACCGGAGTGTAGTGTGTGAGTTTTGGTGATAGAATGTGAGGGTAGAAGGAGTAATTTAAAGGTTGGATAGTTTAAATCTAGGATGGGTTAATATAAGGCAGAGGTGTAGGAGTATGGAGTATTGTTGATGTTAAAGGGGGAATTATGTTTGTATGCATTTATTGATCTAGCACGTTCTAAATTCAGTACACTTGTGGGCAGATTTACCAAGATTCACACTATGCAACTATGTGCAATAGTCTCTCTTGCACAACCAACATTAGCATTGTATTGTATTTGCTGCGCATTGTGCCACAGTGATGGCATCAGCCACACACATGCAAATAACTCTGTTGTTTGTGACAATAAATATGATTTTTCAATTATGCAAAGACAGAGAAACAATATTTTGTATGAGTTTTGTGTTTTGAGTAAACCCTCAAATACAATTCTTTCATACAGACGGCCTCCTAAGGGTAAATTGGGCACTGTTTGTAATTCTAGCAAATATCACACCTAATATGCTTTGAAATATTTTGGAATTTCCCATTGTCTGTTGTTTGTACTGGGCTACTCTAGTTTTTATGGCTTTAGTTTAGTTGATATGGCTTTGCTTGGAGTTCTAGGCCTGTTGGTGTGGTTCCTACCCCATTACACCCAATTTGCAAGAATTCTAAGGGGTTTTGTGCTACGCGACTAGAATTAGATTACTCCACATTATGTTGTTACATATATATATTATAATGTATGGAAAGATGAGAGAGGGTGAATTTCAGTATCAGTAAATAAGACCAGTTCTAGAAATCCTTGGTATAGTGAAAGGCAAGAGGCATGGGGTATTAAGGCTGGCATTGTGACATCGAAGATTTGCTCAGGTAAAATGGGTCATGCTGAGTGCGCAGGATAAGTTGATACTGGAAGACTGAGTATAGGAGTAGTAGGTAGGAGGTGGGGACAGTTTGAAAGTTGGATGTATTTAGAGGACAGGAGGGATGTGACAAAATATAGGGTAGCTTCGGTGCTGGGGAGGGAGTTGAAAGGGAATAGTTTACAACTGGAGGTAGTTTCAGCATTGATGGGGTAGTTTGAAGGTGGAGTTCGCATAAAGGTGGGGGTAGTTTGTTTGAAGGGGTGACTTTGTTCTAGAAGGTAGTAAGTGGAGATACTCTGACTGTAGGAAGAGTTCTTTGACAATAGGAAGTAGTTTGAGTGGAGGGGTAGTCTGAAAGTATGGGGTAGCGAGAAGACGGGGTAGTTTTAGTGTTGGAGACGTTGTTTTGGTGCAGTTTGGGTGATGGAGGTTAGGTTGAAAGGGGAGCGATCATTTGAGCATAAAAGTGCTAGACTGAAGGTTGAAAGGGACAGGGTGAGGGAAGATTGAGATATCTGATGGTTGGGATAGTTTAAGGGGCAGTATCGGGTAAAAGTGCATTAGCCCTGGCTGTGTATTAGTACCATTTAAAATTAGTTTTAGCCACACTGTAAAGCATCTGCACTACTGTACAGCATGGCTACAAAGCATTGCCAAAGAAATAGCTCTCATAAGCAAGACCTTTTGGCTTTGCCAGTGCTTGTTTCTTATTGCAGCGTCTGCTCAGCAATGTACGTTTGTGCTGGAGTGGACATTTATTGCTGAAGAGTGAATGTGGCAAGCAACACCTGTGTGTTCTTAGTAACACACACAAAAAGAGCGCAGGCGATATGAAGGTGCCTTGGCAGTACTCGTGTGCTAACGAGAGATGATTGTGAGGACATGCACATACAGTGATGTCAGGACTCACATTCAATGACTTTGCTTTCTAAACTTTCAGGAATATTGAAACGAGGCACCTTGGGTGCAATTCATTTTAATATTACATTGAGAAACTGTTATTAGTATACATTGCCACAGTTCCTTCTGCAGATTCCGTGGGGTGTCCCCTCCTAGTATTCCCTTCCCCCCCCACAAACATATGAAAATATTTCTATAGATTTTCACATATTTTTTGCGGGCATGTGGCTGTCTGTAGTGACAGTTGCATGGTCAAGGCTCTCTCTACGATGGGCCATGGGTCAGATCACCCTTCTGGTCTGGGTACGTAAAAACTGCATTTTTCTCATTCTATTGCATTCTCTGGCCTGACACTCCAGCTTATTAAAATGCTTTTGGAGCACTGACAGTCTTTAAAAACTCACACTACTATACTAGAGTGACCGTAGGCGACACTGATTTTGTGTTGAATGCTCTCTGGTTGGCGGGAGTGAGGAGTAGGATGGTTACACTGCTCTCTCTTGGGATGGGGGGGGGGGCAGGGTATGTAGTTCTTCTGCGGCTGGGGCAGTGGAGGGCTCCCCTGCTCTCTCCTGGAAGGAGCACATGGGATGGCTTTTACTGAGCTCTCATGGGGGGCTTGGGTGGAGTGAGAAGGTTTCCACTGCAGGGCTGGTACTGCCCCAACTGCAGAACTCAAGTTAGTCTAGTGCTCAGGTGCATTGGACTCACCTGTAGTATCCTGAAGGTGCTGCCAGGGGAATCGTGGTCAAACCCATTGTGGTGGACCGGTCTGCAGACATTGCTGAGGTCATGGACGGGGCAGATAGGGGACAGGGGACAAGGGTCCTGCACAAGCTGTGATGTTATGAGTGAGATGTCACAAACAGGGTTCTACCTACCCTGATGTAAGTTTTGAGTTTCCTTCTGCGCCACAAGGCACAAGCTCTAGCTACGCCTCTGGCTGGAACCCTTGGAGGCTTTCCTGGTGGCGTGCCACTGGTGGGATCTCTGAATGCCAGGACAGAGAAACTCAGACATGGCGCCTTGCAGATCTCAAATGGGATTTACATCAATTCAGGAAGTGGCACAAGGACTTTTCCACGAACTGAGGGAACCACGGCTCGGTCTTTTCGGCAAGGCTGAGGATGTGTAATGTCGGCACTTTTGCGCGTTGAAGTTTCCAAGGCGTCTCTCACTCTGAGATGAATTCCCTATAAAGTGAGCTGTGAACCGCTGTGTCCCTTTCCACTGAGACCCCACCACCCCAGGGTTTGAAGAAGATCAGACAGGACCGCACTGTATTAATGATCTGAAGCTGGGGGTGGTATTTCCTTAATGCTGAAGTGGATTTGGTGGTAGCACCGCATTCATGTTGATATTGGATTAATAGTGGATGTGGAGTCGATTGTAGCATTGCGCTCTGCCCAGGAGGCCCCCAGCTCTGCCCTGCCACGGAGGGTGCCATGGACACCCCAGCTCTGCCCTGCCACGGAGGGTGCCATGGACACCCCGGCTCTGCCCTGCCACGGAGGGTGCCATGGACACACCCGCTCCGCCCTGCCACGGAGGGTGCCATGAACACCCCCGCTCTGCCCTGCCACGGTGGGTGCCATGGACAGCCCCGCTCTGCCCTGCCACAGAGGGTGCCATGGACACCCCAGCTCTGCCCTGCCACGAAGGGTGCCATGGACACCCCAGCTCTGCCCTGCCACGGAGGGTGCCATGGACACCCCGGCTCTGCCCTGCCACGGACACCCCCGCTCTGCCCTGCCACGGAGGGTGCCATGGACACCCCAGCTCTGCCCTGCCACGGAGGGTGCCATGGACACCCCCGCTCTGCCCAGGAGGCCCCCAGCTCTGCCCTGCCACGGAGGGTGCCATGGATACCCCAGCTCTGCCCTGCCACGGACACCCCCGCTCTGCCCTGCCACGGACGGTGCCATGGACACCCCCACTCTGCCCTGCCACGGAGGGTGCCATGGACACCCCCGCTCTGCCCAGGAGGCCCACAGCTCTGCCCTGCCACGCAGGGTGCCATGGACACCCCCGCTCTGCCCTGCCACGAAGGGTGCCATGGACACCCCAGCTCTGCCCTGCCATGGAGGGTGCCATGGACACCCCCACTCTGCCCTGCCACGGAGGGTGCCATGGACACCCCCGCTCTGCCCAGGAGGCCCCCAGCTCTGCCCTGCCACGGAGGGTGCCATGGACACCCCGGCTCTGCCCTGCCACGGAGGGTGCCATGGACACCCCCGCTCTGCCCTGCCACGGACGGTGCCATGGACACCCCCACTCTGCCCTGCCACGGAGGGTGCCATGGACACCCCCGCTCTGCCCAGGAGGCCCACAGCTCTGCCCTGCCACGCAGGGTGCCATGGATACCCCAGCTCTGCCCTGCCACGGACACCCCCGCTCTGCCCTGCCACGGAGGGTGCCATGGACACCCCAGCTCTGCCCTGCCACGGAGGGTGCCATGGACACCCCCGCTCTGCCCAGGAGGCCCCCAGCTCTGCCCTGCCACGGAGGGTGCCATGGACACCCCGGCTCTGCCCTGCCACGGACACCCCCGCTCTGCCCTGCCACGGACGGTGCCATGGACACCCCCACTCTGCCCTGCCACGGAGGGTGTCATGGACACCCCCGCTCTGCCCAGGAGGCCCACAGCTCTGCCCTGCCACGCAGGGTGCCATGGACACCCCGGCTCTGCCCTGCCACGGAGGGTGCCATGGACACCCCAGCTCTGCCCTGCCACGGAGGGTGCCATGGACACCCCCGCTCTGCCCTGCCACGGAGGGTGCCATGGACACCCCAGCTCTGCCCAGGAGGCCCCCCGCTCTGCCCTGCCACGGAGGGTGCCATGGACACCCCCGCTCTTCCCTGCCACGGACACCCCCGCTCTGCCCTGCCACGGAGGGTGCCATGGACACCCCAGCTCTGCCCTGCCACGGAGGGTGCCATGGACACCCCAGCTCTGCCCTGCCACGGAGGGTGCCATGGACACCCCAGCTCTGCCCTGCCACGGAGGGTGCCATGGACACCCCGGCTCTGCCCTGCCACGGACACCCCCGCTCTGCCCTGCCACGGACGGTGCCATGGACACCCCCACTCTGCCCTGCCACGGAGGGTGCCATGGACACCCCCGCTCTGCCCAGGAGGCCCACAGCTCTGCCCTGCCACGCAGGGTGCCATGGACACCCCGGCTCTGCCCTGCCACGGACACCCCCGCTCTGCCCTGCCACGGAGGGTGCCATGGACACCCCCACTCTGCCCTGCCACGCAGGGTGCCATGGACACCCCCGCTCTGCCCTGCCACGGAGGGTGCCATGGACACCCCAGCTCTGCCCTGTCATGGAGGGTGCCATGGACACCCCAGCTCTGCCCAGGAGGCCCCCCGCTCTGCCCTGCCACGGAGGGTGCCATGGACACCCCCACTCTGCCCTGCCACGCAGGGTGCCATGGACACCCCAGCTCTGCCCTGCCACGGAGGGTGCCATGGACACCCCCGCTCTGCCCAGGAGGCCCCCAGCTCTGCCCTGCCACGGAGGGTGCCATGGACACCCCGGCTCTGCCCTGCCACGGACACCCCCGCTCTGCCCTGCCACGGAGGGTGCCATGGACACCCCCACTCTGCCCTGCCACGGAGGGTGCCATGGACACCCCCGCTCTGCCCTGCCACGGAGGGTGCCATGGACACCCCAGCTCTGCCCTGCCACGGAGGGTGCCATGGACACCCCGGCTCTGCCCTGCCACGGAGGGTGCCATGGACACCCCGGCTCTGCCCTGCCACGGACACCCCCCCTCTGCCCTGCCACGGAGGGTGCCATGGACACCCCGGCTCTGCCCTGCCACGGACACCCCCACTCTGCCCTGCCACGGAGGGTGCCATGGACACCCCCGCTCTGCCCTGCCACGGAGGGTGCCATGGACACCCCGGCTCTGCCCTGCCACGGAGGGTGCCATGGACACCCCGGCTCTGCCCTGCCACGGACACCCCCACTCTGCCCTGCCACGGAGGGTGCCATGGACACCCCGGCTCTGCCCTGCCACGGACACCCCCACTCTGCCCTGCCACGGAGGGTGCCATGGACACCCCCGCTCTGCCCTGCCACGGAGGGTGCCATGGACACCCCCGCTCTGCCCTGCCACGGAGGGTGCCATGGACACCCCGGCTCTGCCCTGCCATGGACACCCCCGCTCTGCCCTGCCACGGACGGTGCCATGGACACCCCCGCTCTGCCCAGGAGGCCCCCAGCTCTGCCCTGTCATGGAGGGTGCCAGCGAGCTCTCTGCCCTGTCATGGAGGGTGCCAGCGAGACCTGGAGCTCTCTGTCATGTCATGGGGGCGCCACGGACCCACGGATCTGCCCCCTCATCAGATTCCTCGGCATCCCTCAGATTTGGCTTCCAGGCTGGAGTGGGGGCTTCCTTCCTTCCCTCTGGTGGAGCAGATACCAGGGAGGAAATCCGCCCGAGTTCCTGTTTTGCTTCTCGGCCTCTGCGTCGAGGAGCTGCGGTCAGTCCCCGCCAGCAGTCACCGGGAACAGGACCGAGGAGGGCCTCGCTGGGCGTCGAGGCGCTGCAGTCATTCCCCCAGCAGTCACCCGGTGAGGGCCTAGCGCCGAGGAGGGCCCTGGGCATCGAAGCGCTGTGGTCATCTCCCCAGCAGTCACCGGTGCATGACCTAGCGCCGAGGAGAGCCTGCCTGGGCGTCGAGGCGCTGCGGCGGAGGCGCCTAGAAACTGCTCCGAGGGATGCTTCCGTGAAGAGCTACTGAAGGGCCCGGATGCTTCTGGACCGGGGGTGTAAGATGCATTGTTAAGAGCTTCCTAGAAAGCGCTTCTCTGGACTTCTGGGCGCCGGACCCACCTGCCCGAAGCCTGCGACCTGTCCCCGGAGGAGTCCCTCAGCATGGCCGCCTCCGGGGTCCTGGTGGTCGCCGGGTGTCTGCTCGTGGCGGCCTCTTGCATCCCTCGGACCCACGGAGCGCAGGTACCGGCCTCTGATTCTCTCTGATGCTGTGGGGTGCAGTCCTGATGACCCCTGACCCCTCTGTCCCTCTCCCCAGTCCTGGTGACCCGTCGACCCCTCTGTCCCTCTCCCCAGTCCTGGTGACCCCTGACCCCTCTGTCCCTCTCCCCAGTCCTGGGCCCCTGCCATGTTTCCCTCTTTCCTTCCTATTGATTCCTGTTTTCTTTGATTCCTTCTGACAGTTTTTCTCTCCGTTGCTGTGGCCCCTGGGGGGGGGGGGGGGGGGGGGAGGGTGGGGGGGGGGGGGGGGTGTTGAAGGGTCTGAGGCCCCGGGATGCGGGGCTGAGCGGCTCAGCCTGAGCCTGTCATGTGCCCCGGGGACCGGGGTCCGGGGCAGGCAGCCCCTCGTACCTGCCCCTCAAGGCCACGACCCCCCTCCCCCCCCCCATGTGCCGTGTACAGGCCTCAAGGCGCGCGTCCACTTTCCCCGTACAGTTTTAAAGCCAAATGAACACTGAAATTGACCAGTTATACGTAACTGACATCAGTATCATTTGCACGCCATAGATTTCAGACGTCATTAGTGATGTAATACCTGCAATCATAAGCAGCGCATCATAGTGGCGCAAGTTATATTTATGTCAGTGACACATAACTGGTGAGTATCAGTGTTTTTTTGGGGGGTTTTAAAACAGTACATTTGTCTCACTATTAGAAGACTTCTGTATAACTCCACTTCAACCTTTGAATGTTCAGTGAATTTCTATGTTTTTTAACATCTTATATATTTAACATCTTATTATAAAACGTCTGCGAACAACTGTCTGCGGTTGGCCAACCACCCACTGTCCCAACCCCCTTGTGGGCTGGGAACACTCCGCCATGCATGCCTTCTGCCAAGCGCGATGGTGGGTCGGCACCGGTCGGCCCGACCGGCCTGGCTGTGTTAATCAAGCGCGATGGTAGGTCAGCCTGGCCTGTGTCACTCAAGGGTGATGGTAGGTCAGCCAGGCCTGTGTCACTTATGCGTGATGGTAGGTCGGTGGGGTCGGCCTGGACTGTCTCAATCATGCGCGACCACCACGTCCATCACCACAACTACTACCACGTCCACCACCACGTCCACCACCACGTCCACCACCACCACGTCCACCAGGACGTCCACCACCATGTCCACCACCACATCCACAACACCACGTCCAACACCCCCATCACATCCCCCACATCCCCCACCAGGTCCACCACCACCACCACTTCCACTACCACCACATCTACCACCACCACGTCCACCACCAAGTCCACCACCATCACCACATCCACCATCAACACGTCCACCACCAACACCATGTCCACCACCACGTCCATCACCACCACCATATCCACCACCATGTCCACCACCACGTCCACCACCACCATGTCCACCACCACCACCACGTCCACCACCACGACCATGTCCACTACCACCACATCCACCACCACCACATCCACCACCACCATGTCCACCACCACCATGTCCACCACCACAACCACGTCCACCACCACCATGCCGACCACCACAGCCACGTCCACCACCACCACGTCCACCATCACGTCCACCACCACCATGTCCACCACCACGTCCACCACCACGTCCACCACCACGTCCACCACTACCACGTCCACCACCACCACGTCCACCACCACCACGTCCACCACCACCATGTCCACCACCACCACGTCCATCACCACATCCACCACCACCACCATGTCCTCCACATCCACCACCACAACGTCCTCCACCACCACATCCACCACCACCACATCAACCACCACCACATCCATCACCACCACATCCACCACCACCATGTCCACCACCACCACCACATCCACCACCACCATGTCCACCACCACCACAACCACCACTATGTCCACCACCACATCGACCACCACTACCACCTCCACCACCACCACGTCCACCACCCACCACATCCACCAGCATGTCCAACACCACCACGTTCACCACCACCACGTTCACCACCACGTCCACCACCACCACATCCACCATCATCACATCCACCACCACCATGTCCACCACGTCCACCACCACCGCGTTCACCACCATGTACACCACCGCCATGTCCACCACCACCATGTCCACCACCACAACCACCACGTCGATCACCACCAGCACCACATCCACCAGCACCACATCCACCACCATCACGTCCACCACCACCATGTCCACCACCACCGCGTCCACCACCATGTCCACCACTGCCACATCCACCACCACGTCCACCACCACATCCACCATCACCATGTCCACCACCACATTCACCACCACGTCCACCACCACCACATCCACCACCATCACATCCACCACCACCATGTCCACCACGTCCACCACCGCGTCCACCACCATGTCCACCACCATGTTCACCACCACGTCCACCACCACCATGTCCACCACCACATCCACCACCACGTCGATCCCCACCACTACCACATCCACAACCACCACATCCACCACCATCACATCCACCACCACCATGTCCACCACCACTGCGTCCACCACCATGTCCACCACTGCCACATCCACCACCACGTCCACCACCACATCCACCACCACGTCCACCACCACCACATCCACCACCACGTCGATCCCCACCACTACCACGTCCACCACCACCACATCCACCACCATCACACCCACCACCACCATGTCCACCACCACTACTGCGTCCACCACCATGTCCACCTCCACCACGTCCACCACCACATCCACCACCACCATGTCCACCACCACCACATCCACCACCACGTCCACCACCACATTCACCACCATCATATCCTCCATCACCATGTTCACCACCACCACATCCACCACCACCACCACCGCGTCCACCACCATGTTACTGATGCACGATAGTGGGTCGGCCTGTTTCACTCATGCACGATGGTAGGTCAATGCGGGTCGACCTGGCCTGTGTCACTCATGCACGATGGTGAGTCGGCGTGGGTCGGCCTGGCCTGTGTCACTCATGCACGATGGTGGGTCAGCCTGGCCTGTGTCACTCTTGTGAGATGGTGAGTCGGGGCGGGTCGGCCTGGCCTGTGTCACTCATGCCCGATGGTGGGTCAGCCTGGCCTGTGCCACTCATGCGCGATGGTAGGTCAGTGGGGTCGGCCTGGACTGTGTCACTCATGCGCGACCACCACGTCCATCACCACAACTACTACCACGTCCACCACCACGTCCACTACCACCACCACGTCCAACACCACATCCAACACCACCATCACATCCCCCACATCCCCCACCACGTCCACCACCACCACCATGTCCACCCCCACCACCACACGTCCACTACCACCACATCTACCACCACCACATCCACCACCAAGTCCACCACCATCACCACATCCACCACCAACACGTCCACCACCAACACCATCTCCACCACCATGTCCACCACCACGTCCATCACCATCACCATGTCCACCACCACGTCCACCACCACGTCCACCACCACCATGTCCACCACCATGTCCACCACCACCACGATGTCCACTACCACCAAATCCACCACCACCACCACCATGTCAACCACAACCACGTCCAACACCACAACCACATCCACCACCACCACATCCACCATCACCACATCCACCACCACCATGTCCACCACCACATCCACCACCACGTCGATCCCCACCACTACCACATCCACAACCACCACATCCACCACCATCACATCCACTACCACCACCATGTCCACCACATCCACCACCACCGCGTTCACCACCATGTCCACCACCGCCACGTCCACCACCACCATGTCCACTACCACGTCAATCACCACCACTACCACGTCCACCACCACTACATCCACCACCATCACATCCACCACCACCATGTCCACCACCACCGCGTCCACCACCATGTCCACCACTGCCACATCCACCACCACGTCCACCACCACTATGTCCACCACCACGGTCACCACCACGTCCACCACCATCACATCCACCACCACCATGTCCACCATGTCCACCACCACCACCGCATCCACCACCACCACCGCATCCACCACCATGTCCACCACCACCACGTCCACCACCACGTCCACCACCACGTCCACCACCACCATGTCCACCACCACCATGTCCACCACCACATCCACCACCATGTCCACCACCACTACGTCCACCACCACCACATCCACCATCATCACATCCACCATCACCATGTCCACCACTACCACATCCACCACCAACACCACTGTGTCCACCACCATGTCCACCACCACCATGTCCACCACCATGTCCACCACCACGTCCACCACCACCAGGTCCACCACCACCAGGTCCACCACCACTTCCACCACAACGTCCACCACCACCACGTCCACCACCACTACATCCACCACCACTAAATCCACAACCACCACTTCCACCACCACCATGTCCACCACCACCTTGTCCACCTCCACGTCCTCCACCACCACCACCATGTCCACCACCACGTCCACCACGTCCACCAATGCCACCACATCCACCACCACCACGTCCACCACCACCATGTCCACCACCACCACGTCCACCACCACCACCTCCACCATATCCACCACCACCACAACCATGTCCACCACATCCACCACCACATCCACCAGCACATCGACCACCACCACCACGTCCACCACAACCACAACCACCTCCACCACAACCAGGTCCACCACCACATACACCACCACAACCACATTCACCACCACCACGTCCACCACCATCCCATCCACCACCACCACATCCACCTCCACGTATACTACCACCACATCCACCACCACCACGTCCACCACCACCACATCCAACAAGCCCACCACAACCATGTCCACCACATCCACCATCACCACATCCACCACCACCACGTCCACCACCACCACGTCCACCACCACCACAATGTCCACCCCCACCACCACCACCATGTCCACCACCACCATGTACACCACCCATGACAGGTAAAGTGCCATTGGAGGGCAGGGGTAATAGGACTGTCAACCCTGGCTGTACAAGGGACATTGAAGGATACATTGAGTGCGGGAATAGGGGTTAGACGTATTACACCAGACCCAAGATACATTTTGAAGAGGTGCGATGTCACAGGAGCTCCTGTAAAAAGGACACGCAGCATCTCTACCTCACAGTGACATACCTGCACGGGCCCCTCACTCAAAACAAGCATTGGTTTAGCCAATAGGTCTCGCCTGTGGGACCTTATAAGTGTTTAGCCATGCAATACTTGATGTTGTTGCACCAAGGATATTGTGCTTTAAAACTAAACACTTATAAGGTCCCAAAGGTGAGACCTATTGGCTATGCCAATGCTTGTTTATAGTTAGCTTGTGTCTCGTTCCAACACCTAGCTGTAAGATCACTTTAGGTGTTGTTTTTTAAGCGATAAAAATATATTCATTCATTCATACATACACATTAGGTGAATGTCAGTGAAAATATCATAATTTTTAACTAAAAATAAACACAGAAATTCAGCAGTTATAGCTGACAGAGCTAACTGTAACTTGCGGCACCGCCATGCACTGCTTCTGACCTCACATATTACATCACTGATGACATGTTCTATGAGATCACTGCTTGTTTTGTACACATTGCTCTATAAACAACTGTGGCACCATGTCCACCACTGCCACATCCACCACCACATCCACCACCACGTCCACCACCACTATGTCCACCACCACGGTCACCACCACGTCCACCACCATCACATCCACCACCACCATGTCCACCATGTCCACCACCACCACCGCATCCACCACCACCACCGCATCCACCACCATGTCCACCACCACCACGTCCACCACCACGTCCACCACCACGTCCACCACCACCATGTCCACCACCACCATGTCCACCACCACATCCACCACCATGTCCACCACCACTACGTCCACCACCACCACATCCACCATCATCACATCCACCATCACCATGTCCACCACTACCACATCCACCACCAACACCACTGTGTCCACCACCATGTCCACCACCACCATGTCCACCACCATGTCCACCACCACGTCCACCACCACCAGGTCCACCACCACCAGGTCCACCACCACATCCACCACAACGTCCACCACCACCACGTCCACCACCACTACATCCACCACCACTAAATCCACAACCACCACTTCCACCACCACCATGTCCACCACCACCTTGTCCACCTCCACGTCCTCCACCACCACCACCATGTCCACCACCACGTCCACCACGTCCACCAATGCCACCACATCCACCACCACCACGTCCACCACCACCATGTCCACCACCACCACGTCCACCACCACCACCTCCACCATATCCACCACCACCACCACCATGTCCACCACATCCACCACCACATCCACCAGCACATCGACCACCACCACCACGTCCACCACAACCACAACCACCTCCACCACAACCAGGTCCACCACCACATACACCACCACAACCACATTCACCACCACCACGTCCACCACCATCACATCCACCACCACCACATCCACCTCCACGTATACTACCACCACATCCACCACCACCACGTCCACCACCACCACATCCAACAAGTCCACCACAACCATGTCCACCACATCCACCATCACCACATCCACCACCACCACGTCCACCACCACCACGTCCACCACCACCACAATGTCCACCCCCACCACCACCACCATGTCCACCACCACCATGTACACCACCCATGACAGGTAAAGTGCCATTGGAGGGCAGGGGTAATAGGACTGTCAACCCTGGCTGTACAAGGGACATTGAAGGATACATTGAGTGCGGGAATAGGGGTTAGACGTATTACACCAGACCCAAGATACATTTTGAAGAGGTGCGATGTCACAGGAGCTCCTGTAAAAAGGACACGCAGCATCTCTACCTCACAGTGACATACCTGCACGGGCCCCTCACTCAAAACAAGCATTGGTTTAGCCAATAGGTCTCGCCTGTGGGACCTTATAAGTGTTTAGCCATGCAATACTTGATGTTGTTGCACCAAGGATATTTTGCTTTAAAACTAAACACTTATAAGGTCCCAAAGGTGAGACCTATTGGCTATGCCAATGCTTGTTTATAGTTAGCTTGTGTCTCGTTCCAACACCTAGCTGTAAGATCACTTTAGGTGTTGTTTTTTAAGCGATAAAAATATATTCATTCATTCATACATACACATTAGGTGAATGTCAGTGAAAATATCATAATTTTTAACTAAAAATAAACACAGAAATTCAGCAGTTATAGCTGACAGAGCTAACTGTAACTTGCGGCACCGCCATGCACTGCTTCTGACCTCACATATTACATCACTGATGACATGTTCTATGAGATCACTGCTTGTTTTGTACACATTGCTCTATAAACAACTGTGGCATTAGAGGTCAGAAGGTTAGTACAAAATAGCTCAGAATAATATGAACCATTATTAGTGCCATCACAGACACAACTCCCTTAGGGAAAGCAAGCATGGGTTATGTGCAACATCGACCCTATACCCACACCTCATGGGTAGCTTAGTTCACATTAACAGATAACTGGAGATATATGGGAAACCCTTTTTGCACACGCTGTTCAATATGTACACAACTGCATAGGCATTTTCCTCTTTCTGTGTATACAAAGATGAACAAACCAGGAGCAATGAAAGTACTTCTCCTCGTTGTGCCTCCTCACGCCCCCTCTGGGAGGCGTAAGATTCTGACGCATCCCAGGTTCACCCAATGACGTCAATCTGGGAGTGCGTCAAGTTTCATGGATGTTTGATTGGGAACACCCACAGAAACACCCATGGAACGCCCTCAGAACCACCCATGGAACGCCCCTTTCACGCAGAGTAATGTGTGTAAGGCAAACATATTTACAAGGCCATGCAACATCACGCAGGGTGACTTCACATGGCCTTGTAAATAAGGGGAAGCCCGTAGTGCTGCCGGTGCGTCAATAAGCGTGACGCTTCGGCGACACAATGGGCTTGTAAGTTAGCCCCTGAGTATTTACTACATGGAATCTTTGCTCTGTTGGAAACTTTTTCTGCAGAATCAAAAAATGTGTGTGGAACATGCTGGACACAAGTCGTCAACTGTCACCAGCTCACAGTGTTACTCTTCAATTCAAAGATTTAGAACATGTTCGATACCTCTACACACCCATGACGCTGGAGAAGCACATGCGTTTGTGAACACTTGCACTCATTAGCTGGGCACAGGCTGGGCAAAATTAGGCAGAGAAATAATACGGTAATTAACTGCCACCATGTAAACTATAAAACAAAGTAGCAGAGTCATCAAAGATGTAATTTGAGACGTCATCAGTGATGTCATATAACATGTCACAAGTGATGTAATATGTGAGGTCATAAGCAGTGCATGGGAGGGATGCAAGTTATAGTGAGCTTCGATGCCAACCCGCCTCAGGCAGCCAATCCGTCACTGGTCACAGGCTTTGGCCATGCACAGCAGGGGTTTGGTGAAAGTGCCAGGCTTGTGGCCAACCCACTCGGATGCAGCTGACCCGGCAGGCAGCCACCCCCATGCTCCGCACAGGCTTTCATCTTGTGTAGTGTGAGGTTGGCCCCAGAGGTTGGCTTAAAGCCAGGCCCTGCATCCACATGCCCGCAGCCAGCCACCCAGAGGCCGCCACCCCCACGACATGCACAGCCTTTGGTTTTGCATGGTGTGGGGCTGGACACAGGGCCCGGCTAGTAGCCAGGTCCTTTGTCCAACTCTCTGCAGACAGCCAGCCCCTCTCAGTACATGGTCTTTGGCAGTGTGCAACAGGGGCTTAGCCACAGGGCTTGGCATGGCAATAGGCCTGTGCCCAAACCCCCCATCAGGCTGTCAATCCCACACTGTGCACAGCCTTTGGCGTGTGTGGCGTAGGGTTGACATTCTGGACCGGGGGCCCTATCCCCGGGACCAAAACATATATATTAAGTGGTGGGGGCTTTCAACCCACTCACTTAATTGGGCCAGGGGCCATCTCCAATAAAAAAAAGAGGGTGCCGCGTGGCCCCCCTCGCCAAGCCATCTTGGGCCCCAGTGACCCCACTCCCTGGGGCCAAATTCCAAGGGGAGTGGGACACCCAGCATCTCTACCCATGCTTTAATAGGCCCTGTGGACCCAAACTCAGAGGCCACGTGTTGTTATATAGGGGAGGGGCAGCCTTGGCCCCTTCCCCGTGCCTTCTAAGAAGTTGGGACCCCATCCCCCAGGGCAAAATATAATCAAAAAGGAATGCGGGGTGCACCTGTGTCTATTTTGACCCCAGGTACCCCATTCCCTGGGGCCTACATTATTTTATAGGTGGATGCCCCTAGTGCCCACCCGGGGCACCCACCAATCACCATTTAGGGGGCACGGGGAGCCCCAAGGCACCAATAGCCCAAGCTGCCTTTAGGACTCAGGGAGGTGGGCAACACAGCCTCCCTCCTTTTAATCTTTATTTTGGCCCCAGAGGATAGGATCCCTGGGCTCTAACAAGGTTCAGGGAGGGGGCACTGTGTCCCATTCCCCTTAATTCATACATCCGGTCTTGGGGGATTGGGTCTTCGGGCCCAAACTGGGCTCGGGGAGTGGGGCACTGCTCATGACCCCCTCCCCATATATTTAATAAAGAGAACAGCAGCTGACACTTTCCTTGTTTTTGCTGTGATCCAGCGGGAGTCCCGCGGGATTGTGGAAAAAAACGAGGATTGTTCTTTTAAATTTTGGCCCGGGGGGAAGACCCTCTGGGTCCCCCACCACAGGGTATAGGAGGGCAGCGTACTCCAACTCTGCTCTCTTATTTTATGTTTTAATACTTCAGGACAGGGCACTAATTCCCCAAGTCCTGTAATGGCTGCCAGCACCATTTTTAGGTCTCGCCTAGGCAGCGCTTGCGCTGTATCTTAGAGACATGCTGTATTCAGGATATGCGATACCAAAGAGGATGATGGATGGAGAGTTTGAGCAAGTCCAACACTCCCCCCCCAGTCAACTGATCTGGGTTTAATCCACCACCATTCTTTAGCTCACTTCACCACCCCAGTTAAGATATGGCCATATGCAAATCAGTCTGACCCTGTGCCTCATGGGAACTGTCCAGCCCGAACTGCCGAGCCATGTCATCCCTGGACCGGAATCAAGCTTCCCAGGATTCATAATCCTCATCAGTCAGGCTATCTTGAATCCAGTGGCCAAGTGAGCAAGGGACCCACGTCTGGGCATACACTGCCAACTTAAAGCGAACACAGCAATACCAAAGAGGATGATGGACGGAGCTTTTGAGCAAATCAAACACTCACCCCGAGTCAACTGATCTGGGTTTAATCCATCACCATTCTTTAGCTAACTCCACCACGCCTTTTCAGACATGGCCATATGCAAATCAGTCTGACCCTGTGCCTCATGGGAACAGCCCAGCCCGACTTACAAAGCCATGTCTTCCCTGGACCGGAAAGAAGCATCCTGGGACCGGTTTCGGATTCATAAACCTCATCAGCCAGGTTATCTTGAATCCAGTGGTAGAGTGAGCAAGGGACCCACGTCTAGGCATACCCTGCCAACTTAGGGCGAACATTTGTCACCCCGAGTGGGACGGGTATGCTCAGACGTGAGTCCCGTGCTCTCCATGCCACTGGAATCAAGCTATCCTGGCTGATGAGGGCTGAGAGCCCGAAACCGGTCCTAGGATGCTTATTTCCAGTCCAGGGAGGACCTGGTTTGGCAGTTCGGGCTGGACTGTTCCCATGGGGCGCAAGGTCAAGACTGATTTGCATATGGCTGGGTTCAAACTGGAATGGCATGGTGAGCAAAAAATCAATGGATTTAGACCCAGATCATAAACATCCAAAAACAATAGAAAGCTATTGTGTGGCTGAATGATCCATCACTGACAGGGTGAGAGGCCAGAGCTTGGCACAACCCTACTTACACTTTAACAGGCTGTGTCCTGCCTCCCCACAGCGGGCTGCATACCCACTTGTAGTTAGTCTGGAGCCAGGGCAGGGGAGGAAGGAAACTTCTGCACTTTAAAGGGAAAGCTCTAGAAGCTCCTGCCTCGTCAAAGGAGACACCTGGTATAAATATTGGACCTCAGACATCAACTCTTCAGTGCACTTAAGGAGCTGTTGAGACTCTGCCAGGAAGAAGGACGGCCGTGTTGCTGAATGGGCTGCAACTCTGCTGGACTGCTGCCACTCAGCTAGACTGCTGCCACTCGGCTGGACTGCTGCCACTCTGCTGGACTGCTGCCACTCGGCTGGACTGCTGCCACTCGGCTGGACTGCTGCCACTCAGCTAGACTGCTGCCACTCGGCTGGACTGCTGCCAGTCTGCTGGACTGCTGCCACTCGGCTGGACTGCTGCCACTCTGCTGGACTGCTGCCAATCGGCTGGACTGCTGCCACTCGGCTGGACTGCTGCCACTGGACTGCTGCCACTCTGCTGGACTGCTGCCACTCAGCTGGACTGCTGCCACTCGGCTGGACTGCTGCCACTCGGCTGGACTGCTGCCACTCTGCTGGACTGCTGCCACTCTGCTGGACTGCTGCCACTCGGCTGGACTGCTGCCACTCGGCTGGACTGCTGCCACTCTGCTGGACTGCTGCCACTCGGCTGGACGGCTGCCACTCTGCTGGACTGCTGCCACTCGGCTGAACTGCTGCCACTCGGCTGGACTGCTGCCACTCTGCTGGACTGCTGCCACTCTGCTGGACTGCTGCCACTCGGCTGGACTGCTGCCACTCTGCTGGACTGCTGCCACTCTGCTGGACTGCTGCCACGCGGCTGGACTGCTGCCACTCTGCTGGACTGCTGCCACTCTGCTGGACTGCTGCCACTCTGCTGGACTGCTGCCACTCGGCTGGACTGCTGCCACTCTGCTGGACTGCTGCCACTCGGCTGGACTGCTGCCACTCGGCTGGACTGCTGCCACTCTGCTGGACTGCTGCCACTCGGCTGGACTGCTGCCACTCTGCTGGACTGCTGCCACTCGGCTGGACTGCTGCCACTCGGCTGGACGGCTGCCACTCGGCTGGACGGCTGCCACTCTGCTGGACTGCTGCCACTCGGCTTTACTGCTGCCACTCGGCTGGACTGCTGCCACTCGGCTGGACTGCTGCCACTCGGCTGGACGGCTGCCACTCTGCTGGACTGCTGCCACTCAGCTGGACTGCTGCCACTCTGCTGGACTGCTGCCACTCGGCTGGACTGCTGCCACTCGGCTGGACTGCTGCCACTCGGCTGGACGGCTGCCACTCGGCTGGACTGCTGCCACTCGGCTGGACTGCTGCCACTCGGCTGGACTGCTGCCACTCGGCTGGACGGCTGCCACTCTGCTGGACTGCTGCCACTCGGCTGGACGGCTGCCACTCTGCTGGACTGCTGCCACTCGGCTTTACTGCTGCCACTCGGCTGGATTGCTGCCACTCGGCTGGACTGCTGCCATTCGGCTGGACGGCTGCCACTCTGCTGGACTGCTGCCACTCGGCTGGACTGCTGCCACTCTGCTGGACTGCTGCCACTCGGCTGGACTGCTGCCACTCTGCTGGACTGCTGCCACTCGGCTGGACTGCTGCCACTCGGCTTTACTGCTGCCACTCTGCTGGACTGCTGCCACTCGGCTGGACTGCTGCCACTCGGCTGGACGGCTGCCACTCTGCTGGACTGCTGCCACTCTGCTGGATTGCTGCCACTCGGCTGGACTGCTGCCACTCGGCTGGACTGCTGCCACTCGGCTGGACTGCTGCCACTCTGCTGGACTGCTGCCACTCGGCTGGACTGCTGCCACTCGGCTGGACTGCTGCCACTCTGCTGGACTGCTGCCACTCGGCTGGACTGCTGCCACTCTGCTGGATTGCTGCCACTCTGCTGGACTGCTGCCACTCGGCTGGACTGCTGCCACTCGGCTGGACTGCTGCCACTCTGCTGGACTGCTGCCACTCGGCTGGACTGCTGCCACTCGGCTGGACGGCTGCCACTCTGCTGGACTGCTGCCACTCGGCTGGACTGCTGCCACTCTGCTGGACTGCTGCCACTCTGCTGGACTGCTGCCACTCGGCTGGACTGCTGCCACTCGGCTGGACTGCTGCCACTCGGCTGGACTGCTGCCACTCTGCTGGACTGCTGCCACTCGGCTGGACTGCTGCCACTTGGCTGGACGGCTGCCACTCTGCTGGACTACTGCCACTCGGCTGGACTGCTGCCACTCGGCTGGACGGCTGCCACTCTGCTGGACGGCTGCCACTCTACTGGACTGCTGCCACTCTGCTGGACTGCTGCCACTCGGCTGGACTGCTGCCACTCGGCTGGACTGCTGCCACTCGGCTTTACTGCTGCCACTCGGCTGGACTGCTGCCACTCGGCTGGACTGCTGCCACTCTGCTGGACGGCTGCCACTCGGCTGGACTGCTGCCACTCGGCTGGACTGCTGCCACTCGGCTTTACTGCTGCCACTCTGCTGGACTGCTGCCACTCGGCTGGACTGCTGCCACTCGGCTGGACGGCTGCCACTCTGCTGGACGGCTGCCACTCTACTGGACTGCTGCCACTCTGCTGGATTGCTGCCACTCTGCTGGACTGCTGCCACTCGGCTGGACTGCTGCCACTCGGCTGGACTGCTGCCACTCTGCTGGACTGCTGCCACTCGGCTGGACTGCTGCCACTCGGCTGGACGGCTGCCACTCTGCTGGACTGCTGCCACTCGGCTGGACTGCTGCCACTCTGCTGGACTGCTGCCACTCTGCTGGACTGCTGCCACTCGGCTGGACTGCTGCCACTCGGCTGGACTGCTGCCACTCGGCTGGACTGCTGCCACTCTGCTGGACTGCTGCCACTCGGCTGGACTGCTGCCACTTGGCTGGACGGCTGCCACTCTGCTGGACTACTGCCACTCGGCTGGACTGCTGCCACTCGGCTGGACGGCTGCCACTCTGCTGGACGGCTGCCACTCTACTGGACTGCTGCCACTCTGCTGGACTGCTGCCACTCGGCTGGACTGCTGCCACTCGGCTGGACTGCTGCCACTCGGCTTTACTGCTGCCACTCGGCTGGACTGCTGCCACTCGGCTGGACTGCTGCCACTCTGCTGGACTGCTGCCACTCTGCTGGACGGCTGCCACTCGGCTGGACTGCTGCCACTCGGCTGGACTGCTGCCACTCGGCTTTACTGCTGCCACTCTGCTGGACTGCTGCCACTCTGCTGGACTGCTGCCACTCGGCTTTACTGCTGCCACTCTGCTGGACTGCTGCCACTCGGCTGGACTGCTGCCACTCTGCTGGACTGCTGCCACTCTGCTGGACTGCTGCCACTCAGCTAGACTGCTGCCACTCGTCTGGACTGCTGCCACTCTGCTGGACTGCTGCCACTCGGCTGGACTGCTGCCACTCTGCTGGACTGCTGCCACTCAGCTAGACTGCTGCCACTCGGCTGGACTGCTGCCACTCTGCTGGACTGCTGCCACTCGGCTGGACTGCTGCCACTCTGCTGGACTGCTGCCACTCAGCTAGACTGCTGCCACTCGGCTGGACTGCTGCCAGTCTGCTGGACTGCTGCCACTCGGCTGGACTGCTGCCACTCTGCTGGACTGCTGCCAATCGGCTGGACTGCTGCCACTCGGCTGGACTGCTGCCACTGGACTGCTGCCACTCTGCTGGACTGCTGCCACTCAGCTGGACTGCTGCCACTCGGCTGGACTGCTGCCACTCGGCTGGACTGCTGCCACTCTGCTGGACTGCTGCCACTCTGCTGGACTGCTGCCACTCGGCTGGACTGCTGCCACTCGGCTGGACTGCTGCCACTCTGCTGGACTGCTGCCACTCGGCTGGACGGCTGCCACTCTGCTGGACTGCTGCCACTCGGCTGAACTGCTGCCACTCGGCTGGACTGCTGCCACTCTGCTGGACTGCTGCCACTCTGCTGGACTGCTGCCACTCGGCTGGACTGCTGCCACTCTGCTGGACTGCTGCCACTCTGCTGGACTGCTGCCACGCGGCTGGACTGCTGCCACTCTGCTGGACTGCTGCCACTCTGCTGGACTGCTGCCACTCTGCTGGACTGCTGCCACTCGGCTGGACTGCTGCCACTCTGCTGGACTGCTGCCACTCGGCTGGACTGCTGCCACTCGGCTGGACTGCTGCCACTCTGCTGGACTGCTGCCACTCGGCTGGACTGCTGCCACTCGGCTGGACTGCTGCCACTCGGCTGGACGGCTGCCACTCGGCTGGACGGCTGCCACTCTGCTGGACTGCTGCCACTCGGCTTTACTGCTGCCACTCGGCTGGACTGCTGCCACTCGGCTGGACTGCTGCCACTCGGCTGGACGGCTGCCACTCTGCTGGACTGCTGCCACTCAGCTGGACTGCTGCCACTCGGCTGGACTGCTGCCACTCGGCTGGACTGCTGCCACTCGGCTGGACGGCTGCCACTCTGCTGGACTGCTGCCACTCGGCTGGACTGCTGCCACTCGGCTGGACTGCTGCCACTCGGCTGGATGGCTGCCACTCTGCTGGACTGCTGCCACTCGGCTTTACTGCTGCCACTCGGCTGGATTGCTGCCACTCGGCTGGACTGCTGCCATTCGGCTGGACGGCTGCCACTCTGCTGGACTGCTGCCACTCGGCTGGACTGCTGCCACTCTGCTGGACTGCTGCCACTCGGCTGGACTGCTGCCACTCTGCTGGACTGCTGCCACTCGGCTGGACTGCTGCCACTCGGCTTTACTGCTGCCACTCTGCTGGACTGCTGCCACTCGGCTGGACTGCTGCCACTCGGCTGGACGGCTGCCACTCTGCTGGACTGCTGCCACTCTGCTGGATTGCTGCCACTCGGCTGGACTGCTGCCACTCGGCTGGACTGCTGCCACTCGGCTGGACTGCTGCCACTCTGCTGGACTGCTGCCACTCGGCTGGACTGCTGCCACTCGGCTGGACTGCTGCCACTCTGCTGGACTGCTGCCACTCGGCTGGACTGCTGCCACTCTGCTGGATTGCTGCCACTCTGCTGGACTGCTGCCACTCGGCTGGACTGCTGCCACTCGGCTGGACTGCTGCCACTCTGCTGGACTGCTGCCACTCGGCTGGACTGCTGCCACTCGGCTGGACGGCTGCCACTCTGCTGGACTGCTGCCACTCGGCTGGACTGCTGCCACTCTGCTGGACTGCTGCCACTCTGCTGGACTGCTGCCACTCGGCTGGACTGCTGCCACTCGGCTGGACTGCTGCCACTCGGCTGGACTGCTGCCACTCTGCTGGACTGCTGCCACTCGGCTGGACTGTTGCCACTTGGCTGGACGGCTGCCACTCTGCTGGACTGCTGCCACTCGGCTGGACTGCTGCCACTCGGCTGGACGGCTGCCACTCTGCTGGACGGCTGCCACTCTGCTGGACTGCTGCCACTCTGCTGGACTGCTGCCACTCGGCTGGACTGCTGCCACTCGGCTGGACTGCTGCCACTCGGCTTTACTGCTGCCACTCGGCTGGACTGCTGCCACTCGGCTGGACTGCTGCCACTCTGCTGGACTGCTGCCACTCTGCTGGACGGCTGCCACTCGGCTGGACTGCTGCCACTCGGCTGGACTGCTGCCACTCTGCTTTACTGCTGCCACTCTGCTGGACTGCTGCCACTCTGCTGGACTGCTGCCACTCGGCTTTACTGCTGCCACTCTGCTGGACTGCTGCCACTCGGCTGGACTGCTGCCACTCTGCTGGACTGCTGCCACTCGGCTGGACTGCTGCCACTCTGCTGGATTGCTGCCACTCGGCTGAACTGCTGCCACTCGGCTGGACAGCTGCCACTCGGCTGGACTGCTGCCACTCTGCTGGACTGCTGCCTCTCTGCTGGACTGCTGCCACTCTGCTGGACGGCTGCCACTCGGCTGGACTGCTGCCACTCGGCTGGACTGCTGCCACTCGGCTTTACTGCTGCCACTCTGCTGGACTGCTGCCACTCTGCTGGACTGCTGCCACTCGGCTTTACTGCTGCCACTCTGCCGGACTGCTGCCACTCGGCTGGACTGCTGCCACTCTGCTGGACTGCTGCCACTCGGCTGGACTGCTGCCACTCGGCTGGACTGCTGCCACTCGGCTGGACTGCTGCCACTCTGCTGGACTGCTGCCACTCGGCTGGACTGCTGCCACTCTGCTGGACTGCTGCCACTCGGCTGGACTGCTGCCACTCGGCTGGACGGCTGCCACTCTGCTGGACTGCTGCCACTCGGCTGGACTGCTGCCACTCGGCTGGACTGCTGCCACTCGGCTGGACGGCTGCCCCTCTGCTGGACTGCTGCCACTCGGCTGGACTGCTGCCACTCGGCTTTACTGCTGCCACTCGGCTGGACTGCTGCCACTCTGCTGGACGGCTGCCACTCTGCTGGACTGCTGCCCTCCTGCCTGAGACAGAGGGACTGGACCTGCACTTGAACCCAGGACTCCCAGAGTAAGTTCATGAGCTAGTCTGCTGGCCCCCTGTTCAGAGCCACAGGGACATAACAGACTCCCATCGTGTGAACCAGCCCCCAGATCCAGCTGGAGTAGCCCTTGTCTCCCAGTGGTGCCCCTCAGGTCCTGGACCCTTTGTGTGGCCTCAGTGGAGCGGAATTGAAGTTTTTGGGTCTTCGTGATCGCAAACAGGACATGCTTTGTTGCTCGGACTGTAGTGTAGTCCCTATATTCCCAATAGGCTCTGCGCATTGGAATAATATATTCTATAGAATTGACGTAGGACCTAGGTCTACTAGGTCTCTATCGAATCTATTAGACTTAATTGTGAGTGCCAGCTAGCTCAGAGGTCACTAGAAACTTTCTCGAATAAACAAGAAGGGATTAGTTTCTGACAACCGCTTAAAACATGACAACTTTGTTTCCCAAGAATAAGAAATATAACTCTAGAGTCGCGGAAACAATAGATAGCTATTTTACTCAGTCAATCGTGCATGCTTCGTTTCACCAGAGATGCAGATAAAAGTATTTATTGAACAGTCTTCTTTCTCATGCAGAAAAAATTAACTGCTACAATTGTGATACTGGTTGCAAAGTACAATGCGTACAGTATGAAGAGTATTATAAAATAATACTGTAAAAGCATGGTATGGTTTCTAAGCCATAAAATACATAGAATACATACATTAATAAATAAAGACTAAAAATTACTCAACGGGTGCTTCTAAAATACGCCTACCCCGGTGTACCTAACCTAGGTCTAGTACAAGGGAAGAAGTAAGTGAGGTGTAGCTTAGTTTCAGTATTCTTTGCCAATAATCTATCCAAGAATTCTCTAAGGCAGTGGTTCCCAAACTTTTGACTCCTGAGGACCCCCATTGAGTCACCACTGGATGCCGGGGATCCCCAAGAAATTTGTATGAGTTAAATTTCAAATATTAAATCAGTAATTTGAAAAAAATACACGTGTGCACACAAAACAAATACTCAAAGTTCTAAGGATTTTGGGGCCAGATGTACGACCAGTTCATTTAGCACCTCGCAATTGGGGACGCATTGCGAGTGGCAAATTGTGAGTCGCTAAATGAAATGTCCAACAGTGGGTTTAACACTGTTTGGGATTCCCAAGGAGGTCGCAAATTGCGAGGTTCATTAATATTAATGAGCCTCTCGCAATTTGCGAGCCCATTGGGAATGCCAGCCCTCCCAGGTATGGTGGCCTGCTGGGCTCTGCAGGCCACCATGTCTGGGACTACTTTTAAATAAAGCAGATAGATTTAAAAAAATGCAGCCCATTTACCATGCATTAAAAAAAAAAAAGAATTACGTTTTCGTTTCAAATTCTAAGGGCAGGCAGAGGTTCCTGGGCCACTGCCAGTCCTTAAAAAATTATTTTTTATGCATTTGCAAAGGGAGAGGGGTCCCCTGGGGACACCTTCCTATTTGCAAATGCATTAACATCTACTTTAAGTAGGTGGTAATTGTGAGACCGCAAAACATTTGTACTAGGTTTTGAGACTCGCTATTTGGAAGAGAATGCCCCTTCCAAATAGCAAGTTGCAAAACCTATTTAGCGAGTCGCAAACGAATTGCAACTCGCAAAATAGGCAATGTACATGGCTCAATAAGTTTTTGCAAGCGCAAACGGGTTCGCGAAGCCGTTCGCACATATAAAAACGGATCTTACATCTGGCTATTTTATATTGAAGTATTTCATATATATATATTGTATTTCATTTGTTTTATAGCATCTCTCATACCATTGAAGGATGTCAGAGCACTTTACATCACACACATATAGAGACATTGAATCATACATGTAAATCAGTGTCTATATAAAATGTTCAAAGAGTGCTTGGTCTGGAAAAGCACAAACTCAGGATTCAGAACATAACACAGTGGCTAGCACTGACTTTAACATTAAAAATGTATTTCCACCCAAAGAAATCTTTTTAGCAGCATCAGGATAATGAATAACTGGAAAAAACATAAGTTACTAACTGGTACCATGCAGTTCACAAGCAGCTCTTTGATGACAGTTTAAAAGTCCCTCTGCTACATTACGATTATCACTTATAAAGTGCACAGTAACGAAAGAATCTCTGTGACAAAAGCAGTAAACACGAACCTATGCACATAAAATACTGCGTTTTAAAATGCATGTTACACATTCTTTGCAGTAGGCACATTAACCCTCTGCGCTACACTAGTTAAGTCAAAGCTGCCACTGAACAAAACTCTCCTCACTCCAGCAGGTACATTAATCACTGGCGTTATCTTGACACTTTTATTGTTGCTGGAAAGCTTCTAATTATACAAGAAACTTTTCTGTGATTTTAAGCTTTTAAAATTGTTGCCTATGGACCCCCTGGGAATGTGTCCCGGACACCTGGGGGTCCGCGGACCCCAGTTAGGGAAACACTGCTCTAAGGGTCTAATCAGCTCCGTACCTTGGTTTTAGAATGAAGGAGGTCTGGTATCTCTCTCTCAGGACTCATTCAATTCAATTCAAATAGTCTTTATTAGATTACATAATCATAAAAGACATTTACATTTTAAAACAATAACCATAAAAACATTAGAATTCATTCCTTACAAAATACAAGATTCCCATAAAAAATAATCCAAAGTTACTTATTCCGGACATACAAAAATAGAATAAATTAGTATAAAATCCATTATGAAAACAGTAATAGCAGTAAAACGGCCACCATCTATATACCAGGTTCACAGTAAAAACCAATTAATACAATCACGTCTCTTTCATACATTAGTTACTCAAACTGTGGGCACGGATTATCCACATGCCATGTAAGAATTTGGCGATCGCGATTATGCTTAGTTCGTTTCCATCTGTTTTTAAAATCCTTAAGGCTTCAGAGCCGGTATTGATCCCCATCATCTGACAAATGGGCTTTAACCATTTGTGCCTCAGATTCTTATAAACTGGGCAAATAAAAAAAACATGGGCACTAGATTCTATTTGTTTTGGGCAAAATGGGCATTCCATACTGGAACATGTACCACATTTACCTGTAAATGATTTGATAGGAAGGGTACCTATCATAAATTGGTGGTACCATTTCCTATCACAGGGAACCGTTATTAGGTTCCAGTTTTTTTCGTAAACAGGTACATGTTTAGTCTCTAAAAAGTCCCTTAACAGGGTGGAATTCATCAGAGACGAAAAGTGTTTTATCATAACCATATTCCAGTATAGCCCTTTAATTCTTTACGGTACGGAAATATAGCATTAGTTGGGTTTTGCCACAAGACATTAAGCCCCAAATCACAGAGTGTTGTTTTAACCTGCTTTAGCCATAACATTTTTCCCACACAGACTGCATCCCTGACCTCCAGGAGAGTATAGGCATACTCTGTAAGCTCTGGGGTGACCCAGAGCCCCCTCCAGCAGGCCACGGGTCTAAAACGAGCCACATCCTCTAGGTACTGGCTTCCCAGATCATAATAAAGCAGCAATAGAGGAGTGGATTGCGGTAAGCCCGTAATAGCCCTCATAAATTTGTTTTGCGAGGTCGAGAGAGCAGATGAATTACTAAAACCCCATAGTTCTACCCCATACAGTACTGAAGCTGAAATGTTTGCATTGTAAATTTTCAAGATAGGGGCAATCGGCTTGGTGTGGGATAACCGGTGTTCTTTGAACAGTGCCCCAGACAGTTGAGCATGTCTAAGCAACAGCATGTCCAAATGTGGGTTCCAATTAAGTTGGACTTAATGTAATACCAAGGTAAGTAAAATCATTTGTCTGCTCAAGTAAAGCATTGTTCATGGTCACTATCCCTCTTACAATTTTCTGTTTATGAAGGACCATGAACTTGGGCTTATCTACATTTATTATGAGACCATAGTCCCTACAAAATAGCTCAAACCTTGCTATAGCCGTCTGCAGACCTTGCTGGGTTTTTGATAGTGGCAGGGTGTCGTCGGCAAACATTAACAGGGATATTTTGCTTCCATTTAAAATCGGAGCATCAGTGGGGTGATTATCATAATACTTCATCACCCTATTATTGTAAAGTGAAAATTGGGTCGGTGCCAATACACACCCCTGCCGAACCCCTCATGCAACCTGGAATCTATCAGTCACTTGGCCATGCTGGCCCCAACGAATTTGGGCAAAATTTGCTTCATGGAGTTTAATCAGAAATGCCAACAAGTCTAAGGGCATACCCTGTTCGGCTAAAGCATCCCACAACCTTGCTCTAGGGACCAAGTCGAAAGCCGTCTTTAAGTCAACGAAAGCGGCATATAATCTGCCGCCATTAAGAATCGTGACTCGCCAATAAATTAAAACAAATCTAAAAACCTGGTCTGTTGTACTCTGGTGTGAGCGGAAACCCGCCTGTAAAGGGGAGAGAATATTAAACTCTTCGATCCAATCTTGAATACGACTTAGCACCTGCCTGGCTGTCACCTTTTGTAAACAGTCAATTAGACTGATGGACCTGTAATTGCCCGGATCTGATCTATCCCCTTTTTTAAAAATGGGTAAGGTTTCCGCCCTTTCCATGACTCCGGGATTGGGGAGCCCTTTGCAATAGCCTTAACCAGAGTCTGTATATATGGTACCCATAGTGCCCTATCATACAAAGACAGATCTGCAGGAACACAATCAAGCCCGGGAGCTCTGCCACTTCGTACACTGTTTAGGGCAGCTTCTACTTCCTGTTTAGTAAAATACAATACAGGAATACCAGTGTTAATATCCAAGGGACCCTGTGGTAATTCACGGTCTCCGTGTTCAATGGCAAATGTTTTTTTAAAATACGAAACCTATTGCTCGAGTGCTACATAGTTGGTAGGTGGTTGGCTAGTTCTACCCTTACCCCACTTCAGCAGGTGCCAGAATCCAGCCATATTCCTATCTAGGCTGGCACCGTACAGCTCTTGCCAGTAATCTTCGTCACATTCTTTCTTAGCTTTGTATTGTGCCAGCTTATACTCCACCCGCGCTTGATGGATCCTATCCCTATTCTTTGATCTGATTGCCAAAGCTAATGCTTTGTAGGCCACCCTACAGGTATTCCCGTACCATGAGTCTACGGGTACCTTTGCGGAGTCTTTCTTATTTGGTATATTAAAAATAAAATAGCCTTTAAGCCTATTAAAGAATTCATTATGTACCAGTGTAACTTTGGACTCATTTCCTGGTTCATCCTGACAGTTTAGGAGATCAGCTGTTGCTTTGGACACCAAGGTATTTATAGCCTCCTTCTGGTCTTCTTTGAGAATTATTTTAGACCATTTTACTCTCCTGGTGTCGTTACTTCGATGAGTTTCTACTCCCACTGGGAGCACGTCATCCGAGTTTTTACCTGCACATACCATTGTCAGCACCAAAGGGTTATGATCGCTCTCCACCCTCTCCTCAATGATCATATCAATTACATTTCACCAAAATTCCTTATTACCAAGTATGTAGTCAATACGACTACTTCTTGACCCGCAACTATAAGTGGGGGAACCATTCTTACCAGATGTAGTCCTCCCATTAGCCGCTCTAAGTCCATGCTCCTTGCATACAACCTTAAGTTGTATGGCCGCCTCCGACCATTCCTTGATCGGGCCAGGGATAATTGGGGGATTTCCCATAGCAGATCTTCGTCATGTCCTAAATCTATATCATTTAAATCTAGTGGCTCAAAAGTGCAACCACAATATCACTCACTCCTTTATACAGGGTAAGATATGAATCTAGACGGGCGATAGTGCCCGAGCCTTTCCCTCCGGGTAACCCTCTTGCGTACATGTTAATAATTATAAGGTCCTTTGCACCATTTCTACTTATCTTAATTACCAGTATATCATTACTATCCATATCCAGCTGCTGGACTGAATACCTATCACTCTGCCTTACCCAGATGATAAGCCCACCCATTGGTCTCCCCCTATGCGACCTTCCAAGTTTCCTCTTCTACTTCCAGTTCCAAAGTCCATGTTTCTCAGTATGGAGTCCCTCGGGGCTCCATACTGAGTCCTCTGCTCTTCAATATTTACGTAAGTCCATTGGCTAGAATAGCGGAGCAAGAGGGGGTCACAGTATATTCTTATGCCGATGATACCCAGATTATTTTCTCACTTTCGGCCCAAACTAAGCACAATACTTCTGGGCTCCGTGCTGGGCTAACAAATATTGCCAACTGGATGCACACCAATAAACTTAAACTAAATGGCGGGTAAACCGAACTCCTTCTTTTCGGTAACAACAAATCCCTCTGGGGCCCTCAACATTGGCCGTCCAAGATGGGATCCCTCCCGCTCCCTGTGCAATCGGCTCGCAACCTGGGCTTCATTGTCGATGACCAACTGACAATGCGGCGACAAGCAGTCAAAGTAGCTTCCACCTGCTTTGTCATTTTAAAATGGCTGAGTAAAAGTCAATGAAGGCTTCCACTGCCCACCCAGAAAACTGTAGTCCACGCTCTTATATCATCAAGATTGGACTATGGGAATGTGTTATATCTGGATGACAGCAAGGAAGTATTACATAGGTTACAGATTGTACAAAACTCTGCTGCCCGACTGCTTTGTAAACTCCCTACCAGAACTTCCATCTCAGCCTCATTGCGTGATCTTCACTGGCTTCAGATCAACAACCGTGCCAAATTCTAAGCGCTATGCTATATGCACAAGATTAATTCTGGCAAAGCACCTCAGTACCTACAGGCCTTGGTACATCAATATCGCCCCGGCACACTTCGATCGTCTAATCAGTGCCAATTTAAAACTCCTAGGATCAGACGAGTCAGAATGGGCGGACATTCCTTTTCTTGTTTGGCTCCTTCACTTTGGAACCCTCTACCCTACCACTTACGCACTCAACAACACTACCTCAAATTTCGTAAAGACGTAAAAACATGGTTGTTTAATCAATAATTCCTTCCTTTTGTCCAGTTCTTTAGTTCTTTTGCGTTCCCTAGCGCCGGGAAACGTTCTGGTAGCTGTTGCGCTGTATAAATGCAACAAATAAAGAAATAAATAAATAGATACATGCGTAGCAATGGCAGGTTTGTAAAAGTTAATATAACCAGATCTAAATGCCAGGTCCACGAGCCATGTTTCTTGTAAAACCACAATGCCATTATTGTCTATAACGGACCGCCAACCTATTGACTGTAGCTTGTTTTTCAGCCTGGCTATGTTCCATGAGATAAGGCCGGAATTACGTGCCTCAATTTGTAAATCTCCGCCTTTAGGCTCCGCACTAGGTCCTTCCTCGACACATGCATCAGCCCAAACTATTTGGGGATTGGTTACCTCCATGTATGTTTCTGGGGAACTTTCACCAGCCTCTGAAGAACTTTCATTGTGAGGTGGGCCAACTAAAGGAGTGATTATTTCCAACTGAAAATCCCTCTGTTGGGGACTGGGTTTAATGAGGCCATCTCCCCTGAGTCCCTGTTACCAGGGTACACACAGTTGCTATCTTCGGATGGGTAACCCAGTCAGTCATTTCCTTCCAAGGAACTCAGAACCTCATATCTGTTACAGATTGGGACAACACAATTAATAGGTCCTAACACTTGGCCCTGGTACCTATGGGTACCCCCTCTGTTGGATGAGTTAGCACGGTAGAAGAGCCCAAGGGGAAGAACGTTTATAACGTCTTCCCTAATAAAAGGGGATGCTGCCCTTTCCAGTACACACCTAACTAGCTTGGGAGACCTGAACTGATAACTATACTGTCCCCGGCCATACCTTCTACAGATTGACCCACCCAAGCCACCCTTCTGACCATCAGGAATTCCTCAAACAGGTGATTCCCAAGCCCCATTTTTACATCCAAAAAGTGAAGGGCCTTATTTTTCAGTGAGTACCAATGTTCTTCCTCACGTGGTTCCAGAAGCGGAACATTTGCCAGCACTATGGTGGGCGGTGTTGCCTCTGGGGGTAGATCTAAAAATATCCTTTGGATCTTTTCGCCTCTGCCCTCCGCCGAGGCCTCGGCACGGGCCATTAGACAGTTGGTTACGTGGGTGTAAAGCATTAGATGTTAATGTCACTGGTGCAAGAAGATTATTGGAGCACACCGGAGGAGGGATGAGGTTTGGGGGTCTGCATGGGCTGGCATCTGGACTTGAGGATTCGCAGAGTTTCCAGCCTGTATGGGCCCTGATGTTACACTAGTGCCACTCCCTTTGGAGTTAGCTGATGATTTAAATAGATGGTCTTCTATTTTGGCTAGCCTTTGATCTATTAATTTTAATCTACACATAAGCGGATCCAATAAAACTGAGAGTAGATCTTTAAGTTGCTTAATGGAGGCTTCATGAAACTCTGTGGGATCTGAATGATGCTGCCCATGGGGTGGTCGGTCCGTGCCTGCTGCATCGTCCCCAATGTGAACTGTCTCAACGGATAACACAGTAGACCCTCCCCTTACAGGACCCGTGTTCCTATTTTTAGCTACTTTTGCAACCTGAGCACTCGTTCTCGGGACATCACGTGCCTTCCTTTTCCTTGTTTGACCGGCCCTTACTAGTACTGTTACTGCTTTCTTTTGTCCAGTTCGTGCCTTACTAACAATAGCTACTGTAGTACTAGAAGGCCCAACACCATTGGCCTGATGGGGTGAGTCTAACTGGGATCCACCACTAGACGCAGCGGATGATTGCGGTAGGCTTAAAGGATCCAGTGAAAGCCTCCTTTCCGTGATCTCGATTTCATGCATGAGCACACTTTCTGCACGTGTAAGAAAGGCATCTAGGGTCCCTACCACTCCCACCCCCCCCCTTTGCATGTATTCCTGTTCATATCTGTACCAAATTAGCTTGGGGTCAGTACTCAATACACAATAGCAAAAATACAGGCAATCCTGCTCAAAGTCTTACTTAGAGTCCTGGTGTAACGTTAGGGGGGTGGCCCAGCCCAGCCTCTTCCGGTCGATGACGAGCGCGGACGGGACCGCCCTTGTCCCGGGCTTTGCCCAGGCAGCGCCTGCGCGCGTCCCGCGCTGCGTGTGGCCTCGGTCGTTTAAATGCGCCTCCTGGCGCTGAGCGATGACGCGATCAGGTAGCGCCACCACAGGCCTCTGGGAGATGTAGTTCCTTACTACTTGAGGCTGACGAGTCTCTGATTAAATGCAGCGGCGGCCACAGAAGAACAGCGTTTCCCCCTCCAAGGGCGCAAGAAGCCAGTAAGGAAACAGGTAGCAGGGTTTAGCAGCATCTATCAGGACTCGATTTCCCAACAACCCACAAGGGTAGCTTGGAAACACTGGAGCTGGATTTCTCGGCAGGAGAAAAGACAGCGTCTCTCTCAGTGCGTCTGCTGGAGGGTCGGCTTCCTTCGGCACTTGCTGGTGCGAGCTGCGTCGGGTAAGTAGATAGTCGAACTGCTCCAAACCACCGTGTGTTTTGCTTGGGCAAGTGTGGGCTTGTATAAATCAATACTCAAGCAGGGGGAAGTCCCTGACTGCTGAAGGAGGTTTTTTCCAAGAAATCGTTGTAGATTTTCGGAACTAGTGGAAGTAGCCATGCCGTATTAGGACTGCATGAGCTACGTCTTAATATGGTTATGATTTCTATGCCTATATAAGGATACGGTATATAAGGGCATGAATCGGGAAAATTACACTAAGGTCCTAAAATGCTATACAACAGCATTGCCTGCCAAAGCAATGTTCAGTCAGCCCAACTCTTCAGGCTATAGCATCGCCCGCTCGCGGGGAGCGTCGTTGCAAAGCTCCAGCCCGGCTTTTCGCAACAACAACAGGACCTTCACTGTACAGCGATGACCGTCTGTGATGCTTCCCTGCCCCTCACGTCCCCCTCCACTAGAAACAGGACTTTTTGCGCTATTCTGAGGTGGTATATTTTCAGCGGGACTAACCTGGTCCCTGTATCCAACCTGTGGTCCATTGCCGTTGGCCTGAATTTGTGACTTTCTCCCAGTCTCACAAGTGACGCTATGGGCTTTTTGGCGCTATTTTCACTTAAATCTTTAAAACTTCATATCTCCGATTTTACTCGTTGGATTTTTGTCATTTTGGTCGTGATGTTTTATTGAATTTTGCTCTAAGTTCTTAATTGGTGTGGGATTTTCCTTGTGTTGTGTTTCCACTTTGTTGCTGTTTGAAATGCTGCATAAATACTTTACACATTGTGTCTCAGTTAAGCCTGACTGCTGTGTGCCAAGCTTCCAGAGGGTTCAGCATGGGCTAATTTTGTGTTTTGCTTGGGTCTCACCCTGACAAGGATTGTGGTTCCTGCTTGAGTGGGCGTTCACCCCCAACCAGTACCCCAGTTTCTCACACCACAGAACACTGCCAATGCACAGCGGCATAAGGTAAAATGATGGGGCCCTCCTGCAGATTGTAATACGGGACCCCCGGGTCCCAATATCTCATAAATATTCATAGGCTTGGGCTGACTGGGGACCCTCTGACGGGTTGCCCCCTCCCTCGCACCACAGAGGGCCAATGCACCCCCACTTAAACCCACATGAGGCACACCCACCAGCTCTAAGAGTAAATTCAAGAAACACTATTAGCAAGATACAGATGTTGAGGACACGTGATCTGTCAAGGTTTCCCAGAGCTCCAACTTTAGCAAAAGATGCAAAAGTGATTACGACATAATACAGCACTCTCTCCACATCCAACCCCATGTTTACAAGCCACTAAAAGAAAGCTTAGGCGCTTCCAGATGCTCAACAGTAACCTTTACAGATGCCATAAACACCTGGCGCAACACATACAGAGCAGTTCACGAGGGTGTGTCCTATTTTTCAATGAATTTCTTTGTAATTGTTATAATTTTGAATTTTCCGCAAGCTGTTTGACCTTTTGATTTCCACACCCCCTTGGGAAAAGGCCCCCTCTTTGGCTGACATTAGCCTGGTTCCTGCGCTTCTTCCTACTTTCTTGATAATGCAGGGCGCTTGCATGCCTGTGTGTAGTGATGGTAGGTGCTTGAATGTATGTGTGTGGTGATGATAGGAGCTTGCATGCATGTGTGTGGTGATGATAGGAGCTTGCATGCCTGTGTGTGGTGATGGTAGGTGCTTGCATGCCTGTGCGTAGTGATGGTAGGCGCTTGCATGCCTGTGCGTAGTGATGGTAGGCATGTGCATGCCTGTGCGTAATGATGGTAGGCACGTGCATGCCTGTGCGTGATGATGGTAGGCACGTGCATGCCTGTGTGTAATGATGGTAGGCACTTGTATGCCTGTGTGTGGTGATGGTAGGTGCTTGCATGTATGTGTGTGGTGATGATAGGCGCTTGCCTGCCTGTGCGTAGTGATGGTAGGCATGTGCATGCCTGTGCATAGTGATGGTAGGCGCTTGCATGCATGTGTGTGGTGATGATAGGCGCTTGCATGCCTGTGTGTAGTGATGGTAGGCACGTGCATGCCTGTGCGTAATGATGGTAGGCACGTGCATGCCTGTGTGTAATGATGGTAGGCACTTGTATGCCTGTGTGTGGTGATGGTAGGTGCTTGCATGTATGTGTGTGGTGATGGTAGGTGCTTGCATGTATGTGTGTGGTGATGATAGGTGCTTGCATGCCTGTGCGTAGTGATGGTAGGCATGTGCATGCCTGTGCGTGATGATGGTAGGCACGTGCATGCCTGTGCGTGATGATGGTAGGCACGTGCATGCCTGTGCGTGAAGATGGTAGGCACTTGCATGCCTGTGTGTGGTGATGGTAGGTGCTTGCATGCATGTGTGTGGTGATGGTAGGCGCTTGCATGCCTGTGCGTAGTGATGGTAGGCGCTTGCATGCATGTGTGTGGTGATGATAGGCGCTTGCATGCCTGTGCGTAGTGATGGTAGGCACGTGCATGCCTGTGCGTAATGATGGTAGGCACGTGCATGCCTGTGTGTAATGATGGTAGGCACTTGTATGCCTGTGTGTGGTGATGGTAGGTGCTTGCATGTATGTGTGTGGTGATGGTAGGTGCTTGCATGAATGTGTGTGGTGATGATAGGTGCTTGCATGCCTGTGCGTAGTGATGGTAGGCGCTTGCATGCATGTGTGTGGTGTTGGTAGGCACGTGCATGCCTGTGTGTAATGATGGTAGGCACTTGCATGCCTGTGTGTGGTGATGGTGGGTGCTTGCATGCATGTGTGTGGTGATGATAGGCGCTTGCATGCCTGTGCGTAGTGATGGTAGGCGCTTAAATGTATGTGTGTGGTGATGGTAGGCGCTTGCATGCCTGTGTGTGGTGATGGTAGGCACTTGCATGCATGTGTGTGGTGATGATAGACGCTTGCATGCCTGTGCGTAGTGATGGTAGGCACTTGCATGCCTGTGCATAATGATGGTAGGCACTTGCATGCATGTGTGTGGTGATGGTAGGCGCTTGCATGCCTGTGCATAGTGATGATAGGCGCTTGCATGCCTGTGCGTAGTGATGGTAGGCGCTTACATGTATGTGTGTGGTGATGATAGGCGCTTGCATGCCTGTGCGTAGTGATGGTAGGCACGTGCATGCCTGTGCGTAATGTTGGTAGGCACGTGCATGCCTGTGTGTAATGATGGTAGGCACTTGCATGCCTGTGTGTGGTGATGGTAGGTGCTTGCATGCATGTGTGTGGTGATGATAGGCGCTTGCATGCCTGTGCGTAGTGATGGTAGGCGCTTACATGTATGTGTGTGGTGATGGTAGGCACATGCATGCCTGTGCATAATGATGGTAGGCACTTGCATGCATGTGTGTGGTGATGGTAGGCGCTTGCATGCCTGTGCGTAGTAATGGTAGGCACGTGCATGCCTGTGCGTAATGATGGTAGGCACTTGCATGCCTGTGTGTGGTGATGGTAGGTGCTTGCATGCATGTGTGTGGTGATGATAGGCGCTTGCATGCATGTGCGTAGTGATGGTAGGAGCTTACATGTATGTGTGTGGTGATGGTAGGCGCTTGCATGCCTGTGTGTGGTGATGGTAGGTGCTTGCATGCCTGTGTGTGGTGATGATAGGCGCTTGCATGCCTGTGTGTGGTAATGGTAGGTGCTTGCATGCCTGTGCGTAGTGATGGTAGGCGCGTGCATGCCTGTGTGTGGAGATGGTAGGTGCTTGCATGCCTGTGTGTGGTGATGGTAGGTGCTTGCATGCCTGTGTGTGGTGATGGTAGGTGCTTGCATGTATGTGTGTGGTGATGATAGGAGCTTGCATGCCTGTGCGTAGTGATGGTAGGCGCTTGCATGCCTGTGTGTGGTGATGGTAGGTGCTTGCATGCATGTGTGTGGTGATGATAGGCGCTTGCATGTATGTGTGTGGTGATGATAGATGCTTGCATGCATGTGTGTGTGTGGTGATGATAGGCACTTGCATGTATGTGTGTGGTGATGATAGGCGCTTGCATGCCTGTGTGTGGTGATGGTAGGTGCTTGCATGTATGTGTGTGGTGATGATAGGCGCTTGCATGCCTGTGTGTGGTGATGGTAGGTGCTTGCATGCATGTGTGTGGTGATGATAGCTGCTTGCATGTATGTGTGTGGTGATGATAGGCGCTTGCATGCATGTGTGTGGTGATGGTAGGCGCTTGCATGTATGTGTGTGTGATGATGATAGGCACTTGCATGTATGTGTGTGGTGATAGTAGGCACTTGCATGAATGTGTGTGGTGATGATAGGCGCTTGCATGCCTGTGTGTGGTGATGGTAGGCGCTTGCATGCATGTGTGTGGTGATGATAGGCGCTTGCATGCCTGTCCCCAGTGATGGTAGGCGCTTGCCTGCCTGTGTGTGGTGATGGTAGGTGCTTGCATGCCTGTGTGTGGTGATAGTAGGTGCTTGCAAGTATGTGTGTGGTGATGGTACGTGATTGTATGCCTGTGTGTGGTGATGGCAGGTGCTGCATGCCTGTGTGTAGTGAGGGTAGGTGCTTGCATGCCTGTGCGTGGTGATGGTAGGTGCTTGCATGTATGTGTGTGGTGATGATAGGCGCTTGCATGCATGTGTGTGGTGATGATAGGCGCTTGCATGCCTGTGCGTAGTAATGGTAGACACTTGCATGTATGTGTGTGGTGATGGTAGGCGCTTGCATGCCTGTATGTGGTGATGGTAGGTGCTTGCATGCATGTGTGTGGTGATGATAGGCGCTTGCATGCCTATGTATGGTGATGGTAGGTGCTTGCATGCCTGTGTATGGTGATGGTAGGCGCTTCCATGCCTGTGTGTGGTGATGGTAGGTGCTTGCATGCATGTGTGTGGTGATGATAGGCACTTGCATGTATGTGTGTGGTGATGATAGGCGCTTGCATGCATGTGTGTGGTGATGGTAGGTGCTTGCATGTATGTGTGTGGTGATGGTAGGTGCTTGCATGTATGTGTGTGGTGATGATAGGCGCTTGCATGCCTGTGCGTAGTGATGGTAGGCATGTGCATGCCTGTGCGTGATGATGGTAGGCACGTGCATGCCTGTGCGTGATGATGGTAGGCACGTGCATGCCTGTGCGTGAAGATGGTAGGCACTTGCATGCCTGTGTGTGGTGATGGTAGGTGCTTGCATGCATGTGTGTGGTGATGGTAGGCGCTTGCATGCCTGTGCGTAGTGATGGTAGGCGCTTGCATGCATGTGTGTGGTGATGATAGGCGCTTGCATGCCTGTGCGTAGTGATGGTAGGCACGTGCATGCCTGTGCGTAATGATGGTAGGCACGTGCATGCCTGTGTGTAATGATGGTAGGCACTTGTATGCCTGTGTGTGGTGATGGTAGGTGCTTGCATGTATGTGTGTGGTGATGGTAGGTGCTTGCATGAATGTGTGTGGTGATGATAGGTGCTTGCATGCCTGTGCGTAGTGATGGTAGGCGCTTGCATGCATGTGTGTGGTGTTGGTAGGCACGTGCATGCCTGTGTGTAATGATGGTAGGCACTTGCATGCCTGTGTGTGGTGATGGTGGGTGCTTGCATGCATGTGTGTGGTGATGATAGGCGCTTGCATGCCTGTGCGTAGTGATGGTAGGCGCTTAAATGTATGTGTGTGGTGATGGTAGGCGCTTGCATGCCTGTGTGTGGTGATGGTAGGCACTTGCATGCATGTGTGTGGTGATGATAGACGCTTGCATGCCTGTGCGTAGTGATGGTAGGCACTTGCATGCCTGTGCATAATGATGGTAGGCACTTGCATGCATGTGTGTGGTGATGGTAGGCGCTTGCATGCCTGTGCGTAGTGATGGTAGGCACGTGCATGCCTGTGCATAATGATGATAGGCGCTTGCATGCCTGTGCCTAGTGATGGTAGGCGCTTACATGTATGTGTGTGGTGATGATAGGCGCTTGCATGCCTGTGCGTAGTGATGGTAGGCACGTGCATGCCTGTGCGTAATGTTGGTAGGCACGTGCATGCCTGTGTGTAATGATGGTAGGCACTTGCATGCCTGTGTGTGGTGATGGTAGGTGCTTGCATGCATGTGTGTGGTGATGATAGGCGCTTGCATGCCTGTGCGTAGTGATGGTAGGCGCTTACATGTATGTGTGTGGTGATGGTAGGCACATGCATGCCTGTGCATAATGATGGTAGGCACTTGCATGCATGTGTGTGGTGATGGTAGGCGCTTGCATGCCTGTGCGTAGTAATGGTAGGCACGTGCATGCCTGTGCGTAATGATGGTAGGCACTTGCATGCCTGTGTGTGGTGATGGTAGGTGCTTGCATGCATGTGTGTGGTGATGATAGGCGCTTGCATGCATGTGCGTAGTGATGGTAGGAGCTTACATGTATGTGTGTGGTGATGGTAGGCGCTTGCATGCCTGTGTGTGGTGATGGTAGGTGCTTGCATGCCTGTGTGTGGTGATGATAGGCGCTTGCATGCCTGTGTGTGGTAATGGTAGGTGCTTGCATGCCTGTGCGTAGTGATGGTAGGCGCGTGCATGCCTGTGTGTGGAGATGGTAGGTGCTTGCATGCCTGTGTGTGGTGATGGTAGGTGCTTGCATGCCTGTGCGTGGTGATGGTAGGTGCTTGCATGTATGTGTGTGGTGATGATAGGAGCTTGCATGCCTGTGCGTAGTGATGGTAGGCGCTTGCATGCCTGTGTGTGGTGATGGTAGGTGCTTGCATGCATGTGTGTGGTGATGATAGGCGCTTGCATGTATGTGTGTGGTGATGATAGATGCTTGCATGCATGTGTGTGTGTGGTGATGATAGGCACTTGCATGTATGTGTGTGGTGATGATAGGCGCTTGCATGCCTGTGTGTGGTGATGGTAGGTGCTTGCATGCATGTGTGTGGTGATGATAGGCGCTTGCATGCCTGTGTGTGGTGATGGTAGGTGCTTGCATGCATGTGTGTGGTGATGATAGCTGCTTGCATGTATGTGTGTGGTGATGATAGGCGCTTGCATGCATGTGTGTGGTGATGGTAGGCGCTTGCATGTATGTGTGTGTGATGATGATAGGCACTTGCATGTATGTGTGTGGTGATAGTAGGCACTTGCATGAATGTGTGTGGTGATGATAGGCGCTTGCATGCCTGTGTGTGGTGATGGTAGGCGCTTGCATGCATGTGTGTGGTGATGATAGGCGCTTGCATGCCTGTCCGCAGTGATGGTAGGCGCTTGCCTGCCTGTGTGTGGTGATGGTAGGTGCTTGCATGCCTGTGTGTGGTGATAGTAGGTGCTTGCAAGTATGTGTGCGGTGATGGTACGTTATTGTATGCCTGTGTGTGGTGATGGCAGGTGCTGCATGCCTGTGTGTAGTGAGGGTAGGTGCTTGCATGCCTGTGCGTGGTGATGGTAGGTGCTTGCATGTATGTGTGTGCTGATGATAGGCGCTTGCATGCATGTGTGTGGTGATGATAGGCGCTTGCATGCCTGTGCGTAGTAATGGTAGACACTTGCATGTATGTGTGTGGTGATGGTAGGCGCTTGCATGCCTGTATGTGGTGATGGTAGGTGCTTGCATGCATGTGTGTGGTGATGATAGGCACTTGCATGTATGTGTGTGGTGATGATAGGCGCTTGCATGCCTATGTATGGTGATGGTAGGTGCTTGCATGCCTGTGTATGGTGATGGTAGGCGCTTCCATGCCTGTGTGTGGTGATGGTAGGTGCTTGCATGCATGTGTGTGGTGATGATAGGCACTTGCATGTATGTGTGTGGTGATGATAGGCGCTTGCATGCATGTGTGTGGTGATGGTAGGTGCTTGCATGTATGTGTGTGGTGATGGTAGGTGCTTGCATGTATGTGTGTGGTGATGATAGGCGCTTGCATGCATGTGTGTGGTGATGATAGGCGCTTGCATGTATGTGTGTGGTGATGGTAGGCGCTTGCATGCCTGTATGTGGTGATGGTAGGTGCTTGCATGCATGTGTGTGGTGATGATAGGCGCTTGCATGCCTGTGTTTGGTGATGGTAGGTGCTTGCATGCCTGTGTGTGGTGATGGTAGGTGCTTGCATGCACGTGTGTGGTGATGGTAGGTGTTTGAATGTATGTGTGGGGGGAATATAGGCGCTTACATGCATGTGTGTGGTGATGGTAGGCGCTTGCATGCCTGTGTGAGGTGATGGTAGCCGCTTGCATGCATGCGTGTGGTGATGATAGGTGCTTGCATGCCTGTGTGTGGTGATGGTAGGCGATCGCATATATGTCTGTGGTGATGATAGTTGCTTGCATGCCTGTGTGTGGTGATGGTAGGTGCTTGCATGCCTGTGTATGGTGATGGTAGATGCTTGCATGTATGTGTGTGGTGATGATAGGCGCTTGCATGTATGTGTGTGGTGATGATAGGCGCTTCCATGCCTGTGTGTGGTGATGGTAGGTGCTTTCATGTATGTGTGTGGTGATGATAGGCGCTTTCATGTATGTGTGTGGTGATGATAGGCGCTTGCATGTATGTGTGTGGTGATGATAGGTGCTTGCAATCATGTGTGTGGTGATGGTAGGTGCTTGCATGTATGTGTGTGGTGATGATAGGCGCTTGTATGTGTGTGGTGATGATAGGTGCTTGCATGCATGTGTGTGGTGATGGTAGGCGCTTGCATGCCTGTGTGAGGTGATGGTATGCGCTTGCATGCATGTGTGTGGTGATGATAGGTGCTTACATGTATGTGTGTGGTGTTGATAGGCGCTTGCATGCATGTGTGTGGTGATGGTAGGAGCTAGCATGCCTGTGCGTAGTGATGGTAGACGCTTGCATGTATGTGTGTGGTGATGGTAGGCGCTTGCATGCCTGTATGTGTTGATGGTAGGCACTTGCATGCAAGTGCTTAGTGATGGGAGGCGCTTGCATGCATGTGTGTGGTGTTGATAGGCGCTTGCATGCCTGTGTGTGGTGATGATAGGCGCTTGCATGCAAGTGCTTAGTGATGGTAGGCGCTTGCATGCATGTGCGTGGTGATGGTAGGCTTGTGCATGCATGTGCGTGGTGAAGGTAGGCACTTGCATGTATTTGTGTGGTGATGATTGGTGCTTGCATGTATGTGTGTGGTGATTATAGGCACTTGAATGCATGTGTGTGGTGATGGTAGGCGCTTGCATGCCTGGGCGTGGTGATGGTAGACGCTTGCATGTGTGTGTGTGGTGATGGTAGGTGCTTGCATGTATGTGTGTGGTGATGGTAGGTGCTTGCATGCCTGTGTGTGGTGATGGTAGGTGCTTGAATGCCTGTGTGTGGTGATGGTAGGTGCTTGCATGTATGTGTGTGGTGATGATAGATGCTTGCATGCCTGTGTGTGGTGATGGTAGGTGCTTGCATGTATGTGTGTGGTGATGATAGGTGCTTGCATGCCTGTGTGTGGTGAAGTTAGGTGCTTGCATGTATGTGGGTGGTGATTAGGCATGGGCGGAAAATCCGTTCCGCTCGCGGATTTTGCGGATTTTCGGGAAATCCGCAATCCGCGAGATTTGCGAATTTCCTGAAAAATCCGCAAATCCGCGAGCAGCGGATTTTGCTCGCACTGCTCGCACTGTTCGCGTGAGTTCGCGCCCCGCGAATAAGTGCGAAATTGCAGAAATACGATTTTAGCAAAACTGAAAGTAACTACTTACCAGGTTCAAAAGTTCAGGCTCATCATTAGTAGCCATTTCCTGTAGTGCTTCCTGAGGGGCCCCTCCAGAGTTCAGTTGCCAGTTGCAACTATTATGTGACCCTGCTCTGAACCTCAGAATAGTTACACATATGCCACAAAGGTCCTGAATTACAGCTAAGGGAGACAAGCAGGAGCCAGGCTGGAAGTTAAAATCCATTAATCAGCCCCTAATTCATTATTGTCAGTTGGGGCAGGGCAGGTGTTGTAACTAATTTTGCAACAATGAAAGCACTTAGCAAGTGCAAAAGATCACTAATCAGGGCGCACTAAGGAAGCAGGTGCCAGCTAAAAAAATATTCTGTGACACATTAATCAGCCCCAAATTAATTCAGGTCACTTGAGGCAGGGAAGGTGTGCTTTGCTTTGCCAAAAATAATGTACACTGGACAACCAGAGGGTGTGGTGATGAAACAGAGGGTGGCATGGGTGGGCCAGAGGGTGGCATGAGTAGTCAGAGAGTGGCAGTGGTGACAGAGAGTGGCAGTGATGAAGAAGAGTGTCCCAAACAGGTTGGACACGTAGAAACAACAAGTTCGCAAAACTTGCAACCCGACAGGTAAGTTCGCAAATTGCGAAATTGTAAAAACCCTCGCGAACTGGCAGAAACACGGGCGAACACAAAAAAAAAAAAAATCCGCAAATTCGCGGGAATTCGCGGATTTTGCGGATTGCGAGTTTGCAAATCCGCAAATTCGCGGATTGCCAATCCGCAAAATCCGCTCATGCCTAGTGGTGATGATAGGCGCTTGCCTGTATGTGTGTTGTGATGATAGGTGCTTGCATGCCTGTGTGTGGTGATGGTAGGTGCTTGCATGTATGTGTGTGGTCATGAAAGGCGCTTGCATGTATGTGTGTGGGGATGGTAGGCGCTTGCATGTATGTGTGTGGTGATGATAGGCGCTTGCATGCCTGTGTGTGGTGATGGTAGGTGCTTGCATGTATGTGTGTGGTGATAATAGGTGCTTGCATGTATGTGTGTGGTGATGATAGGTGCTTGAATGCATGTGTGTGGTGATGATAGTCGCTTGCATGCCTGTATGTGGTGATGATAGACGCTTGCATGCATGTGTGTGGTGATGATAGGTGCGTGCATGCATGTGTGTGGTGATGATAGGCGATTGCATGCATGTGTGTGGTAATGGTAGGCGCTTGCATGCCTGTGTGTGTTGATGGTAGGCGCTTGCATGCCTGTGTTTGGTTGTGATGGTTGGCACTTGCATGCCTGTGTGTTGTGATGGTAGGCTGCCAGTGCTTTCATCTGTCCACAGGGGCTGGCTTGGGGACGCTGCTCCCCCCTCTGTGCAGGAGACCAACTCCTTTGCCTCACTGCCCCACAGCTAGGGTTCTTACCTCAATGTTTATTTTTGTTTGGCCCGGTTGGACCACTCGTTGTAGTGTCTCGTGTTTGGTTGCTGCTTGAGTCCTACCTTTTGTTCTCTTTGTTCCATTCACAGGAAACCCCTCTTGTGAGAATAGCACCACTGAACACAAGCTTCAATGACTGCAGGATGTTGTGCAGCCGCGACCCCAATACTGCCCAGGTTAGTACCACTCAGATCCTCACTAAAAGAGATGTTCTACAAGAGCGATGGCCACCGCGGGCCCCTGAACTGTTCAACAGGGGGCCTCTGGGGTGGACACCAGCTCTGATTCTAAAACTATTTCCACATTACAAGTTGAAGTTGGGTTCAGATGGATTTTGTCTCTTGCTTGAAGTGATTGTGAGAGGTTGCTACCTCTGCGTCCTGATGAAGACCCTACTTCGAAATCATAGTATAGGGGATCGAAACGTCAATGTGTAGATGAGTTGACTGTAATAACAAAGCCTACAGTTTTCAATCCTGATGCTAATTTAAATCTATGATATATAAATAAATGACTTTTCTTTAGTAAACATTATTTAAAAAAAAACCACAGAATACACACTTCTGTCACTTTTGGTCACCAAGCACGATCAACATGCCGTCCCACGGAGCACCTATCTATCTATGGTTATATGTGCATAATGTTGCCATACCAGTGATTCAACTATTGTGCATTTAGTACATATATTTATTTTATTTGTGTGTTTTATAAAGCGCACAGCTGCCCCAACGGGGCGTCCCGGCGCTGGTAAAACGAGAGACAGTGAGGGTAGGAAAAGAGAAGAACATTACGAGGAAAAAAGGTGGGTCTTTAGTGACTTTCGTAATGCCGCTTCAGTTTGACATGCGCGTAGAGTAATCGGAAGCTTGTTCCAGCACTGAGTGGCGCAAACCTCGAATGTTTTCCCTCCGGTGCGAGAGCGTTTGAATCTTGGGGTTTCCAGGAGAAGTAGGGAGTTAGAACGTAATGTCCTGGCCTTGACATACGGCCTCAAAGTGCTTTTCAAGTGGGCCGAGCCATTGCCCTTAGAAGCACGAAAAGCCAGAGTCATGGCCTTGAATACACATCTCTTGGCTATCGGTAGCCAGTGCAGTTTTCGTAGGAGAGGAGAGATGTGATGTCTAGCTGGGATTCTCTCGACCAGCCGAGCGGCAGCATTTTGGACAGTCTGTAGTTTATGGCAGAGGCCTGCTGTGATACCAAGATACAGTGCGTTGGCCTAGTCAAGGTGAGATGTTATCAGTGCTTGTACCACAGTCTTACGGCAGTCTGCCGGCAGATAGTTGATAAGCCGGTATTTGTAGTTAATCTATATAGCATCCAAACACTATTTCTGAAGGAACCACTGCATTTGGATTTTAACTATAGGGATTTCAGGATATCCACACGAGTTACATGCACATGCAATCAATGAGCATAAAACATGTTTGCATAGGACTTATGCTGTAAATCTGTCATGTATCCTGCTCCCCTGGACCTACACTGGACACCCCGTATGTAAATACAGCGTTAAAGAGTCTTTCTGGCAATACTACAGAATCCCTCACCGGAATAATGGGCAAAAATGCTAAAAAAACACCTGTGGAGGAAGTGAAATCCTTCTGTTGCACTTTTAAGAGCCACAACTTTCTCTTGAAAATGCTTTTTCAAGCAGACCCCAGGCTTTGATTTACCTTTGGCTTAAATTGCGCCGATTCTAGTGTGACACAAAGGGTGACTTCAGGCCCGGTTCTAGCAGGTGGGCCGGTGGGCTAGGCTCACCCATGACCCTTAGCCCTCCCAATCGTGGTGAAAGATGCACCTGCTAAATTCCTCTAACTTGCTCTGTGTGGTACCTGCAATGTGTGCAGTAATTCTGTGGGCATTAGGACCTTCTCGGCTGAGGAGGCGGGATGAGGGAGGGACAGGGGAAGAGGTGGAGTGATGCCCGGGGAAAGGGCAGTGGTATGTCGATAGGGGAAGAGAGCGGACAGAGTAAAGAAGATTGAGACTCCTGCACCTGAGTCTGTGTCCTTTGTTTTAGGGCATTACAACTGGCGACGAGTGGTGGCCACGGCCCACGCGGCGTGGGTTTATCGCCTTGCGAACGTTGGCTGCACTGCATACGTGCGTGGAGCGCTTGGCGAGGGTCTGCCTGGCGCGGTTCAGGAGCCTACCCCGACCACGTTCGCTGATGAGCACTGCGATCCTGGTGCCTACCCCGGTCGCTTCTGGCCCGTTGAAGGAGGAAGGGTGTTGAGAGCCCCCCTATCATTGGAGCAGCGTGGGAAGAGTGTGGGGCACCGGTGAAACCCCGACGTCGAAGCATCGCGGAGGTCCCGCGCTGCAACGTGTGCAGGAGCGATCTGGGAGCCCACCCCAGTCGTGTGTAACTGTGCCCGTACCTGTGGGTGAGTGGCTTCGTTTCCTTCTCTGGATGCTGAGGAGGTCCGGCCGGTGGAGGAGTTGCTGCCGGTGTGCATAAACAGGCTAAATCTTGTGGGGTGTGAGAGTTTCTGGCGGCCATCTTTAGGTCAGGCGCCTGCACCAATCTCAATACACAAAAGAGTACCTAAAGGTCGAAATTACCGCTCAACTGTAAATGCAACCCCAACACCATACAAACAACACAGTGGGAACAAACAGTGTGAGCAAAGTGTGATAATAATCGAGTTAAAACTCGAGGGCATAGGGAAAAATTCCCATCAGAAACCACACTGTACCGCCCTCTTTTGCATCATTTGGGTACTCCTTGCCCAGGAGACATAACAGAACAAACGGACGACTAGTTATTACCTTGGCCGTTTTCAAATGTGCATAAAGTATACTTATAAAGGGAGGTAGTGTAAAAGTTTACAGTATTAGTGTGGCTAATGAAAAAGCAGTGTAAGAATAAGTGAAAAAAAGTGAATGGTGCAATACTTAAAATTGGATAGGCTGGGTAGATGTTAATGATTTATTGTTACCCCCCAGGCTTCCAACTCTAAAAACCAAGTGCAAACACAGATTTAACAAAATATCCGTGATCAGTACTGACATTTGAAAACGGCCAAGGTAATAACTAGTCGTCCGTTTGTTCTGTTATGTCTCCTGGGCAAGGAGTACCCAAATGATGCAAAAGAGGGCGGTACTGTGTGGTTTCTGATGGGAATTTTTCCCTATGCCCTCGAGTTTTAACTCGATTATTATCACACTTTGCTCACACTGTTTGTTCCCACTGTGTTGTTTGTGTGGTGTTGGGGTTGCATTTACAGTTGAGTGGTAATTTCGGCCTTTAGGTACTCTTTTGTGTATTGAGATATTATTTTGGGGCATGTACCTAATGCGAGTCATTAATTTCGCCCTTGGACCCTCTCATTAAATTGTTTGTTTCATGCCTGCACCAATTCCCTTCGAGGAAGTCCCGGCGGCCATCTTGAAGTCAGGCGAAGTGCCTGAAATAGCATCAAGTATTGGTAAATGTACTGGCAATTCATCAAGCATTGGCAAAATCGATTGAAACATCAGAGAATAATCAAGCATTGCAAAATCAATTGAAACATCAGAAAAATAATCAAGCACTGGCAAATTCAATTTAAAGATTGGAAAATCATCAAGCATTGACAAAATCAAGTAAAATATTGGGAAATCATCAAGCAGTGGCTATTTCAATGGAATGATCAGAAAATCATCAAGCATTGGCAAATTCAACCGAGAAGTTGCACACGTAGCTACGGTGTGTTCTCCTGTGTACTAGTTGCTTCAAGCCCTTGCAAGTTCAAGTCCGGCACGTCCAGCAGGTAGTTGGAGTGCACCTCGTCCGAAGTAACAGAGGAAGCTATCGCCTCAGTGGGTGGGCAGATTTGAGAGAAGGCCGCCTCATCACAATGTCTAACTCACCACATCGTCAAGCTGGTCCGGCGCAAGCCAATGCTGGACAGATGGGGGTGTTTGGAGTGTTGTTTCTGCGTCCACCGGAACCATTAGTTCTCGAAACAGGAGGAGGTATGGGTCTTCGGTGGAAGGAGTGGCTTGAAGACTTTGAAGACTTTATGAAGGGTTCGCACGTAACGGAAGCCGGTCAACAGCTGATAGCACTACGGAATCTAATAGGAAAAGATGTCGGACAAATCATAAAGGAATTGCCTGCAGCCGAAGCAGCATCTTACACTGATGTGCATTGAACTGGAACTTTTTGCACAAAAGGAACATTGACTATGAGAGGTACACGTTTAACCTAGCTGCCCAGGATAAAGAAGAGCCCATGTGCGCCTACATCACATGTCTCAGACGATTGGCTGGGTATTGCGAGTTTGATACTTTTTCAACTGAGGATGCCCTTCGTCTGAGAGTCATCGAAGGCTGTCTATCCGAATCACTATGGCGGAAGCTGCTGAAGAAAAGTTATTCGCTAGACGAAATTGAGGAGATGACACGGGTGCACGATCAGGCTGAAGAACATGCCAAGAAGATGGAAGCTGGGAGAAATGAAAAGCGGGAACAAGCTTTTAGGCTCCAATCTCGCAACACACGCAGATATTCTCCGGTAAAACCGAGGTCATCCCTGTCCAAACTGCCACAACAACCCGGGAACTGAAGACGTCGCAGCTCCAGTCGAAACAACAGATGGCGTGAACGCCATCTCAAATGCTACCGCTGTGGCTATGACTTTCCCCACACAGAAGGATACCCCGCCATGGGTCAACAATTCAGGAAGTGTGGAGAAGAGAACCACTTCGAGAACGTATGTGGAACTTACAAGAAAAACAAACAGAGAGATCAGGAAAGGTCCTCTCAACCATCAGGCACGCGTCACCATGTCAAAGCAGTACGTGATCACAGAGACTCCTCAACGGGGTCATCCCGCTCGAGCTGCCAGTCGCACCGGAGTTATCGATCCCGACGCACTCCTTCTCAAGAATCAAGGTCACTGTCTCCCATCTCACAGGACAGTGATGAATACATATGTATGGTCGCTGACCCTGACCGATTGAAGAAATATCCTCGGCTCAGCATTCAAATTGGCACGCACTGGACCAAATTTGTAATGGACAGTGGAGCCTTCCTCAACTACATACCAGTCGCGGAATATCAGAGGATGAAGTCACCACCGCAACTAACCCCTGCTCATGTGAGAGTATACACGTGGATGTCCAAAAAGCCACTCCCCTACTTGGGAAAATTTTCAACGCATCTCACATATCAAGGATGCTCCATTCCTGCCTACATACATGTCATTAAAGGGCCAGAGGCTGACTGTCTGCTCAGTCTTCCGACTGCTGAACGACTAAGACTGGTGGACATCTTGTACAAGGTAGACAACGAACTTGATGTAGTTCAGAAATTTCCAAAACTATTTGCTGACCTGGGAAAGATGGCTCACTGTCATATTCGATTACACATTAACGAACAAATAACTCCAGTAGCTCAACATCATAGGCGAATCCCTTTTCATCTCCAACCAGCAGTCAAACAGGAACTACAGGATCTGCTTCAAGCTGACATCATTGAAAGGACGGATGGACCTACACCCTGGGTCTCTCCTGTAGTAGTTGTGCCAAAGAAGGGTGAACCGGACAAAGTCCGTCTTTGTGTTGATATGAGGGCGCCTAACACCGCCATTGAAAGGGAAAGACACCCTGGGCCACATATCAGTGACATGATCGCATCAATTAATGGAGCAAAGATATTTTCCAAACTGGATCTTAATAAAGGATACCACCAGCTAGAGCTGCACGAGCAGTCAGGCTACATTACAACGTTCTAAACACATATTGGTCTCTTTAGGTATAAGAGACTCAGTTTTGGTGTGTCTTCTGCCGCTGAAATCTTTCAAGAAGCCATTCGAAAACGATTCATCACATCCCTAACGCCCTAAATTACAGTAATGATATCCTGGTTTACGGGTCTACGACACAGGAACACGACACCGCCCTGTCATGCATTAATGGGAGCTAACCTCACGTTAAACAAAGCAAAGTGTGAGTTCCTAAAGTCCACGTTTAAGTTCTTTGGCCATATCTTCTCACATGCGGGGATGAGACCGGATCCAGACAAAGTGGCTGTTTTGAATAGTACTCCCAGTCCTCATGATGCAGGAGATGTTCGCTCCTTTTTATGGTTGGCCAGCTACTGTGCTTGGTATATCCAGGACTATGCAACCATCAGCTATCCCCTGAGACAACTCACAAAACAAGGTCACCCGTTCAAATGGTCAGCAGGCTGTGAAAAGGCATTCAATGAAATCAAAGCGGCGGTAGAGTCAGCTGACAATATGGCTTATTTTGATCCAAAAAAGAAGACAGAAATCACTGTTGATGCCAGTCCTGTGGGGCTGGGAGCTATTCTAGCTCAATATGACTCTGAAAATGAACAACGGTATATATTTGCCTATGCCAGCCGAAGCTTGACTGAGACGGAGAAAGCATATTCACAGCCAGAGAAAGAAAGCTTAGCTTTTGTGTGTGCCTGTGAGCATTTTCACATTTTATATATGGAAAACATTTCACGCTGATTACTGATCATCAGGCCCTCATTACTATCTTTGGTAAACCTAGAGCTAAGATGCCACCGAGAATAGAACGCTGGGGTCTTCGTCTCCAAGAATACACTTACACGATTGTGCACAAGCCCGGAAAAGCAGAAAACCCCTGCTGATTACATGTCGAGTCACCCTAAATAGACAACCAAGTGTAGATCATCTGTGGCCGAGGAATATGTCTGTTTTGGGGTAGATCAGGCCTGGCCACCAGCCGTCCCGCTGGAAGCCATCCTGGATGACACTCTACAAGATGTCAAGCGTCGCATGCATAACAATGACTGGAGACACTTAGATGTCAACCCACCTAACAGTCCAATTGATAGACATGAACTTGCCGCTTTCAAGCACGTGAAAGAGGAACTGTCTGTAGCCACCACTGGCCTGCTCTTACGAGACAATCGAATAGTTATCCCAAGACACTTACGACAAGGCATTATTAATCTGGCACATGAAGGCCACAGAGGTATAGTGGCCACCAAGAGCGCATTGAGGGAACAAGTCTGGTTCCCCGTATTAGACTAAATGGTAGAGCTTACGTTGAAGGACTGTCCCCAATGTCAACTGGTCAGTCGACCTGATCCTCCCGCACCATTGCAAATGTCCCGATTACCGGAGGGTGTGTGGCAGCATGTTGCTGTAGACTTTTTTGGGCCATTTAAATCTGGACAATATTTCCTGGTTATCATGGATGAGTATTCACGTTTTCCTATTGCCCAACTCATCGCGTCTACAAAAGCGTCCAACACAATACCTGTCTTGGATGAAGTGTTCGCCACCTGGGGCATTCCCAAAATAGTGAAAACAGATAATGGGCCTCCATTCAACAGTCAAGATTTCACAGACTTTGCCAAGCATCTCACAAGCATCGCAAAATTACACCTCTATGGCCTCAGGCTAATGGAATGGTAGAGAGGTTTATGTCTACATTAAAGAAAGCCATTCAACAGGCCGAACAGTCGCGGACAGACACTCAAAAGGCGTTAAATTAAGTTTTGCGAGCATACAGAAACACGCCACATTCCACTACCGGCAAGTGCCCCGCGACCTTAATGTTGGGCCGGCTGGTGCGCACCAGAATACCCATGATCGACTGGAAGGAAGGCGTAGGGTCACAAGATCTCAATGACATAGCTGTCACTGACCGACTCAAGAAAGAAAAGATGAAAACTTATACGGATCGCCGTCGACGAGCGGCACCCTCCTCGATTCAAGAAGGTGACTGGGTACTAGTAAAACAAGAACAGCAAAAGAAAACTGACTGTCGCTATCATGACACTCCACTAGTAGTCACCAAACAAAAAGGAACCATGATCACTGCTGAATCGGATGTAAAGAGAATCACCCGGAATGTGGCACACTTTCAGAAATGCAGTCCTCAAGTTAAAGAACTGCTTACTAGCGCTGTCTCTGGAGAAACGAGACCTAGTGAGCCTGACATCAGTGATCAGATGTCGAGAGTAATCTCTGATGGATGAGAATCTGACGGTCAGGATGTCCAAACCCGTCCCCGCCGAGTCATCAAGAGACCGAGTCGTCTGATCAAGGAACTGTAACTATATGACATTTTCTCTTAATTATATGTTGAAAGATGTCTGGACTAAACTCATTGTGTCAAGAAAGGGGGAGATGTAATGTGTGCAGTAATTCTGTGGGCATTAGGACCTTCTCGGCTGAGGAGGCGGGATGAGGGAGGGACAGGGGAAGAGGTGGAGTGATGCCCGGGGAAAGGGCAGTGGTATGTCGATAGGGGAAGAGAGCAGACGGAATAAAGAAGATTGAGACTCCTGCACCTGAGTCTGTGTCCTTTGTTTTAGGACACTACAGTAGCAAAGGTTGTGGTCTTGTCCAGGTCCTGGTTCATGGTGCTGGAGACGTGTGATTGGGCCAGTGTGTCCGCCTCGAAGGAGAGCCAATCACACCTCATTTTGGAGAGGTGGGCTGCGTCTCCGCCCACTAGTGAACGCACATTAGGGACAGGGCGAGGGGAATAAACCCTGCCCTTTCTTTGGAAGATATGGATCATTTCCAGCTGCTCAGTTTTGATCGGCCACAGAGCAACTTTTATAGGTCAAGGGCCAGATTTTTTTTATTTACTTACCTCTGTTCGGTCGGAGTTTACTACCACCCACCCTGCCCCTCCCTCGCCCTTCCACTCCGCAGCACTCCCTCCAGGAGCCGCGACTGCCCAGTAGTAAGTCTGAGTGAATTATTATCATGATATAACTCTGGAGGGGGATGCACTTGGTGGAAAGATCTGTGTTCAGTCTAGCCTCAGTTTTGACTCAGAGTAGCATAGAGGGTTCATGTGCCTCCTGCAGGGCACTTCATGTAACAAGTAAATGACGGGTGGTATTTTATGTGGCTAGGTAAGAGGGTTACTGCTTGGAGCACAGGGATCCTTATGCTACTTGCAGTTGCATTGTAATCCTTCTAATATTGCACCGTGAGCTATGGAAGATGATATGTGACTTCGACACCTTGTAATCCCCCACTGTTTTATGTAACACATCTTGTACATTGAATTACAAATATATATGATTTATTGTATGTGTAATATACATGTGTTGATGTAAAGCGCTCTGACACCCTGCATTGGGATGAGCAGGGCTATACAAGAAAAAATAGTTGTACTTAAATTATTTCTACGCCTCCTCAGGGATATGTCAGCACTACATGTTTGACCTTCTAACAGTGCATGCATATCTCCTAAACAAGGACCGAACTAAGTGAAAAGCTGCCTCTCTTAAGTATGTGTGGAGTGCTAACAAGGTGCGAGCCTTTGTTTCCCCTCCGCTTCAATTGCATCAGGTGTGAGGATCCTGACTGCTCCCAGCCAAGAGGAGACCTGATGACCCCTCAAGTTTGGCCTTTGTTATGGACCCAGAAGGAGTCTTAAATAAGAAAGCCCCGCCCCCGCCTGCACGTTGTTGCTTGTTGCAGATCGAAAGCAGACAATGTGCAGGCGCTGCCGAAAGTGCCCAGTGTTTGGAAATGACACCGGGACGAGCTCAGCACATTGTTCAGTGGGACCCAACTTCTTGGTCGGGTGGGCAACGTTCACTCTGTGAAAATAGTGGGTGGACACGTCCACCCGCGTGGACCCCCGACTTGTTCCTGACTTCGGTACTGTGACTGGCTCAACATAGAGAAATGGTGCTCGTAAAATGTTAAGATTCCAGAACGAGAGATCTTTAAGGATAACTCATCATTCGAAAGGATATCTCAACTACATACAGGGTTTAAAGATTTGGGGTCTCATTTATGAGGCCGTGAGTCACTTTTGCGCCGCAGATGCGTCATTTTTTGTGACGCATCAGTGGCGTAAAAAACGCGCCTTGTTGCGCCATAGTTACAAAGTGACGCATCTAGCTAGATGCATCACTTTGTAAACCCCTGCACCACATTATACCTGCGCCAGGTATAATGTATGCAAGGGGGCGTTTTGACGCAAGAAAGGGTCATGGAAGTGACGCAGTGAAATCTATGAGATTTCACTGCGGCACTTCTAGGACTCAAATGCGTCAAAATCTTACGCCTGCCTCACAGCAGGCGTAAGACTGATGCAGGCCCTTTTACATGGGGCTTGCCCCATGTGAAAGGACACATTGCTGGAGTTGCGTCACTTTTGTGACACACTCCAGCAATGCGTCACTTTTGCGCCTGCAGATACGTCAGAAATACTGACGTATCTGTAACTCCTTGCGACATGATGCGTCATACTATAAATATGACGCATCATTGGTGTCGCACACGCAAGGAGGGCGCAATGAAAAGTGACGCATCGCTGTTTTCACGCAGCGATGAGTCACATTTCATAAATGAGGCCCTTGGGACATTTGCCCTTTGTGCGGTCATCCCGGAATTTGTTTTTACCTTTTTACTGGATACTACTTTTGCCGACTGTAGAACTGTGTGCACTTTAACCCTGCTAACCAGTGGTAAAGTATATTTATTTATTTGCAAAGTTTTATATAGCGCTGGCTAGACCCGGAGGTATTAGAGCGCTTTCCATGAGGATCAGCGAGTTACAGGTTACAAAGTTACAACAGTTTGAATCAAAGAAACAGAGGAGGAGGAGGGGGGGCAAGGAGACACAAATGGGGAGATGAGGAAGACAATGCCAGACGACCGGGTGGGTAGGTGGCGGCCAAGGGGCCAGACTCCTCTATAGCTGCATAGGACAGCTCCACCGGGCATCGGCCAAGGTTGCTCAGGCTCCGCTGTAAGTATCCACATCAGTTGAAACAGGGAGTTACAGGATACATAGATACGTCAGTTAGAATCCAAACAATCGCAGAGGAGGGAGGAGGGAGGAGGGGGAGGGAAGGGGACCGAACGGGGGGACACTGTCCCATATATGATATTGTACCTTCTGGGGCAGTGTGGACACCGGACTGCCTATGATATTGTACCGTCTGCGGCAGTGTGGACACTGTCCTGTGTAAGATATTGTACCTTCTAGGACAGTGTGGACACCGGCCTGTCTATGATATCGCAGTTCCTGGGGCAGTGTGGACACCAGCTTGTGTATGATATTGTACCTTCTGGGGCAGTGTGGACACTGTCCCGTGTATGATATTGTACCTTCTGGGGCAGTGTGGACACTGTCCTGTCTATGATATTGTACCTTCTGGGGCAGTGTGGACACTGTCCTGTCTATGATGTTGTACCTTCTGGGGCAGTGTGGACACTGTCCCGTGTATACTATTGTACCTTCTGGGGCAGTGTGGACACTGTCCCGTGTATGATATTGTGCCTTCTGGGGCAGTGTGGACACTGTCCTGTGTAAGATATTATTTATCCTGGGGCAGTGTGGACACTGTCCTGTCTATGATATTGTACCTTCTGGGGCAGTGTGGACACTGTCGTGTGTAAGATATTATGACTCCTGGGGCAGTGTGGACACTGTCCTGTCTATGATATTGTACCTGCTGGGGCAGTGTGGACACTGTCCTGTGTATGATATTGTGCCTTCTGGGGCAGTGTGGACACCGTCCGGTGTATGATATTGTGCCTTCTGGGGCAGTGTGGACACCGTCCGGTGTATGATATTGTACTTTCTGGAGCAGTGTGGACACTGTCCCGTGTATGATATTGTGCCTTCTGGGGCAGTGTGGACACCGTCCGGTGTATGATATTGTACCTTCTGGAGCAGTGTGGACACTGTCCCGTGTATGATATTGTGCCTTCTGGGGCAGTGTGGACACTGTCCTGTCTATGATATTGTACCTTCTGGGGCAGTGTGGACACTGCCCTGTCTATGATATCGTAGTTCCTGGGGCAGTGTGGACACTGTCCTGTGTATGATATTGTACCTTGTAAAACAGTGTGGACACTGCCCTGTCTATGATATTGTACCTGCTGGGGCAGTGTGGACACTGTCCTATGTATGATATTGTACCTTCTAGGACAGTGTGGACACTGTCCCGTGTATGATATTGTGCCTTCTGGGGCAGTGTGGACACTGTCCGGTGTATGATATTGTGCCTTCTGGGGCAGTGTGGACACTGTCCGGTGTATGATATTGTACCTTCTGGAGCAGTGTGGACACTGTCCCGTGTATGATATTGTGCCTTCTGGGGCAGTGTGGACACTGTCCTGTCTATGATATTGTACCTTCTGGGGCAGTGTAGACACTGTTGTATATAAGATATTATGACTCCTGGGGCAGTGTGGACACTGCCCTGTTTATAATATCGTAGCTCCTGGGGCAGTGTGGACACTGTCCTGTGTATGATATTGTACCTTGTAAAACAGTGTGGACACTGCCCTGTCTATGATATTGTACCTGCTGGGGCAGTGTGGACACTGCCCTGTCTATGATATTGTGCCTTCTGGGGCAGTGTGGACACTGCCCTGTCTATGATATTGTACCTGCTGGGGCAGTGTGGACACTGTCCTGTCTATGATATTGTACCATTATATCCTGCGGGAGTTCCTGTTCCTGTAGTGAAGGTGTGAGAGAGGGAAACTGCAGACATTCTCAAATGATAGTGTCTGGGGACAGTGCGTCCTGGTCTTCGTGCACTCACACACCCCGAAGGATGTCATGCTTGGGCAGTGCTCCTCGTTGGGCTGGTGCTGCCATGCCTTTGCAAAACAATAAATTAAAGAAGTGATCCTGACATGCAAGGATCCAGTATTAGATAATGCAATTGACATTGTAAAAAGTATAGAGAGTCTGGCAAAGTGCTAAACAGCTGGAACCTTCTTTGCCTAACACCACAATTTCAGGGGCAGTGGACATTACACCACTGTTTAACTACTAATTACAACAGAAAAGACATTTTCACAAATGTAAGGCAATAAAACTCGGGTAAAACATCCCACAGTTATTTGTTAAAGGTGTGAATCATCCACACAAGAGTCTCCCTTCAAAAACTGTCCAGCTTTAGGTCAGCAATGTGGGGATTGTGGACAAATGGGACATTTCTTTGCAGTGTGTAGAGTAGGGATAAGAAGGACATTTTGTTGTGTAGTTGGTGAAGAATGCGATGGTGAAGTAGGCAGGAGTGACCATAGTAAAGAATTGGTCTTGGTAGTGAACGGTGAAAGCGTAAGCAAAGATAGGAATCTTGCTGATCCTGATATGAATGTACTGATTGAAGAAAAAGAGATTACGCTTTTAGTACATAAGGAGCACATATTACTATTGTGTCTTTATTTATCATGGTCTGATTAAACCTAATTATCACCAGATGTTTTGACTATTGCTTTTGAGGACAGCAAGATAGACTTATCAGGTTACTTTTTGGCTAATAATCAAGTACTGGGTGACACTATCAGAAGAAACATCTATGTGGCAATGAAAGGCAGCAACACTTTGGGGTGGTAGCATCAAGCAGATTTCAATATTACCCTTAAGCCTTGTCTAGACAACCCAGTTGTTATTAAGGAAAAAGAATAGGTTTGCTTAAAGAAAATGTTAGTAGTGAAATTCGACAGGTAGAAAAAATTAAAAAGGTTTTTCAAGATAAGTTGGAAACAATTGTAGATGTTACACATACTATACGATTTAAGCCCAATATAGGGCCAGTTAAGCATAAACTGGCAGATGCATCAAAGTTATGTTTTGCGAGTCCTTAACAGCGAATTTTAGGAATCGCTATTAAAGCCTCGCAAAACGGGATACATGTAGGAATCGCAATGTTATTAGCGATTCCTAAATATTCCTTATTTGCGATTCGGTAATAGCTAATCGCTAATAAGGAATGGCTTTCCCATTCATTCCTATGGAATGAATGGGAAAGCCATTCCTTATTAGCGATTAGCTATTACCGAATCACTAATGTTCCGCTATTTCAAGGGTGCCAGGGTGGTCAAAGGACACCCTGTTGCACCCCTGAAATGGACCTGTGCACAAATGTTACACACACACATGCCCTAAGGGCATGTGTGTGCGCAACATGTAACTTTGAAAAATGCACAAAAGTGCATTTTTCAAAGTTTTAGCAAATTACCACAAAGTTCAACTTCATGGTAATTTGCTCCCCCTATTAGCGATTTCGCTATTTTTTTGGGTTTCATGCATTGCATTTAAGTAATCTCATTTTGGGATTCCTTAAATGCAAGAGCAATTTAAGGAATCGCTATTCAGAGATTCCTTGAATTGCGATTTCTGCATTTGGGATGATGCATCCCAAATGCAAAAATACCGGGAGCAAACGGCCAGATTCTGAGAATCTGCCCGTTTGCTCCCGGTATTTTCCTTGATGCATCTGCCTGAAACTGTGTAATATTCTGTTTAGTGCAAAAAAGGACTTCTCAATCATATTAGATGTATGTACCCAAGGTATCATCAAAACATTTGAAGCTAGGTTGTGGTTGTCTCCTATTATTTTGACACGTAAGAAAACAGGAGAACTTAGAATGTGTTTTGATTTAAGAAGCCTAAATAAAGCTATTTTGGTAGACAACTTCCCTTTGACAAGATTTGAGGATTTGATAACAAAGGTGGGGCATTGTAGCTGGTTCACGAAAATTGATCTTAGAGCAGCTTATCATTAACTAGAGCTTGATGTGCTGTCTCGTTATTTGACTGCTTTTATAACTACGGGTGTAGTCTTTCAGTTTTGCAGTATGCCGTTCTACCTAGCCTCAGCAGCTGCCCTATTTCTAGGAGGGATAGCAGACATGTTTGAAGGAAATTCTTATGTGGTAGCTTTTCAAGAAAACATTTTAATTTTCACTTGTACTGAACAAGAGCTTGACAGAGTATTGTGTGAAATATATTTATTACACTCTCAATTCAATGTGTAAAGGAACATAGTCACTGGCAGAATGGACACAGAGACAAGGTAGCAAAAATCAGATTACTTGCTATAGTATAAAAATGGTACAGCGAACAGTAAAAATAGCAACAACATGCCCAGTGGAAGGGGGATGCCCCCCCGAATAAGAGAGGCAGGAGATCCTGCAAAATAGGGACATATAAACCATAAGAGCAGCTGGGTCATGCCATCCCCCCATAGAAACATAATTCACACATCTCGGTAATTCCCACTCACATCAGGAGTGGATAGTAGAGCAGGGGAACAAAGAGAGGCAAACGCCACTACAGAAAGCCAGCTGGGGTTGGGCTCAGCGCACCGTCCTCCAAGCCCAACAATGAGCCTCCAGAAGAGGCGTCTGCTATAATTACCTGGCCCCCACATTCCACATGCTGGCAGGCTAACAACATGGCATCCCGTGGAGGTAGTATTGGCACCCTTCTAACCCCCCTAGCCTCCTCTCAGCGGATCGCCTCTCTCTTGCAGTCCACCCACTTCGTCAACTCCAACCACCAATGGTAGACAACGGGACCGGTAGAAAACTTCCAACTCATGGTCAATTGTCTGCTGACAAGAATAAAGGTCAGATCTAGAAAACAATCAATAACCTTTCTGGCCACCTGGGGTCAATTGTATTCAAAATCCTTAATCCATGAGCGCATCAGAGGGTTCCTCCTCCCAGCTGTCCATGGCTGCAGCTGTCCAGTCCCAGTGCCCAGCTCCAACAAAAAAGCACTCTCTCCCTCTTGTGCAAAAGTTTTTAACTGGGGTGGAAAATTCTAGAAGCCAGGCACCCCAGGCCAATCCTAGGGTACCATATCACCTCTCCACCGCACAGCATGCTGGGACATTTCTAGATGGAGCCATGAAGGAGTCACTGGTTGCATCTCCTCTGGGGGCCTACGCACCTCCCCTCGCTGACATCACTGCCAGGGCCTTTTCCACCAAAATTTCACAGAGGAGCCCCCTCACGTTTTGGCTCCTGAGGTCTAGGATCCCTCCTTTGTTCAGTGGGCCTGGGCTGTCCCATCCCTGGTACAGTGTGACAACTAATTAATAGATGTAGATTTTTCTTCCCCACCCCTTCCTCCTCAGGAGCTGAGTGAAGCACTGTTTCTGGCTCCCTTTGTGTGGAGAGGCCTTTGTTTTGTCTGCTGGAGAGCAATGTAATTAAATTAACCCAGCATGGTGACAAACGCCCTGGACTCTGATCATGAGTTGAGCTAGAGAAATGTGACAGTTCTGGATGAACTATAAGATGTACAGATTCCTTCTGGGAACTTGGAGATTTGATCTTGGCACATACCTTTCACCCCAGTTCGATACCTCACATGACTTTGTAGGCCAAAGGGAAACAAAACTGCACTGTTAAGCAGATTTTCACCTATGTATATAATAAAGTGTCTATGCAGACAGAACAGTAAATCACACTGACTTTCCTTATGAGTGTCCATTAATATTACAAGGCCTACCACAGGTAACCTGATTTAATTTCGCCTACGTGTTGTGCGTTGATAATTATGAGCTATCACGGTGATTAAATCCGGTGATAGCCGGCGATAGGGAAATGTGCGACGTGCTTTTATTATCGCACATCTTGTTAATATGCCCCTCTGTTCTGAAGAAAGATGGCAGGACCATGTTTAGTAACAGGGGCTGTCAGGCCTGTCTGCAGACTCACACTTCTGTCAGTGTGTAAGTGCAGTTGTTAGCAGTATGTGAACAGGCCTCTGCAATTGAACCTATAGATGATTTTGGTAAAAATAAAAAAGAACTAACAGTGGGCCATATTATCAAGAAAGGGCGATACATTATCGCCGCTTTCATCGGCAGGAAACTGCCGCTAAAGCGGCGATAATGGGCTTGATAATAGACCCTTGTGAATTCCCATAGCAGCCCAGGTTAACACAAGAACCTGGGCTTCTATGGGAATTCACAAGGACATATTATCAAGCCCATTACCACCGCTTTAGCGTCAGTTTCCTGCCGATAAAAGCGGCCATAATATATCGCCCTTTCTTGATAATATTACCCAGTGTGTGTGCTACTTTCTTTACTGAACCTCCTCAGAAAACCGCTTTTTAAACATTTGCCCGTCATACAGTATTTATTAATAATGCATCAGCAGACAGTAGATCACAGTATTCAAACTCCGAGGGCCGTGAATGTTGCCTCATTGTCACCACATAGTAGTAGCAGGATAACACTCTGCTTTGCAACTCGGGTGACAGCCAAATGGATGAAAAACAGCTGCCTACAACTAAACACCAACAAAACAGAAGTACTCATCATGGGCCCAAACCCCAACGCCTGGAGCGATACCTGGTAGCCCACCGCCCTCGGAAACCCGCCAACCCCCACAGACCACGCACGCAACCTGGGAATCATCCTGGACTCCAAGTTCAAAATGGACCGCCAGATAAACTCTGTCTCATCTTCCTGCTTCCACACCCTCCGCCTCCTTCGTAAGACCTTCAAATGGATCCCCCCTCGAACACCGAAAGACAGTCACTCACGCCCTGGTCACCAGCAGACTCGACTACGGCAACGCACTCTACGCCGGAATAAACAAAAACCTCATCTGCAAGCTACAGAACATCCAGAACGCCGCCGCAAGACTGGTCCTCAACCTGCCAAAACACTGCCACATCTCCCAGCACCGGCGCACACTCCACTGGCTCCCCGTCGAGGCGAGAATCACCTTTAAGATGCTCACCCACGCACACAAGGCCCTCCACGGCACCGGACCGGCATACCTGAACAGCCGGCTCAAATTCCACGCACCCCAAAGGACCCTACGATCAGCCCAGCTCTCCTACGCCGTGGTCCCCCGCACCAGAAAGACCAGATCCGGAGGCCGCTCCTTCTCCTTCCTCGCGGCCAAAGCATGGAACGCCCTTCCGCTCCACCTCAGACAGACAACATCGCTCCCCATCTTCGCAAGAAACTTCAAAACCTGGCTCTTCGACAGACCCCCTCCTTGATGGAATTGAACCTGCACCCCCCCCCCGCCACCCCTAGCGCCTTGAGACCCTTACGGGTGAGTAGTTGCGCTTTAACAAACTCCTGATTGATTGATTGACAGCTGCATGTTTTCCACGCAGGGGGCGGCTGGGTGGAATCTGTATAAAAATCACCTCAGATAACGTCTCTCCGAACCAAGGGCTCACTTTCGCAAGCCTAGCGGGTTAAATGTTTACACAAACTGACAGAAGCAAGAGTGTTGCAGTGATATATCCCGACCACTAAATGATGACACCGTCTGCGATCCTAATGAGGCCCAATGAGCCAATTACGATACTCGTGCTGGACTGCAATTGGTCCCGCCCCATATTAGAGCTGAGCTGTAGGGATGCCGCATGAACAACTAAAGGTGCTATGCCACAGCAGCCGTTGTACTTGTAAGTAACAAGCAGACATTTAGTAAACTCTGCGACTCACGGTACCCGGGGTGAGTTGCTGCAGGTGGTAAGCCATGAGACCAGATTCAGGGCTCCTATTCCACCCTCGATTGTCAACGTCTTTCTGCCCCTCATCTCCAGCCTTTGCCTGTCATTTCATTTATTAGAAGTGCAACTGCAGCTTGAGTCATGATGGGAAGAGGCCTGTGCAGTAGAGACGAAGCAGAGGATAGAGCGTCCCACTCGCCTCACACCAAAGACAGAAGACTGGCTACAGCAGGCGCGACCAACGGCAACCTGCGTCAGACCTAGAAGGACTACACAAGTGAACTCTGCATAACTTTGGGTGGGCGGCTGTAAACTCCGCTGCGCAGTAGAGTTTTTTGCCAAACTCCGCTCTCCAAATGGAGTGCAGAGTGACAAAACTTTTCAAACTTCTCAAACTCCGTAGGTGGAGCTGAGTGTGCCACCCACCCCTACTCCTGACACACCGCAAGGAGCCAATGGCTGAGGGTAGCCCTGAACACAGCGTAGTATTCCACCGGTAACCCATCTGTTCCCTGGGCCATGTTGCGGGCCATCTGACAGATTGCTGCCTGAATTTCCTTGAGCTGAAGGGGGAGCTCTAGTTCCTGGAAGTGCAGGAGGTTCATGCGGGGACGGGCGTCTCAAGCGATATAATTCCGGAGGTGCTTGCTCCGGGGAGGGGTAATAGAGCATTTCATAATACTGAGCAAAGACCTTGCATACGACTGGCAGCGAAGTAGCAACAATGTCAGCAGAAGTACGAATTGCTCTAGTAACGGTCCTTGGGACCTGAGAGCATAGGAGCCAGGCCAGCTGACGGCCCGGTTTATCACCCTCCACGTGCTGCCATGCCAGTGATGCCTTATAATCAATGTTATTGAGGCGACGTGTTTCTTCCCTAAACTGAACCTGAAGGTCTTGAAGTTGAGCGCGAGCCTCGAGGACCATCAATGCTTCCACCTCAGTGACACTTAAACGCTCTACTAAGGCCAGTGTACTGTGGAGTAGAGAGGGACGCTCACTCGCCCTAGGAGGTCTTGATGCAATGACCCCTCATGACCACCTTCATGGCATCCCGCTCACCTCCTCAGATCTCACAGAACCCTCATTCTCCTCAAAGTTAAGGAGCAGGTGAGTGCCGATAATGTCCTGGTTGCCTCTGACCGCAGCCGCCAGGTCGGTACTGAGGCCCCGTCCTCCCCCAACATTAAAGTCACCTTAGGGGGGCTGTGGTCTGACGATGTCCAGCCCAGATACTCTGAGTTTAGCATGTGTGGCCAGAACTCCACATTACAGAAGATGTGGTTTAATCTGGTATGCATCTGGTGTCCCGGAGCATAGTATGAGTATTCTGAGTCTCATGGTGACCCTACTGCTAGACATCGTGTAGTTGTGTTGTGGCTGTCCAGTCAATGTTTGGTCGCCTGCAGACCCTGTGTCCCTGATAGGGAAGCTCCGAACAAATTGTGTCCATACAATGTAAGCAATTAACCCCTTCTGTGCTCATGAGGCAATGGTTCCGTCATGAGCACCCAACCATTTTGTCATGAGCACACTTGCACAAAATCCCTCTGCTGTAAACAGCAGAGGGATTTCCTATTTTTCACTTTTTCCTCCAAAGGCATATTTTTTGTTTTCATTGTAATGACAATCGCTCGCATGGCTTGCAGATGTCATTACACCGAAAATGAAACTGAAACTTAATTTCACTGTTTTGGTGCTCGTGGGCCTATCTCAGCCACTCGAGCACCGAAACACATGGGAGGAGTACCGTTGGAAAGTGGAGAATCTCCCCTTTCCAATGATACCCTTACCTAGTGGATCCCTGCTTTGGCATCACCCCAGGAGGGCGTTCCCCTCTCAGGGATCCACCCACTAGGCATCAGGGAAAGGGGACGGCCCCTTGGCCAAGGGCCTTTGCTCCCTCATTAAATTATGGCATCATCAGTCTTTCTGACCCCCCCCCCTTGTGGGCAGAAAGCTCCCTAGACACCAGGGATTATTTTTTTATGTGGGGCTACCCAGAATGGGCATGCCAATGCCCTCACCCTTTCTCCCCCAAAAAGGAAAACGTCTTTCTGCCCCCCCCCCCTTCCCAGGAGGCAGATGGGGACAATAGCCCCAGATATCCCAACGGTTGGGGGGGGCGAGCAGAAAGCCCACTAGGCACCAGGGATTTTTTTATTTGTACGTAAAGGGAGGCCTGCCCAGAACGGGCATGCCAATGCCTCCATCCCAAACAAATTTGCCACCATCTTTCTGCAGTAAATAATATAGAATTAGCTCAGCTGAGCCGGGAGAGCCGCTGCCCTTGAGGAATGTTTTGATATTGGACACTATAATATTCACTGCACTCTAGAATCTCCTCCCATAATGCTTTGCAAGGACTTTGGTTGGGATTGTATTTTTGCCCATAACTGTGCTTGGGGTGGTCCTAGGAGGATGGGACCACCACCGAATCGTCCAGCAAGATGTGCTCTTTGTGTTCAAGGTATCTTCTTAGTTCTCTCACTAGGTTAGGAAGGATCCCAAAATCATCAATTCTCTCACTACTTGCTATATTTTCATTTTCACTTTTGTGAGATGACTATATGCATTTTAGCATTTAAAGATAGAGTTACTTGTTGTTTTACCGAAGTTATGTGAGGTCTCTGTTTTATTAATTAGGGTGAGACGGAGGAGGGTGGTTTCACAGAGTTTTTGTTCAACTCCAGGGAGTTCCGCATTGTGGTACTCGGCCATCTTCGTCCACCCTTACTCAATTTTATCTGAAAACAAAATCACATTTATCTCACATTTCTGGGTGGGAAAGTGGTAGGATCACCGGGCTGACACAAATATCCTACCACCCCACATTCCCCCAGGTCTCCTGTTTAAAATGGTACCTCACTCGTGTGGGTGGGCAAAATACCTGCGGCAGGGAAGGGCCTAAAACACCTTGTGGAGACATCAAAATGATCTATCACAAACCAACCTCGTTTTGCAAGGGTGTCACATGCATTTTTGGTCCCAGGCTCGGCAGTCATCCATGGAAACCTACCAAACCCAGACTTTCCTGAAAACTAGACACCCGGGGGAGTCCAGGGATGTGCAGCATGCGTTGATCATCCACCTTTTTCCTACCAGGAATTCCATGTAAACCTCCAATTTAGCTACCAAAAATCACATTTTCCTTACATTTCTGTGTGGGATCACCACGCCAGCAAAAATGTCCTACCGCCCAGCATTCCCCTTGGTCTCCCAATAAAAATGATACCTCACTTGTGTGGGTGTCTAACGCAGAATCGTCTAAAAACTTATTTAAAAAAAATATATAGCACTTAGAGTACACTGTGCTGTACCCTCAATCCCTATGTTTTTGGCCCTTCCCAGTTGCAGGCCCTTGACCCACCCACACAAGGTAGGTATCATTTTAAGGGGGAGGCTGAGGGGAACGCTGAGAAGTAGGACATTTGTTACAGTGCTGTGATCTCAGCAAGAAATGGGAGGAACATGTGATTTTTTTTGCAAAATTTGAGGTTTGCAAGGGATTCTGGGTAGGAAAACATTGGGGAATCTATGCAAGCTATACCTCCCTGACCTTCCTCGGGTGTCTAGTTTTCAGAAATGTCTGGGTTTGGTAGGTTTCCCCAGATAGCGCCTGAGTCCAGGACCAAACACCTCGGAGCCCCCCTTGCAAAACCAGGTCATTTTGTGATAGATAATTCTGATATCTCCACAATACGTTTTGGGCCCTTCCCTGCTGTGGGTACTTGGCCTAACCACAGAAGTGATGCACCATTTTTATCGGGAGACCTGGGAGAATGCTGGGTGGTAGACAGTTTTTGTCAGCCCGGTGAGCCCACTACTTTCCCACACAGAAACATGAGAAAAATGTGTGGATTCTGGGTAGGAAAATGTTGGAGGATCATTGCAAGCCACACCTCCCTGGAAACTAGACACGCAGGGGAGTCTAGGGAGGTGTGGCTTGCGTGGATCTCCCAACATTTTCCTACCTAGAATCCCCTGCAACCCTTAAATTTAGCTAACAAAAAAATCTAATTTTCCTAACTTTTCTGTGTGGGAAAGTTGTAGGCTCACTACGCCGCCACAAATTTCCTGCCATGCAGTGTTCCCCAGGACTCCCAATAAAAATGCTACCTCACTTGTGTGGGTAGGCATAGTGGATGCAACAGGAAATGGCCCAAATTGTACTGTGGAGACTTCAAAAATACCTATCATAAAACAACCTGGATTTTCAAGGGGGGTCACCTAGGTATTTGGTCCCGGGCTCAGCGGCCATCTAGGGAAACCTACTAAACCCACACATTTCTAAAACCTAGATACCCTGGGGAGTCCAGTGAGGTATGGCTTGTGTAGATCCCCCTATGTTTTCCTACCCATAAACCCCTGCAAACTTCAAATTTAGGTAAAACAAATAACGTTTTCCACACATTTTTGTGTGGGATCACCATGCCAGCACAAATAACCTACCACCTAGTATTCCCCTTGGGCTCCCGAGTATAACCTGCACGCATCCAGGGGTAGGTTGGAATGAGCAGTCAGTCTTACCACAGAGGCAATGTGTAGAGCATTGGCACAGCACTCACTCACGATAAGTACCTTTAGCGCCACAAAAGAGACTTCACACGTGATGGATGTAAATAACATTTGTATTCAACACACATAATAATCAACACAACAAGAACATCATCTATTTCCGGGCATAATTCACATTTGGAATTATTACTAGCAGTACAAGGTCCAACCTTGTTTGAATAACATCAGCAATATGCACACTTCGGAAAGATCCTATTCTATACCCCCCCCACCAGCATCCTTATGCGGTGCAACATGTTGTCCACCCTAGAAATTCTTTCGATTCAATACCAAACAGTTAGAGGATGCACCCCGCATGGCACCAATATCAGAAATATGTAGGTACACAGAATTATACCATTAATTAGCAGCACCAAGGGCAGAGGAGGCAGCACGGGTAAAACCAATGTAACACGTAATGCTCTTCTAGCAAGAAATCAATGTGTAAGGCAACACTGCCAGTCAGTGATGTGAATCACAGGTGGTCCACAGACGGTCATTCCCACACACACACTCACTCCACACCGATACGCAATGCAACGGATAGCAGGCTGGTCCGTATGGAATGTGCTGGCACCATATGCACTCAGCACCCTAATACTCGGACCACAGTCACATGAGACTAATACTCTGATCCCAGTCCTGTGACAGTACTTCTCGGACCACAGACACATGACAGTAATCCCAGTCATGTGACAGTAATACTCTGACACCAGCCACGTGACAGTCAGACTCTGACACCAGTCCTGTGACAGTAATACTCTGACACCAATTGCGTGACACTCATCTCTGACACCAGCCACGTGACAGTCATACTCTGACACCAGTCATGTGACACTAATACTCTGACCGCAGTCATGGGACACTAATACTCTGACCGCAGTCATGGGACACTAATACTCTGACCGCAGTCATGGGACACTAATACTCTGACCGCAGTCATGGGACACTAATACTCTGTCCGCAGTCATGGGACACTAATACTGTGGCCGCAGTCATGGGACACTAATACTCTGACCGCAGTCATGGGACACTAATACTCTGACCGCAGTCATGGGACACTAATACTCTGACCGCAGTCATGGGACACTAATACTCTGACCGCAGTCATGGGACACTAATACTCTGACCGCAGTCATGGGACACTAATACTCTGACCGCAGTCATGGGACACTAATACTCTGATCCTAGTTATGTGGCGGTGTGACACATCATGAGGCTGCTCCGCTCTATCATGTCTGAAGGAAAAGGGAAGAGACAGTTTTTGAAATCTGAGTTTAAGTTTTGGGGCATTAAGTGCTGAGCACAGTCCAGAGCACGAATCATCCACATTACGAATCGTCCACGTGCATACCTTCAACATACCACCAAACTTACTTATTGTGGAAAGGATGCCACATTTCAGTCCGTAGTCCCATGCTTATTAACTTTTTAACTGCTGTGGACCACCATTTAATCATTACTGGTATCCGGGGACACCCACTGAGTCATTATTACAAAAATAATGAACTATTTTATTTAATTCACAAAACCATATTAAAAAATAAAAATCTGAATGGGAAGGTCGGAGATTCTCTAAATTACATTGAGGCCTTCGTTCATTCTATAACTTGTCTGATTAGCTTGTTCTGTTCCCACAAATCAATATGGGGATACCAACTTCATTTTGTAGCCTCAAATATCACATCCTTCACATTGAAATTAGGGCTGGCTGTAGTTCGCGAAGTAGCGCTACGCGTAGCTACGTGAAGTGCACTTTGCACTACGCAAACTACGCGTAGCACTACGCGAACTACGTAGTACCTTGTTCGCACTGTTCAAGATGCTGTTTTCAATGATTGCACAGTGCGGACAAGCATCCGGCACTGTCAACGCGGACTGGTAGTTTCTCATCGCAACTGGTCACAAGCATACGCAACCACTCGCAATGAGAAAGCAGACCTCCCTGCATTGAGAATCTCGCCAGGGTGTTTATTTTCCACGCTCGCAATCGGCAACTTGATGTTGCTGATCGAGAATGAGAAAAAAGTCTCGCCAGGATGTCATTTTGCTTGCTCGCAGTCGCCAACTTGGCATTGAGGACCGCAAGCAAGCAAAAAATTACTGCTGTGCTACACGTGTTCGCACTGTGCTACGTGCAGTTTGTGTAGTGCGAAGTTGCGCAAACTCCGCAAACTACTTAAGCGTAGCGTAGTGCTTTGCCCAGGGTTAATTGAAATAACGTTTAAAAAAAATTCAGTTTTACATTTTGCTTCATTATATATATACACGTTATTAATCTCTTAATATTATTTCATTTGCTAAGCAGTCTCAGCCCTCTAGAGTCGTCAATGCAGGCCCTGAGGGATCCTATGACCATGGCGTAAGAACCACTGCCGTAGACAGTTGGATCTCTAGTTAATGTTACCCTTTATTAGGACAAAAGTCTATATTTGGAAATGATCATCAATTGATTCCAAGAAGTGAGTTATTTTAACTTTATTTCCTAATGTGGTGTCACTTGATTTCCCTGTCTTTAAAGCTTTCTATGGGACTGTGAGTGACTGTAAATAATGTGTGGTGATTGATTATGAGTGATGTGTGGTAAGTGACTGTGAGTGATGTGTGTTGATTTACTGTGAGTGGTTATGTGTGGTGATTGATTGTGAGTGATGTGCTGTGATTGACTGTGAGTGGCGTTTGGTGATTGACTGTGAGTGATATGTCTGGTGACTGACTGAGAGTGACGTGTGGTGAGTGACTGTGAGTGATGTGTGGTGATTGACTGTGAGTGGCCATGTGTGGTAGTTGACTGCGAGTGATTTGTGGGCGATTGACTGTGAGCGATGTGTGGTGATTGTCTGTGAGTGGCCATGTGTGATGATTGACTGAGAGTGGCCATGTATGGTGATTGACTGTGAGTGGCCATGTGTGGTGATTGACTGAGAGTGACCATGTGTGGTGATGGACTGTGAGTGATGTGTGGTGACTGACTGTGAGTGGCCATGTGTGATAATTGACTGTGAGTGGCCATGTGTGATGATTGACTGTGAGTGATGTGTGGTGATTGACTGTGAGTGATGTGTGGTGATTGACTGTGAGTGGCCATGTGTGATGATTGACTGAGAGTGGCCATGTGTGGTGATTGACGGTGAGTGGCCATGTGTGGTGATTGACTGTGAGTGATGTGTGGTGATTGACTGTGAGTGGCCATGTGTGATGATTGACTGTGAGTGGCCATGTGTGGTGATTGACTGTGAGTGGCCATGTGCGGTGATTGACTGAGAGTGACCATGTGTGGTCATGGACTGTGAGTGATGTGTAGGTACTGACTGTGAGTGATGTGTGGTGACTGACTGTGAGTGGCCATGTGTGATGATTGCCTGAGAGTGGCCATGTGTGGTGATTGACTGAGAGTGGCCATGTGTGGTAATTGACTGTGAGTGGCCATGTGTGGTGATTGACTGTGAATGATGTGTGGTGACTGACTGTGAGTGATGAGTGTTGACTGACTGTGAGTGGCCATGTGTGATGATTGACTGAGAGTGGCCATGTGTGGTCATTGACTGAGAGTGGCCATGTGTGGTGATTGACTAAGAGCGGCCATGTGTGGTGATTGACTGTGAGTGGTCATGCGTGGTGATTAACTGTGAGTGATGTGTTGTGATTGACTGTGAGTGGCCATGTGTAGTGATTGACTGTGAGTGTTGTTTGGCTGTGAGTGATGTGTGGTGATTGACTGTGAGTGATGTGTGGAAATTGACTGTGAGTAGCCATGTGCGGTGATTGACTGTAAGTGGTGTGTAATGATTTACTGTGAGTGGTGTTTGGTGATTGACTGTGAGTGATGTGTGGTGATTGACTGTGAGTGCCCATGTGTAGTGATTGACTTTGAGTGGTGTTTGGCTGTGAGTGAAGTGTGGTGATTGACTGTGACTTGAGTGGCCATGTGTGGTGATTGACTGTGAATGATGTGTGATGATTGACTGAAAGAGGCCCTGTGTGGTGATTGACTGTGGGTGATGTGTGGTAAATGTAAATGTAAATGTGTGTGTCTTGTAAAGCGCACTGCTACCCGGAGGCGTCCTGGTGCTATAGACCGCTGGGGAACCTGTCCTGGCTTTCCCTGTGAGATGTCCCTCCTGGGTATCTCCAAGGTGAAACCAGGCATCCCCGGCGTTTGTGGGTGGCCGTTGTGGAGATGAGGCAAGCTAATGCCCAGAGTTGCCAAGTGTGATCCCTGGTTAGAGTAGGCACCGAGGCGAGAATTATCGGGGATTGAACTCTGGTCCCGGGCCGTCCTCTGCTTCCGGGTCTGCCACCTCTAACCAGTGAGCCACACCACTCCTGATTTACTGTGAGTGGTTATGTGTGGTGATTGATTGTGAGCGATGTGTGGTGATTGATTTTGAGTGATGAGTGGTGATTTACTGTGAGTGGTACAAAAGGGGGTGGTGATGGACGGAGCATCTGAACCAATCAAACACTCACACCCAGTCAAAAGATCTGGGTTTAATCCATCACCGTTCTTTAGCCCACTCTGCCACCCCAGTTCAGACATGGCTATATGCAAATCAGTCTGACCCTGTGCCTCATGGGAACAGTCCAGCCCGAACTGCCAAGACATGTCTTCCCTGGACCGGAAACAAGCTTCTGAGGACCGGTTTCTCGCACTCCAGCCGTCTTCAGCCCGGCTTGCTTGAATCCAGTGGCAAACTGAGCAAGGGACTCACGTCTGAGCATACCCTGCCACACTTATGGCGGCCAAAAGCGGTACAAAAGGGGGTGGTGATGGACGGAGCATCTGAATCAATCAAACACTCACACCCAGTCAAAAGATCTGGGTTTAATCCATCACCATTCTTTAGCCCACTCTGCCACCCCAGTTCAGACATGGCTATATGCAAATCAGTCTGACCCTGTGCCTCATGGGAACAGTCCAGCCCGAACTGCCAAGCCATGTCTTCCCTGGACCGGAAACAAGCTTCCGAGGACCGGTTTCAGGCATTCCAGCCATCTTCAGCCCGGCTTGCTTGAATCCAGTGGCAAAGTGAGCAAGGGACTCACGTCTGATTTACTGTGAGTGGCCATGTGTGGTGATTGACTGTGAGTGATGTGTAGTGATTGACTGAGAGTGGCCATGTGTGATGATTGACTGAGAGTGGCCATACGTGGTGATTGACTGTGAGTGGCCATGTGTGGTGGTTGACTGTGAGTGATATGTGGGGATTGATTGTGAGTGATGTGTGGTGATTGACTGTGAGTGGTGTTTGGTGATTGACTGTGAGTGGTTATGTGTGGTGATTGATTGTGAGTGATGTGTGGTGATTAACTGTGAGTGGCCAGGTGTGATGATTGACTGAGAGTGGACATGTGTGTTGATTGACTGAGAGTGGCCATGTGTGATGATTGACTGAGAGTGGCCATGTGTGGTGATTGACTGTGAGTGGCCATGTGTGGTGATTGACTGTGAGGGGCCATGTGTGGTGATTGACTGTGAGTGATGTGTGGTGATTGACTGTGAGTGATGTGTGGTGATTGACTGTGAGTGGCCATGTGTGGTGATTGACTGTGAGTGATGTGTGGTGATTGACTGTGAGTGATGTGTGGTTATTGACTGTGAGTTGCCATGTGTGGTGATTGACTGAGAGTGGCCATGTGTGGTGATTGACTGTGAGTGGCCATGTGTGATGATTGACTGAGAGTGGCCATGTGTGGTGATTGACTGTGAGTGGCCATGTGTGGTGATTGACTATGAGTGGCCATGTGTGGTGATTGACTGTGAGTGATGTGTGGTGATTGACTGTGAGTGGCCATGTGTGGTGATTGACTGTGAGTTGCCATGTGTGGTGATTGACTATGAGTGGCCATGTGTGGTGAATGACTGTGAGTGGCCATGTGTGGTGATTGACTGAGAGTGGCCATGTGCGGTGATTGACGTACTCCTAGGCTGGGCTGGAGTGCATTGCACTTGTCTTCACATCTAGTAGTAACTTTAGAAGTGTAGTTTGTGAATAGCAGTGTTCTTACTCTTTTACAGATGTGTGTTTGTATTAGAATGTCCATTCCTAAACCTTCCTTCTTAAATTCTCTAACAGGCACATGCATCAAAGGATTTTGCGATCGCAAACGGTGCGAATCGCAAAAATCGTCCGTTTGCGATTGCAATATCTGCTTTTGGAATGCATGAAGGGTGAAGGCCCTCGGAATTTGAGAATTCGCAAATATTTGCGAATTCTCAAATTGCAATTGCATTTAAGGAATCACTTTTTGCGATTCCTGAAATGCAATGCATGAAACTTAAAAAAATTGTGATTTCGCAATTAGGCGGAGCAAATTACCATGAGGTTGAACCTCATGGTAATTTGCGAAAACTTTGAAAAATGCACTTTTGTGCATTTTTCAAAGTTTCATGTTGTGCACACACATGCCCTAAGGACATGTGTGTGGACAACATATGTGCACAGTTTGATTTCAGGGGTGCAACAGGGTGCCTTTGGACACCCCTACACCCTTGAAATCGCATTCTCAATTTGCGATTCGCTAATTGCTAATCGCAAATTGAGAATGTCTTCCCATTCATTCCTATGGGCCTCTAGGCCCATAGGAATGAATGGGGAGGTATTCCTTAATTGCGACTCGCAATTTGTGAGTCACAATTAAGAAATATTAAGAAATCGCAATTTATTTAGCGATTTCTTGATTCATTGCATTTTGCAATTCCTTAATTGCGATTCCTTATTTTTCGCAATTAAGGAATCGCAAAAAGCAATATTGATGCATGTACCTGTAAGCCCCTCTGATTTAGGAATAAGTATTCACATTTGTCCAGCCAGTTCCTTTTGCCTCCCCTCACCCATCTTCGGGGGGGGGGGGGAGAGGGAAGAAACCATAAAAGAGATGGATGCATGGTCAGGTGTACAGACTGAGTGAAAGCTAAAAGACATTATAATAACTGTGAAATGTTGGCAGGCAAGGAGACCGGTGTGCAGTGCTGTTAAGGACTGATTCTACTACCAGTGACATGGAAGTGAATCTCCAAACCAGGAAGTTGCCACCACCCAGAGGTTAGCGGTCTAGTGCTCCTTGGATGCCTTTATCCAGTCTTCCAGTCTCTATCCTGTCTGAATCACCTGGTGCTAGGAGTGAAGTGGGAAGTGATCTGAGCACAGACTTCACAGTGCATATATGTCTAGAGGACTCCTTCCCAACTCTCTCCTGGACTGAAAGTTTTATACCCATAACTCCACCACTGACATTAACTGCCCACACCCAAATAAAAATGCCCGGTGCATTGCCATGTGCACCCTGCCCCCTCACAATGCACCTATGCACAGTGTCCTGATGGAATGCCTTTATGTGCACAGGATTTACTGAGGAGCAAAAACATAGGCCCCGATTCACAGAACTAACTTAAGACAAAATCTTAAACATACTACTTTTGGTATTCACAGAAGTTAGGATTTTGTCTTAAGTTTGTCTTAAGACAGACTTAAAACAGACTTAAGTTAGGATTGTCTTAAGTCTGTCTTCAGACAAACTTAAGACAAAATCCTAACTTCTGTGAATACCAAAAGTAGTAAGTTTAGGATTTTGTCTTAAGTTAGTTCTGTGAATCGGGCCCATTGTTAGTCAAATGCACTCGTTTACACACTTGTAAGTGAATACTTATGCGCGTGAGTAATCGTGGCGAGCTGCAACAGTCAGACTTTCCCAGGAATTATTTGTAAACTAAAAGAAAGTTGGCACTTTCCTCTTGCTATAGGAGTGAGGCAGCAAGAGCACAGATCTGACTTTGTTTGTATCTAGTCCATTTCAAAATACTTCTGGGTAGATGTATCATCCGTTTTTTTGTCGCAAACGCTGCGGATCGCAAAAAAGAAGCGTTTGCAAAAAAAAATCGGCAAATGCGTTTTATCAAACAATCGCCCCGCAAAATTAAGGAATCGCAAAATTTGCGATTCCTTAATTTTGCGTAAGCATTTAAGGAATCGCAAATCGCGATTCCTTAAATGCTATGTATGTAGCATTTAAGCTTTGCGAATTTAGGCTAAGAAATCGCAAATTATCACCAACTTGTAGTTGGTGGTAATTTGCAAATTCTTTTAAGAATGCACTTTTTGAAAATTCTAAAGGTGCCATGTGACGCTCATACATGCCCTTAGTGCATGTATGTGCGCCATATGCACACACACATGTCAATTTCCGGGGTGCAGCAGGGTGTCCTTGAGACACCCTTGCACCCTTGAAATTATTCTCAATTTGCGATTAGCAAATTGCGAATCACAAATTGAGAATAATTTCTAAGCATGAGCGGAAAATCCATTCCGCTCGCGGTTTTTGCGGATTTTCGGTAAATTCGCAATCAGCGAGATTTGCGAATTTCCCGCAAAATCCGCGAACGAAAATCCGCGAACGGAACGGATTGGGTCAAAAGTTCAAGCTGACTTTTGTAACTCTTTTAGAATGGCGTCAGCAAGCTGTCAGAGCCATTCTAAAATAGTTACAACTGTCAGCTTCAACAGGAAGCTCCAATAGATAAAGTAAAGCAGGTGCTGCTCAAATTCAGTTACACAATAATGAATCACCCCAAACTTGGGGTGATTAATGATTGTGTAACTTAATTTGACCTTCAACTGGAGCACCTGCTTTACTTTATCTATTAGTGCTTCCTGTTGAAGCTATTTCTAGCTATTTTAGAATGGCGCTGGCAGCTTGCCGGCGCCATTCTAAGTGGGGCTGAGGGCAGAAGGGCACAAAAGTGGGACAGAGGGCAGAAGGGGACAAAAAATGAGTGGGGCAGAGGGCAGAAGGGCAGAGAAACATGTGGTACAGAGGGCAGATGGGCATAAAAAACAAGAGGGTGGCAGTGATTAAGCAGGCAAAAAAAAAAAAACAGCGAAATTGCAAAGCGCCTCTCGAACACCCGCGAACACGCAAAGCGCCTCGCGAACACCCACGAACACGCAAAAATAAAAAAATCCTCAAATTCGCGCAAATTCGTGAATTTTGCGGATTGCCAATTCGCAAATCCGCAAATTGCCAATTCGCCCATGCTGAATAATTTCACATTCATTCCTATGGGCCTCCTGGCCCATAGCAATGAATGGGAAATTATTCCTTAATTGCGATTAGCAATTTGCTAATCGCTATTAAGGAATTTTAAGAAATCGCAAAAAAATAGCAAATTTTTACATACATAACATTTTGCAATTCTCAAATAGCGATTCCTTAAAAATCGCTATTTGAGAATCACAAAAGGGTATCTTGATACATCTGTCCCTTTATTCGGTTTTACAGTAAGAAAACCATAAAAGCAGTGTTACAGCAATAAAAGGGGCAATTTAGTTTAAAAAACATATACAATAATCTTGGACAAATATTAAAATAGTTCATTCACATATTAATACAACACATGTTAAAAAACTTTCATCCCTATAATATGTACAAACTCCAAAATAAAGTTTAGTTGATACAGTAACCACAGTGCGAGAAGGTTTTTTCTCTGCAGATTTTAAAAAAACAACCACAAATAAAGTACTTTCGGGCCTCAGCATTTGCAAGAAGCAAAGGGCTGGACGAACCTGGGTAAAATTAATCTTTTTTAATAAAGGTTTTAAGAAAAACCTTTGGGGGCCATCATAGTAGTGGCAAAAAAACATAAAATGCGTCAGAGCCTGTGGAGATGAAACATCGCAGCCAAAGGGAGACAATATCTGCCCTCTATGGCTTCCCTTTGGAACAACACGTAGGAGGTAGTAGTAATTAAACCTGAACCTAGTTAACAAGAACTGCTCGTGGAAAGAGAGGGGCCATGTAAGATAAGGTTTCAGCGAAGGAACATAAAATTGCGTACACTGGATTTTACCAGTTCTGCCCCATCTCTGTTAAATTTGTGCCATAGAGAGAAAGTCTTTTTATCATAAACAACGTCCCCGATAGTAATCGGGTCAGGGCTTGAGAAAAGGTCCAGGCGTCCCATATCATTAAACCAGGTTTTTAAATATTTTAGCCAGGGGATATTAAGCATGTTATCCAAGGTAAGGCTCTTTTTACGTAGCTGGTGATTAGGAATAAGGTCTTTGTTTACCCAGCACTAAAGCCAAAAAAGTTAAGGGCGCATAGCTAGCGTGTCACCAATAAATGGGAGCCCGGTTTCTTCATGGATGATTAAGTTTGAAGTTCCCTTTGGTACTCCCAATAATCGTTTTAGAAAGTTATTCTCCGCCACCTGGATGTCCTCTGCTGCCACATATCCCCATAGCATTTGCCCGTGTGATCTCCCCTCTTTTTCTCTCAACCAAAGCGGCCCAATTTAGATGGTCATCGAACAGGACTCCCAGGTAGGAAATAGTTGTGGGTATTGGCACTTTTCCTTTATTTATCATGAAGGGATAATTTCGCTACGGGCGGGTCACAACCTTTAGTATGTATGATTTGGAGTTATTTATGGCTAAATCGCGATCCGCCATGAAGCTGCGAAAGGCATTCAGTAAAGATTGCAGGCCTCTTGCGGTTTTAGCCAGAAGGACTGCGTCGTCCGCGTAAAGGAGGACGGGAAGGCCCCTTCGCCCTACGTATGGGACATCCACCCCAGTTTCGATCAGCGACTTATCTAGCTCGTTAATATATAGATTAAAAAGAAAGGGCGCTAAAATGCATCCTTGCCTTACTCCCCGAGTAACTGTAAAATCTCTTGATACTCCAAGATCCTGTGAGAATCTAATATTGGCCCTGGTGGCCCTGTGTAGATCCCTCAGGAAGTTAACTAGAGTGACATCCACCCCCATGGCGTCCATGGACTGCCACAATTTCCCCCGATTGACACAGTAAAAATGCGGAGAAAAGGTCCATGAACGCCATGTAGATGGCACCCTTATGAGCGACAGTGTACTTCCCGAGGATCATATACAGATTGAGGCATTGTGCCAAGGTAGAATGCCCCGGGCGAAACCCATACTGAATATAGGAGATGACTCTATTTTCTTTAACCCAAGTGGACAGTCTGTTCAGGACTACCCCTCCCACTACCTTGACAACAGAATCAATAAGGGAGATCGGTCTATAGCAACTGGTGCTATTATGATCTCCCTTCTTGAAAACTGGAACGATCGTGGAGGTTCCCCACGATTCTGGGCAGCCTTCCAGCACTGCTGCATTAAGCACTGCCGTCAGGACCGGGGTGCAGAGGGGCAGGTTTGATTTAATGAGGTCTGGAGCCTTGTTACAGGTCAGGCCAGAGATGCCTTTCTCGACCTCGCACAGCAGAAACGGGGGCAATGTTTCATTACTTCCTCCCAATTTCTGGTATATCTTTGATGTGGTGCACTTAAATATAGACCCAAAGTGATGTACCCAGACATCTTCAGTGATATTTGTGTCAATGACGTCCGCCCCTTCCCTTTCAAAGAGGGGCTTATTAATTATTTCCCAAAATTTAGAGCTATTAGCTACCGAGTCTGATTCGAGGAGCTCTTTCCACGTGGTGTCCTTCATTTCAGATTTCCGAGTTGCCAGTGCCCTTCTATAGTTTATACGGAGAAGCCTAATTCGAGATTGATCTCTTGGGATAGACCTCAGACCCACCTTTAGCTCTCTCGCCGCTCTTGAAAATAAACTGTCAAACCACTTAGGGTCTCTGAGCGATGGTTTTTGGGAGCGGGTAGACAGCAAGGTTCCCGCCTTATTGACAATAGCCTCAAAGGCATTGAGTACACTCTCAGGGGAGGAGTCAAGGGACACACATACTGCTAAATCGGGGGCACAAGATTCCCGTATATTATCATAAAATGTTATGGGGTCCACCTGGGACCACTTAAGTCGGCGCCTGCCGTCCGTGAGTTTCAACACGCCAGGCGCTGTTTTCTTCCCTTGTTGAATCAGTAAATCGCCACCGAGACGTACACACACCGGGTTATGATCGCTAAAAATGCTACTTCTAATTTTAAACTCCAAGAAAGAAGATTGTAAGCCAGTAGAAATAAGAACATGATCTATAAAAGAGCCCCCATTATGGCCTTTAAAAGAAGGAACAGGCTGTATTCAAGAGTCGTCTACCATGGACATGGCTGAGATCAAGTCTCACTCACTGAGTAGGTTATTAAGTACATCTCCCTGCAATGAGTGCTCAAAATGTAAGCCCCCCATCTTTGCACAACCCAATTCTCCTGTGCATGTTAGTGCCGGGTCTCCGCACGGTCCTAGGTTAAAATCACCTAATACCATAAGGCAGTGAAGAAAAGAGGTGCAATGATGCTTAACACCTTCGCTGCGGCGGCTATTCCGCCGCAGCGTTAACGGTCGCGGGGGGGGGGCGCGAGGCTCACCTGCGTGGGTGACAGAACCATTCCGTCACGGCTCGCGGGTGAGCTGTGCTTGTGACGGAACGGTTCCGTCACGGCCCCGCCCGCTTGATGAAACGCACCGCCCCAGGCGCGAAATCAGCGCTGCGCAGGCGCGGCGAGCGGGCCGTGACGGAACCGTTCCGTCATGAGCACAGCCCACCCGAGGGGCGTGACGGAACGGTTCTGTCAATAGCATCGAAGTGGTTAACAAATTCACCCAGTAAGGTGATCTTGCAGGGCCCCGCAGTGTACACTGCATTATGAAGGTTAATCAGGCAGAGATTTACATTGCCTTGCTTTAAGACAGCCGCTTGGAGATCTGGGTGGGGGGAGCAGATTTCCTTTATTCTGCATTTCAGAGCCAAGGCTGTATAGATAACCAGGCCACCTTTAGCTCTACCCCTCATAGAGGCAACGCAGGGACAAAGAAAGCTTTATAACCCTCTAGGTATAGAGGCATTTATTTCCTACCTGCACGTTTTATGTGTTTCTCTTTCTTGCATCAATTGAGAAGCGTAAAAAGCTTTGTGGATGGGGATTCCTTTGTACTGTGAATGGCAAGTCTGCTAATCCAGAAATTAATTCATGTACCCAATGATTTAGCAAAGCTATTAATTCAAGCCAAAACACAAATAGCTTGGACTGAATCACTCACTGCTACAATATAGCGCCCAGAAGGTTTTTTTTGTGTTGTACAAAGAAACTCTAAAATGTGACTGTGAAAAGGGAGATGAATGCATTACAGCCATTACAACATTAATGTGTTTTGTTTCTGGATTTTCCAGTTACCATTGATTGTAAAAAGTATTAAAGCTCCTTAAAACATGCCTCATTAGACAAAAATATACGTACATCTGTTAGGAATAATATTGTCTATTTAACATGACATTACTTTATATTTAACATGATGCATTGTTGCGTTGAAGCTGAATAATTCATCAATAAAATATGTGATCATAAACAGTTATATTTAATGTTTGACACATTTGACGCACCCAGGACATTTCTAACCTTCACGCAAACAAATGATGTCTGTAGCATCGAAAATCAAAACCACAAGGCTCAACTGGGACACTTGTTGTGTTAGAAAAACCTTTTAAACGTGTACCAAGTCATTTTTAAAATAGGTATTTTCTAACTGTGGCAAAGTCCATTCGAGCTGTATAATTGATTTCCAATAAATGAATTCTTAACTCTTAATATTTCTTCTCATTGTAAAACAACGCCCTGTAGCTTTAGTCTCCACAATGAGATGTCTGCATTTGATCACAATAAGAAAGAGCCTTGAATCCGAGGTATCTCCCTTCATAACAGCGAGAAGCTCCACTGTCTTCACCTCAACCATCACAAGGACCTTCAGTTTGTGGCACCTCTTATGACAAACAAATGTTTCGTTTTCAATTTCTCAATTTCAGAGAATGCTTCAATGTGCAACGTTTTTATACATGATCGAAAAACGTCATCGGCGATATTTGTACCAGGATAAAGGCTTTTGTTTGGTGACATCTCTGCTTATTAACATTATTATCTTACATCTGGCACATATTACTCGACATATCCACATGTGTGACATTATTTACCAGGACACACGGTTTTTTGTTTACAGCTGCGACATGTTTAGCTATATAGATATATATATATATGTGTGTGTGTGTGTATATGTATATATATATAAAATAACATTTAAACAGTGAAGCTTCTTATTTTAGAAGGAATATTTTATAGGTGATACTATTGTCATGACAAGAGCCATTTAACCTGTAGCATGTTTTCATTACAAAGGAGAACATATAATTTGTGAAAGTTTTAACATGATAACAACCATCTAATGAATCTATTATTTAATTCCCCCTAAACTAGACAGTCATTCCCTCATATGTTTGCCATGATTATTCCTTACAATGATGACCTTTTTAAGTGTACTATCACAGGGTGGATTATCTATAGAATGAAACACGCATCATTAACAGGTGCCTTTCTTTCTGCTCCCACCCAGTGCACCCGGATGGACAAGGTGAACGTGACCACGCCCTGCACGTCCTGTGCAGCTTCCAACAAAGTGCTGTGTCCTGTCGGGGGTAAGAAGATCACACAGGGGCCTGGACTCGACGGATGCAGGTAGTGTGCTGTGTGTGTGTGTTGGGGGGGGGTTGCGTACGTGTGTGCATGTACAAACGTGTGTGTGAGGTCACTCGTCCCAGCACTGTATCAAGGTACAAGGTACAGTACAGATCTAACATATTAGCATGCTTTATGTTTGTGTGTGTGTGTGTACGTGAGTGCGTGCATGTACATGCGTTGTTTGTATGCGTGATTGTGAGGTCACTGCAGTGCTTAATTTGTAAAAAAAGAAGTGCAGGTGCTGAAAATGTTGCCAAGCAGGCCGCCGCTCACTTCTTCCTCCAGGGAGCCCCACTTTCAACACTCTCACTGCATCAGTCTCTATCTTCTAACTTTGATCTGTTGTCTGTCCCCTAAGTCTTTGCTATAAGAGTCTATCCTCTCACCTCTCTAATTGTTTTCTATCATCTTTGTCACACCTGGTGTGTTACCTTATTCCCTGCATTTCTGATTTGCCCTCTCTCTATTCATTCTAGCCCTGCTTTTTTCTCTTCACTTTTATCCATGCTCTGCTCTCCCTCCCCTCGATCTTGGCTCTTTACTATCACTCTTCTAGCAGTGATTAACTGTGTCTCCGTTTTATCATTTGTCTGCCTTTTTTCATCGTTCCTGTCCTCTTCATCCTTTCATTCTATCTTCTCTCTTCTTAATTCTCTCTTCCTCACATCATGGCTGCTTTCTCTTTGTATCTGATTTGTTGTCTTTTTCTTCTACTTAGCTTCGTCTTATCTCTTTCCTCTCCTGTTGTTTCTTTCTTCTCTTTACTCCTGCTCTCTCTCTCATCTATAACACGGATGCTGCCTAGGACCCTTGTCGTCAGCCTGTACCTGTTCCTGCTATTTTGAACTCTGCGGTTTCCTGTTGTCTTTCCTAAAGAAGAGGAAGATGACATGTGTTTTACTTTCTTACCTACACCGAGTGCAAAAACAAAATGTACACCAAATGAACATGCTTTTTTTGCATATATTAATCAGTGCAGTATAACTGGGTTGTTTTCAGAAAAGGTAGCTGCTTCAGCACAGCAGGTGATGTCACTGCTAGTGCTGCCTGTAATTAGTAGGTCCAGGGATAGCGACGGCATCAGCATCCACTGCTCAGCTTGCTGTGACCCTGCCTGCTACAGCGCAGGCATTGTCCCCAGCCGTAATGCTGCCAATGCCAATAAGTTTGGGAAAAGCAGCCAGATTCAATGGCTAAATGCCATATTAATACCTGCCTACTGTGATGTATTCCTATGTGTGACGTTTGTAAGAAGCTCCATCCAGAGCCAGGACCTGCTCCAGAGCATGAGAGGTGTCCCAGTCTTGTGTTCATTCACATGCGTGTCCCAGTCTTGTGTTCATTCACATGTGTGTCCCAGTCTTGTGTTCATCCACATGTGTGTCCTGCGTTGTGTTCATCCACATGTGTGTCCTGCTTTGTGTTCATCCACATGTGTGTCCCAGTCCTGTGTTCATTCACATGTGTGTCCCAGTCCTGTGTGCATCCACATATGTGTCCCTGTCTTGTGTTCATCCACTTGTGTGTCCCTGTCTTGTGTTCATCCTCATGTGTGTCCCAGTCTTGTGTGCATCCACATGTGTGTCCCTGTCTTGTGTTCATCCACATGTGTGTCCCTGTCTTGTGTTAATCCACTTGTGTGTCCCAGTCTTGTGTGCATCCACATGTGTGTCCCTGTCTTGTGTTCATCCACATGTGTGTCCCAGTCTTGTGTTCATCCACATGTGTGTCCCTGTCTTGTGTTAATCCACTTGTGTGTCCCGGTCTTGTGTTAATCCACATGTGTGTCCCTGTCTTGTGTTCATCCACTTGTGTGTCCCAGTCTTGTGTTCATCCACTTGTGTGTCCCAGTCTTGTGTTCATCCACATGTGTGTGCCAGTCTTGTGTTCATTCACATGTGTGTCCCTGTCTTGTGTTCATCCACATGTGTGTCCCTGTCTTGTGTTAATCCACTTGTGTGTCCCGGTCTTGTGTTAATCCACATGTGTGTCCCTGTCTTGTGTTCATCCACTTGTGTGTCCCAGTCTTGTGTTCATCCACTTGTGTGTCCCAGTCTTGTGTTCATCCACATGTGTGTCCCTGTCTTGTGTTCATCCACTTGTGTGTCCCAGTCTTGTGTTAATCCACATGTGTGTCCCTGTCTTGTGTTAATCCACATGTGTGTCCCGGTCTTGTGTTAATCCACTTGTGTGTCCCAGTCTTGTGTTCATCCACTTGTGTGTCCCAGTCTTGTGTTCATCCACTTGTGTGTCCCAGTCTTGTGTTCATCCACATGTGTGTCCCTGTCTTGTGTTAATCCACTTGTGTGTCCCAGTCTTGTGTTCATCCACTTGTGTGTCCCTGTCTTGTGCAGTCTTGTGTGCATCCACATGTGTGTCCCTGTCTTGTGTGCATCCACATGTGTGTCCCTGTCTTGTGTTAATCCACATGTGTGTCCCGGTCTTGTGTTCATCCACATGTGTGTCCCTGTCTTGTGTTAATCCACTTGTGTGTCCCAGTCTTGTGTTCATCCACTTGTGTGTCCCTGTCTTGTGTTAATCCACTTGTGTGTCCCAGTCTTGTGTGCATCCACATGTGTGTCCCTGTCTTGTGTTCATCCACATGTGTGTCCCTGTCTTGTGTGCATCCACATGTGTGTCCCTGTCTTGTGTTCATCCTCATGTGTGTCCCAGTCTTGTGTTCATCCTCATGTGTGTGCCAGTCTTGTGTTCATCCACTACCTGTCTTGTGTTCATCCTCATGTGTGTCCCAGTCTTGTGTTCATCCTCATGTGTGTGCCAGTCTTGTGTTCATCCACATGTGTGTCCCAGTCTTGTGTTCATCCACATGTGTGTCCCTGTCTTGTGTTCATCCTCATGTGTGTCCCAGTCTTGTGTTCATCCACATGTGTGTCCCTGTCTTGTGTTCATCCACTTGTGTGTCCCTGTCTTGTGTTCATCCACTTGTGTGTCCCAGTCTTGTGTTCATCCACATGTGTGTGCCAGTCTTGTGTTCATCCACTTGTGTGTCCCAGTCTTGTGTTCATCCACATGTGTGTGCCAGTCTTGTGTGCATCCACTTGTGTGTCCCTGTCTTGTGTTCATCCACTTGTGTGTCCCAGTCTTGTGTTCATCCACATGTGTGTCCCAGTCTTGTGTTCATCCACATGTGTGTGCCAGTCTTGTGTTCATCCACTTGTGTGTCCCAGTCTTGTGTTCATCCACATGTGTGTGCCAGTCTTGTGTTCATCCACTTGTGTGTCCCAGTCTTGTGTTCATCCTCATGTGTGTCCCAGTCTTGTGTTCATCCACTTGTGTGTCCCTGTCTTGTGTTCATCCACATGTGTGTCCTTGTCTTGTGTTTTTCCTCATGTGTGTGCCAGTCTTGTGTTCATCCACATGTGTGTCCCTGTCTTGTGTTAATCCACTTGTGTGTCCCAGTCTTGTGTTCATCCTCATGTGTGTGCCAGTCTTGTGTTCATCCACATGTGTGTCCCTGTCTTGTGTTCATCCACATGTGTGTCCCTGTCTTGTGTTAATCCACTTGTGTGTCCCGGTCTTGTGTTAATCCACATGTGTGTCCCTGTCTTGTGTTCATCCACTTGTGTGTCCCAGTCTTGTGTTCATCCACTTGTGTGTCCCAGTCTTGTGTTCATCCACATGTGTGTCCCTGTCTTGTGTTCATCCACTTGTGTGTCCCAGTCTTGTGTTAATCCACATGTGTGTCCCTGTCTTGTGTTAATCCACATGTGTGTCCCTGTCTTGTGTTAATCCACTTGTGTGTCCCGGTCTTGTGTTAATCCACTTGTGTGTCCCAGTCTTGTGTTCATCCACTTGTGTGTCCCAGTCTTGTGTTCATCCACTTGTGTGTGCCAGTCTTGTGTTCATCCACATGTGTGTCCCTGTCTTGTGTTAATCCACTTGTGTGTCCCAGTCTTGTGTTCATCCACTTGTGTGTCCCTGTCTTGTGTTAATCCACTTGTGTGTCCCAGTCTTGTGTGCATCCACATGTGTGTCCCTGTCTTGTGTTCATCCACATGTGTGTCCCTGTCTTGTGTTAATCCACATGTGTGTCCCTGTCTTGTGTTAATCCACATGTGTGTCCCGGTCTTGTGTTCATCCACATGTGTGTCCCTGTCTTGTGTTAATCCACTTGTGTGTCCCAGTCTTGTGTTCATCCACTTGTGTGTCCCTGTCTTGTGTTAATCCACTTGTGTGTCCCAGTCTTGTGTGCATCCACATGTGTGTCCCTGTCTTGTGTTCATCCACATGTGTGTCCCTGTCTTGTGTTCATCCACATGTGTGTCCCTGTCTTGTGTGCATCCACATGTGTGTCCCTGTCTTGTGTTCATCCTCATGTGTGTCCCAGTCTTGTGTGCATCCACATGTGTGTCCCTGTCTTGTGTTCATCCTCATGTGTGTCCCAGTCTTGTGTTCATCCACATGTGTGTCCCTGTCTTGTGTTCATCCACTTGTGTGTCCCTGTCTTGTGTTCATCCACTTGTGTGTCCCAGTCTTGTGTTCATCCACTTGTGTGTCCCAGTCTTGTGTTCATCCACATGTGTGTGCCAGTCTTGTGTTCATCCACTTGTGTGTCCCAGTCTTGTGTTCATCCACATGTGTGTGCCAGTCTTGTGTGCATCCACTTGTGTGTCCCTGTCTTGTGTTCATCCACTTGTGTGTCCCAGTCTTGTGTTCATCCACATGTGTGTGCCAGTCTTGTGTTCATCCACTTGTGTGTCCCAGTCTTGTGTTCATCCACATGTGTGTGCCAGTCTTGTGTTCATCCACTTGTGTGTCCCAGTCTTGTGTTCATCCTCATGTGTGTCCCAGTCTTGTGTTCATCCACTTGTGTGTCCCTGTCTTGTGTTCATCCACATGTGTGTCCCTGTATTGTGTTCATCCTCATGTGTGTGCCAGTCTTGTGTTCATCCACATGTGTGTCCCTGTCTTGTGTTAATCCACTTGTGTGTCCCAGTCTTGTGTTCATCCTCATGTGTGTGCCAGTCTTGTGTTCATCCACATGTGTGTCCCAGTCTTGTGTTCATCCACATGTGTGTCCCTGTCTTGTGTTCATCCACTTGTGTGTCCCAGTCTTGTGTTCATCCTCATGTGTGTGCCAGTCTTGTGTTCATCCACATGTGTGTCCCAGTCTTGTGTTCATCCACATGTGTGTCCCTGTCTTGTGTTAATCCACTTGTGTGTCCCAGTCTTGTGTTCATCCTCATGTGTGTCCCTGTCTTGTGTTCATCCACATGTGTGTCCCAGTCTTGTGTTCATCCACATGTGTGTCCCTGTCTTGTGTTAATCCACTTGTGTGTCCCAGTCTTGTGTTCATCCTCATGTGTGTCCCTGTCTTGTGTTCATCCACTTGTGTGTCCCAGTCTTGTGTTCATCCTCATGTGTGTGCCAGTCTTGTGTTCATCCACATGTGTGTCCCAGTCTTGTGTTCATCCACATGTGTGTCCCTGTCTTGTGTTAATCCACTTGTGTGTCCCAGTCTTGTGTTCATCCTCATGTGTGTGCCAGTCTTGTGTTCATCCACATGTGTGTCCCAGTCTTGTGTTCATCCACATGTGTGTCCCTGTCTTGTGTTAATCCACTTGTGTGTCCCAGTCTTGTGTTCATCCACATGTGTGTCCCAGTCTTGTGTTCATCCACATGTCCTCTTTGTTGTTTTAGTTACACCGTGGACATGGGTGACGTGCGCCTCTCTCTCTCCGGTTGCAGTCACATGTGTGAGAAGAAGGTCATATCCAGCTACTGCTGCCCCGGAAGGTGGGGACCGGACTGTCATGGTACGTTGCAACAGTTTCTTTTTTTACTTTCATTTCTTCAGCAGTGCAACAGAAAAACACTTTATTTGAAGTATTAAATGCAATAGATGTGATTGGGACTAGTGTAGAGATGCCTGCGACCAAAACAGCATACCCCCAGTGTGTTCTAATCACATTAATGCGGTTAATTAAGGTTTGCTTTGGGTTGAGATGTCTCAAAATATTTTCTAGAGTTTGCAGATGTAGCCCCCCCATATTCAAAGACACCATGTCTGGTGATGTTGAGTCTATTTGTTGTATTCTAATGTCATTATTTCACGCATTCATCCATTGATATCGGGGTATGTAGAGTCTTTCCAGTGGCACCCACCCGTTGATATCGGGGTATGTAGAGTCTCTCCAGTGGCACCCACCCGTTGATATCGGGGTATGTAGAGTCTTTCCAGTGGCACCCACCCGTTGATATCGGAGTATGTAGAGTCTCTCCAGTGGCACCCACCCGTTGATATCGGGGTATGTAGAGTCTTTCCAGTGGCACCCACCCGTTGATATCGGGGTATGTAGAGTCTTTCCAGTGGCACCCACCCGTTGATATCGGGGTATATAGAGTCTTTCCAGTGGCACCCACCCGTTGATATCGGGGTATGTAGAGTCTTTCCAGTGGCACCCACCCGTTGATATCGGGGTATGTAGAGTCTTTCCAGTGGCACCCACCCGTTGATATCGGGGTATGTAGAGTCTTTCCAGTGGCACCCACCCGTTGATATCGGAGTATGTAGAGTCTCTCCAGTAGCACCCACCCGTTGATATCGGGGTATGTAAAGTCTTTCCAGTGGCACCCACCCGTTGATATCGGAGTATGTAGAGTCTCTCCAGTGGCACCCACCCGTTGATATCGGGGTATGTAGAGTCTTTCCAGCGGCACCCACCCGTTGATATCGGAGTATGTAGAGTCTCTCCAGTGGCACCCACCCGTTGATATCGGGGTATGTAGAGTCTCTCCAGTGGCACCCACCCGTTGATATCGGAGTATGTAGAGTCTCTCCAGTGGCACCCACCCGTTGATATCGGAGTATGTAGAGTCTCTCCAGTGGCACCCACCCGTTGATATCGGAGTATGTAGAGTCTCTCCAGTGGCACCCACCCGTTGATATCGGGGTATGTAGAGTCTCTCCAGTGGCACCCACCCGTTGAAATCGGAGTATGTAGAGTCTCTCCAGTGGCACCCACCCGTTGATATCGGAGTATGTAGAGTCTCTCCAGTGGCACCCACCCGTTGATATCGGAGTATGTAGAGTCTCTCCAGTGGCACCCACCCGTTGATATCGGAGTATGTAGAGTCTCTCCAGTGGCACCCACCCGTTGATATCGGGGTATGTAGAGACTCTCCAGTGGCACCCACCCGTTGATATCGGAGTATGTAGAGTCTCTCCAGTGGCACCCACCCGTTGATATCGGGGTATGTAGAGACTCTCCAGTGGCACCCACCCGTTGATATCGGGGTATGTAGAGTCTCTCCAGTGGCACCCACCCGTTGAAATCGGAGTATGTAGAGTCTCTCCAGTGGCACCCACCCGTTGATATCGGAGTATGTAGAGTCTCTCCAGTGGCACCCACCCGTTGATATCGGAGTATGTAGAGTCTCTCCAGTGGCACCCACCCGTTGATATCGGAGTATGTAGAGTCTCTCCAGTGGCACCCACCCGTTGATATCGGGGTATGTAGAGACTCTCCAGTGGCACCCACCCGTTGATATCGGGGTATGTAGAGACTCTCCAGTGGCACCCACCCGTTGATATCGGGGTATGTAGAGACTTGCCACCAGTCCAAACGACGCTTATGATGTATGAGGTCAAAGATAACCTTTAGAAAGCGATCCTAGTGGTAGCTGTGGGGAGCAGCCTCCAGGCTTAATCTTGAAGGAATGTAAAGATTATTGTTTTACCAGAACATCACCTCCTGAATGATCAAATGAACGGAGAACCACAAAATGTTTGTTTAAAAATATGTATTTATATCTAAAACACTCTCTCCTATCCTCAATGTGAGAATAGACACAAAAAGCTCTCAATACGTTTCAATAGAACAATGCAAGCAGCACAACACACAGCGGGCTCCAGGGGGAGACCGAACCATACACTAAAAGATGGTATAACAGTATCGACTTTTCTATACAAAGTGCCTTAAGCACTTAGAATCTCTGGGACCCCAAGGAACCACCCCAGGTGAGTAGATTGGAACCCCATAGAGGACAGGTGCAGTGTGTGAACACGGACACGGGGTCCGTACAACTCTATGGGAAAGTCACGGATAAAGTTTTACAATTTAAGGACACTTCGGAGAGGACTTCAAGCAAGACAAACGAGAACTGGAAGGTTCTAAGGCCAACCCACCTGTGGATACCAAGGTACCCAAGTTACCTATCCCAGAGGAGTCGGATGCATAGGGTTCAAGTGGTGTTGGAAACCTTCGTCGTTTTTAAAGGCGTGTTGGGAAGAAGTACTGCTGGCATGGAAATGGAAAGTGTCTGAAGGAACCCAAACCTGGATTTGAGGTGAGAGGAACCTGAAAGCAGAGGGAACAGAGTCTGTATCACTTCACGTGACCAGGGGCTCAGCAGGCGAATGCCCACTGATGTCGGGTGCTTCAGGTGAGATGAGGTGCTGCTTGACTCTGCAGCCACGGGGACCAGGAGACGTCGAGGATGACCAAAGTCTGGAGGTGAGCTGTCCCACGAAGGATATCGAGTGCTGAGGGGCAATGTGCGGATAGAACACCAACAAGCCTTAGCCAAGGCAACCCTCGCGGAGAGAAAACAGGTTACGGTGTGGACCAGCAAGGACCAGGGGACTCCCTAAGCAATGGAGAAACAGGGCACGTCTGGAGCAACCAGGGAAGCCCATGAAATCAAGAGATGACCTTCGCCAGGACCCACAGGCCAACGGACCAGGGATCGCGAGGAGGTCTCAAGCAGGACTGCAAAGTACAGGCCCACGGAGCACACTGTGCGAGGAGGCAGAGATCTTTGGAGGAAATACTGCTCGGGTCGGGCCTATTCAGAGTCCAAAGCACTACTTCAGGAAATGCTGGTAAGTACTTGCCTTAGCAAAAGAGCGCGGTGCACAGGGGTACGGGTCATGCACTCCCCACGAGGGATACTGACCTGAGCTTCCCTGGAAGGACAGAAGATGTTAGACCTGTCAGCCCTCGGGTGGTCTTTCGCTATTTTTTTCGCCCTTGCCTCATTTTTCCCACCTTCTTTGTCGTTGGCCTTAGGTCTCCGAGAACCTTCCCATTGCTAATCAATGCTAAAGTGCAGGTGCTCTCTTCCCCCAACATGGCTGCCACTGGCCCCTGCTACTGCAGCGTGGTCTTTGTAGACGCACTCTAGTTGCCAGGAGCTGGCTGGAACCCTTAAACATTGTTGCCATACCAGCCTGCCTCGCCTGCCCTTAGCTAGACTAGGGAGGCTCCTGGAACCTTCTAGAATAGGGGCAGAGTCTGTTTTTGCCGCCTTAAAGGGTGGTCACCTGACCTAAGCATATATAAAGAAAGGAGGGAAAGATTTTAGTCAGTTGGGGCATCACTGACCTGGGGGACCCTACGCAGGAGACCTAGGCGGTAGGGCCTAGTCAGGAACCTATGCCACTGGGGGTGACAGGGTTTAGGCGCTGCCCACCAAGCTGTGTGAGGAACACTGAACTAGCCCACTGATCTGGCCTGGTGGGAGGGGAACCCAGGGACCACCAGCAGTGACCTGCTGAGGAATCCTGTCAGCAGCCTTCAACTCAACCACCCCCCCCCCTTCAAGGAACCAAGAATCTACTTCAGAAGGGCGCAGGAACCATCTAGCGCCAAGATGCAACCTACCTGCGCTAACCAGGACTACTGGGGATCAACCAGGTACCGGGCTGTGCAATCTCTGCCCCCTCTGTCTGCACCTGTGGCCCCAGCGCTGTCCTGCCTCATCTCCACTGTTAAAACTGTCTGGACTGCTGAGCTGTCTGTCCTACCTACCCAGCACTCTCCTGCTCTGCCCCGGAGAAGCGCCAGAGACTGCCAGAACTGTGGTGTCCATCAGAGCGTTGTGATCTACCCCAAGCGCTATGTCGGCCAAGCGTTGGTCCAACGTGTGTCCCAGCGCCGAGGCCCTTGCGTGCTGTGCCCCTGAGCGGTGTACTTGTCCCCCGAGAGCTAGACTGTCAAGCGCTGTAATCTGCACCCTGCCGCCCGCTGAAGCGCTACTGCCAATAGAGCGCTGTGATACCCGAGGCGCTATTCTCATCACGCGCCATCCAGCCTGCCATCGGTGTGCCCCAACGATATAGAAAAGGGGGTGGTGATGAACAGAGTGTCTGAATTAAGCAGACCACTCTTACCCAGTCCAAAGATCAGGGCTTGATCCATCACCGTTATTTAACTCACTGCCCCATCCCAGCTCAGAACCTGGCTATATGCAAATCAGTCTGTCCCTGGCCCAGTGCATCATGGGAACAGGGCAGACCAAACTACCAAGCCAATTCTTCACCAGAAAGGAGACAAGCTTCCGGGGACCGGTTTCTGGCATTTCAGCCGTCGTCGGCCCGGCTTGCTTGAATCCTGATGGAGCAGTGAGTAAGGGACTCATGTCTGAGTATACCAAGCCACACCTATAGTGGCCAAAAACGATTCAGAAAAGGGGGTGGTGATGAACATAGTGCCTGAATTAAGCAGACCACTCTTACCCAGTCCAAAGATCAGGGCTTGATCCATCACCGTTATTTAACTCACTGCCCCATCCCAGCTCAGAACCTGGCTATAAGCAAATCAGTCTGTCCCTGGCCCAGTGCATCATGGGAACAGGGCAGACCAAACTACCAAGCCAATTCTTCACCAGAAAGGAGACAAGCTTCCGGGGACCGGTTTCTGGCATTTCAGCCATCGTCGGCCCGGCTTGCTTGAATCCTGATGGAGAAGTGAGTAAGGGACTCATGTCTGAGTATACCCTGCCACACCTATAGTGGCCAAAAACGATTCAGAAAAGGGGGTGGTGATGAACAGAGTGTCTGAATTAAGCAGACCACTCTTACCCAGTCCAAAGATCAGGGCTTGATCCATCACCGTTATTTAACTCACTGCCCCATCCCAGCTCAGAACCAAAAGCACAGTGACCTTGAAGCGCTGCATGAGAACTCACCGCCGCCGCCTGGGAGCGCTGTTGACCGGCCCGCACTGTGGCCCGTGAAGCGCTGCCGGGAACTCTCACCTCTGTGGCCCGGGAGTCCGTGGGGCCGCCGTATCGTCATCGCGACGCACCGCCCCTTAAGCAGAGCCTCCACCGGCATCCTCGCCCCACTCTGCGGCCCTCGGAGCCAGGAGAGGGCCCCTGCATCACAAACCACCGGTAGGTCGCACTAGGCCTCACTAGGCCCACCAAAGCCTTTGTGCCCCTCACGTGACAGGGGGGAGCGCCGGCCACGCCCCCGCCCAGCACAGCGCAGCCATTGGCTACGGCTGCCGCGCCCCAGGAGTCGCACCACCATTGGCCGCTGTGGCCGGGCCCCTCATAAGCCGCATCCTGATTGGTTCCCGGGCTGTGGGCGCTACGGAAGGCCCCGGAACAGCCTGTCATCGCCTGAGGGCTTAGCGAGAGCCCCTCCTGGCCAGCGCAAGGCCCGGGATTGGTTTGAAGACCGCGTGAGGCCTACCGGAGGGCGGGAGCCCTTCCTTCCTGCAGAGAGATCCGCAAGAGCTCGGGAGGGCCGAAGATTGAGGTAACTCCCCGGGGAGGCAGGTGGGAGGCCAAGAGGAAGAGGGGGGCCCCCGAGGAGCCAAGTGGGAGCCCCGTGGCCTCCCTTCCACCGGGGGAGACTGTTGTTGGGCCCTGTTATCACAAGTTAGATACATAAGAGTACTGTGGACTGGGCAAGAGCCTGGGTTAAGCCCCTAGAGACTGGGGTGAAGGAGGAGTAACCCCCAGCTGGGGTGGTGTTCTTTACAGCTTGTTCTCAGTCAGGTTATGGTGCATATTGACCTGTGAGATTATGGGAACGTCCATCCCTGCTTAGTGAAGAGATTTTTCTTGAGGAATGAAATGTTTTACCTATGCTTAATGAAACGCTCATTTTACCTTATGCACTGTTTATCTTTGCCTTAATGAAATCCTCTACCTATGTTCAATGAAACGTGTTATCCTTGATTAATGAAATGGTGGAGATGTTGGTTACTGCCTAATGCAAGGTTAAAGATGGGCCCACAGTTAGCCCTTGACATGCTCCTTTAATGAAATAGCTATTGAAACATGCTACATTGATTAATGAACTGCTCCCTTTGCTCCCCTGATGAAATGCTTTAATGAGTTATTGCTACTGGGATTATTGATTTGCTCTAAATGATTTACCAGACGTGATCTTGATCTTAGATAAAGCTTATTGATTTTAATCGAACTTACTGGTGTGGTCTCAGTCATTGTGTGCGTTTCCTGCCTCAGTGGATGTGTGTGCTGTGTGGTCACTTTACAACTAAGCTTTCGGGTGCCTACCTGCTCAAGCCAAGCTACCCCCTGGGAACTGGTGACCCCAGTTCCTACAGCAGATCAACCTTGAAGACCTTCAGGGACCCACCTCCTGTGTTGCAGAAGTTTTCGGAGTCCTCAGGAGCTCAGGAGATGAAAACCAGTCAGTTGTAGTTCAGATGCCTCCTTTTACAGGGGAGTAATTCCTTTATTCCAAGGGAGATACTTCAGTCGTCCAGCAGGGCATACAGTCATCCAGCGTTGTGCAGACAGTCGAAGTACTTGGTTTCTTCTTTGTAGAATCTTGTCCAGGTAAAATCTGAAGTCCTGTAGCCAGGTATCCCATTTTATACCCACGGGAAGGGATAGGACAGATTAGGGGTTCCCTCCTATGGGAGGGGCAGGACAGAGGGGTGGCTACACCCATGTCCTTTGTCCAGTTTCACACCAGAGCAGGAGCCAAATGGCTCCTGAACCGGTTTGAGCTGGACTATGCACAAGAACACCAAGTGTGCCCCCAGTTCAGACTTTCTGGAACTCTAAGAGTGCCCCCACCCAGCCCCAATACATTAAAGCCTGTCTGGGAGGTAGTTACACCTCCCTGTGACAGGAAACCTATTGTCATACCTTCCCCTGCTCGAGCTTGGCTCAGCAACAGGAGGGTAGACGCGTGTCTGTGGCTGGCAGCATCTATGTTGTGCCGCCCGGGTTTAGGAAAGCTGGTACCGGGTATACCGGTGGCCCACGCGTGTCTCCGTGGAAGGGAGGAATCGTGCCTCCCTCCCCAGTCTTGGGGTGGAGGCATGATTCCAAGGTGTTTGACACGGAACACAGCATGATTCTGAGCAGCCGTTCCAAAGTTGCATTTTACAGCGAGGTCAGTTCAGTTCAAAAGCTTTATTCGATTTGTAAAACAAACCATACAAGCAGAACAAATTTACATATTTAACATTGGTTTCTAAAATTTCATCAAAGTCACTAAATCTAAAAACTATCTAAAAACCATCATGGACATAATATATTACAGTCTAAAAACATAAATTGACCATTAAAATTTGGGTTTGGACGATACACAGTCTATTGCCTGATAAAAACTAAGTTCACTTATAATACATACAAATATACAGACAGGAAGACATAGAGTTAAAACACGGTCAGATGTATCAAATGACTATGGCTTTCCTGGCAGCTGTACATTTTAGTATATATGACGCTACAAAGAAACATATATCCAGATCCTTGAAAGAGGATAGTAGCTGTAAAGCATTCTTTGTAGAACGAACATTATTTTTTAAAAAGATGGGTTTTAGATATAATATCCTAAAAGAATGATAAAATTTACAGAACAGTAAAAAGTGGCAGCAACTCTGACGTGAGATGTTATCACAAGGGCATACGGTATCGGATCTGGCTTTCATTATAGGGAATGCAACAAGATGGTGTACGATTCCCAACCTTAGGCGTGTTAAAACAAACCGGTGAGAATTGCGAGTAACACCGGAAAGATAAGGTTGGAAACCGGTGATTAGATTACAATCCCGGTAGAACATCACAGATTGTAACGTTCCGGACACCCTGTCGCGACACTCCTTCTTGTGATTTAAAAACCTGTGTTTTATGTCGTTTTTAGGGATAGATACAACAGATTTGGGGTCAAGGAATATGTCAAACTGAAATAGGAGGTAGAACCAGTGGTGTATGTACTTAAGCCACTTAATACGTGAGGAGTGGTCCAACCTGAGACAATCAAGGATTATCTCCTGGGTAAATTGTGTTTCGGTCTTGGCCCAGATTGAGCGCCATAGCAGCAGGGGACGTAGTGCTGCTAAATCAGAGATAAATTCGATTCCGACTTCTTCGTGAATCAGGTCTACTGATGCTGAGGGTGGTACACACAACAACTTTCTGAGGAACTTGTTTTCATCTCTCTGCACAGTTGGGCCAACACAATGCCCCCACACCCCCGCACCGTACAGCGCTGATGTAACACATCTTACATTATAAATGTTCATCATATCTTTGATACTCCTCACCCCAAGTTTGGATGAAAATTTAAAAATACTGTTAGTGGACCTCGTCATTTTTAAACTGATATTGTCGAACTCGGGTTGCCATGTCCCGTTGCTTGCATAAGTAATTCCTAGATAGCAAAAGGTTTTAACTTGTGTCATCTTAGCCTTTTCTATGAAGAAGCTACGGTTAGCCTTCTTAGCTTTCATCCCACAGGGCATTACAAAAGTTTTAGATTTATTTACTAGTAGTCTCCTACTTTCAATAAACAACATAAATCTGTCGATAAGACGCTGTAAACCAATCTTTGTGCGAGACAATAACACAGCGTCATCCGCATACAATAAAATTGGAACCGGTTTCCCTCCTATCAGTGGTGCATCTGCGGGAATCTGGCACAGAATGGATTCAATTTGGTTAATAAAAAGAGAAAATAAAAGAGGGGCCTGTACACAGCCCTGACGAATGCCTCTTGAAACCTTAAAGAAGGGAGTGCATTCGCCTAAGAGACCATAGCGCACCTTGCATGACAATCTCTCATAGAGCCTGGCCAGGAAATTAACAACCTCCTTGGGTGCTCCCGACTCTATCAGAACCTGCCATAGTATAGAGTGATCAACCAAGTCAAACGCGCTACTCAGATCCGCGAAACAGAGAAACAGGCTGCCTTTTTTAACTTCTGTACATTTATTAATTAAAAGATCTAAATTGACGCACTGTTCCAGTGTCCCCATGCCTTTCCTGAAACCGTATTGGACCTTAGTTAAAATATCCCTGTCATTTGCCCAGGTTTCCAGTCTCTTCAGCATGATTCGACTCATTACCTTGACTGATGCATCCAACAATGAAATGGGGCGATAATTACACGCCTCCGATTTGCTGCCTTTCTTGAAGGGTGGTATAATGACCGACTGGCCCCAGGATGGTGGGGGGCCGCCCTCTGCTGCTGCATTAAAGAGCCTCACTAAAATGGGCGCCCACAGATTCATTTCAGATTTGAGTAGGAGGCCTATGGGTACTCCATCTGGGCCCGGAGCCTTTCCTCCTTTACTATTGGACAGACCTTCGTAAACCTCATCCAGGCTTATTCCCAGTGGTAAGGGCAGCCAAACAGAAACCTCAAGGGCCAGGGTTTCTAAAGACTTCCCATCGGGATTGAAAATATTAGTATAATGTTCTATCCATGCGTTGCAAGCTACATAGGAAGTTAGTTCCGGGATGCCGTCTGTATTTAAAAAGGGGCTGTTAATAGTCTCCCAGTAAAGTTTGCTGTTTTGTGTTTCATCTGCTAGGTTTAAATTATGCCATGCTTCTTCTTGCAGGACCTTTTTCCTGTTGGAAAGGGCCACCTTGTAATTAGCACGCAATATTTTGATGTTAATGTTATTGCGTGGTTTATTACTTAGAGCCTTTTTTAATTCGCGTAGGGACGATGTGCAATGTTTGTCAAACCAACCCCTCTCCTGCACGCGACCCAGACCGCCTCCGCTGATCGCCCCTTCCTTCCCTGACTATCGGAGTGGGACGGGCGGCTCCACCATCTTGGGCGGGTCTGGGCTCTGCGCTGCAGTTCTTTGGCTCCTCCCTCCCTGCCACGCCCCCTTGATCCTCCTCCTTCATGTGTCCCTATATCATGGATACTCATTCCCGGCCGCGCAGCGGACGAGCTCAGCGGGCCCGACGAAGGCGCGCCGAAGTCGCGCCTAAGTTAAGCCCGTCTGCGCCCGTCCACGACGGGCCGGGACTAGGGGCCACACATTCTGCTCCTTCTTTCGTTTATACCACAGCTCAACTCATGGCTCTCTCTGCCATCCCCCCACCTTCCCCCTCACTTCTGTGTCATCTCGATACACTGGGCATTCTCGTTTTTCCCCCTCTCCACCCGACTCCGGTCTCTCACAGCCCCACTCTTCTCCCTGTTGACCCCCCTCCCGTCCCCCATCCCCCACCTGTTCCAACTGTAGCCTCTGCTTATCTGCTCAACACCCGCTCCGCAGTCAAACACCAGATGGCACTCTTCAACCTTCTGACCACTGATTCCCCTGATTTTCTTTTTCTGACTGAAACTTGGTTTTCCGCTGATTCCCTCCCCGATCTTCTAGCCATTCTTCCCGATACCTACTACGCCCTCCGAGTTGACCGCCCGGATGGTAAGGTTGGGGGAGGTGTGGCGATGATCATTCGGTCTACCCTCAAATTTCAACTTCTGACTCACTCCCCCATTCCTAACGTGGACTACTTTGTGGCCTGCTCCCTTAACCTTTCTGCCCCCCTCACTGTTGTCCTCGTGTACCGTCCCCCCCAATCTATGCCTTCCTTTGTAGCCTCCCTTCAGGACCTGTTGGCCACCTTGGTGATAAACAACTCCTCTGTCCTTCTGCTCGGCGACTTTAATTTCTGGCCGGACGATCCCAGGGAAGATCTTCCCTCTAAAGATTTTTCTGCCACCCTCCAGTGCTTAAACCTCACATCTCATGGTACTGCCCCTACCCACACCCAGGGTCACATCCTGGATCAAATCTGGTCCTCATGTCCTGTTGTTTCACCGCTCTCCATATCCCCTTGTGTCTGGTCTGATCACTTTATTATTTCCTTCTCCATTCACTTGGGTGCGGTTGATAAGCCCCTTCTTCCGAAAAACATTTTAGCTCGCAATTGGAATCAGACCGGCCTTGATTCCCTTTCGCTTTCCTTGGCTTCCTCTGCCCCAGACCTCACTGATCTCCCTCTCGAATCCCAGGTCAACGCCATTGGCACATGGCTATCTTCTTCGTGTGATCTAGTTGCCCCACTTAGAAAGATCAAGGCGGTCCGCCCCTACGATGCGCACAAATGGTTTCTCCAGAGCTTAAAAAGCTTAAACTCGACCTCAGGCGGTCGGAATGCCACTGGAGACGGGACTACTGTCCCTCCTTGCGCGCCAAATATAAATCACTCCTTACCGAATACAAAAAAGCGATCCTAGTGGCTAAAACCGCATACTTCACTGAGAGAGTAGCTCTTTCTGCTAATAAATCTCGCGAAATCTTCTCTCTGGTTCACAATCTTGCTACCTCTGATCATCGCTCTACCCCCAGTCTGGTTCCTTCACAGTCTCTCTGTTCCTCTCTTAATGATTTCTTCATTGACAAGATCGTGAAGATCAAAGCCAACATCCCCACTGTGTCTCAACCCCGTCTCACCTGTTTTCCTCCTCCTCCCCCTTACTCTTTTGCTCTTTTCCCCCCTATTTCCCCAGATCTATTCCTAAAACTTCTGATCAAAGTTAAATCTGGCTCTCCCGCGGACTGCGCGCCGGCACGCATTCTTAAAACCCTCTTCACTAACTGCCCCGCCCCTCCCCTTGCTCTTCTTAATTCCTCTCTGGCTCTTGGTTCCGTCCCCTCTTCTTTTAAATCCGTTATAGTCCTCCCTATCATAAAAAAAAACGGTTTGGATCCTTCTCTTCCTTCTAATTTTCGACCCATTTCTCTTCTTTCCTATCTTGGCAAGATCCTTGAAGCTCATGTCACCTCCTGCCTCTCTATTTACATCGAGGAGAACGGCCTCCTGGCATCCCACCAGGCGGGTTTCCATCCGGGCCACTCCACGGAGGCGGTGGTCCTTACAGTCTTGGACGAACTCAAGGGGAAGGCCGACTCTAATCTTCCCCAAGCCCTGGTCCTTCTCGATTTGTCCGCTGCATTTGACACAGTTGACCACTCCATCCTTCTCGACCGTGTCAGCGCAGCGGGCATTCGGGGCGCGGCCTTTTCAGGGCTCGCGTCCTTCCTCCGGGACAGGTCCCAGGCGGTTCACCTCTCCGGCTTCTCTGCCCTCCCCGCCCGGTCACTTGTGGTGTTCCCCAAGGTTCCTCTCTTTCCCCCTTCTCTTCAATCTTTATATCCATCCCCTCATCACTTCCCTTCTTGAGCTGGGGGTCTCTGTGTATAATTACGCAGATGACCTCCAGCTCGTCTTCGACCTTTCTTCTCCTCCTGATTCTCTCCCTAAGTTCTGTTCAACCCTAGTTTTCATTTCTGAGTGGATGAGCGCTAACCATCTGAAGCTCAATCCCGACAAGACGGAACTTGTCCTCACTGGTGGCCCCTCGAACCCTTGGTCTCCTGCACATTGGCCCCCCTCTTTTGGTCCCCCCCCTCTGCCCGCTTCCTCTGTCCGTACCCTTGGCATCAAAGTCAGTCATGACTTATCCATGCAAAGTCAGATCAGCTCTGTCGTGTCTTCTTGCTTTCTCTCCCTCCGTCTTATCCGGAAAATTTCGCGTTTTTTTTCCATTGACGCACTCAAAACCATAGTCATGGCCCTTGTCACCTCCCGCCTCGACTATGGGAACGGCCTGTACGTGGGAATACCCGCCTACGAATCCCGCCGTCTCCAGGCCATTCAAAACCAAGCTGCCCGCCTCATCCTCTCCCTTCCTAAATCTTCTCATATCACCCCTGTTCTCAAGTCCCTTCATTGGCTTCCTGTTCGTTTCAGATCTTTCTTTAAATTGGCCTGTCTAGCCTTTCGGGCTCATTCCCGCTCAGCTCCCCTGTTCATCACTTCTCTCATCTCCTCTCATGCCCCTTTCTCTTCTGCACATTCCCCGCTTCCACAAATCCAGAACGGGGGGTACCCGGTTCTCAGTCCTGGCCCCCCAGTTCTGGAATAGTCTTCCACTCTCCATTCGCTCCATCCCTATCTACACTCACTTCCGCAAAGCCCTCAAAACCTTCCTCTTCTCTCAGACATTCCCCTCCTAGTCTCCCTGGGTTCCCTCTGTGAGCTTTGATCAGGTCCCCAGCGCCAGGAAGCCGCTTGGCCGCAGTGCCCTTTACCAAATATTTTTTTCATTTCAACCCAACCTGACAGCTCTAATTTTTGTCTGTTTCTTTGTGAATATTCCTTCGATGGTTGTGTTTATCCTAATAAGCAGAGTACAGCACCACAAAGCTAACCGGTGGCCCCTCCGACATAGTGCAGAATTAAAAGATCTGATAACAAGGTACTATTCTATTCACTCATGATCTATCGTTTGCGAAGCAGAGGAAGGGTGCTCTCACAGTTTGTACATCACTTAACCAAAAAACCCTTTTTTTGATTTTCTAGATATTATAAATTACAATTATACCCAGTCTGATCAAGCGGGATATTTGTTGTCTTGAATGTGTACCCAAAACAGGACACCATTTTAGCATATGACCTCAGAAAGAAAACCTGAGCGATATATATATATATATATATTATTTGAGGTAAGAGATTCCGACCCTATGTATTGCATTATCCCCCGTGACACCTATAATAAGCACTTTAACTTTTTGGTGCTTAGTTTTTCAATAGCAAAAAATCCCACGTGACTCCGGGCACAACCACCGCAATAAAGTATTTAGCATAATTATTCCAATTCTGCATGCACCAATTGCATGCATACAATAGATCCTGCCAAGGCTATAGGAATATTAAAAATCATTTTACTGATTGCTGTTTAAGCAGGATGAATGTCAGATTCAATAAAGTGTGTGTATCAGCAATGCATAGAGAAATCTTTAGCCATTAGAGCTCCATTTGGTAATGTGTATTCCTTTTTAATGCAACTTGTGACAGTCAGATAAATTAAATGTATGTTCATAGGTATTGTATGCATTTTCATATTATTATTTAGTAATTTTGTGTTTCTTTATAGAAACTGTCCTGAAGAAGGTTTTTAACCGAAACGCTGCGTCGACTTTTGTTCTCAAGAACAAATTTTTAATTCATTGTGTAACATATTGCATTTCTTGTAATTATGTTGTGTATATTGTTCAATAACTGTATGTAAAAAAAATGTTAAACCTATAAAGTGCAATAAATTTATGTTTAAGTTTACTTTATAGTTTTGCCAAAAATTTATTTTTTGTAGTATTTTTACAGGCTGTCATAAGTCCAAATAGCACAATTTCTTAGTGAGTGTTAAAATTGCATGCTGTTATTCAATTGAGGGTCCTTATACACATGAATTGTTTTTTATCCAGATGACACTTTAGGTGTCTGTGGTGGTTGTGCCGATATTCAATTGCAGGGGGTACCAAATTCCTTCTGACCACATCCACGGCAGGATTTGACTTTAGGGACACTTTCATTTCTTTAACCTTATTCTCCTGAGGTACAAGGATACACATGAGTGATGGATGTGACCACTGAAGTGAGTCTGTGAGGTTCAGATGAGCCTGGTGAATGATGGGTAAAGTAATTCTATGAGTTACAAGGATACACATGAGTGATAGAGGTGACCTCTGAAGTGAGTCTCTGAGGCATAGATGCACCTGGTGAATGATGCACATGACGGGTATAGTGATTCAGGAGGTACAAGGACACCCATAAGTGATAGACGTGACCCCTGAAGTGAGTCAGTGAGGTACAGAAGACCCTGGGGAAGCCTTCTTGAGGTAGGCTCAGTGACTCCCAGGGTTGGGAGACCCCTGAACGCTGAGATGGGTCCAGAAGTACAGGTGACCCTGGGCTAGCCGTGGTGTGAGAGCGCCAGGCGCCTCCAGAGTCCCTGCGGACAATGTCATGGATGATGTGATCTTAAAGTACAGGCAGTGTCGATTTAACCTCTTCACTTCTGCTCTATGTCTCTTTTCCAGCATGCCCTGGTGGATCGAGGACTCCCTGCAGCGGACACGGTACATGCCTGGATGGTATGGCAGGAAACGGAACCTGCCTGTGCGATGTGAGTACAACTCGCTATTGTGTGAGCGGGGAGGACATGAACCATACTGCCCAGGACTGACCAGCGGGTCTTCTGCGAGTGATGCTCAGTCCTGGCAACTCAAAGGCGCGTCCTCAGCATCTTTAATGTTTGTGTGTCAGCTCCTGATGCACAGGTCCCGAGTTGTGTCATAATTAGGTTGATTGCTGCTAGTGTTCAGTGTGACCGCTGCTCTTGTTCAGTTTGACGGCTGCTGGTGTTCAGTGTAACCCCAGCTCTTGTTCAGTGTGACGGCTGCTCGTGTTCAGTGTGACCCCTGCTCGTGTTCAGTGTGACCCCTGCTCCTGTTCAGTGTGATGGCTGCTTGTGTTCAGTGTGACGGCTGCTCATGTGAAGGCTGCTCGTGTTCAGTGTGACCCCTGCTCGTGTTCAGTGTGACCCCTGCTCTTGTTCAGTGTGACGGCTGCTCATGTTCAGTGTGACGGCTGCTCGTGTTCAGTGTGACGGCTGCTCGTGTTCAGTTTGACAACTGCTCATGTTCAATGTGACCCCTGCTCTTGTTCAGTGTGACAGCTGCTCGTGTGACAGGTACTCATGTGACGGCTGCTGGTGTTCAGTGTGACATTTGCTCATGTGACGGCTGCTCATGTTCAGTGTGATGGCTGCTCATGTTCAGTGTGACGGCTGATTGTGTTCAATGTGATGGCTGCTCGTGGTCATGTAATGGCTGCTTGTGTTCAATGTGATGGCTGCTCGTTTTCAGTGTGACGACTGCTTGTGTTCAGTGTGACGGCTGCTTGTGCTAATGTAGTGGCTGCTTGTGTTCAATGTGATGGCTCCTCGTGTTCAGTGTGACGGCTGCTTGTGTTCAATGTGATGCCTGCTCTTGTTCAGTGTAATGGCTGCTTGTGTTCAGTGTGACGGCTGAAAGTGCTCAGTGTGATGGCTGCTCATGTGACGGCTGCTCGTGTTCAGTGTGATGTCTGCTAGTGTGATGGCTGCTCATGTGACGGCTGCTCGTGTTCAGTGTGATGGCTGTTCGTGTTCAGTGTGATGGCTGTTCGTGTTCAGTGTGATGGCTGTTCGTGTTCAGTGTGATGGCTGCTCGTGTTCAGTGTTATGGCTGTTCGTGTTCAATGTGATGGCTGCTCGTGCTCATGTAATGGCTGCTTGTGTTCAGTGTGACGGCTGAAAGTGCTCAGTGTGATGGCTGCTCGTGTGATGGCTGCTCATGTGACGGCTGCTCGTGTTCAGTGTGATGGCTGCTCGTGTTCAGTGTGAGACCTGCTTGTGTTCAGTGTGACACCTGCTTGTGTTCAGTGTGATGGCTGCTTGTGTTCAGTGTGACGGCTGCACATGTTCAGTGTGATGGCTGCTCGTTTACAGTGTGATGCTGTTTGTGTTCAGTGTGACGACTGCTTGTGTTCAGTGTGACGGCTGTTCGTGCTCATCTAATGGCTGCTCGTGTTCAGTGTGATGGCTGCTCGTGCTCAATGTGAAGGCTGCTCCTGTGACGTCTGCTTGTGTTCACTGTGATGGCTACTCATGTTCAGTGTGACAGCTGCTCTTGTTCAGTGTGAAGGCTACTTATGTGATGGCTGCTCATGTTCAGTGGGACGTCGGCTCATGTGAAGGCTACTTGTGTTCAGTGTGACACCTGCTTGTGTCCACTGTGGCAGCTGCTCGTGTTCAGTGTGACAGCTGCTTCTGTTCAGTGTGACGTCTGCTCGTGTGATAGCTGCTCGTGTTCAGTGTGACGGCTGCTCTTGTTCAGTGTGACGGCTGCTCGTGTTCAGTGTGATGTCTGCTCGTGTTCAGTGTGACGACTTCTTGTGTTCAGCGTGACAGCTGCTCATGTTCAGTGTGATGTCTGCTCGTGTTCAGGGTGACGGCTGCTTGTGTTCAGTGTGATGGCTGCTCATGTTCATGGTGACGGCTGCTCGTGTTCAGGGTGACGGCTGCTCGTGTTCAGTGTGACGACTTCTTGTGTTCAGCATGACGGCTGCTCATGTTCAGTGTGATGTCTGCTTGTATTCAGGGTGACGGCTGCTTGTGTTCGGTGTGATGGCTGCTCGTGTTCATGATGACGGCTGCTCGTGTTCAGGGTGACGGCTGCTTGTGTTCAGTGTGACGGCTGCTCATGTTCAGTGTGACGGCTGCTTGTGTTCAGTGTGACGGCTACTTGTGTTCAGTGTGACGGCTGCTCGTGTTCAGTGTGACGGCTGCTTGTGTTCAGTGTGACGGCTGCTTGTGTTCAGTGTGTGACGGCTGCTTGTGTTCAGTGTGGCGGCTGCTCGTGTTCAGTTTGACGGCTGCTTGTGCTCAGTGTGATGGCTGCTCATGTGACGGCTGTTTGTTTATAGTGTGACGGTTGCTTGTGTTCAGTGTGACAGCTGCTCGTGTTCAGTGTGACGGCTGCTCATGTTCAGTGTGATGGCTGCTCCTGTGATGGCAGCTTGTATTCAGTTTGACGGCTGCTTGTGTTCAGTGTGATGGCTGCTTATGTGATGGCTGCTCATGTTCAGTGGGACATCTGCTCGTGTGACGGCTACTTGTGTTCAGTGTGACGGCTGCTTGTGTTCAGTGTGACGGCTGCTTGTGTTTAGTGTGAAGGCTGCTTGTGTTCAGTGTGACGTCTGCTCATGTGGTGGCTGCTCATGTTCAGTGTGATGGCTGCTCTTGTTCAGTGTGATGGCTGCTCTTGTTCAGTGTGATGGCTGCTCTTGTTCAGTGTGATGGCTGCTCGTGTTCAGTGTGATGTCTGCTCGTGTTCAGTGTGACGGCTTCTTGTGTTCAGTGTGACGGCTGCTCGTGTTCAGTGTGATGTCTGCTCATGTGATGGCTGCTCGTGTTCAGAGTGATGGCTGCTTGTGTACAGTGTGACGGCTGCTCGTGTTCAGTGTGACGGCTTCTTGTGTTCAGTGTGATGGCTGCTCGTGTTCAGGGTGATGGCTGCTTGTGTACAGTGTGACGGCTGCTCGTGTTCAGTGTGACGGCTTCTTGTGTTCAGTGTGATGGCTGCTCGTGTTCAGTGTGATGTCTGCTCATGTGATTGCTGCTTGTGTTCAAGGTGACGGCTGCTTGTGTTCAGTGTGACAGCTGCTCGTGTTCAGTGTGACGACTGCTTGTGTTCAGTGTGACGGCTGCTCATGTTCAGTGTGACAGCTGCTTGTGTTCAGTGTGACGGCTGCTTGTGTTCAGTGTGACGGCTGCTTGTGTTCAGTGTGACGGCTGCTCGTGTTCAGTGTGACGGCGGCTCATGTTCAGGGTGATGGCTGCTTGTGTTCAGTGTGACGGCTGCTCGTGTTCAGTGTGACGGCTGCTTGTGTTCAGTATGACGGCTGCTTGTGTTCAGTGTGACGGCTGCTCGTGTTCAGTGTGACGGCGGCTCATGTTCAGGGTGATGGCTGCTTGTGTTCAGTGTGACGGCTGCTCGTGTTCAGTGTGACGGCTGCTTGTGTTCACTGTGACGGCTGCTTGTGTTCAGTGTGACGGCTGCTCGTGTTCAGTGTGACGGCTGCTTGTGTTCAGTGTGACGGCGGCTCATGTTCAGGGTGATGGCTGCTTGTGTTCAGTGTGACGGCTGCTCGTGTTCAGTGTGACGGCTGCTCGTGTTCAGTATGACGGCTACTTGTGTTCAGTGTGAGGACTGCTCGTGTTCAGTTTGACTGCTGCTCGTGTTCAGGATGACGGCTGCTTGTGTTCAGTGTGACGGCTGCTCTTGTTCAGTGTGACGGCTGCTCGTGTTCAGGGTGACGGCTGCTTGTGTTCAGTGTAACGGCTGCTCGTGTTCAGTGTGATGGCTGCTCGTGTTCAGTGTGACGGCTGCTCGTGTTCAGGGTGACGGCTGCTTGTTTTCAGTGTGACTGCTGCTCGTTTTCAGTGTGACGGCTGCTCGTGTTCAGTGTGACTGCTGCTCGTGTTCAGTGTGACAGCTGCTTGTGTTCAGTGTGACGGCTGCTTGTGCTCAGTGTGATGGCTGCTCATGTGACGGCTGCTTGTGTTCAGTGTAACGGCTGCTTGTGTTCAGTGTGACGGTTTCTCATGCTCAGTGTGATGACTTCTCCTGTGGCGGCAGCTTGTATTCAGTTTGACGGCTGCTTGTGTTCAGTGTGATGGCTGCTTATGTGATGGCTGCTCATGTTCAGTGGGACCTCTGCTCGTGTGACAGCTACTTGTGTTCAGTGTGGCGGCTGCACGTGTTCAGTGTGACGGCTGCTTTTGTTCACTGTGACGGCTGCTTGTGTTCAGTGTGACGGCTGCTCGTGTTCAGTGTGACGGCTGCTTGTGTTCAGTGTGACGGCGGTTCGTGTTCAGGATGACGGTTGTTCATGTTTACCAGCACTGTTAACCACTGCTGGAATTGGATTGTTCGTGTTCTGCGTGATTGTTGTTCAGTGTGATGGCTGCTCATGTTCAGTGTTACGGCTGTTCGTGTTCAGTGTGATTGTTGTTCAGTGTTGCGGCTGCTCGTATTCAGTGTGATGGCTGTTCGTGTTCAGCGTGATTGTTCTTCAGTGTGACGGCTGCTCGTGTTCAGTGTGACGGCCACTCATGTTCAGGGTGACGGCTGTTCGTGTTCAGGATGACGGTTGTTCATGTTTACCAGCACTGTTAACCACTGCTGGAATTGGAAAAACTTCACTCTGGAAACCAATACATTGGGGGCTCAAAGTGGGTCAAGCCCCAAGGGGTGGAGTCATGAAAGGCAGTCTCACAGACAACTTATACATTTAAAAATGGCAACCAAGAGAAGGTGGTATTAAATCTGTTCTGCATTAATTGGCTGCAAAGGATGCATTTTTAAGTATACTATGGGTTTAAGGCACCTGCTACAGAAACCTTTTTGTGGCCAGTAAGTCTCAGAGAATTTTAATATTAGTAAAGTAATTTTGGTGGTTAATTCACTTGCTGGAGAGATCTGTGTTTTATCAAGTCACAGTTATGGCACATGAAGTTGAATGGAGGGTTAATGTGTCTCCTGCAAATCACATTGTGTGACATGCAGATGACAGGTTTATATTTTATGTGGCTAGGTAAGAGGGTCACAGTGCTTGACACTGAAACCCTTTTCGTATTTATAGTTCATAAATTGCAGTCCTCCTAATATAGCACAGTGAGCTAAGAACCGTCACCCAATTTGGTATTTGGTTAGCCCGAGACGAAACGGCTGCCGGAATTAGTCTTTGGGGGCCCTTCATTCAGAGTCATACAAATGTAGCCCCTGGGGATACCAAGGGACCCCTCTTCCCAACCATGCACAATTTATTTATTTATTTAGAAAGTTTTATATAGCGCGGACAAGATCTTTGCAGATATCAGAGCGCTTTACAAAAAAACAGGGGGTAAAGAAACAAGGTGGTGAATAACAGACTTTTGAATGTAGCAGGCACCATGGGGTGCCTGCCACAGGGTGCAAGGTTTTCCCCAATCACTTCTTTTGTCAATATGAGCCTGTGTTCGGAACACTGGCTCCCATTGAAGTCAATGCGAGTCCGACCAAACGATGTTGGGAAGCATCGTAATCGGTCGTTCGGATTCGCAGGACCCGATTCGTTTGGAAACGAGTCCAGAACTGATTCGTTCGGGCCAGTTTCCTAACGGCATCGTAATCGGGTCCTAAGTGTTTGCATTGAAAAGATGGCGTACAGCAGGTGTTTGTTATCAGCATAATACGAACTAACAATCCATCGCACCTCATTCCTCACCTCTGCTCTTTCTCTCAGAGCCAATGATGAGGCACCAATATACTTTCATGTTCCCCAGAATGGTTTGTGCTTTAGAAATATAAAGCGATCTGCTGAGTTTAGTTCGCTCAGCCCACTGTGATCCGTGCAGGGGTGCTCTGGTGAAAGCTGTGACAATGGTAAATGTGAATTCAAAGCCTGATGTAGAGTCATGGGTCACGCCAGGAGATTTACATTCTGATCTATATTTATTTATTTATTTCATGTCTCACCCTGGCTCTCTACGCAGGAGGGGTTTGGCGGTTTCGCGTGCCAAGAGTGTGCAGATGAAAGCGCCTTCGGTCCGGACTGTTCATCAAGTAAGTGACAAACTCTGTCTGATGCCGAGAGAGTGGGTTGTATTTTGAGAGAGTTTTGTCTCCCGCTGTCTCATCGAGTAAGGTTTCATTGTTCACTCTTGGATTCTTTGATGAACCTTTGACTGGGGGGACACTTGCCGAAGGCAGTATAGTCTGCCCCTTAGACAGGGGCTGGTCTTACCACAGCCCATAGGCAGCCATCAGATGCCACTAAACAATGTTTGAACCCTATAGAGGGCTGAAAGGTCAAGGCTGACAGGGTAGCGTTAGTGACCGAAATGTCCCTGTCAGAGTAAACCCCGCATTGAGGGAGTTGTGAGTTGGATCCTGCAGGTGTGCCGGGGACATTGGGGGGTTCCGATTGGCTGAAGATGCTTCGATGTCATGATGTTGTTAACCTTCAGGACACCTGGGCTCCATAGGAGAGCCTCCAGTAGATGGTTGTGAGTCCTTGACTCCCAGTGGGGCCCCCATCCTCAAAGGGTAGCTACGGGGGCTCCGGGACCCTCGATAGAGCAGGTTTGGACTGCAAGCCGACGAGGATTCCTGCGAGTTCAGTTATGAAGATGAAGTGACAGCCGATTTTTAATTCATGACTCAGTGCTGATCAATCCGTGAACTGCTGTCGCGGCCAGGATACATGTGTGTGCACTCATGCGGCACATTGATGAACTGACTTCAGTAGGCGGGTCACCAGTAGACGGGCCGCCAGTAGGCGGGTCACAAGTATGCAGTCACCAGTAGGTGGGTCACCAGGAGGTGGGTCACCAGGAGGTGGGTCACCAGGAGGTGGGTCACTAGGAGGCGGGTCACCAGGAGGCGGGTCACCAGGAGGCGGGTCACTAGGAGGCGGGTCGCCAGGAGGTGGGTCACCAGGAGGCGGGTCACCAGGAGGTGGGTCACCAGTAGGTGCGTCACCAGTAGTCGGGTCACCAGTAGGCGGGTCACCAGGAGGTGGGTCACCAGGAGGTGGGTCACCAGGAGGCGGGTCACCAGGAGGCGGGTCACCAGGAGGCTGGTTGCCAGTAGGCTGGTCACCAGTAGGCAGGTCACAGTAGGTGGCTCACCAGGAGGTGGGTCACCGGGAGGCGGGTCACCAGTAGGCAGTCACCAGTAGACGGGTCGCCATTAGGCGGGTCACCAATAGGCGGCTCACCAGTAGGCAGTCAACAGTAGGCGGGTCACCAGTAGGCAGTCACCAGTAGGCGGGTCACCAGTAGGCAGTCACCAGTAGGCGGGTCACCAGTAGGTGGGTCACCAGTAGGCAGTCACCAGTAGGCAGGTCACCAGTAGGCGGGTCACAAGTAGGCGGGTCACCAGTAGGCAGTCACCAGTAGGCAGGTCACCAGTAGGCGGGTCACCAGTAGGAAGTCACCAGTAGGCAGGTCACCAGTAGGCAGTCACCAGTAGGCAGTCACCAGGAGGTGGGTCACAAGTAGGCAGTCACCAGTAGGCGGCTCACCAGTAGGCAGGCACCAGTAGGCAGTCACCAATAGGCGGGTCGCCAGTAGGCGGCTCACCAGTAGGCGGCTCACCAGTAGGCGGCTCACCAGTAGGCAGTCACCAGTAGGCAGTCACCAGGAGGTGGGTCACAAGTAGGCAGTCACCAGTAGGCGGGTCGCCAGTAGGCGGGTCAACTGCCCAATTCTCTTTCCATGGGACTGGTTAACTTTTGTTGTAAAAAAGTAAATAATCTATAAACATGTTCCCAAAGTTACAAGAATATGACTTCTAGCCCATCACAGACTCAGAGTTCTTCAATGTGCACCGGATGCACCGTGACTTCCTTTGCCACAGCCTCCCTTTCCTTGGCACAGCCTCCCTTTCCCAGCCTCCCTTTCCTTGACACAGCCTGACTTCCCTTGACACAGCCTGACTTCTCTTGACACAGCCTCCCTTTCCTTGACACAGCCTGACTTCTCTTGACACAGCCTGACTTTCCTTGACACAGACTGACTTTCCTTGGCTCAGCCTGACTTCCCTTGCCACAGCCTCTCTTTCCTTGGCACAGCCTCCCTTTCCTTGGCTCAGCCTGACTTCCCTTGACACAACGTGACTTCCCTTGACACAGCCTGACTTCCCTCGGCACAGCCTAACTTTCCTTGGCACAGCCTGACTTTCCTTGGCTCAGCCTCCCTTTCCTTGGCACAGCCTGACTTCCCTTGGCACAGCCTCCCTTTCCTTGGCACAGCCTGACATCCCTTGCCACAGCCTCCCTTTCCTTGGCACAGCCTCCCTTTCCTTGATACAGCCTCCCTTTCCTTGACACAGCCTGACTTCCCTTGGCACAGCCTGACTTCCCTTGCCAGAGCCTCCCTTTCCTTGGCACAGCCTCCTTTTCCTTGGCTCAGCCTGACTTTCCTTGGCTCAGCCTGACTTTCCTTGGCTCAGCCTGACTTTCTTTGACACAGCCTCTCTTTCCTTGGCACAGCCTCCCTTTCCTTGACACAGCCTGACTTCCCTTGACACAGACTGACTTCCCTTGACACAGCCTGACTTCCCTTGGCACAGCCTGACTTCCCTTGGCACAGCCTGACTTCCCTTGGCACAGCCTCCCTTCCCTTGACACAGCCTCTCTTTCCTTGGCACAGCCTCCCTTTCCTTGACACAGCCTGACTTCCCTTGACACAGACTGACATCCCTTGACACAGCCTGACTTCCCTTGGCACAGCCTGACTTCCCTTGGCACAGCCTGACTTCCCTTGGCACAGCCTCCCTTCCCTTGGCACAGCCTCCCTTTCCTTGGCACAGCCTCCTTTTCCTTGGCTCAGCCTGACTTTCCTTGGCTCAGCCTGACTTTCCTTGGCTCAGCCTGACTTTCTTTGACACAGCCTCTCTTTCCTTGGCACAGCTGTGGAAAAAGGTAGGGCTAGGACCTTTCTCAGGATTTGCCCGGCGCTAACCGCCCTTGTACCATTCAAGTTTTACCAAGCAATGAGGCAGGCGCCGGAGACCAGAAGGCAGGAAACAGAAGTTTTATTCCGACGGAGCAGAACACATCAGATCAGACAACAAGGTATCGTCTCGAGGTGCTCTAACAGCCTCTCGGAGGCCTGGCCTCTTATACACTGGTTTATGGCATGTGACCTTCCTTTATTACAATCAGAACTTTGTAAAGCAAGAAAAAGACATCCCCGTAATCCTCGTGTTAATCCCACCCCCATATACCTTCACAATAGAGGTCCTCAACCCGCTGATAAGAGGAGGGGGTCATCACGCAGCTGAGTGTTCCGTCGAGTCTTAGGATGTGGGCGCCTGATCATATCACAGGGGGTGGGGAGGCCTGGATCAATAGAGGGTCCTTTGAAGGAGGGCGACCTCATACAATAAAGGGCAGTAAATGATATCTCCCGGCTTAGGCAATGGCCTCGGACCTGTGTGGACAGTCGGACACGGGGTGAGGGGCCATCAATGGAGTGGTATTCATGCCGCGTGGACAATCCAGTGCAGAGGGGAGGATTATCAACAGAGGGGCATTCATGGGAGGAGAGAAGGTGTTGGTCAGGCGCTGGCGTGACTCCCAAGGACAGGGTCATGCTCATAAGGAGGAGGGAGGGGGAGCCAGGGTGCGCGGAGGATGCTTGCTGGGTCAGAGGGGCGCGCTGGCGATCGATCGTGGACAGGGAGACCATGATATCTAAAATGGCTGCCGTGCACGTAGTACATAGGTGACAAGCTGGCGCAGATGATGTTCAGATCGCAAACTAAAATTCCACAGTCCTCCCTTTTAACATGTCTCGCCAACTTGTCAGTTTGAATTTATCCCCATAAGGCCACGTATTTCTACTTCTTAGAGGGGGCTCATGTGCTCATTTCGGAAGTCCAAAGTTTTTGGGCACATACAGTTAGAAACAAGGCCGAACAAAGGTGGCAGACATTGGATACCTAAGCAGCACCCACATAATATCACAAGAGGTATCAGCACGAAGGAAAACAACTTCCAACCCCAATTTTTCAAAGTGTCCCAAAACCAGCTCCCAAGCGACCATCCTTCCTGTTCTTGGTGAACCTCCGAGGAAAGTCTGTGGAGGTGTTCGATGGCTTTGTAGACTGAAGGCGAGTTGTCTGGCACGTAGGTGCAGCAGCTGGATCCGATGATGCGGCATGCTCCTCCTCGGTCGGCTAGGACCACGTCTAGGACGAGTCGATTTTGAAGGGTCACAAGGCGGACCGCCTGAAGCTGCGCAGTGTTGTTGGCGAGGATACCAGCCGTGATGTTGATCGTTGTTTCTACTGCCTGGGTCAGGTGTCGGATAGCACGGCTGTTTGCCATTGGGCCCCACAGAGGAACAAGTCCCTTTGCTGCATCCAGGAACTGTGCTCCGGTGGAGTCAGCTTGTCCAAGGTCGTCTGCACGCCTCTGCCGGTGGTGGTTGGCAGGGGCTACATATGTGGGTGGAAGAACGAAGGCAATATAACAGGTGCCCTTCCAACCTCTCGGGAGCCAGGTGTAAGCCTTGGTGCCACACACAAAGTACATATTCGGAGAAGCAACAAAAGAAGGGGGTTCGGCTGAGTCCAATGTTCTGGTGATTCGGCAGGCGCTGTAACCCACCAGCTGCATTCCCTGGCCTTCGAGACACACGAGACCTGTGACATTGATAACAGACAGGGCCACAGTTAAAGTGGCGGTAGTTTGTTTTTGCAGATGAGTGAAGGTGGTTCTGGCCGGATTGTGGAGCACCTGTACTTCGACTCGTTCTTTGGCTGGAATGTCTTTGATGAAGGTGGCGCCTGCGAGCTCAGGACACAGGGCAGCTGGGGTCTTTCCTGTTTTGTTCAGCCAGAACCCAGAGTAGAAGTGTGACACTGTCCGGCTGGAGGTGGCGTTGTCCCTGTGGCTCTCTTGCATGAGGATCAACCAGGCGAGGCAAGAGCCGTGAACTGAGAAGGGTGAAGGGATGAAGGGGATGGAGTGTCCAGTGGCATGCGGGAGCAACCCGCAGATCCAACAGTTCGTAGCATTTGCAGCAAGGTTGTGTTGGTGCAACAGTTGCACGAAGGAATTGTTCCAGAATTCCCTGCGCCTTTCTCGGAGCTGAGGCGACAGAGAGATTAGGTGATGCTCTTTCAGGGGTGTTGGCTGTGCAGTAGGTAGCAATGCCTCATGAGCCGGTGTGCTTTCCTCCAGAATCCAGAAGGAGGTCATGAGGAGGAGGCAGAAGAGGAAGACAATGAAGAGTGCAATTGTCTTTGATTTGTGCAGGTTGTCAGTCTTTGGATTTCTATACTGGGTATTTCCCGTTGCTTCCATCATCTTCTTATCTGGCGCTTCCATCATCTTCTTATTTGGCGCTTCCATCACCTTCAAGGGGCTCGGTAGTGGGCAGAACCACAGACTTCGTTTAGCTTCTCTCCCGGCAACCCTTGATTGTGTTTAGGTCACCGTTCTGAGATTTAACTTAGTCCGTGGCCTACTTAGCCGAAACTCCCTCCTTTCGACGCAGGAAATACCCTTCTCTGGATGGCACAGTGGGATCAGAGAATTTTGCAAGTTCGAGTGCCTCAGTATCGGGATAACAGTCCAATATCGGTCGGTCTTTGCTCAGGAGCTCTTCTTGGGTGCTGACGTTTTCTGTCGTGGCCAGGTTTGCAGAGACCTTCCGGCAATGATGCGCGTGCAGCCAGTGCTTCTTCCCCTCCACTCGGAGTGCCGTTCGGGTGGTGATCAGCACTTGCCAGGGGCCCGTCCACCGAGGTTCCAGACTCTTGGTTCGCTGGAAATTTCGTATCAATACGAAATCTCCCGGTTGGATGTCGTGGCCGGGGCCCCTGGAAGCATCGGGGATGGCCTGCTGCACCTGTTGATGAATGACAGACAACGTTTTAGTTAACTTGCACAAATAATCAGACAGTAGGACGTCCGGGACGTCATGAATGGAGGTCGGTTTGGGAGCAGTCCAGAGATTCATCGGTCGCCCAAACACGACCTCGTAGGGGGTCAGATGGTGCTTGGTGGGAGTGGAGCGCATCGATAACAAGGCCAGTGGGAGGGCATTCGGCCAGTTAAGTCCAGTGGTGGCCACTATTTTTGCCAGTTTCAGCTTCAGTGTGGCATTATGGCGTTCCACTAGACCAGCGGATTGGGGGTGGAAGACCGCATGGAATCGTTGCCTCACCCCCAACCCCTTTAGGATTAGTTGGATAACCTCAGCTATGAAGTGGGGGCCATTGTCGCTCCATAAAATTCGGCAAAGGCCATAGCGAGGGAAGAATTCTTTCAGTAGTACTTTGGCAGTAGTCATGGCAGTGTTGTCACGGGTTGGATAGGCCTCTACCCATTTACTGAAGGCACATACAATGACTAGTACATACTTCAGGTTTTGGCATCTCTCTAGTTGGATGTAATCCATCTGAAGGACCTCAAAGGGGTGATTGGGGGTCCCAAACCCTCCCCGGGGCACTACAGTTCCTTTCCCGGGGTTGTGTTGCAGGCAGATAAGGCACTGCTGAACTAGACGTCTGGCTGAGTCAGGGATTTTGTCGTTATGCCAGACTTTGGAAATGAGTTCGATCATGGGTGCAGATCCTATGTGTGCGGGGGAGTGAGCCATTGTCAGTATGGGAATCAGATATGAGTCGGGCAGCAACCATTTGCTGGCATCCTTCGTTCGCCAACAGCCCTCCTCATCCTTCAAACCCACCCTTGCCCACTTAGTCAGCTCGTGAGGGGTGCTGGCCGATTGTATGTCTCTGATCATTATCCTTGTGTCACTCCATGTTTCTGCTTGTGACCTGGTCATGTACATGCGTGTCACCGTCCTATTCTCAGCTGTGGTTCGTGCAGTGATGTCGGCCAACGCATTCCCTTGTCCGACTAAGTCTGTCACCCTTTTGTGTGCCTGACATTTTATCACCGCTAATCGTTTGGGGAGGAGAACTGCTTCAATCAGAGCGGAGACTAAATCTCCGTGGAGGATCGGGGTGCCGTGGGACGTCAGGAATCCCCTCTCCCTCCACAGGAGCCCAAAATGGTGGACCACTCCGAAGGCATACTGGCTGTCCGTATATACGTTCGTGGTGGTCCCTGCGGCTATGATGCATGCTCGGATGAGGGCTATCAGCTCTGCTGCCTGGGCAGATCGTTGTGTGATGCAGGCTGTCTCAACTACTGTTCGGGCTGTCGTTACTGCATAGGCAGCTGAGGTGGTGCCATCTGGGAGTTTGATGCATGAACCGTCTACCCATAGCTCTCCATCGGGGTCAGGAAAAGCAGTGTCTCGGAGGTCAACCCTACTCCTAGTTTGTTCGTCCGTGAGGGTCACACAGTCGTGGATGGGAGGAATGTCGGGGTCATTTTCAGGCAGGGGTAACAATGTGGCAGGATTCAAAGTCGTGCATCTCTTTAGTGTGATGTGGGGTGCAAGCAGAGTCAACTCATACCCTGTCAGTCGCGCGCTAGTCAGGTGTTGGGTTTTGGTCTGGTTCAAGAGGGTGTCGACTGCATGGGGTACTAGCACTGTGAGGGAGTTGGAAAGTACAATTCCCTCGCTCTGACGGATAGAGACAGCAGCGGCGGCTACTGCTCGAAGGCAGGCAGGTAAAGCTCTGGCTACAGGATCAAGAGTGGCGGAGAAGTAGGCACAAGGGCGCTGCTTAGGACCAATCGATTGAGTTAGGACAGACAGTGCGCATCCCTCCCTTTCGTGGGTGAAGAGGGAGAAGGGTTTGGAGTAATCCGGAGTTCCTAGGACAGGCGCTGAACAGAGTGCATCCCGTAATTCCTTAAAGGAGGCTTGACACTCAGCGGTCCAAGGAAGCGGGGAGGGGACATCTTTGGTCAGTAGGGCAAGTAATGGTTTCACAATGAGGCTGTAATTAGGCAACCACTGTCTGCAAAAAGATGTTAGGCCAACCAAAGAGCGGACCTGCTTTTGTGTTTTCGGGATGGGGGTGTCTAGGATGGTTTGGATTCGGTCGGGTGTAAGTTTCCTCCCTTCTTTGGACAGAAGATGGCCTAGGTAAGTCACCTGTGGCTGACAGAACTGTAACTTCTTTTTGGAGACTTTATGGCCATTTTCTGCAAGAAAGTGTAGGAGTTGGACGGTGGCTGTCGTTGCAAGTGGGGTGGTGTCGGCCGCCAAAAGGATATCATCGACATATTGGATCAACACCACTCCCTCTGGTAGCTGGAAGGCATCCAGCTGTCTTTTGAGGGCCTGGCTGTAAATGCTGGGACTTTCAGTGTACCCCTGGGGAGCTCTACAGAATCGGTACGAGCGGGATTTTAAGGTGAAGCCGAAGAGATAACGGCTGTCTGGATGAATGGGGATAGAGAAAAACGCGTTTTTAAGGTCGATAACAGAGAAGGTGGTGGCAGTGGACGGGATGAGGGTCAGAATGGTGGTGATATCAGAGACCACAGGATATTGGGGTACAACCACTTTGTTAATCTCTCGCACGTCGATGATGAAGCGGTACGCTTTCTCATCTCCTTCACCTTGCTTCTTAACAATAGGTAGGATTGGGCTGTTGCAGACGTTGCTAACCACCTCTTCAACCACTCCTGCATCTACCAGAGACTGAATGATCGCTACCAGTGCCTTCTCACCCTCTGGCGATATCCGATATTGCGGGAGTTTCGGGAGCATAGCGTCCTGTCGTACAGTTATGTGAATAGGATCAATCATCATTCGCCCCACATCAGAGTCATTTTTGGCCCACAGGTACGGAGGCAGGGTGTCAAGCAGGGACAGGTCAGCGTCAGTTATGGAGCACATGTGTCGTGGGGGAGGGGATCTGGGCATGTCTGGGGTGTCGTACAGGATGACTCGTATTCCATCTGGGGAACACCTAATGGTAGCTCGAAAATGTTTCAGTAAGTCAATACCCATAATGGCGTCAGGGGAGTTGGAGGAGAGTAGAAATGTCGCGTCAGTAGTGTTGTTTTCTAGGTCAAAGGTAATAGGTACGGACAGGGGGTTAGTGGAGGGCGTCCCATCGAAACCTATCGACGTTATGTGTGAGCCAGACAAGGGTGCCCTTGGAATCAGTCGTTTTGATAACACACTACGTGTCGCCCCAGTGTCTACCAAGAATGGAGACTCTGTACCCAAGACCTTAGCGGTGACATAAGGACCTTGCTGGTCAACACAGAGCTCGACTGGACCCCTCCCTTGCCCCTGGCAGTCCTATGCAAAGTCGGGGGCATTTTCACCTTCGGACAGCTGATATTGGTTCTGTCGGGGACGGTCAAACGTGTTCAGTCTCCCTGATCTGTCATTGCTGGTGTCGTTGGTGCTCCCTCGTCCTTGTACTCTATTTCTCGGGCCACCTGCCACATCCCTGGAATCCCTATTTCTATTCATTTCTAGCAGAACCGGACACTGGAATTTCCAATGGCCGAGCCCTTTGCAGAAGGCGCATTGGTCAGTGCTAATGTCTCTCCGTCCATTGTGGGATGTTGGGGTGTGATCTTTAGGAGGTAGATCTCTGGGGGTGGTTGATTGCTAGTTCCCCCTTTGGTGTTCCCGTCCTAGCGCTATACCCTGTATCTGGGCTATCATTACCCTTTCCTTTAAATCTTTCTTCTTTTTCTCGGACGCCCTATCATTCTCATTCTTTTGGTGCTCGTAATACTGGGCCATCTGAAGGATAGCTGCGGGTTTGGAGGCCCCCCAACTACTCTCACTCGTCTGCAGTTTTTGGGAGACTTCTTGTGTTAGTCCCTTTACATAATTTTGCACAAACAGGTGCTGTCCGGTTGCGGTGGTCATGTCTTGGCCACTGTAGTCGGAGAACACTGTCTCAAATCGGGAGAAGTATTCTGACACATCTTCCTGGGGTTTCTGTCGACAGGCCGTGACTATCGACCAGTCTACTTTTCTTTCCGGGACCAGGGTTTTTAACTTCTGGACCAGCTTGTCTGGGAGTTCCAGTATGCCCTTCACTGGTTTACTCCCCGGCTCTCGCTGTCTATCTAGTTTACCGAGTTGGTCCCAGGTATGTCCAAACAGATCCGTGTGGTCAGCCTTCCGGATTTGCTTCCACACATCAGCTGGCAGGCATAACCCAAAGAACAAGTCAATATCTGCTAAAGTCATTATTGTCGAACCCAAGGCTGTGCCTAATTCGGTATAAAATGCCGTCGGGTTCTATCTTAAATCGGGCAGGGTTTGTTTGAAGGTTAGGATATCCTGTCGGTCCCATGGTTGGTAAACCCAATTGTACACAACCCTCCCTTTTGCATTTTCATTATTAATATCATCGCTCGTTCCCTGGCCCCGTGGCGGGATCCAGTAAGGAGCCGCTTCTCTGATAGGCATCATAGTATTGGCTACTTCTGCCGAGGTTGTTTCAGGGACCGTAACCTTGGCTTCTGGTTTCTGTTCCGCGAGGTGGCGGAAGACCTCAAGCATTTGCATGAAGAGCTCCGTCGCCTCACGTTCAGTCCCATCTCCAACATCAATCTTCCTATACAGTGTTGTTAGTTTAGCGGGACCCTTACTCTGATACCTATCTTCATACGCGTTCAGGGTGTGGTAGCTGAATCGCAAGATGAAATGCCGTCTGTGGCTGTCGGCATGTGAATTATATATGCTCATTGTGTATTCTTCGCTCTCCCTTCGTTCTACCAATGTCTTTGCTATTTTGTTGATCCCATCCCGCTCATCTTTGCTTAACCTACTTAGCCTGGCTGATGATTGTGGAGAAGTGTGGCTCAGGGGTTGGAGGCGGCAGACCTGGAGCTTGAGTTCGGCCCGGGACCAGGGTTCAATTCCCCGCCTCGGCGGGTCTTGGGCTCAAAATTCCACGGACTCGTTAATTCTCGCTCCGGTGCCTTCTCAACTCACGGGTTCACACTCTGCGACTCTGGGCAATAGCTTGCTTAATCTCCACAACGGCCCCTCGCGGTGGGATGCCTGGCTTTCACCTTGAGGATACCCTGCCAGGGTCATCTCACAGGGGAATACCAGGACGGGTTCCCTAAGCAAGCGCTGAGATGCCCCAGGGTAAGTCGTGCGCTATATAAGTTTCATTCATTGTTTGCTAGCCTCGGGGTCGTCTGACGAAGTTGTTAATGTGGCTGGTGCGGAGGCCGTGAAGGCCGGTGCACTAGCACTAGGGTCACTTTCACTCACACTCGGGGCTTGCAGGTTTTGTTGGCTGGGAGCATATGGAGGGGGCATGTAGATGATTGGGGGACCTAGCAGTAACTCGTCGTTTGCCCGTTGTTTGGAGGGCAATTCAGGGTAGAGCGCAGAGGGGGTCCTAACAGGGCATTGGCCTGTTGACCCTGATTCTTGGTTTTGTGTAGCTTCTTTTCTTTCTTTTATTTCTTCTTCTAGTTGCTTTGCGGCCAGATGGGCTGCCTTTCGTAATTCTTTCCCTATTTTTGCTTCTTCTCTTTTCTTTCGTTGTTCCGTTTCTTTGCGCCACATGCCGATACTGTCGAGCATAGTGGGCGTGGTCTTATTCTTCTGGAGCGCTATTTCTAATGTTTTTATTTTATTTTCATTAAAGGAACCTATCAGTGGCCGCTGACTTTCAGGGTTCTTTTTCGTATATTTATGCCATAGTCTAGTATAAGCTATAGCGACTAGTCCATACTTAGTGAACATGTCCTTATTAGGGGTGCCCTCCAGTGGAGCTGGATGGTTCATCTCTAATAAGCGGTCCGGGCTAAACAGGCTACCAACCAGTGGGGAGAAGATAGGCATGACGGTTTACACCGGGGACAAAAAGTCTGCACTACCTATCTTATCACGGCGGGCAAAGACTAGACAGAATATTTCTATTCTCCGTTGTTTGCCGGCGGTGAATACCTCAAACGAACCAATACCGAACAATCGGTCAATCAAAACAATTCAGTGGGGAGAATAAGTGGGCACGAAAAGTTATCGTTACCCACTCTTTCTCTACCTGCAAAGAGAGACCTTGTTCTTCCCTGTTTGCAGACAAAGAATCTCCAGACAATAATCCACGAACGACAGTTCGGGAAACAGTGGGGGAGGAAAATAGGCACGACGGATTACAACGGGGACAAAAGTCTGCGTTACCTATCCTTCACTGTTTGCAAAGAGAGAGCCTGTTGTTTTTCTCCGTTTGCAGACAGCGAATCTCCAGAGGTTTCAACAAAGCGTAATACTAGTATTATCCAAACAAAAACAATTTTCCTCAATTCGTCGTGTTTACACGACCTTACCCGGACCGCATGGACGGTTTCCTGTCCTCTGGATCCAGCGCCCGATCGTCCTCTCTCCTTCGTGATGTTCGCGGCACTCCTGATGGTTCCCAGTCAGGACCGTAGATCACTCGAGAGAGGTCTGTTCAGAACTAGTGAAGGTCGGATGATCGGCTGTCAGACGAGGGTCTATCGGACATGAGCTCTTCCCGATCGTTGCAGTCGTTCACTCTGTCATCGGGACCTCTCCCACTGGATCCACGTGTCGCTGATGGGCCCCACGCTTTGGGACGCCAATTGTGGAAAAAGGTAGGGCTAGGACCTTTCTCAGGATTTGCCCGGCGCTAACCGCCCTTGTACCATTCAAGTTTTACCAAGCAATGAGGCAGGCGCCGGAGACCAGAAGGCAGGAAACAGAAGTTTTATTCCGACGGAGCAGAACACATCAGATCAGACAACAAGGTATCGTCTCGAGGTGCTCTAACAGCCTCTCGGAGGCCTGGCCTCTTATACACTGGTTTATGGCATGTGACCTTCCTTTATTACAATCAGAACTTTGTAAAGCAAGAAAAAGACATCCCCGTAATCCTCGTGTTAATCCCACCCCCATATACCTTCACAATAGAGGTCCTCAACCCGCTGATAAGAGGAGGGGGTCATCACGCAGCTGAGTGTTCCGTCGAGTCTTAGGATGTGGGCGCCTGATCATATCACAGGGGGTGGGGAGGCCTGGATCAATAGAGGGTCCTTTGAAGGAGGGCGACCTCATACAATAAAGGGCAGTAAATGATATCTCCCGGCTTAGGCAATGGCCTCGGACCTGTGTGGACAGTCGGACACGGGGTGAGGGGCCATCAATGGAGTGGTATTCATGCCGCGTGGACAATCCAGTGCAGAGGGGAGGTTTATCAACAGAGGGGCATTCATGGGAGGAGAGGAGGTGTTGGTCAGGCGCTGGCGTGACTCCCAAGGACAGGGTCATGCTCATAAGGAGGAGGGAGGGGGAGCCAGGGTGCGCGGAGGATGCTTGCTGGGTCAGAGGGGCGCGCTGGCGATCGATCGTGGACAGGGAGACCATGATATCTAAAATGGCTGCCGTGCACGTAGTACATAGGTGACAAGCTGGCGCAGATGATGTTCAGATCGCAAACTAAAATTCCACACAGCCTCCCTTTCCTTGGCACAGCCTGACTTCCCTTGACACAGACTGACTTCCCTTGACACAGCCTGACTTCCCTTGACACAGCCTGACTTCCCTTGCCACAGCCTCCCTTTCCTTGGCACTGCCTGACTTCCCTTGGCACAGCCTCCCTTTCCTTGGCACAGCCTCCCTTTCCTTGGCACAGCCTGACTTCCCTTGCCACAGCCTCCCTTTCCTTGACACAGCCTCCCTTTCCTTGACACAGCCTCCCTTTCCTTGGCACAGCCTGACTTCCCTTGACACAGCCTGACATCCCTTGACACAGACTGACTTCCCTTGACACAGCCTGACTTCCCGTGGCACAGCCTGACTTCCCTTGCCACAGCCTCCCTTTCCTTGGCACAGCCTGACTTCGCTTGGCACAGCCTCCCTTCCCTTGCCACAGCCTCTCTTTCCTTGGCACAGCCTCCCTTTCCTTGGCACAGCCTGACTTCCCTTGCCACAGCCTCTCTTTCCTTGGCACAGCCTCCCTTTCCTTGGCACAGCCTTATTTTCCTTGACACAGCCTGACTTCCCTTGACACAGCCTGACATCCCTTGACACAGACTGACTTCCCTTGGCACAGCCTGACTTCCCTTGCCACAGCCTCCCTTTCCTTGGCACAGCCTTATTTTCCTTGACACAGCCTGACTTCCCTTGACACAGCCTGACATCCCTTGACACAGACTGACATCCCTTGACACAGACTGACTTCCCTTGGCACAGACTGACTTCCCTTGACACAGCCTGACTTCCCTTGGCACAGCCTGACTTCCCTTGCCACAGCCTCCCTTTCCTTGGCACAGCCTGACTTCGCTTGGCACAGCCTCCCTTCCCTTGCCACAGCCTCTCTTCCCTTGGCACAGCCGCCCTTTCCTTGGCAAAGCCTCCCTTTCCTTGGCTCAGCCTGACTTCCCTTGCCACAGCCTCTCTTTTCTTGGCACAGCCTCCCTTTCCTTGACACAGCCTACCTTTCCTTGGCACAGCCTGACTTCCCTTGACACAGCCTGACATCCCTTGACACAGCCTGACTTCCCTTGACACAGCCTGACTTCCCTTGGCACAGCCTGACTTCCCTTGGCACAGCCTGACTTTCCTTGGCTCAGCTTGACTTCCCTTGGCTCAGCCTGACTTTCCTTGGCTCAGCCTGACTTTCCTTGGCTCAGCCTGGCTTTCCTTGGCTCAGCCTGACTTTCTTTGACACAGCCTCTCTTTCCTTGGCACAGCCTCCCTTTCCTTGACACAGCCTCCCTTTCCTTGGCACAGCCTGACTTCCCTTGACACAGACTGACTTCCCTTGACACAGCCTGACTTCCCTTGGCACAGCCTGACTTGCCTTGCCACATCCTCCCTTTCCTTGGCACAGCCTGACTTCCCTTGGCACAGCCTCTCTTTCCTTGGCACAGCCTCCCTTTCCTTGGCACAGCCTGACTTCCCTTGCCACAGCCTCTCTTTCCTTGGCACAGCCTCCCTTTCCTTGGCACAGCCTTATTTTCCTTGACACAGCCTGACTTCCCTTGACACAGCCTGATATCCCTTGACACAGACTGACTTCCCTTGACACAGCCTGACTTCCCTTGGCACAGCCTGACTTCCCTCGGGACAGCCTGACTTCCCTTGGCACAGCCTGACTTCCCTTGGCACAGCCTCCCTTCCCTTGGCACAGCCTCCCTTTCCTTGGCACAGCCTCCCTTTCCTTGGCTCAGCCTGACTTTCCTTGGCTCAGCCTGACTTTCCTTGGCTCAGCCTGACTTTCTTTGACACAGCCTCTCTTTCCTTGGCACAGCCTCCCTTTCCGTGACACAGCCTCCCTTTCCTTGGCACAGCCTGACTTCCCTTGACACAGCCTGACTTCCCTTGGCACAGCCTGACTTCCCTTGGCACAGCCTGACTTCCCTTGGCACAGCCTCCCTTCCCTTGGCACAGCCTCCATTTCCTTGGCACAGCCTCCTTTTCCTTGGCACAGCCTGACTTTCCTTGGCTCAGCCTGACGTCCCTTGGCTCAGCCTGACTTCCCTTGACACAGCCTGACATCCCTTGACACAGCCTGACTTCCCTTGGCACAGCCTGACTTTCCTTGGCTCAGCTTGAATTCCCTTGGCTCAGCCTGACTTTCCTTGGCTCAGCCTAACTTTCCTTGGCTCAGCCTGACTTTCCTTGGCTCAGCCTGACTTTCTTTGACACAGCCTCTCTTTCCTTGGCACAGCCTCCCTTTCCTTGACACAGCCTCCCTTTCCTTGGCACAGCCTGACTTCCCTTGACACAGACTGACTTCCCTTGACACAGCCTGACTTCCCTTGGCACAGCCTGACTTCCCTTGGCACAGCCTCCCTTTCCTTGGCACAGCCTCCCTTTCCTTGGCACAGCCTGACTTCCCTTGCCACAGCCTCTCTTTCCTTGGCACAGCCTCCCTTTCCTTGGCACAGCCTTATTTTCCTTGACACAGCCTGACTTCCCTTGACACAGCCTGACATCCCTTGACACAGACTGACTTCCCTTGACACAGCCTGACTTCCCTTGGCACAGCCTGACTTCCCTTGGCACAGCCTGACTTCCCTTGGCACAGCCTGACTTCCCTTGGCACAGCCTCCCTTTCCTTGGCACAGCCTCCTTTTCCTTGGCTCAGCCTGACTTTCCTTGGCTCAGCCTGACTTTCCTTGGCTCAGCCTCTCTTTCCTTGGCACAGCCTCCCTTTCCTTGACACAGCCTCCCTTTCCTTGGCACAGCCTGACTTCCCTTGACACAGCCTGACTTCCCTTGGCACAGCCTGACTTCCCTTGGCACAGCCTGACTTCCCTTGGCACAGCCTCCCTTCCCTTGGCACAGCCTCCATTTCCTTGGCACAGCCGCCTTTTCCTTGGCACAGCCTGACTTTCCTTGGCTCAGCCTGACTTTCTTTGACACAGCCTGACTTTCCTTGACACAGCCTGACTTCCCTTGACACAGCCTGACTTCTCTTGACACAGCCTCACTTCCCTTGACACTGACTTTCCTTGGCTCAGCCTGACTTTCCTTGGCTCAGCCTGACTTTCCTTGGTTCAGCCTGACTTTCCATGGCTCAGCCTCCCTTTCCTTGGCTCAGCCTGACTTCCCATGACACAGCGTGAATTCCCTTGACACAGCCAGACTTTCCTCGGCACAGCCTGACTTTCCTCAGCACAGCCTGACTTTCCTTGGCACAGCCTCCCTTTCCTTGGCACAGCCTGACTTCCCTTGGCACAGCCTCCCTTTCCTTGGCACAGCCTGACTTCCCTTGACACAGCCTCCCTTTCCTTGACACAGCCTCCCTTTCCTTGACACAGCCTCCCTTTCCTTGGCACAGCCTGACTTTCCTTGACACAGCCTGACTTCCCTTGGCACAGCCTGACTTCCCTTGACACAGCCTGACTTTCCTTGACACAGCCTGACTTCCCTTGACACAGCCTGACTTCCCTTGACACAGCCTGACTTCTCTTGACACAGCCTGACTTCCCTTGACACTGACTTTCCTTGGCTCAGCCTGACTTTCCTTGGCTCAGCCTGACTTTCCTTGGTTCGGCCTGACTTTCCTTGGCTCAGCCTGACTTTCCTTGGCACAGCCTCCCTTTCCTTGGCTCAGCCTGACTTCCCTGGACACAGCGTGAATTCCCTTGGCACAGCCTGACTTTCCTTGGCACAGCCTCCCTTTCCTTGGCACAGCCTCCCTTTCCTTGGCACAGCCTCCCTTTCCTTGGCACAGCCTCCCTTTCCTTGGCACAGCCTGACTTCCCTTGCCACAGCCTCCCTTTCCTTGACACAATATCCCTTTCCTTGACACAGCCTCCCTTTCCTTGGCACAGCCTGACTTCCCTTGACACAGCCTGACTTCCCTTGGCACAGCCTGACTTCCCTTGCTACAGCCTCCCTTTCCTTGGCACAGCCTGACTTCCCTTGGCACAGCCGCCCTTTCCTTGGCAAAGCCTCCCTTTCCTTGGCACAGCCTGACTTCCCTTGCCACAGCCTCTCTTTCCTTGGCACAGCCTCCCTTTCCTTGGCACAGCCTTATTTTCCTTGACACAGCCTGACTTTCCTTGACACAGCCTGACTTCCCTTGATACAGCCTGACTTCTCTTGACACAGCCCGACTTCCCTTGACACTGACTTTCCTTGGCTCAGCCTGACTTTCCTTGGCTCAGCCTGACTTTCCTTGGTTCAGCCTGACTTTCCTTGGCTCAGCCTGACTTTCCTTGGTTCAGCCTGACTTTCCTTGGCACAGCCTCCCTTTCCTTGGCTCAGCCTGACTTCCCTTGACACAGCGTGAATTCCCTTGACACAGCCTGACTTTCCTCGGCACAGCCTGACTTTCCTTGGCACAGCCTCCCTTTCCTTGGCACAGCCTGACTTCCCTTGGCACAGCCTCCCTTTCCTTGGCACAGCCTGACTTCCCTTGACACAGCCTCCCTTTCCTTGACACAGCCTCCCTTTCCTTGACACAGCCTCCCTTTCCTTGGCACAGCCTGACTTCCCTTGACACAGCCTGACTTCCCTTGCCACAGCCTCCCTTTCCTTGGCACAGCCTGACTTCCCTTGGCACAGCCGCCCTTTCCTTGGCAAAGCCTCCCTTTCCTTGGCACAGCCTGACTTCCCTTGCCACAGCCTCTCTTTCCTTGGCACAGCCTCCCTTTCCTTGACACAGCCTCCCTTTCCTTGGCACAGCCTGACTTCCCTTGGCACAGCCTGACTTCCCTTGGCACAGCCTGACTTCCCTTGACACAGCCTGACTTCCCTTGACACAGCCTGACTTCCCTTGACACAGCCTGACTTCCCTTGACACTGACTTTCCTTGGCTCAGCCTGACTTTCCTTGGCTCAGCCTGACTTTCCTTGGTTCAGCCTGACTTTCCTTGGCTCAGCCTGACTTTCCTTGGCACAGCCTCCCTTTCCTTGGCTCAGCCTGACTTCCCTTGACACAGCGTGAATTCCCTTGACACTGCCTGACTTTCCTCGGCACAGCCTGACTTTCCTTGGCACAGCCTCCCTTTCCTTGGCACAGCCTCCCTTTCCTTGGCACAGCCTGACTTCCCTTGCTGCAGCCTCCCTTTCCTTGACACAGCCTCCCTTTCCTTGACACAGCCTCCCTTTCCTTGACACAGCCTCCCTTTCCTTGGCACAGCCTGACTTCCCTTGACACAGCCTGACTTCCCTTGGCACAGCCTGACTTCCCTTGTTACAGCCTCCCTTTCCTTGGCACAGCCTGACTTCCCTTGGCACAGCCGCCCTTTCCTTGGCAAAGCCTCCCTTTCCTTGGCACAGCCTGACTTCCCTTGCCACAGCCTCTCTTTCCTTGGCACAGCCTCCCTTTCCTTGGCACAGCCTTATTTTCCTTGACACAGCCTGACTTCCCTTGGCACAGCCTCCCTTCCCTTGGCATAGCCTCCCTTTCCTTGGCACAGCCTCCCTTTCCTTGGCACAACTCAAAACATTCATCTCGCCCGCAGCCCTGAAGAAAGGGCTGCAGGAACTTAACCAACAAATGACAGATTTTGAAATTACACTCAAGCAAAGCAAGTTTAACAAGATAAGGAACGTTTCACGGCAGAGAGGGCATACCCTTACACTAAAGCTGATTACGTGGCTAAGGGAAATATAAGTGACGCTGACAGTGTGAGCTCAGATGGCAGCTCCACTAGTACAAATTCGGGCAGTTTCCAACAGAGAAGACAGCAAAGAGGAGGTTACCGCCAGCAGAGAAAGAGGCTGGAGAGGTTTTCAAGGACCTCCACAATTCAACCCCTATCAAGGCCAGTTCCAATTCCCACAATACCAGTACGGTCCACCACCGATTGGACCAATGTACCCACAATGGGGACCAGACCCAACGGCCGCACCTCAAAACCCTCAATCTTTTTTAGCGTGGGGCCAAGGACCCCGCAGGGGCAGGAACAAGAAAGGGAACAACGTCACCTGGCAACCAGAGGACGAGGCAGACGCCAGGGTCCACCCCAGGAGCATGACAGCGAATCAAGCCTCCACAAGCAAGAGGGGAACCTAGTTATCAACGTATCTCCCTGGCCCTTGACAGAATTGCAGAACCAGGTACTCAACAAAGGGCTTGGGTACGTTCCTACCAACAAACCTGACCCTTTCCGCTTACACAAGGAGATCCAAGACTTTGTGAGGACTATCAAGTTGAAAGCATTCTTCAATAACCAAGAGCCCACCCCTGATCCTTCGGACACAGGTTTAAGGCCAAAATCCACTTTCACGCCACCAGATAACCAACTCCCAGTTGAAGTGCCATGCTAAAGTTCCCAGCCCATGGTATAACGATACTCTTGCCGAGCTTAAGAGAACGTGCCGGCAAGCTGAGAGGGCGTGGAGGAAATCCTTTGATCCCACCTTGAAATCTTTGTATTTTACCCAGCTTAAGATCTATCACAGAGCAATCTGTCAAACCCGGGCCGCACACTATGCTTTGGAGTTTCAGAATAGCCCCAACCCATCTAAATTAATCTTTAAGGTTCTCAAAGACCTTATGGGTGAACGGGCCACCTCGGCGGAAATCTGCACGGACTCTCACTGTGAAAGTTTGGCATCCTTTTTCGTGGAGAAAGTGCAGGCAATCTACCGAGGATTTACGTCATCTGTGCCCGGTACTGAGCAAACCGGGGTGATGGCTACGGTTCATGAAACCCTGTCCTCCCTGTCAGTAATGTCTGAGGAGACTTTTGACACTCTGAGCCTCAAAATTAAATCTGGTTCTCCATTAGATCCGCTGAAGCCAGAGTTACTCAGACTCCTCCCTCCCCTATGTCGCGAGCCTATCCTGGATCTGATCAATCTTTCGCTCACTTCAGGTGTAGTCCCCTCTTCCTGGAAGCAGGCAGTGGTCAGCCCAATCTTAAAGAAGCCTAACCTTGACCCCCTATTACCAGAAAACTACCGTCCCATCTCCCTCCTGCCCTGGACCGCTAAGGTTACTGAGGCACACGTAAATTCCATCTTGTCCGCCCATCTCTCTCGTAATAACATTCTAGACGAGAGCCAGAAGGGTTTTCGTGCACAACATAGCACTGAAACGGCACTGCTCTTTATGACCGAGCACTTGCAAACGGTGCTAGATGCTGGGCAGACAGCGGCGCTCCTTTTGTTAGACCTGAGCGCCGCGTTTGATACGGTGTCTCATGATATTCTGATACGGCGTTTGGAGGAAGTGGGAATTGATGGGACTGCTCTCCAATGGTTACGCTCTTTCCTCTCGGACCGGTTTTTTAAAGTGGCTATTCCACCTGCTCAGTCCTCTTTCCATCCTCTGGGGCTGGGGGTTCCGCAGGGCTCTGCGTTGAGCCCCACTCTGTTCAACCTATATGTGAAGCCGCTGGCTGCAGTCGTCAGACAATGTGGCCTTACCATGACATTGTATGCCGACGACACGCAGCTGGCGGTGACACTCAGCGGTGATCCCGAGGTGAACGCTCCCAGATTCCGTGCAGGACTCATAGCCGTGGCAAACTGGATGCGAACTAACTGCTTGCAGTTAAATGCCAAAAAAAACGAAGTCCTGATTTTAGGAAAGCAGGCGGAGCTTTGGGGAGATCAGTGGTGGCCTCCAGAACTGGGGGTGACTCCCATCCCAGCTGCCGAAGTTAAGAACTTGGGGGTCTGGCTGGATCCTACACTCTCCTTCACCAGCCACACGAAGAAGGTCGCAGCTACCTGCTATGGTATTCTGCGAGTGCTAAGACCGGTCCTCAAATTCTTCGACCCCCCTACTCGGCAACTGGTGGTCCAAGCCTCCATTCTTTCTCGGCTGGACTATGGGAGTGCGTTACTGCTTGGAGTGAATCAGGCGGAGGCTACTAGACTGCAAAGGGTGCAGAATGCCGCGGCGCGTGCTATCGTCGGCCTTCCTAGACATTGCTCTGTCTCTACAGCTTTGACCTCGCTCCACTGGCTGCTGGTCAGACAGAGAATTAAATTTAAGGCCCTCTGCCTGACATTTAAAATCTTGAAGCTCTCTTCTCCCCCTGCCCTTGCTAAGCTTGTTACCTCCTATGTTCCTACGCGGTCTCTTAGATCGGAATCTCTCCATCTGGCGGTCTGTACACGGTTTAGACTGAGTAGGATGGGAGGCCGCTCCTTTCAAGTGCTAGCGGCAGGACTATGGAACTCTCTCCCTGTCCATATTCGAGCCTTGAACAGCCTCACTTCTTTTAGGCGTGCCATACAAACTTATCTGTTCCCTATTGCTGTATGATTCCCCTCCTCCTTCCCAGCATCGATCTGTTGTGTTGTGGTACCCGATCAGGCGCCGGGACGCCCCTTGGCTGGGGCAGCTGCACGCCTTAGAAATGCTACTAACATAACATAACTAACAAGTTCTAGCATTTGAGAAGGCTATTATGCTTGAACTCAGTCAATTTGACACCAACCAGAACGTTTTTCAAAATATGAGCAGATTGGAGAACGATGCCATAAGAGAACTCTCTCAGAATAAACAACTGACTATAAAACCGACAGACAAAGGCGGGGCAGTGGTGATCCAAACTACTACCGCCTATGATCAAGAATGTAGGAGACTCCTATCTGACAGGAGAAATTACCAGGTCCTGCTGAATGACCCCACCAAGTCCTTACGCATACAGATAGGGGCAATGATCAAAGAAGCCTTGGCCCACAATTGGCTTACAAAGAAGGAGTTAGAATTTCTGACACAGAAAAACTCTCGCGCACCATATTTCTACAGTATACCGAAGGTTCATAAAAGTCTGATAAATCAACCGGGTCGCCCCATTGTGTCAGGCATCTCATCAATACTAGAACCGCTGTCCAAGTTCGCAGACGCCTTTTTGAGGCCTTTGGTACAGGCGACAGACACATACTTGAGAGACACGAAAGCAGGACTACAACTACTACAAGACTACCCATTTGACCAGGACTCACAGATGCTGCTGAGTCTGGACGTAGAAAGCCTCTACACCAGCCTTCCCCATGATGAAACCCTCCTGATCATTGAGGAGGTTCTATATTCCAACTCATGGAAATATCAAACCCCACGGGGGTGGTGATGGAGTGCATTTCCACAGCACTGACAAAAAACGTTTTTGAATATGAAGGCACTCTGTACTTGCAACAACATGGAACCAGCATGGGAAGTACTTTCGCGCTGAGCCTGGCAGGATTGTATGTGCACCACCTGGAATCCACCAAGATCCTCCATCCCGGCAATCCATTCAGGGACAAAATCCGCACCTGGCGACGTTACATAGACGACGTCTTGATCATTTGGGAAGGTGACGGCCAATCTATCATAGATTTCATGACTTGGCTGAACACACAAAACGCCTTCCTTAAATTTACTCATTCTATGTCCAGAGAGTCGATGGTGTTCTTGGACTTAAACATCCACCATGAGTCAGGTTTCTTAAAGACAGAGACTCACTTCAAACCGACAGCAAGGAACTGTCTTCTCTGGTTTGACAGCTTCCACCCTCGTCACCTAAGAGAGAATCTGCCATACGGACAGTTCCTTCGTCTACGCCGCAATTGCAGCGACATAGCAAGGTACAAGTCCCAAGCCCAAGACTTGAGCAGAAAACTGAAACAAAGACACTACCCGGACAGGGTGATAAACAGTGCAATGAAAAGGGCACGTAACAATAACCGAGAGGCGCTCCTTGAAGACAGAGCCCCAAGAGAAAACACAGTAAAAAGACCTGTATGTGTGACAACATACAGCACACTCTCCAACCAGGTTTCCAAACTGGTGAACAAACACTGGCGCATACTAACGAGTGGCACACTAGAGTTGGAAAAACCTCTTTTTGCCCACAGGAGAGGAAAGAATCTCAAAGATATCCTTGTACATAGGAGACCACAAACCCCAGTTATCCAACAACCACGGTTACAAGGGTTGCATGGACACCACCCATGCGGAAACTGTAACAGTTGCCACTTAACGAAGAAAAGCCAGACCCTTACTTTCAAGAATGGCACAAGGTGGGACTAACGAGCGTTCACCAACTGTAATAGCAAGAACGTTGTCTACCTCATCACGTGCCCATGCAACATGGAGTACGTGGGCATGACAACCCGAGCAGTAAAGACCAGAATAAATGAGCACAAGAGCAACGTAAGGTGCAGGAAATCAACCACAAAAATGGCAGCACATTTTTTGGAGGCAAAATATTGTGTCAACGAACTACACTGGACAGTCATTGAGCAGCTACCCACAGATGTTGGCCTATTCGAGAAGGAGCAGAGGTGGGTTTTCCGCCTTGGTACGGATACCACGGGACTCAATGACTCCATCCCATGGGGTCAGTCACGATGACTTATGGGCTCATGTATCTTGTTTTCAAACCAAGAACCCTCATTTTGGGCACTAGCTAACCCTGATCTAACCAGTATACCAGCCCCATAATGATATCGCTCATTAAATCCATCTAGGAGTGATATGCTCAAGTTTTGACGAATTTGCCCCAATAACATCGATATATGTAAGAGCTTATGGGCTCATCAATCTTGTTTTCAAACCTAGAACCCTTATTTTTGGCACTACTTAACCCTGATTTAACCAGTATACCAGCTCCATAATTATATCACTCACCAAATCCATCTAGAAGTGATATGCTCAGGTTTTGACAAATTTGCCCCAATAACATCGATATATGTAAGAGCTTGATAAACTGCTATTTTGTGTAAAAATCAAATATCCTTATGGTACTGTTAAGGCGGTTATAGACCTATGCGTGGTCTTTTTTCCACCTCCGGACTTAGTATCTGTCCGATGATCCTTGTAAAAGTCCGCCACCTCCCTGAGAGTGTACAACCATTGTGGTTTTCTCCACATTGCACATGCGCGGTTACATCGCGCATCATCAGGCATGCGCTGCACATCGAGGATAGTGACTTCGTGGAGTTCACTTCTCCAACGAGCATGCGCATCAGAAGAGGAACGCCCTCGACATCCGCGCAGAACCGGAAAATCAATCTAAGGATACACTCCTTCTTTGGGCATGATCCGTTCCGAATTAAGCAATAATTGTACCGATAATTGGCAATATATAAAGGGGCACGTTTCAGTCACATGGCAGTACGTCGGAGCCACGTTGAGGGGAAGGCAGCCTACTGGGTCTTGCGGAAACCGTGAGTTTGGTGCTTACCGATCAGGGGAATGATGTCGACATTACTTGTGAGTAGTACCAACAAGAACCTGAATTGAGCTTTCTAATATCCTTTAGGTTGCCGCATTGAGCAGGAAGAAAACCCCCAATACCACGCAAAGGCTCATGAGGCCATCTAGCCTTAGTTTATAAGTAAGCATTGTCAAAACCATTTTTTTCTCTCCTAAAAACCAACAACTAAGGAGAAAACTATGGCTTATTCATTCAAATGTGTGTGTCTTTGTCTTTTTGTGTGTCCTTGTCCTTTTTCTTTTTAGGGTTCTAGACCTCAACTGGTCCTATACTACCCACCTTTACCTTGAACAGGTCATTTTTTCCTGGTCAAAATCTACGTCCTATTGTGATGGTATGATTCACTCTGTTTTGTCTCTTTGCAGGTCTTGTTCTATAAATGCCAGCTGGGCGCAACAGACTGCAATTCGAAACACTATTAGGAACATTACACCTAATTTTTAAAACATTTTTTTGTAGAGTTCACTTTTACACCTACACCACATGTAAGGTGAGGATAGTTGTGCATATCCTCATCCTGAAGAAGGAGTTTTTACACTCCGAAACATGTCAACGCACTTTCTGAGGTTGATGTACCTTAATATACAGTAGCAACCTCATCTTGCACCCCTTTTAACGATACCAGCCGAGGGCTTAATACATTTTATTTTTCTTCCTACGAGCCAGGTATCTTTTAACCATCACTTTTCACCTCCTCACCACTCACACTTATTTTCCCTACACACACCAACACATAGTACACTTCAATGCTCCTATGTAGTCGTGAGTCGTAGCACGCCGCATCCCGTAGAGGGGTGCGAAGACCCCAATGATGAAGCATGACACCAAGGGGCCTGTTGGTGTGTGAGGGGTATTCAAAACAACACTGTGTGCTCCCCACCATTGTAGGGATCACTACCCCTATCAGAGTGGATTCCTTTTTGTTTATGTAAATTGCCAGGGGAGACCGAATCCACTTTCCCTCTCCCTCCCTCCTTTTGTTATACATTTTTCTCTCAGGGCCTCCACATACGATGCCACAGGCACGTAGAAGCCTCATGCATACTCAGGGCCTCCACATACAGTGTGACAAGAGCATAGAAGCATCAGGCACCCTCAGAGCCTCCACATACGGTGCCACAGGCGCCTAGAAGCCTCAGGGACCCTCAGGGCCTCCACATGTGATGCCACAGGCGCATAGAAGCATCAAGCACCCTCAGGGCCTCCACATACGGTGCTACAGGCGCCTAGAAGCCTTAGTCACCCTCAGGGCCTCCACATATGGTGCCACAGGCGCCTAGAAGCCTTAGTCACCCTCAGGGCCTCCACAGATGGTGCCACAGGCGCCTAGAAGCCTCAGGTACCTGGAAGGGCCTTCACATACAGTGTCACAGGCACCTAGAAGCCTCGGGCACTCTCAGGGCCTCCACATACAGTGCCACAGGTGCCTGGAAGCCTCAAGCACCTGGAGGGGCGCTTGAGCTGTCAGTGCTCTGGTTTCTTAAGTCTGAACCCTAACACAGTTTGATGCGGTTCACAATATATTAGAGGAATGTCGACCCCTTGCCTACACAATGGACACTGTGGCCTCGTGCCACCTGCACCCAGGACTAACACTTGGTGTCCATTTCTTCGCAGCATGCAGCTGTACATTCGGTGTGTGCCGAGCGGGTATTTCTGGTGATGGGAGCTGTGTGTGCCAGGCTGGGTACACTGGGCCCAAGTGTGACCAAGGTAAGTGAGAGGGCATGGCGGTCCATGATAGTGCTAATGAAGAGGGGCCCGATTCACATAACTAACTTAAGACAAAATTCTAATCTTACTACCATTTTGGTATTCACGAAAGGCACTTACTCATTTTGGTATTCACAGAGGTTAGGAGTCCTAACTTTAGGACTCCTAAATGCCTTCTGTGAATACCGAAAGTCTTAAAGTTAGGATTTTTCTCAGAGGGGTGGTGGTGGGTAGTGAGAGTGCAAGTACCCCCTCAGCACTTGACTCTCAGGGTAGCGTGATCCGAGCAGTCCAAGGATCCCTCGGGGGGGTGGATACAGGGGGTGAACACAGGCTCACAACACAAAATATGCTCAACAGCAGCAATAAAGAACTGCCTAGTCAAATACTTACTTTCATGAAGAAAGAAGTATTTATTTTACCAATACCAACACAAGGGGAAATATGAAGTTCACAAACAACTTCCACAGTCCTCTGAGGTTGGGGCTCTACTTTTTCTTTAGGAGGTTTCCTTAGTCCCACTCCCTCCTCGCTCTAGCCGTAGTGGTTATTCCCCATTCACTATGGGCGCAAGTGAAGCCCCACAAGCAGTCTGAGTCTCAGAAGTTCCAACTCCTTATTTAAAGTCCAAAGAGTTCCATTGCCGAAGCACTTTCTGGCATGCAAGTTTCCGCAGGCCTGACAGGCCCGAAATCAGTCCTACCCGCACCTGTAGGATCGGAGTGGCTAGAGTCCCTGGGCGTGCCCCCCTCCATGAGCATTGACGCCGCAGCAGCGGTCTCCGGCAAGCTCCCTGTACCTTACCCGGGCGGACTGCGCTCATCGGTCCTGAAGCTCCTCACGCATGGTTGTGTTGCTGCAGCAACCGGAGGGTCCTAGTGGCTCCTGCAAGCTGTTTACGTTATTTTGGTCCTTGAAACAGTGAATGGGGGGGGGGGAGGGGCAAGAAGTAGTGCAATGATTCGACACTGGTAATAATAATAATAATAATCCACATTTGTAAAGCGCACAATCAACCGTAAGGGTCTCTAGGCGCTGGGGGCCGTTGGGAAGATTAAGCAAGCTATTGCCCAGAGTCACATGGTGCTGGGCTCGGTCATGACGCAGGTCCTTGGGGGTCCCCACAGCAGTCTCCCTCTTCTGGTTACGGTTCGACTAGAAAGGTAGTCCGTGACCAATTAGTCATGAATTGAATTCAATTCTGAACAGTCTGTGTTGTGTAGAATACTACAACACTGATAATCAATATCTCAACGACCTTCCTCATGCGTGCAAACAAAAACCTATTTATGAATACATGTAATGAAAATCCACATAGATAATAGCGCCAAATACACCAAACTTATTCACAAAACATTTTATTAGATGACTAGGCAAACAGTTCAATCAATAAATTGCAATAGGTTGCCCGCAGGAAAGGAGGAAATGTAGGGGAGTGGTGGTGGGTAGTGAGAGTGCAAATCACAGGATTAAGGATAAACACAGTTAGATGCTTTTAGAAGTATTGGTAATTCAAACCAGTCACAGAAGACCTATCCAATGTATAACATTCATTTACATGTAATTTGTAAATTTGCAATGCATCTTCAAGGGTATATCGGATAGGAAGCAGGTGCAGGTCTTGTAAAGTTGAGGACATTGAGGTTTCGACTCGGCTGATGCAAGGAGGGAGGTTTGAGCCTCAGCTGCGAGTCTTCATCAGGACAGAATAGGGCAACCTACTCCTGGTGCCAAGCCTGGCTACTCAGGTATGATGTCCAATAACGAAGACCAATGGCCTAATATCACCAGAGGTACGGGAAACAAGCAACATGGACTGAGCGGCGCTCTCCCTAACTAAGGACAGTGATTCACATCACATGCATCATTAATGGATATACATAGTGGATGGAGTTGAAGTTACTGAACACCCTTGTTTCCCGTACCTCTGGCGATATTGGGCCATTGGTCTTCGTTATTGGACATCATCCCTGAGTAGTCAGGCTTGGCACCAGGAGTAGGTTGCCCTATCCTGTCCTGATGAAGACTCACAGCTGAGGCTCAAACCTCCCTCCTTGCTTCAGCCGAGTCGAAACGTCGAAACGTCGACGCCCTCTACTTTAAAAGACCTGTACCTGCTTCCTATCCAATATACCCTTGAAGATGCATTGAAAGCACGTTGCAAATTTACAGATTACATGTAAATGAATGTTATACATCGGATTGGTCTTCTGTGACTGGTTTGAAATACCAGTAATTCTAAAACCATCTAACGGTTTTTATCCTTATTCCTGTGATTTGCACTCTCACTACCCACCACCACCCCTCCCCTACATTTTCTCCTTTCCTGCGGGCAACCTATTGCAATTTATTGATTGAACTGTTTGTCTAGTCAACTAATAAAATGTTTTGTGAATTATTTTGGTGTGTTTGGTGCTATTATCTATGTGGATTCTCATTACATGTATTCATAAATAGGTTTTTGTTTGCACGCATGAGGTAGGTCGTTGAGATATTGATTATCTGTGTTGTAGTATTCTACACAACACAGACTGTTCAGAATTCAATTCAATTCATGACTATTAGGTCACAGACTACCTTTGTATTCCTGTATTGTACCCAGGTCCGCCTTGACTTATTGGGTTACCCTATTATCTATAATGACGGTCCGACTAGGTCACACTTCTTCCCTGGTCCAGGTGGCCCTCTCTGGCATACGGGGTCACTGTCTCTCCCCTGCCCTTGAGCACTAACCCTATGGGCTCAGCAGATTTTCTCATGGCGGCCCCCTCCGGTTTACGAGGTCACCGCCCCACCACCGTACAAGGGCTATGGCCCTATCAGCACAGCAATCTCTTCAGAAGCACTACATCGCCCATGTATTGCACCATTCACAGTCACACATACACCCAGCACTTGTACATAACACACATGCACTGCACAGCACTACATCGCCCATGCATTGCACAGTTCACAGGTTCCATCCAGCCCCCATCATCGTCAACCTCCACATGGAGTCTCATGGGGGTCCACTCCCCAGTGACTATCAAGATTCAACAGTATGCTGATGTCACACATCTCTGCTTGAAGTGGCGGTCGCACTTCACTTCAGACATCCAGTGCCTCAAACCCCGCCTGCCCCCGTCCAGAGCCGGACGTCCAGCACCAAAGCTCGTCCTCGCCAATGTAGAGTTCCTGGCCTTTGCCAAGAACAAGCAAAAGCTGGTCCAAACCAGGCTCAATGGCAAGGACCTGAACAGACTCCATCCCCAACTTACACCACATACCAAGTCACTTGGATTCACCCTGGAGGCGAACCCCCTCCCACACCCTGAACACTGGCCTCTCCCACAGGGGACACATTGCCAGGCCTAGAGAGGGCCCGGTCCCAGATCTATGTTCTAAAGAAAGTGACGTCTGAACTTCAGGTTGTCTTTAAAACCTGCTGCGTCAGCTACAAAGCCATTGTGACTCATGACTGTCGTGTCTGGCCATCACTCGCCATCATGATGTAAGACTGGCATGTCTGGCCATCACTTGCCATCATGATGTATGACTGGCATGTCTGGCCATCACTTGCCATCATGATGTATGACTGGCATGTTTGGCCATCACTTGCCATCATGATGTATGACTGGCATGTCTGGCCATCACTTGCCATCATGATGTATGACTGGCATGCCTAGTCCAACAATTGTGTCTCTCGACGCGCCCACCACCAGGACACCAACGGACTGGAGACGGAGAAGTGTAAAAACAAGAAAGAGCAGGAAAACACGCCTTCTCCATCAATGCACCCAGGATCTAGAACAACAGCTCTGCATCCATCAGGACCACCCAACACTGCCCAATAGAGGAGAGAGCTGAAGACGCCCCTCTTTCAAGAACATTATCCATCAATCAAGCAGGGATTTGTGGAGCGCGCTACTTACCCGGGCTCTTCTGCCCACTCTGGTTCTGCAGAAGTGTGACCTTCAAATCCCTGCCTGTTCACTCAGCCTTTCATCCTTCTGAGGTTGATAAAATGGGTATTAGCTCCAGATCAGTTGAAGAGCCAGGTCTTGAGGCTCTTTCTGAAGATGCACAGGGTCAGGGATTATCTGATGTTGACAGGAAGCTCGTTCCAGGTCTTTTTGCGACGTAGGAGAAGGCTCTTCCACCTACTCTGGTTCTGCGTTAGCGGGGGGTCTCTGCCAGGGTGAGGTTGGAGGAGCGGAGGTGCCTTTTGGGTACGTGGAAGGAGACTCTTTCGTTGAGGTATTTGGGCCCGATGTTGTGGAGGGATTTGTAGGCGTGGGTGAGTAGATTGAAGGTTACTCTCTTCTTGATGGGATGCCAGTGGAGGTATCGTAGGTGCGGGGTCATGTGCTCTTGTCGTGGGGTTCCGAGTACGAGTCTGGCTGCGTGTTCTGGATGGTTTGGAGCTTGTGTAGCAGGGTTCTATTGATTCCAGTGTAGAGGGTGTTGCCGTATTCCAGTCTGCTGGTTATGAGTGCGTGGGTGACGATCTTCCTGCATCCGCGAAGGATCCACTTGAAGGTCTTGCGGAGGATGGGGAGGGAGTTGAAACAAGAGGAGGCAACGGCGTTGATCTGGCGGGTCATGGTGAGGGAGGAGTCTAGGATGATGCAGAGGTTTTGGGCTTGGTCTGTTAGAGTAGGGGTGTTTCCAGGGGCGGAAAGCCACCAGGTGTTGTCCCAGGCAGTGGAGGAGGGCCAAAGCATGAGGACCTCTGTCTTCTCTGAGTTGAGCTTCAGGCAGCTGTCGCTCATCCAGGCTGTGACGTCCTTCATTCCTTCCTGGAAGCTGAGTCTGGTGACTTCGTGATTTTTCGTGAGGGAGAGGATGAGCTGGGTGTCATCGGTGTAGGATACTATGCTGAGCCCATGCTGTCTGACAATGGCGGTGAGCGATCCATGTAGATGTTGAAGAGCGTGATGCTGAGCGATGATTCTTGGGGTACGCAACAGTTGATCTCTGTAGGTTTGGAGAGGAAGGGAGGGAGTCTGATCCTTTGGGTTCTGCTGGAGAGAATGGAGCGGATCAGTCGAGGGTGGTTCCTTGTATGCCGGCGTCGTGGAGACTGGCTGCGAGCGTGCGGTGTGAGACTGTGTCGAAGGCTGCGGAGAGGTCTAGTAGGATGAGGGTCGCAGTGTGGCCCTAGTCAAGTGGCACGTAGATGTAATCGGTGGCGGTGAGGAGGGCGGTCTCGGTGCTGTGGTTACTGCGGAATCCATTCTGTGGGGAGTCGAGGATAGCGCAACTCTTCGATGAAAGTGGTCAGCTGGGCGTTGATGAATCTCTCATTGACTTTGGCTGTGAAGGGAAGGAGAGAGATGGGCCGATAGTTTTTCAGGTCTGTCGGGTCGGCAAAAGGTTTCTTGAGGAGGGACCTCTGCCCGCTTCCAGTTGCCGGGGAAAATGCCGGATTCGAGGGAGGTGTTAATGGTCCGGCATAGCTCGGATTCTATGGCGGCAGAAGCTCTGTGGTAGATGAGCGGCAGGCAGGGGTTTGTTGGGGTTCCTGAGTGGGAATTCTTCATGGTTGCGGTGGTGTCTTCATTGGTAGCAGTTTCTAGGTGGTGATGGTCGGCTGGTTGTTGGTGGTGGAGATTGGGTGGTGTCTGGAGCGTATTCGCTGAAGTTGTCGTAGAGGGCTGTCGGAATGCATTAAACGTCCACACAGGGGTGTAGCTCTGAGGGGGTTGTTCGGGCGATACCCCTTCTTAAAAATGTAATTTGTAATACATAGTTGGGTACAACTGCTTTTGGTCAGTAATGTGAAGTGTCTGTTGGATTTCACCCGGACTTTTACATAACCACACTGATACACACACTTTCTCTCTTCTAAGTTTTGAGTGTATTTTCTACCCCAACAATCCTCACTCCTCTCTTTCCACTGCCCCTTAAGCCCCCCTCAAGTCCTGGGTCTCATATAATGTGTTTTAACAAGATGTCCCAGCGGGATTGTTGGGAAATCTAAAGCCCCCTCTACCCCCCCTATCATTGTGACCAAGCTACGCCCCAGGTCCACAACTCTGCTTCTGCTCCTGTCCACTCGTTGATTTCACTCCTGCCTTTGACATTCTACGACGCTCGGCTGCTAGGCTTGTGTACACCACACCTCACTTCCATACTCCTGCAGACTGCCGCCCCCTCTGGAGGTCCCCCCCACTCCGTGTTTAATGCCGCAGTCCTGCTGAATCAATCAAGTAATATTTGTATAGCGCTGCTTGTCACCCGCAAGGGTATCCAGGCGCCCAATGGGCCCTCTTCTGCTGAATGTCCACCCCTGCTGATGCTTGGCCTATTTTGAATCTTTCATCTCTCTCTTTCTTCATTGCAGAGTCCCCTGCCTGCCGAGCCTTGGACTGTGGAGTGAACTCTCACTGCAGAGACCCCTCAGAGGGGAGCCCAACCTGTGAATGTCTGCCTGGCTACGAGAAGGATGGCGCCTCCTGCACACGTGAGACCCGCAGGGTTTTATTCTATGTTCTGCCTTAGAGGAATGTATGACGTTACAATGCATTCATTTACAACGCATGCCTTTACAATACAGTTTTTACATCACAACATCCTTTACAACGCATTCCAAAACATCGCATGACACTGCATCGCATTTTTAGAAACTACCTTTAAAACGCATTCTATTACATCGCATGATACCTGACAACGCATACCATTACATTGTATTTAAGGTAAGTATTGGATAGTGTAGGGGTAAAAATTACTATTCTAACTTCAGGGGGTGCAACAGTGGCGTAAGTGTTGGATAGTGTAGGGGTTAAAATTACTATTCTAACTTCAGGGGGTGCAACAGTGGCGTAAGTGTTGGATAGTGTAGGGGTTAAAATTACTATTCTAACTCCAGGGGGTGCAACAGTAGGGTAAGTGTTGGATAGTGTAGGGGTTAAAATTACTATTCTAACTCCAGCGGGTGCACCAGTAGGGTAAGTGTTGGATAGTGTAGGGGTTAAAATTACTATTCTAACTCCAGGGGGTGCACCAGTAGGGTAAGTGTTGGATAGTGTAGGGGTAAAAATTACTATTCAAACTCCAGGGGGTGCAACAGTAGGGTAAGTGTTGGATAGTGTAGGGGTTAAAATTACTATTCTGACTCCAGGGGGTGCACCAGTAGGGTAAGTGTTGGATAGTGTAGGGGTAAAAATTACTATTCTGACTCAAAGGGGTGCACCAGTAGGGTAAGTGTTGGATAGTGTAGGGGTTACAATTACTATTCTAACTCCAGTGGGTGCACCAGTAGGGTAAGTGTTGGATAGTGTAGGGGTAAAAATTACTATTCTAACTCCAGGGGGTGCAACAGTAGGGTAAGTGTTGGATAGCTTAGGAGTTAAAATTACTATTCTAACTCCAGGGGGTGCACCAGTAGGGTAAGTGTTGGATAGCATAGGGGTTAAAATTACTATTCTAACTCCAGGGGGTGCACCAGTAGGGTAAGTGTTGGATAGCGTAGGGGTTGAAATTACTATTCTAACTCCAGGGGGTGCACCAGTAGGGTAAGTGTTGGATAGCGTAGGGGTAAAAATTACTATTCTAACTCCAGGGGGTGCAACAGTAGGGTAAGTGTTGGATAGCGTAGGGGTTAAAATTACTATTCTAACTCCAGGGGGTGCAACAGTAGGGTAAGTGTGGGATAGCGTAGGGGTTAAAATTACTATTCTAACTCCAGAGGGTGCAACAGAAGTGTAAGTGTGGGATAGCGTAGGGGTTAAAATTACTATTCTAACTCCAGGGGTTGCACCAGTAGGGTAAGTGTTGGATAGTGTAGGGGTTAAAATTACTATTCTAACTCCAGGGGGTGCACCAGTAGGGTAAGTGTTGGATAGTGTAGGGGTTAAAATTACTATTCTAACTCCAGGGGGTGCAACAGTAGGGTAAGTGTTGGATAGTGTAGGGGTTAAAATTACTATTCTAACTCCAGGGGGTGCACCAGTAGGGTAAGTGTTGGATAGTGTAGGGGTTAAAATCACTATTCTAACTCCCGGGGGTGCACCAGTAGGGTAAGTGTTGGATAGTGTAGGGGTTAAAATCACTATTCTAACTCCCGGGGTGCAACAGTAGGGTAAGTGTTGGATAGCGTAGGGGTTAAAATTACTATTCTAACTCCAGGAGGTGCAACAGTAGGGTAAGTGTGGGATAGCGTAGGGGTTAAAATTACTATTCTAACTCCAGAGGGTGCAACAGTAGTGTAAGTGTGGGATAGCGTAGGGGTTAAAATTACTATTCTAACTCCAGGGGTTGCACCAGTAGGGTAAGTGTTGGATAGTGTAGGGGTTACAATTACTATTCTAACTCCAGAGGGTGCACCAGTAGGGTAAGTGTTGGATAGTGTAGGGGTTAAAATTACTATTCTAACTCCAGGGGGTGCACCAGTAGGGTAAGTGTTGGATAGTGTAGGGGTTAAAATTACTATTCTAACTTCAGGGGGTGCAACAGTAGGGTAAGTGTTGGATAGTGTAGGGGTTAAAATTACTATTCTAACTCCAGGGGGTGCACCAGTAGGGTAAGTGTTGGATAGCGTAGGGGTTACAATTACTATTCTAACTCCAGGAGGTGCACCAGTAGGGTAAGTGTTGGATAGCGTAGGGGTTAAAATTACTATTCTAACTCCAGGGGGTGCACCAGTAGGGTAAGTGTTGGATAGCGTAAGGGTTAAAATTACTATTCTAACTCCAGGGGGTGCACCAGTAGGGTAAGTGTTGGATAGTGTAGGGGTAAAAATTACTATTCTAGCTCCAGGGGGTGCAACAGTAGGGTAAGTGTTGGATAGCGTAGGGGTTAAAATTACTATTCTAACTCCAGGTGGTGCAACAGTAGGGTAAGTGTTGGATAGGGTAGGGGTTAAAATTACTATACTAACTCCAGGGGGTGCACCAGTAGGGTAAGTGTTGGATAGTGTAGGGGTAAAAATTACTATTCTAACTCCAGGGGGTGCACCAGAAGGGTAAGTGTTGGATAGTGTAGGGGTTAAAATTACTATTCTAACTCCAGGGGGTGCACCAGTAGGGTAAGTGTTGGATAGTGTAGGGGTTAAAATTACTATTCTAACTCAAGGGGGTGCAACAGTAGGGTAAGTGTTGGATAGTGTAGGGGTTAAAATTACTATTCTAACTCCCGGGGGTGCACCAGTAGGGTAAGTCTTGGATAGTGTAGGGGTTAAAAGCACTATTCTAACTCCCTGGGGTGCAGCAGTAGGGTAAGTCTTGGATAGTGTATGGGTAACAATTAGTATTCTATCTCCAGGGGGTGCACCAGTAGGGTAAGTGTTGGATAGTGTAGGGGTTAAAATTACTATTCTAACTCCAGGGGGTGCACCAGTAGGGTAAGTGTTGGATAGTGTAGGGGTTAAAATTACTATTCTAACTTCAGGGGGTGCAACAGTAGGGTAAGTGTTGGATAGTGTAGGGGTTAAAATTACTATTCTAACTCCAGGGGGTGCACCAGTAGGGTAAGTGTTGGATAGCGTAGGGGTTACAATTACTATTCTAACTCCAGGAGGTGCACCAGTAGGGTAAGTGTTGGATAGCGTAGGGGTTGAAATTACTATTCTAACTCCAGGGGGTGCACCAGTAGGGTAAGTGTTGGATAGCGTAAGGGTTAAAATTACTATTCTAACTCCAGGGGGTGCACCAGTAGGGTAAGTGTTGGATTGTGTAGGGGTAAAAATTACTATTCTAGCTCCAGGGGGTGCAACAGTAGGGTAAGTGTTGGATAGCGTAGGGGTTAAAATTACTATTCTAACTCCAGGTGGTGCAACAGTAGGGTAAGTGTTGGATAGCGTAGGGGTTAAAATTACTATACTAACTCCAGGGGGTGCACCAGTAGGGTAAGTGTTGGATAGTGTAGGGGTAAAAATTACTATTCTAACTCCAGGGGGTGCACCAGAAGGGTAAGTGTTGGATAGTGTAGGGGTTAAAATTACTATTCTAACTCCAGGGGGTGCACCAGTAGGGTAAGTGTTGGATAGTGTAGGGGTTAAAATTACTATTCTAACTCAAGGGGGTGCAACAGTAGGGTAAGTGTTGGATAGTGTAGGGGTTAAAATTACTATTCTAACTCCCGGGGGTGCACCAGTAGGGTAAGTCTTGGATAGTGTAGGGGTTAAAATCACTATTCTAACTCCCGGGGGTGCACCAGTAGGGTAAGTCTTGGATAGTGTATGGGTAACAATTACTATTCTAACTCCAGGGGGTGCACCAGTAGGGTAAGTGTTGGATAGTGTAGGGGTTAAAATTACTATTCTAACTCCAGGGGGTGCACCAGTAGGGTAAGTGTTGGATAGTGTATGGGTAACAATTACTATTCTAACTCCAGGGGGTGCAACAGTAGGGTAAGTGTTGGATAGTGTAGGGGTTAACATTACTATTCTAACTCCAGGGGGTGCAACAGTAGGGTAAGTGTTGGATAGTGTAGGGGTTAAAATTACTATTCTAACTCCAGGGGTGCACCAGTAGGGTAAGTGTTGGATAGTGTAGGGGTTAAAAGTACTATTCTAACTCCAGGGGGTGCACCAGTAGGGTAAGTGTTGGATAGTGTAGGGGTTAAAATTACTATTCTAACTCCAGGGGGTGCACCAGTAGGGTAAGTGTTGGATGGTGTAGGGGTAAAAATTACTATTCTAACTTCAGGGGGTGCAACAGTAGGGTAAGTGTTGGATAGTGTAGGGGTTAAAATTACTATTCTAACTTCAGGGGTTGCAACAGTAGGGTAAGTGTTGGATAGTGTAGGGGTTAAAATTACTATTCTAACTCCAGAGGGTGCACCAGTAGGGTAAGTGTTGGATAGCGTAGGGGTTACAATTACTATTCTAACTCCAGGAGGTGCACCAGTAGGGTAAGTGTTGGATAGCGTAGGGGTTAAAATTACTATTCTAACTCCAGGGGGTGCACCAGTAGGGTAAGTGTTGGATAGCGTAAGGGTTAAAATTACTATTCTAACTCCAGGGGGTGCACCAGTAGGGTAAGTGTTGGATAGTGTAGGGGTAAAAATTACTATTCTAGCTCCAGGGGGTGCAACAGTAGGGTAAGTGTTGGATAGCGTAGGGGTTAAAATTACTATTCTAACTCCAGGTGGTGCAACAGTAGGGTAAGTGTTGGATAGCGTAGGGGTTAAAATTACTATACTAACTCCAGGGGGTGCACCAGTAGGGTAAGTGTTGGATAGTGTAGGGGTAAAAATTACTATTCTAACTCCAGGGGGTGCACCAGAAGGGTAAGTGTTGGATAGTGTAGGGGTTAAAATTACTATTCTAACTCCAGGGGGTGCACCAGTAGGGTAATTGTTGGATAGTGTAGGGGTTAAAATTACTATTCTAACTCAAGGGGGTGCAACAGTAGGGTAAGTGTTGGATAGTGTAGGGGTTAAAATTACTATTCTAACTCCCGGGGGGGCACCAGTGGGGTAAGTCTTGGATAGTGTATGGGTAACAATTACTATTCTAACTCCAGGGGGTGCACCAGTAGGGTAAGTGTTGGATAGTGTAGGGGTTAAAATTACTATTCTAACTCCAGGGGGTGCACCAGTAGGGTAAGTGTTGGATAGTGTAGGGGTTAACATTACTATTCTAACTCCAGGGGGTGCAACAGTAGGGTAAGTGTTGGATAGTGTAGGGGTTAAAATTACTATTCTAACTCCAGGGGTGCACCAGTAGGGTAAGTGTTGGATAGTGTAGGGGTTAAAAGTACTATTCTAACTCCAGGGGGTGCACCAGTAGGGTAAGTGTTGGATAGTGTAGGGGTTAAAATTACTATTCTAACTCCAGGGGGTGCACCAGTAGGGTAAGTGTTGGATGGTGTAGGGGTAAAAATTACTATTCTAACTTCAGGGGGTGCAACAGTAGGGTAAGTGTTGGATAGTGTAGGGGTTAAAATTACTATCCTAACTCCAGGGGGTGCACCAGTAGGGTAAGTGTTGGATAGTGTAGGGGTTAAAATTACTATTCTAACTCCAGGGGGTGCACCAGTAGGGTAGGTGTTGGATAGTGTAGGGGTTAAAATTACTATTCTAACTCCAGGGGGTGCACCAGTAGGGTAAGTGTTGGATAGTGTAGCGGTTAAAATTACAATTCTAACTCTAGGGGGTGCACCAGTAGGGTAAGTGTTGGATAGTGTAGGGGTAAAAATTACTATTCTAACTCCAGGGGGTGCACCAGTAGGGTAAGTGTTGGATAGTGTAGGGGTTAAAATTACTATTCTAACTCCAGGGGGTGCACCAGTAGGGTAAGTGTTGGATAGTGTAGGGGTAAAAATTACTATTCTAACTCCAGGGGGTGCACCAGTAGGGTAAGTGTTGGATAGTGTAGGGGTAAAAATTACTATTCTAACTCCAGGGGGTGCAACAGTAGGGTAAGTGTTGGATAGTGTAGGGGTTAAAATGACTATTCTAACTCCAGGGGGTGCACCAGTAGGGTAAGTGATGGATAGTGTAGGGGTTAAAATTACTATTCTAACTCGAGGGGGTACACCAGTAGGGTAAGTGTTGGATAGTGTAGGGGTAAAAATTACTATTCTAACTCCAGGGGGTGCACCAGTAGGGTAAGTGTTGGATAGTGTAGGGGTTAAAATTACTATTCTAACTCCAGGAGGTGCACCAGTAGGGTAAGTGTTGGATAGCGTAGGGGTTAAAATTACTATTCTAACTCCAGGGGGTGCACCAGTAGGGTAAGTGTTGGATAGCGTAAGGGTTAAAATTACTATTCTAACTCCAGGGGGTGCACCAGTAGGGTAAGTGTTGGATTGTGTAGGGGTAAAAATTACTATTCTAGCTCCAGGGGGTGCAACAGTAGGGTAAGAGTTGGATAGCGTAGGGGTTAAAATTACTATTCTAACTCCAGGTGGTGCAACAGTAGGGTAAGTGTTGGATAGCGTAGGGGTTAAAATTACTATACTAACTCCAGGGGGTGCACCAGTAGGGTAAGTGTTGGATAGTGTAGGGGTAAAAATTACTATTCTAACTCCAGGGGGTGCACCAGAAGGGTAAGTGTTGGATAGTGTAGGGGTTAAAATTACTATTCTAACTCCAGGGGGTGCACCAGTAGGGTAAGTGTTGGATAGTGTAGGGGTTAAAATTACTATTCTAACTCAAGGGGGTGCAACAGTAGGGTAAGTGTTGGATAGTGTAGGGGTTAAAATTACTATTCTAACTCCCGGGGGTGCACCAGTAGGGTAAGTCTTGGATAGTGTAGGGGTTAAAATCACTATTCTAACTCCCGGGGGTGCACCAGTAGGGTAAGTCTTGGATAGTGTATGGGTAACAATTACTATTCTAACTCCAGGGGGTGCACCAGTAGGGTAAGTGTTGGATAGTGTAGGGGTTAAAATTACTATTCTAACTCCAGGGGGTGCACCAGTAGGGTAAGTGTTGGATAGTGTAGGGGTAAAAATTACTATTCTAACTCCAGGGGGTGCAACAGTAGGGTAAGTGTTGGATAGTGTAGGGGTTAACATTACTATTCTAACTCCAGGGGGTGCAACAGTAGGGTACGTGTTGGATAGTGTAGGGGTTAAAATTACTATTCTAACTCCAGGGGTGCACCAGTAGGGTAAGTGTTGGATAGTGTAGGGGTTAAAAGTACTATTCTAACTCCAGGGGGTGCACCAGTAGGGTAAGTGTTGGATAGTGTAGGGGTTAAAATTACTATTATAACTCCAGGGGGTGCACCAGTAGGGTAAGTGTTGGATGGTGTAGGGGTAAAAATTACTATTCTAACTTCAGGGGGTGCAACAGTAGGGTAAGTGTTGGATAGTGTAGGGGTTAAAATTACTATTCTAACTTCAGTGGTTGCAACAGTAGGGTAAGTGTTGGATAGTGTAGGGGTTAAAATTACTATTCTAACTCCAGAGGGTGCACCAGTAGGGTAAGTGTTGGATAGCGTAGGGGTTACAATTACTATTCTAACTCCAGGAGGTGCACCAGTAGGGTAAGTGTTGGATAGCGTAGGGGTTAAAATTACTATTCTAACTCCAGGGGGTGCACCAGTAGGGTAAGTGTTGGATAGCGTAAGGGTTAAAATTACTATTCTAACTCCAGGGGGTGCACCAGTAGGGTAAGTGTTGGATAGTGTAGGGGTAAAAATTACTATTCTAGCTCCAGGGGGTGCAACAGTAGGGTAAGTGTTGGATAGCGTAGGGGTTAAAATTACTATTCTAACTCCAGGTGGTGCAACAGTAGGGTAAGTGTTGGATAGCGTAGGGGTTAAAATTACTATACTAACTCCAGGGGGTGCACCAGTAGGGTAAGTGTTGGATAGTGTAGGGGTAAAAATTACTATTCTAACTCCAGGGGGTGCACCAGAAGGGTAAGTGTTGGATAGTGTAGGGGTTAAAATTACTATTCTAACTCCAGGGGGTGCACCAGTAGGGTAATTGTTGGATAGTGTAGGGGTTAAAATTACTATTCTAACTCAAGGGGGTGCAACAGTAGGGTAAGTGTTGGATAGTGTAGGGGTTAAAATTACTATTCTTACTCCCGGGGGGGCACCAGTAGGGTAAGTCTTGGATAGTGTATGGGTAACAATTACTATTCTAACTCCAGGGGGTGCACCAGTAGGGTAAGTGTTGGATAGTGTAGGGGTTAAAATTACTATTCTAACTCCAGGGGGTGCACCAGTAGGGTAAGTGTTGGATAGTGTAGGGGTAAAAATTACTATTCTAACTCCAGGGGGTGCAACAGTAGTGTAAGTGTTGGATAGTGTAGGGGTTAACATTACTATTCTAACTCCAGGGGGTGCAACAGTAGGGTAAGTGTTGGATAGTGTAGGGGTTAAAATTACTATTCTAACTCCAGGGGTGCACCAGTAGGGTAAGTGTTGGATAGTGTAGGGGTTAAAAGTACTATTCTAACTCCAGGGGGTGCACCAGTAGGGTAAGTGTTGGATAGTGTAGGGGTTAAAATTACTATTCTAACTCCAGGGGGTGCACCAGTAGGGTAAGTGTTGGATGGTGTAGGGGTAAAAATTACTATTCTAACTTCAGGGGGTGCAACAGTAGGGTAAGTGTTGGATAGTGTAGGGGTTAAAATTACTATCCTAACTCCAGGGGGTGCACCAGTAGGGTAAGTGTTGGATAGTGTAGGGGTTAAAATTACTATTCTAACTCCAGGGGGTGCACCAGTAGGGTAGGTGTTGGATAGTGTAGGGGTTAAAATTACTATTCTAACTCCAGGGGGTGCACCAGTAGGGTAAGTGTTGGATAGTGTAGCGGTTAAAATTAAGATTCTAACTCTAGGTGGTGCACCAGTAGGGTAAGTGTTGGATAGTGTAGGGGTAAAAATTACTATTCTAACTCCAGGGGGTGCACCAGTAGGATAAGTGTTGGATAGTGTAGGGGTTAAAATTACTATTCTAACTCCAGGGGGTGCACCAGTAGGGTAAGTGTTGGATAGTGTAGGGGTAAAAATTACTATTCTAACTCCAGGGGGTGCACCAGTAGGGTAAGTGTTGGATAGTGTAGGGGTAAAAATTACTATTCTAACTCCAGGGGGTGCAACAGTAGGGTAAGTGTTGGATAGTGTAGGGGTTAAAATTACTATTCTAACTCCAGGGGGTGCACCAGTAGGGTAAGTGATGGATAGTGTAGGGGTTAAAATTACTATTCTAACTCGAGGGGGTACACCAGTAGGGTAAGTGTTGGATAGTGTAGGGGTAAAAATTACTATTCTAACTCCAGGGGGTGCAACAGTAGGGTAAGTGTTGGATAGTGTAGGGGTTAAAATTACTATTCTAACTCCAGGTGGTGCACCAGTAGGGTAAGTGTTGGCTAGTGTAGTGGTTAAAATTACTATTCTTACTCCAGGGGGTGCACCAGTAGGGTAAGTGTTGGATAGTGTAGGGGTTAAAATTACTATTCTAACTCCAGGGGGTGCACCAGTAGGGTAAGTGTTGGATAGTGTAGGGGTTAAAATTACTATTCTAACTCCAGGGGGTGCACCAGTAGGGTAAGTGTTGGATAGTGTAGGGGTAAAAATTACTATTCTTACTCCAGGGGGTGCAACAGTAGGGTAAGTGTTGGATAGTGTAGGGGTTAAAATTACTATTCTTACTCCAGGGGGTGCACCAGTAGGGTAAGTGTTGGATAGTGTAGGGGTTAAAATTACTATTCTAACTCCAGGGGGTGCACCAGTAGGGTAAGTGTTGGATAGTGTAGGGGTTAAAATCACTATTCTAACTACAGGGGGTGCAACAGTAGGGTATGTGTTGGATGGTGTAGGGGTAACAATTACTATTCTAACTCCAGGGGGTGCAACAGTAGGGTAAGTGTTGGATAGTGTAGGGGTTAAAATTACTATTCTAACTCCAGGGGGTGCAACAGTAGGGTAAGTGTTGGATAGTGTAGGGGTTAAAATTACTATTCTAACTCCAGGGGGTGCACCAGTAGGATAAGGATAGTGTAGGGGTACAATGCGTTGTAATGGTATGTGTTGTAATCCCTGCGTTGTAGTGACATGTGATGTAGTGTCATGCGTTGTAATGGTATGCGTTGTAAAGCCTGCGTTGTAGTGACATGCGTTGTAGACGATGTTGCGATGTAATGACTGCGTTGTAAGTGTAGTGCGATGTAATGACTGCGTTGCAAAGGTTGTTTCCTGCCTTGGAGAGCCAGCCCTGTTCACGCACACTAAGGATGCAGGGATAAGATGTAAACAGTGCATGGGGGATGGGGGACAGGAAAGAGAAAGAACCGCAACACTCTGACCCTTCCGGCTCCCAAGAGCAATGCTTACAAACCTTAAGTCTGCCTAGGGACAGGGTCCTAACTCCTTACCCGCCTCTTGGACCTCTACTCACACGGTTAACCCCTTACTGACCTCAGAGGGTTTCACCTCTCTCCTCCAAGCCCTCCTATGGCGATTAACCCTTTACTAACCTCTTGTCTGAGGCCTCCTTCCTCAGACCCTCCCTGACCGCAAGGAGGCTCTCACGTGTTTTACACCTTGTGCTTTTAATGCTGCATTTTATTTTAGTTTCTGTTTCAGCCGCTCCTGGTCTCTCCAGTTGGTGTCCTCACCAGAGAAAACAAGCATTTTCAATGAAATAGGTCTCGCAATTGTGAGATATTGAGCTCTTGGCATCGTAAATGATAATGCCTTTTATTGATGTTTAATAAACCTGCAGTAATAAAAGGCATTGGCGATTACAATACCAATAGGTTAAAGTTTCAAAAATGCAAGACCTATTGCATTGCAAATGCTTGTTTACCAAAAACCTCGAGGTCGGCATTACCCCTTCAGATACAGTTGCGTTTTGTACCAAAAAAGTGGGGGGAAGGCGTGTTGTGCTGATCGATTCTGCCCATTTGAACCACGGACTGTATATTATCTATAATGGATGAATGAGGCCGGCCCACTGTGTGTGGTTTGATCACCTACGTAAATTACACAGTGTTGTGAGCAACACCCTCCTGGTGCAGTTTCTTGACTAACTGCAGAACAGTGGTGTGGTGCAGCTTTGACAGTTTTCGTTTTTGTCCCTTAAATGCGCCCTCACCTTTGGCACTCAAATGCACCCTCAGCCTTCACACTCGAATGCGCCCTCACCTTTGGCACTCAAATGCACCCTCAGCCTTCACACTCGAATGCGCCCTCACCTTTGGCACTCAAATGCACCCTCAGCCTTCACACTCGAATGTGCCCTCACCTTTGGCACTCAAATGCACCCTCAGCCTTCACACTCGAATGCGCCCTCACCTTTGGCACTCAAATGCACCCTCAGCCTTCACACTCGAATGCGCCCTCACCTTTGGCACTCAAATGCACCCTCAGCCTTCACACTCGAATGTGCCCTCACAGTTGCCACCTTAAAACACCCTCTGCTCTTAAATGCGCCCTCAACCTCAGCTTTGGCACTCAAATGCACCCTCAGCCTTCACACTCGAATGTGCCCTCACCTTTGGCACTCACATGCACCCTCAGCCTTCACACTCGAATGCGCCCTCACCTTTGGCACTCAAATGCACCCTCAGCCTTCACACTCGAATGCGCCCTCACCTTTGGCACTCACATGCACCCTCAGCCTTCACACTCCAATGCGCCCTCACCTTTGGCACTCAAATGCACCCTCAGCCTTCACACTCCAATGCGCCCTCACCTTTGGCACTCAAATGCACCCTCAGCCTTCACACTCAAATGCACCCTCAGCCTTCACACTACAATGCGCCCTCACCTTTGGCACTCAAATGCACCCTCAGCCTTCACACTCAAATGCACCCTCAGCCTTCACACTCGAATGCGCCCTCACCTTTGGCACTCAAATGCACCCTCAGCCTTCACACTCCAATGCGCCCTCACCTTTGGGACTCACATGCACCCTCAGCCTTCACACTCGAATGCGCCCTCACCTTTGGCACGCACATGCACCCTCAGCCTTCACACTCCAATGCGCCCTCACCTTTGGCACGCACATGCACCCTCAGCCTTCACACTCGAATGCGCCCTCACCTTTGGCACTCAAATGCACCCTCAGGCTTCACACTCGAATGCGCCCTCACCTTTGGCACTCACATGCACCCTCAGCCTTCACACTCCAATGCGCCCTCACCTTTGGCACTCAAATGCACCCTCAGCCTTCACACTCCAATGCGCCCTCACCTTTGGCACTCAAATGCACCCTCAGCCTTCACACTCAAATGCACCCTCAGCCTTCACACTACAATGCGCCCTCACCTTTGGCACTCAAATGCACCCTCAGCCTTCACACTCAAATGCACCCTCATCCTTCACACTCGAATGCGCCCTCCCCTTTGGCACTCAAATGCACCCTCAGCCTTCACACTCCAATGCGCCCTCACCTTTGGCACGCACATGCACCCTCAGCCTTCACACTCCAATGCGCCCTCACTTTTGGCACTCAAATGCACCCTCAGCCTTCACACTCCAATGCGCCCTCACCTTTGGCACTCAAATGCACCCTCAGCCTTCACACTCCAATGCGCCCTCACCTTTGGCACTCAAATGCACCCTCAGTCTTCACACTCGAATGCGCCCTCACCTTTGGCACTCAAATGCACCCTCAGCCTTCACACTCCAATGCGCCCTCACCTTTGGTACTCACATGCACCCTCAGCCTTCACACTCCAATGCGCCCTCACCTTTGGCACTCAAATGCACCCTCAGCCTTCACACTCCAATGCGCCCTCACCTTTGGCACTCACATGCACCCTCAGCCTTCACACTCCAATGCGCCCTCACCTTTGGCACTCACTTGCACCCTCAGCCTTCACACTCCAATGCGCCCTCACCGTTGGCACTCAAATGCACCCTCAGCCTTCACACTCCAATGCGCCCTCACCTTTGGCACTCACATGCACCCTCAGCCTTCACACTCCAATGCGCCCTCACCTTTGGCACTCACATGCCCCCTCAGCCTTCACACTCCAATGCGCCCTCACCTTTGGCACTCACATGCACCCTCAGCCTTCATACTCGAATGTGCCCTCACCTTTGCCACCTGAAAACACCCTCTGCATTTAAATGCGCCCTCAACCTCAGCTTTGGCACTCAAATGCACCCTCAGCCTTCACACTCGAATGTGCCCTCACCTTTGGCACTCACATGCACCCTCAGCCTTCACACTCGAATGCGCCCTCACCTTTGGCACTCACATGCACCCTCAGCCTTCATACTCGAATGTGCCCTCACCTTTGCCACCTGAAAACACCCTCTGCATTTAAATGCGCCCTCAACCTCAGCTTTGTCACTCGAATGCACCCCCAACCTCAGCTCTGGCATTCATAGGTACCTTCGGTTCCATTATACTCAATGCTTCAAATGTGCAGGCATTGTCCGGTGCTGTGTACCGGCACTGTTTCAATTTGAAAGGGAGAGTACCAGCACTTCAGCACTGCTGCAAAACATTTAATGGAAAGTACCGGCACTTCTTAGGAGTAAGCAGGCACTCTAAAGAGTGAATACCTGCAATGCTCCTGTTCCATCTATAGCACTGACTGACCAGTGTTACAACAATTTGAATCTCACCTATAACATACAATGGGACCACGCTGACGCATCACGAGCCACGCTCAGGCACAGAGGCCTAACGTAAAATGGCGGTCCCAGCTGCCTCTCCCTTATATCCACCCGTTCGAGCATAAGGGGTCCAGGGATGGTGGGGGTGACCTCCCTGCAGGACGACCATCGCCCCCGCCCCAGGCCTGCGTTATCCTGCAGGCACAAAGAGAAGCAAGGAGAAGAGAGAAGCAAAGACAAGAGAGGAGCAAGGAGAAGAGAGAAGCAAGGAGCAAAAGAGAAGCAAGGAGAAGAGAGAAGCAAAGACAAGAGAGGAGCAAAGAGAAGAGAGACGCAAGGAGCAAAAGAGAAGCAAGGAGAAGAGAGAAGCAAAGACAAGAGAGGAGCAAGGAGAAGAAAGAAGCAAAGACAAGAGAGAAGCAAGGAGAAAAGAGAGAAGAACGAAGAAGAGAGAAGCAAAGACAAGAGAGAAGCAAGGAGAAGAGAGAAGCAAAGACAAGAGAGGAGCAAGGAGAAGAGAGAAGCAAGGAGCAAAAGAGAAGCAAAGAGAAGAGAGAAGCAAGGAGCAAAAGAGAAGCAAGGAGAAGAGAGAAGCAAAGACAAGAGAGAAGCAAGGAGAAAAGAGAGAAGAACGAAGAAGAGAGAAGCAAAGACAAGAGAGAAGCAAGGAGAAGAGAGAAGCAAAGACAAGAGAGGAGCAAAGAGAAGAGAGAAGCAAGGAGCAAAAGAGAAGCAAAGAGAAGAGAGAAGCAAGGAGCAAAAGAGAAGCAAGGAGAAGAGAGAAGCAAAGACAAGAGAGAAGCAAGGAGAAAAGAGAGAAGAACGAAGAAGAGAGAAGCAAAGACAAGAGAGAAGCAAGGAGAAGAGAGAAGCAAAGACAAGAGAGAAGCAAAGACAAGAGAGGAGCAAGGATAAGAGAGAAGCAAGGAGCAAAAGAGAAGCAAGGAGAAGAGAGAAGAAAAGACAAGAGAGGAGCAAGGAGAAGAGAGAAGCAAGGAGCAAAAGAGGAGCAATGAGAAGAGAGAAGCAAAGAAAAGAGAGGAGCAAAGAGAAGCAAGGAGCAAAAGAGAAGCAAAGACAAGAGAGGAGCAAGTAGAAGAGAGAAGCAAAGACAAGAGAGAATCAAGGAGAAAAGAGAGAAGAACGAAGAAGAGAGAAGCAAAGACAAGAGAGAAGCAAGGAGAAGAGAGAAGCAAGGAGCAAAAGAGGAGCAAGGAGAAGAGAGAAGCAAGGAGCAAAAGAGAAGCAAAGAGAAGAGAGAAGCAAAGACAAGAGAGGAGCAAAGAGAAGAGAGAAGCAAGGAGCAAAAGAGAAGCAAGGAGAAGAGAGAAGCAAAGACAAGAGAGAAGCAAAGACAAGAGAGGAGCAAGGATAAGAGAGAAGCAAGGAGCAAAAGAGAAGCAAGGAGAAGAGAGAAGAAAAGACAAGAGAGGAGCAAGGAGAAGAGAGAAGCAAGGAGCAAAAGAGGAGCAAGGAGAAGAGAGAAGCAAGGAGCAAAAGAGAAGCAAAGAGAAGAGAGAAGCAAGGAGCAAAAGAGGAGCAAGGAGAAGAGAGAAGCAAGGAGCAAAAGAGAAGCAAGGAGAAGAGAGAAGCAAAGACAAGAGAGGAGCAAAGAGAAGAGAGAAGCAAGGAGCAAAAGAGAAGCAAGGAGAAGAGAGAAGCAAGGAGCAAAAGAGGAGCAAGGAGAAGAGAGAAGCAAGGAGCAAAAGAGAAGCAAGGAGAAGAGAGAAGCAAAGACAAGAGAGGAGCAAAGAGAAGAGAGAAGCAAGGAGCAAAAGAGAAGCAAGGAGAAAAGAGAGAAGAACGAAGAAGAGAGAAGCAAAGACAAGAGAGAAGCAAGGAGAAGAGAGAATCAAAGACAAGAGAGAAGCAAGGAGAAAAGAGAGAAGAACGAAGAAGAGAGAAGCAAAGACAAGAGAGAAGCAAGGAGAAGAGAGAATCAAAGACAAGAGAGGAGCAAGGAGAAGAGAGAAGCAAAGACAAGAGAGAAGCAAGGAGAAAAGAGAGAAGAACGAAGAAGAGAGAAGCAAAGACAAGAGAGAAGCAAGGAGAAGAGAGAAGCAAAGACAAGAGAGGAGCAAGGAGAAGAGAGAAGCAAGGAGCAAAAGAGAAGCAAGGAGAAGAGAGAAGCAAAGACAAGAGAGGAGCAAAGAGAAGAGAGAAGCAAGGAGCAAAAGAGAAGCAAGGAGAAGAGAGAAGCAAGGAGCAAAAGAGAAGCAAGGAGAAGAGAGAAGCAAAGACAAGAGAGGAGCAAGGAGAAGAGAGAAGCAAAGACAAGAGAGAAGCAAGGAGAAAAGAGAGAAGAACGAAGAAGAGAGAAGCAAAGACAAGAGAGAAGCAAGGAGAAGAGAGAAGCAAAGACAAGAGAGGAGCAAGGAGAAGAGAGAAGCAAGGAGCAAAAGAGAAGCAAGGAGAAGAGAGAAGCAAAGACAAGAGAGGAGCAAAGAGAAGAGAGAAGCAAGGAGCAAAAGAGAAGCAAGGAGAAGAGAGAAGCAAGGAGCAAAAGAGAAGCAAGGAGAAGAGAGAAGCAAAGACAAGAGAGGAGCAAGGAGAAGAGAGAAGCAAGGAGCAAAAGAGAAGCAAGGAGAAGAGAGAAGCAAGGAGCTAAAGAGAAGCAAGGAGAAGAGAGAAGCAAAGACAAGAGAGGAGCAAGGAGAAGAGAGAAGCAAAGACAAGAGAGAAGCAAGGAGAAAAGAGAGAAGAACGAAGAACGAAGAAGAGAGAAGCAAAGACAAGAGAGAAGCAAGGAGAAGAGAGAAGCAAAGACAAGAGAGAAGCAAAGACAAGAGAGAAGCACGAAGAAGAGAGAAGCACGAAGAAGAGAGAAGCACGAAGAAGAGAGAAGCAAGGAGAAAAGAAAAGCAAAGGGAAGAGAGGGCAAGAGAAGAGCTGAAACTTGGAGATGCGAAAAGAAAGGCAGAGAAAGGAACTGCAATAGAGGGGAGGTCGAGACAAAATGACAGAAAAAATAGATCTGTGTGAGGAGTGATGAGGGAAAGTAGGGTAGAAAGGGAGACGCTTGACAATAGCGAAGACGTGAAATGAGAGAGAACAGGTGTGTGAACAGGAAGGTGACCAGCGGGTGAAAAACGCAGGCAAGACAGAGCACGAGGCAGACAGAACATGAGGCGCACAGAAAAGGAGAACGGAGAAAGAGGTGAATGTAGTGTGTAAGAACAAGATATAGAAAGTGGAAAAAGACAATCAGGGCAGACAACATTACCTCAGCCCAGGTGTGCAATGTTCAGCCAATCCTGGCTTTTACGTCACACTACTTTGCATTCTGGGGCCTGTAGTTTCAGAAGCTGTTCTGGTTAAATAGGGCTGGCGTAGCGCAAAGTCGTAGTGTGGCATTGCGGCGCTTTTCGATACTCCGGGCTTGGGCTGTCCAGCGTCAGCTGCAGGAGTGGACGCACCTGGGAGCTGTTTAACAAAGCGCATGCGCCGTATACTGTGAACACGCGTGAACTCCTGGGGCCCGATTCACAGAACTAACTTAAGACAAAATCCTAAACTTACTACTTTTGGTATTCACAGAAGATAGGATTTTGTCTTAAGTTTGTCTTAAGACAGACTTAGTACAAACTTAAGACAGACTTAAGACAAAATCCTAACTTAAGTCTGTCTTAAGTTTGTCTTAAGACAAACTTGAGACAAACAGTAGCTCCATTAAATAGTGTTGTATCTCCAACAGATAGTGATGAACCTCCATCAGAGAGTGCATTTCCTCCATTGGATAGTGCAGCCCCTCCATTAGAAAGTGTTGTACCTCCATCAGATAGAGGTGTACCTTCATTTGACATCCATCAGTTAGTGCAGTACTACCAGCAGACAATACCACATCCAGGATAAAATGTGTTTATTGGAAGTACCTCAGGCAGACAGTACAGTGCCTCCATTTTACATTACCTTTATCAGGTAGTTCTGTACCTCCATCGGATAGTGCTTGTAAGAAATGGGGGTTACCCAAATCTCCAAGGGGGTAGCATGGAACCAAGCGGGCAGGCCAAACTTCGGAGGACATGTGAAGCACTCACGCAGTACCCACAGACGGCACACCAGGCACACCACAAAAGAGGCAGGACACTAGCTTGAGTTGGAAAAATAAGTAGTTTAGTATCTCCAACCTGCAAGGCAAACATGCATCAACAGAGGTATCACAACACAGCGCCAACTGGCACCAGAGCCAAGTGTATCGGGGGGGGGAGTGGGAGGGGGGAATTATTTACATGGGAAGTAAGGGCTGAGTCTGTAAGCCCAAAGCTGAAAATAAAGAAGAAGGTTTACATTGTTATTAAATAAACCTGGGGTCACAATGGCGGGGCCAACTTAGGCTCTCATCCTTGGTAGTTTAACGCCAACCCACCCCTGTAAAAGAAAACTTCAGGGTATCACCGTAAATCCCAACAAACAGGAACACCTGTATTAAATAAGCAGTGGGATATAACCAGGGGCCTGGAATGACACGTCAGGCCAACCTATAGACCAACATTAGGCAGAACACCCAGTACTAACATCAGGTAGGGGCAATACTTCTGGACCAGGAACACCTGTAATAAAACAGCAAGGCTTCCTCTACCATAAACCTAGGGGTATCAAACATCAGGCGAAGCAGGCCTAAATCAAGGGGCAGAAACCCATCCATCCAGAATACACATACCCCTAGACATCACATTAAGCCCGGAAGGTAACCATCTTATCTGGTGTGTATCAACACTTCATTCAGCAGGGTCCGGGCTGGTCTAATCCCATCCACCCGGGGTCACCAACCTAGTCCTGAGCACCTGGGCATAAACATATAGTTTGGATGTCAGGCCTAAACATTTCAGGCAACATCAGGCAACAGGTAAGAATGTGCATTTCATTAGGCATATCACCTGGCTCTGCGTATCAAACCTTGACATGAGCAGGTAACGTTCAGTAGGCAACCATTTGCACCCTTATACTTCTAGGCTCCCTTAGACTTTCCCTTCCTCAGGCTTCCATGATCACTGGGGACCTCAGGGCAACCCATACAGTAGGAACCCATATTTGCAATGAGGGGGAATGAGGCTCTCTACCACAAAATATTCAATAAGGGCAACCGGCTTGCTCCCGAGTTGCCTGGTAGGACAGTTAGGTGCAGGCGATTTAGGGCAGTTCAATACTTCTCGAGCCCAAGTTGCAGGTGACCTCTGCCAGACGGGGCGCCTGATAAGGTAACACAGTCCCCGGGGCGGGCACCGGCAATGTACCCCGTTGCCCTCTCTATCCCCCACACAGTTAAACGTATGCCCCACTCACCGGGCTCCCCTCGATGGCTCCTGCGGGGCTCGGTAGGTTCTGCAGGCGTCCTCTGGGATCTCCTCTGCAGTGGGGACCAGGCACCGACAATGTGCCTCGAGGGCCCTGCCGCACAGCACTTGCGTCGCGGGGCTCTCCCCAAACTGGGTCACGGACTGCAGGCCGGGCGGTTCCCAACGTCTTTGCGGCCAGGGAAGACACTGCTCAAATGCCTCGCAGTCCCTACACTTCTCTCTCCTCACCGCGGTCAGCTGGCGGCAGGCACAAGGAACAGGTGGGGCTCTTTCTCGGCTTCCCCCGGGTCCCTCCTCGCTCACAGGGACCCGGGACTTCAAAGTGGCCTTCGTGAGGCTGCCGGCTTCTTTGGGGGCGGGGGGGCCAGCGCAGGGGAGGCTCCCGCCCAGCTCCTTCACTATCGTGGGGCTTCCCTGTCCAACCGGGGCTCTCCGGCTTCTCAGCTCTCCCTCTTGCAGGCAGCCGTCGCCCTTCCCGCGGGGCTCCTCTCTTCACGAGAGCCCCGCCGACACCGGCGCTCTTCCTCCTTCCCCCGGGCCCCTCACTCCGGCCCGGGGCACTCACCGGCGGGGTGGCCTCCCGCTCCGGTCTTCAGCAATGGCTGGCTTCTTCCGCAGCTTCTGAGGAGGCGGGGCAGGCACCGATCCTGTGCCTCGAGGCCCCCCCTCCTCACTTACGGCGGCCTCTTCTCTGGCTGCCGACCTCAATCGGGGCTCCCTCTTCACCACGAGAGCCCCGCAACACCTCCGTTGGCTACGCCCGGGTTCCCTCGGCCTCACGGGAACCCGGGGCTTTTCGGCAGCTTCCGCGGACTTCTTCCTGCTGCCCGGCTGGGCAGCCAATCCGTGCGCGGCAAGGGCGGGGGGCGGCCAATGACGCGGCCGGGCACCCCCGTCACGTGACGCGGGCCCTGCCGGCTTCAGGGCCATGCGCGGCCCTCCCTTCACATCGGCGGCCCTCTCCTGGCACCGGGGGCCGCCGCGACGATGCCGAACACGGCGGGGTTTCCTCAATGGCAGCTCTGGGCTGCGGCGGTGAGGACGGCCGCAATAAAGGGTAGGCTCCCTTCTATTTCATTATTTCTTTAGCGGCAAGCGCGCCAAAACGAGGGTAGGCTCCTCCAACGCTGTGCGGTAGACACAGTTCCCTCAGGCCACACGGCGCTATTCACAGCGCACTGCTCCTCCCGTTGCCCACAGCTCTCAGGGCCAACAGCACTCCGGGGGCCACACCAGCCCCAGCCCTTCTCACCCCACAGCGCTTGGCAGGCAGTCCAGGGGCAGGTTAACTGAGGCAGGTCAGCGTGACACAGTTCCTCGGGGGCGCAATCCTCCCCGGGCAGCTCCTCCCAGTCCAGCGCTTCCACAGGGGCCACAACTTCCCAAGGAGGGCGGACAGTCCCAGTACAGTTTCTCAGGGGCCCCTTCCTTACCTCCTGGGCGCTCCTTTCGCGCTGCGCTGGCGTAATTCACGGTCCCTAATATTGACAGGGACCTGGGTGGGCCCTCATAATTCAGGGCCCCAAGGGACAGCAGAGTAGGGGGGGGTTTAGGGGTACAGGACCCAGCTCACAGGCCCATGTGGCGGTAGCACCTCGCAGCAGGTCCCCTCTCTTTCTTGTCCCAGCTCTGACTGACTCTCTGGTGGCACTTCCTCCTTACTTATACCCTCCTTCCAGGCAGTGCCAGAACCTTGTAGAATGTTGGCAAAGCTGGCCTAAACTGTCTCAAGGGGAGAGGGTGAGCACCCTGGGTGCCAGGCCTTCCCTCCAAAAGCTAGGGGTGGCTGGGTAATATCATCTAGACCGCTGACCTATGCCAGTCCGGTGGCAAAACCCATGGCCATGGCATCCATTTTAAACATAGGACATTGCAGTCAGGTGCATTTTTAAAATGGGGAAATTTACAAGTGCTCACACCATTACATAGCATTCAATTTTAACAAGGTGTCTCACACCACTCATGGCCTATACAGGTTTAATCCCATGGGGGAGACATCCTAGACAAGGGGGTCAAAAGTGAAAAATGTTGGGGGAAAAGGCCAAGTCCAACAGTGCTGTACCTCCATCAGATAGTGCTTGTTAGAATCGGGGGTCTCTGGTTGGCACAGGTATGCACTTGTGACAAACAGGGACCCTCTCCTCTAGTCAGGGTAAGAGAATTACTCCTTAAATATAACCCCTGCTCACCCTCTAGGTAGTGTGGCGCGAGCAGACAAAGCTAATCTTCAGGGCGATAGTTGAGTTAAGCATTTATGACCATATACAGCAGAATTACAAACCCACCACAAATGGACACCAGGCATGAGTTTTGTATCAAAAATACGGGTACTTTATATAAGAGTAAGTAGTTATGCAGATTTATCACAAGACCAATATAATTTTGAAGAATGGGGCCACAGTACTTGCGTTTTGGGAAAAGACTTCTTTCAAGTTCTTAATATTGCTTAATTCACAACGCCCACTGGTTTCCAAACACTGTTCCACACTACTTGGGCACAGTTCGTGAAGAGGGTGCGCTGAGTAGCGCACTGGCGTACTCTGTGCGGGTCGAACCGGGCGACCCTACCGATGCACACGCGTCTCGTGGTGCGGGGCGTACGACGCAGCCGGCTTTCACAGAAGGGTACGAGTCGTAGGATGGCCGTGCGACTCATTCGTGTATAAAGACAGTGCGGGGAAAACAAACGTTGCGGACCCCGAGTCCGATGCGAACTCCAGCCGGAGTTTGCAGGGCCCAGTACCTTGTTGTTGATGCTTTGGCGGAGCGCTAAGACCCACACGGCGTTCTTCGTGAGGGACGCGTCGTACTCCTCGAATACGCGTCGGTGGGCGCCGCGTACCTTCGGGTCTTTTGGGGGCTTGATGCTTCCGGGCAGGCGGGCAGGGCATGGGGCCTTCAGTACAGACCGTACTGGGGGCTCTGCAGGGTGCGTCGCAGCCGGTCAGATGCAGGAGGGCAAAAGCGTGGCAGCCGGGTACGTTTCAACGTACGGGCCGTCGGAGACTAGGCATCGCGCTCTGATCCAATTCCTGCGGGAGGGGTGAGGGGGCACACCACGAGCTCCAGTAACAGGCAAGGTGACAGGGGAGCAGGTGGCCCGGCCCAGCGTGGAGAGAGCGGCTCGAACATGAGCGGGGCTCTCAGCGGGCAAGGGCGGCCAGGCTCCTGATTGTCACGACCCTAGGAGGGGGCGGGGGCACCAAAAGTCACAGCTCCGGTGGGAAGGAAGCACACAGCTCGACAGAAGACGGGCGAAGGCAAAATGAGTCCAATGGTCCTGGGTCTCAGGTCAGGGGGCTAGCTCAAGATCAAGCCCTTGGGGATTGTTTCAGGCACAAAGGTAACAACGTCCTTTCTGGTCTTTTCCTCTCCTTCCTCAGCAAGGCACCAACTGCAGGCTAGTCCTCCAGGTCAGGGACAGTCTCTCCTCCTTCAGCTTCTTCTTGGTCCTTCTAGTCGGGCAGAGGTTCTTCATGGTCACAACAGGATCTGATTTGTTAGGAGCAGAGCTCCTCTTTTTATACACAGTTTCTTTTGTCTTTTCAGGCCAGGGGGGCCTTTGTATAGTCCAATTCAGTTCTGGAGCACTTTGTTTTGCAGACTCTGGCTTCTTCTTTCAGAGAGCAGGGCAAGGACATCAGACGCTCTCCAGGGGGTGGAGCCAGCATTGTGGTGGCAGAGCACAGCCCTATTCAGAGTCAATGGCACTCCCCCCACCTATCCTGGGGGTAATCCCTCTATTCACCACCTGGCAGCCCAGACTGTCCCCTGGAATCCCCCAGCCCTGTCACTCACAGAAACCAGACAGCAGATACACATCCTAGCAGAGGCGGGCTGAAATGGTCAGGCAAGCAAATGCTAACTTTCTAAAAGTAGCATTTGCAAACACAGGATATCAAAATAAACTTTACTAAAAGAAGTATTTTATTATTCTGAGTTCAAGGCATACTAAACTTGACTTTCTACCATTTTCCCTGAGCCTGCTGGGATTATAGAGTGTAATAATTCCAGCAGCCCATTCTGGCCTATGAGAACAGGTAGCTTTACAATAGTGAAAAATGAAAATGGCTGTAATTCACTATTAGAACATGCTAGACACATCAGGGCTTGTCCTACCTTATGCTTACAATGCACCCTGCCCTAGGGCCTACCATAGGGGTGACTCACATGAAGTAAAGGGAAGGTTTAGAGGCTGGCAAGTGTGTGCACTTGCCCAGCCAGCATGACAGTACCAGACTGCACGCAGGTTCTGCAATGGCAGACCTTAGACAAGGCTGCTTCCAGCGCTGCAGACCCACTAGCAGCATTGGTATTTACAAGCCCTGGCACTACTGGTGCACTTTTACTGGCGACTGATAGTAAACCAAATAAGCCAATCATGGAAATCAATCAATGTATACACTTTATAGTAGGGAGAGCATATTCACTTTAGCACGGGTCAGCAGTGGTAAAGTGCCCAGAGTCATTAAACCAAACAAAAACAGGTCAGAGAGAATATTGGAGGAAGGCAAAAAGTTCAGGGATGACCCTGCCAAGAGGGCCAAGTCCAACAGCGCTGTACCTCCATCAGATAGTGATGTACCTCTATCAGGTAGTGATGTACCTCCATCACATAGTGCTGTATCTCCAATAGATAGTGCTGTACCTCCATCAAATACTGTGGTACCGCCATAGGATAGTGCAGTACCTCCAACAGCTAGTGGTGTACCTCCATCAGATAGTGCTGTACGTCCAACAGATAGTGCTGTACCTCCATCACACAGTGTGGTACCTCCATCGGATAGTGCAGTACTTTCAGCACATAATGTGGTACCTCCATTAGATAGTGCTGTACCTCCTTCAGATACTGCAATATAACTCCATCAGAGAGTGCAATAACTGCATTGGATAGTACCTCCATCAGATAGGGCTGTACCTCTATCACATAGTGATATACCTCCACCAGGTAGTGTTGTACCTCCATTATATAGTGCAGTAGCTCCATTAAATAGTGTTGTATCTCCAACAGATAGTGATGAACCTCCATCAGAGAGTGCAGTACCTCCATCAGAGAGTGCATTTCCTCCATTAGATAGTGTAGCCCCTCCATTAGAAAGTGTTGTACCTCCATCAGATAGAGGTGTACCTTCATTTGACAGGACATCAGTTAGTGCAGTACTACCAGCAGACAATACCACATCCTGGATAAAATGTGTTTATTGGAATTACCTCCAGCATACAGTACAGTGCCTCCATTTGACATTACCTCTATCAGATAGTTATGTTCCTCCATCAGATAGTGCTGTACCTCCATCACAGAGTGCTGTACCTCCATCACAGAGTGCTGTACCTCTATCAGATAGTGCTGTCCCTCCATCAGATAGTGTTGTACCTCCATCAGTTAGTGCTGTACCTCCATCAGATAGTGTTGTACCTCAATCAGTTAGTGCTGTACCTCCATCACAGAGTGCTGTACCTCCATCAGATAGTGCTGTACCTCCACCAGATAGTGCTGTACCTCCACCAGATAGTGCTGCCCCTCCATCAGATAGTGCTGTGCCTTTATCAGATAGTGCTGTCCCTCCATCAGATAGTGTTGTACCTCCATCAGATAGTGCTGTTCCTCCATCAGATAGTGTTGTACCTCCATCAGTTAGTGCTGTACCTCCATTAGATAGTGCTGTACCTCCATCAGATAGTGTTGTACCTCCAACAGAAAGTGCTGTACCTCCATCATATAGTGCAGTACCTCCATCACATGATGCTGTACCTCCATCAGATAGTTCGCTACCTCCATCAGATAGTGCTGTACCTCCATCAGATAGTGCTCTACCTCCATCAGATAGCGCTGTACCTCCATCAGATAGTGTTGTACCTCTATCAGATAGCGCTGTACCTCCATCAGATAGTGTTGTACCTCTATCAGATAGCGCTGTACCTCCATCAGATAGTGCTCTACCTCCATCAGATAGTGCTGTACCTCCATCATATAGTGCTGTACCTCTATCAGATAGTGCTGTACCTCCATCATATAGTGCTGTACCTCTATCAGATAGCGCTGTACCTCCATCAGATAGTGCTATACCTCCATCAGATAGTACTGTACCTCCATCATATAGTGCTGTACCTCTATCAGATAGTGCTGTACCTCCATCATATAGTGCTGTACCTCTATCAGATAGCGCTGTACCTCCATCAGATAGTGCTGTACCTCCATCAGATAGTGCTGTACCTCCATCAGTTAGTGCTGTACCTCCATTAGATAGTGCTGTACCTCCATCAGATAGTGTTGTACCTCCAACAGAAAGTGCTGTACCTCCATCACATAGTGCAGTACCTCCATCACATGATGCTGTACCTCCATCAGATAGTTCGCTACCTCCATCAGATAGTGCTGTACCTCTATCATATAGTGTTGTACCTCTATCAGATAGCGCTGTACCTCCATCAGATAGTGCTGTACCTCCATCATATAGTGCTGTACCTCTATCAGAGAGTGCTGTACCTCCATCAGATAGTGTTGTACCTCTATCAGATAGCGATGTACCTCCATCAGATAGTGCTGTACCTCCATCAGATAGTGCTGTACCTCCATCATATAGTGCTGTACCTCTATCAGATAGTGCTGTACCTCCATCATATAGTGCTGTACCTCCATCAGATAGTGCTGCACCTCCATCAAATAGTGCTGTACCTCCATCATCTAGTGCAGTACCTCCATCAGCTAGTGCAGTACCTCCAACAGGTAGTGCTGTACCTCGATCACATAGTGCTGTATGTCCAACAGATAGTGCTGTACCTCAATCAGATAGTTCTGTACCTCCATCTCATAGTGCTGTATCTCAAACAGATAGTTCTGTACCTCCATCACATAGTGTGGTACCTCCATCGGATAGTGCAGCACTTCCAGCACATAGTGTGGTACCTCCATCAGATAGTGCTGTTCCTCCATCAGATAGTGCAGTACCTCCGTCAGATAGTGCAGTACCTCCATCAGATACTGCAATAACTCCATCAGAGAGTGCAGTAACTCCATCGGACAGTACCTCCATCAGATAGGGATGTAACTCTATCACATAGTGATATATCTCCATCAGATAGTGCTGTACCTCCATTAGATAGTGCAGTAGCTCCATTAAATAGTGTTGTATCTCCAACAGATAGTGATGAACCTCCATCAGATAGTTCAGTACCTTCATCAGAGAGTACATTTCCTCCATTAGATAGTGCAGCACCTCCACCACCACCACGTGCACCACCTCCACATGCACCACCACGTCCACCACCACCATGTACACCACCACGTACACCTCCACCACATCCACCACCATTACCACGTCCACCTCCACGTCCACCAACACGTCCACCACCATCACGTCCACCACCATCACATCCACCACCACGTCAACCACCACCATGTCCACCACAACCATGTACACTACCAGGTTCACCATGTCCATCACCACCACCACGTCCACCAACACCACGTCCACCACCACCATGTCTACCACCATCACATCCACCACCACCACCACCACATACACCACCACCACCACATCCACCACCACCATGTCCACCACAACCACGCCCACCACCACGTCCACCACCACCACCACGTCCACCAGCACCACATCCACCACCATGTTCAACACATCCACCACCATGTCCACCACCACCACGTCCACCACCACCACTTCCACCACCACCACCACGTCTACCACCACCACCATGTCCTCCACCACATCCACCACCACCACGTCCACCACCACCATCACCCATGACAGGTAAAGTGTCAATGGAGGGCAGGGGTAATAGGAGTGTCAACCCCGGCTGTACATGGGACATTTAAGGATGCATTGGTGTGAGAAGACAGGAATAGGGGCTAGAAGTATTACACCACACCCAAGATACATTTTGAAGAGGTGCAATGTCACAGGGGCTCATGTAAAAGCACTCACAGCATCTCTATCTCACAGTGGCATACCTGCACGAGCCACTCACTCAAAACAAGCATTGGCATAGCCAATAGGTCTAGCCTTTGGGAACTTATAAGTGTTTAGCCATGCAACACTTGATGTTGTTGCACCAAGAATATTATGCTGCATAACTAAATACTTATAAGGTCCCAAAAGCTAGACCTATTGGCTATGCCAATGCTTGTTTTGACTTGACAGCACCTATTTTGGATGCAACTTACATGTCCTTCTACTAGACAGTACATCCACTAGATGGTGGCTCAGTTGAACTTTGCTTCCATCTGGCAACATCTTCATTGCGGAGAATTGTGATTGGACGGCGCCTCCGTTGAGGAGTCGCTCTGTTCTACAGCCTCTCCGTTGGGAATATTTCCATTAGATACTTGATCAAGTGCACGGAACAGGATTCAGACTTTCTTTGAATTAGCCAGCACCTCCATTAGACACCGCCTCCTTTTGAAAATATAACCATGGAGCAATGCGTCCATTTGGCTTCATATGACATTCAGTCCATTGGACAGCATCCTCAACAGATTTTCCCCTCATTGGACAGCTTCCTCATCAGACGTTCCCCCCATTGGACAGCATGCTCATCAGACATTCCGTCCATTGGACAGCATCCCCATCAAACGTTCCCTCTATTGGACAGCATCTTCATCAGACGTTCCCTCTATTGGACAGCATCTTCATCAGACGTTCCTTCCATTGGACAGCATCTATATCAGACAGCACCTCTATTATACCCCATCCCTACCTGAGAGCTCTCGCATTAGACAGGACTCAGTGGGAACACCTCTTGTAAGACGCGTGCTCCTTTAGAGAGTGTGGTATTATCATTTTGCAGTGTCTCCGATAGACAGTCACAGTGCAGCTCATACACTGGACAGTCATTCTATTGATCATTCCTTTATAATGCAGCACAGGGACCCCATCGCTCAGTACAGTGTCTTTGTTATGCAGTGGTTCCCTCGAGCAGTTTCTCATTAGGGCAGCATTCTAATGGACAGTCCAGTACCTCACTTGAACCTGAGCAGGAACATGGCGTGATGCTGGTTTGTGTCCCAAGGCAGACTTCCAGGCACCTGTTTGTAGCCACGCCCTCACACACGGCTTGTCTTTACTTCCAGGCACCTGTTTGTAGCCACGCCCTCACACACGGCTTGTCTTTACTTCCAGACATCTGTTTGTAGCCACGCCCTCACACAAGGCTTGTCTTTACTTCCAGGCACCTGTTTGTAGCCATGCCCTCACACAAGGCTTGTCTTTACTTCCAGGCACCTGTTTGTAGCCACGCCCTCACACAAGGCTTGTCTTTACTTCCAGGCACCTGTTTGTAGCCACGCCCTCACTCAAGGCTTGTCTTTACTTCCAGACACCTGTTTGTAGCCACGCCCTTACACACAGCTTGTCTTTACTTCCAGGCACCTGTTTGTAGCCACGCCCTCACACACGGCTTGTCTTTACTTCCAGACACCTGTTTGTAGCCACGCCCTTACACACGGCTTGTCTTTACTTCCAGACACCTGTTTGTAGCCACGCCCTCACTCAAGGCGTGTCTTTACTTCCAGGCCCCTGTTTGTAGCCACGCCCTTACACACGGCTTGTCTTTACTTCCAGACACCTGTTTGTAGCCACGCCCTCACACACAGCGTGTCTTTACTTCCAGACACCTGTTTGTAGCCACGCCCTCACACACGGCTTGTCTTTACTTCCAGGCACCTGTTTATAGCCATGCCCTCACTCAAGGCGTGTCTTTACCTCTGGACACCTGTTTATAGCCATGCCCTCACACACGGCTTGTCTTTACTTCCAGGCCCCTGTTTGTAGCCACACCCTCAACCAAGGCTTGTCTTTATTTCCAGGCCCCTGTTTGTAGCCACGCCCTCACTCAAGGCGTGTCTTTACTTCCAGGCACCTGTTTATAGCCACGCCCTCACACTGCTTGTCTTTACTTCCAGGCACCTGTTTATAGCCACGCCCTCGCTGAAGGGTTGTCTTTACTTTCAGGCACCTGTTTATAGCCACATCCTTACACACAGCTTGTCTTTACTTCCAGGCCCCTGTTTGTAGCCACGCCCTCACACATGGCTTGTCTTTACTTTCAGGCGCCTGTTTATAGCCACATCCTTACACACAGCTTGTCTTTACTTCCAGGCCCCTGTTTGTAGCAACACCCTCACACATGGCTTGTCTTTACTTCCAGGCACCTGTTTATAGCCACATCCTTACACACAGCTTGTCTTTACTTCCAGGCCCCTGTTTGTAGCCACACCCTCAACCAAGGCGTGTCTTTACTTCCAGGCACCTGTTTATAGCCACGCCCTCACTCAAGGCGTGTCTTTACTTCCAGGCACCTGTTTATAGCCACGCCCTCACACACAGCTTGTCTTTACTTCCAGGCACCTGTTTGTAGCCAAGCCCTCACTCAAGACTTGTCTTTACTTCCAGGCACCTGTTTATAGCCATGCCCTCACACACGGCTTGTCTTTACTTCCAGACACCTGTTTATAGCCACGCCCTCACTCAAGGCGTGTCTTTACTTCCAGGCACCTGTTTAGAGCCACGCCCTCACACACAGCTTGTCTTTACTTCCAGGCACCAGTTTGTACCCACGCCCTCACTCAAGGCGTGTCTTTACTTCCAGGCACCTGTTTAGAGCCACGCCCTCACACACAGCTTGTCTTTACTTCCAGGCACCAGTTTGTACCCACGCCCTCACTCAAGGCGTGTCTTTACTTCCAGACACCTGTTTATAGCCATGCCCTCGCTGAAGGGTTATCTTTACTTCCAGGCCCCTGTTTGTAGCCACGCCCTCACACATGGCTTGTCTTTACTTCCAGGCCCGTGTTTGTAGCCACACCCTCAACCAAGGCTTGTCTTTACTTCCAGGCACCTGTTTATAGCCACGCCCTCACACACAGCTTGTCTTTACTTCCAGGCCCCTGTTTGTAGCCACACCCTCAACCAACGCTTGTCTTTACTTCCAGGCACCTGTTTGTAGCCACGCCCTCACACACGGTTTGTCTTTACTTCCAGGCACCTGTTTGTAGCCACGCCCTCACACACGACTTGTCTTTACTTCCAGGCACCTGTTTATAGCCATGCCCTCACACACGGCTTGTCTTTACTTCCAGGCCCCTGTTTGTAGCCACACCCTCAACCAAGGCTTGTCTTTACTTCCAGGCACCTGTTTGTAGCCACGCCCTCACACACAGCTTGTCTTTACTTCCAGGCACCTGTTTGTAGCCGAGCCCTCACACACGGCTTGTCTTTACTTCCAGGCACCTGTTTGTAGCCACGCCCTCACACACGGCTTGTCTTTACTTCCAGGCACCTGTTTATAGCCACGCCCTCACACACAGCTTGTCTTTACTTCCAGGCACCTGTTTATGGCCACACCCTCAACCAAGGGTTGTCTTTACTTCCAGGCACCTGTTTATAGCCACGCCCTCACACACAGCTGGTCTTTACTTCCAGGCACCTGTTTGTAGCCAGGCCCTCACACACGGTTTGTCTTTACTTTCAGACACCTGTTTATAGCCACGCCCTCACACACAGCTTGTCTTTACTTCCAGGCACCTGTTTGTAGCCACGCCCTCACACACGGCTTGTCTTTACTTCCAGGCACCTGTTTGTAGCCACACCCTCAACCAAGGGTTGTCTTTACTTCCAGGCACCTGTTTGTAGCCACGCCCTCACACACGGCTTGTCTTTACTTCCAGACATCTGTTTGTAGCCACGCCCTCACACACGGCTTGTCTTTACTTTCAGACACCTGTTTATAGCCACGCCCTCACACAAGGCTTGTCTTTACTTCCAGGCCCCTGTTTGTAGCCACGCCCTTACACACGGCTTGTCTTTACTTCCAGGCACCTGTTTGTAGCCACGCCCTCACACACGGCTTGTCTTTACTTCCAGGCACCTGTTTGTAGCCACGCCCTCACACACGGCTTGTCTTTACTTCCAGACATCTGTTTGTAGCCACGCCCTCACACACGGCTTGTCTTTACTTTCAGACACCTGTTTATAGCCACGCCCTCACACAAGGCTTGTCTTTACTTCCAGGCCCCTGTTTGTAGCCACGCCCTTACACATGGCTTGTCTTTACTTCCAGGCACCTGTTTGTAGCCACGCCCTCACACACGGCTTGTCTTTACTTCCAGGCACCTGTTTGTAGCCACGCCCTCACACACGGCTTGTCTTTACTTCCAGGCACCTGTTTATAGCCACGCCCTCACACACAGCTTGTCTTTACTTCCAGGCACCTGTTTATGGCCACACCCTCAACCAAGGGTTGTCTTTACTTCCAGGCACCTGTTTATAGCCACACCCTCACACACAGCTGGTCTTTACTTCCAGGCACCTGTTTGTAGCCAGGCCCTCACACACGGTTTGTCTTTACTTTCAGACACCTGTTTTTAGCCACGCCCTCACACACAGCTTGTCTTTACTTCCAGGCACCTGTTTATAGCCACGCCCTCACACACAGCTTGTCTTTACTTCCAGGCACCTGTTTATGGCCACACCCTCAACCAAGGGTTGTCTTTACTTCCAGGCACCTGTTTATAGCCACACCCTCACACACAGCTGGTCTTTACTTCCAGGCACCTGTTTGTAGCCAGGCCCTCACACACGGTTTGTCTTTACTTTCAGACACCTGTTTTTAGCCACGCCCTCACACACAGCTTGTCTTTACTTCCAGGCACCTGTTTGTAGCCACGCCCTCACACACGGCTTGTCTTTACTTCCAGGCACCTGTTTGTAGCCACGCCCTCACACACGGCTTGTCTTTACTTCCAGGCACCTGTTTATAGCCACGCCCTCACACACAGCTTGTCTTTACTTCCAGGCACCTGTTTATGGCCACACCCTCAACCAAGGGTTGTCTTTACTTCCAGGCACCTGTTTATAGCCACACCCTCACACACAGCTGGTCTTTACTTCCAGGCACCTGTTTGTAGCCAGGCCCTCACACACGGTTTGTCTTTACTTTCAGACACCTGTTTTTAGCCACGCCCTCACACACAGCTTGTCTTTACTTCCAGGCACCTGTTTGTAGCCACGCCCTCACACACGGCTTGTCTTTACTTCCAGGCACCTGTTTGTAGCCACACCCTCAACCAAGGGTTGTCTTTACTTCCAGGCACCTGTTTGTAGCCACGCCCTCACACACGGCTTGTCTTTACTTCCAGACATCTGTTTGTAGCCACGCCCTCACACACGGCTTGTCTTTACTTTCAGACACCTGTTTATAGCCACGCCCTCACACAAGGCTTGTCTTTACTTCCAGGCACCTGTTTGTAGCCACGCCCTCACACACAGCTGGTCTTTACTTCCAGGCACCTGTTTGTAGCCACGCCCTCATACACGGCTTGTCTTTACTTCCAGACATCTGTTTGTAGCCACGCCCTCACACACGGCTTGTCTTTACTTTCAGACACCTGTTTATAGCCACGCCCTCACACAAGGCTTGTCTTTACTTCCAGGCACCTGTTTGTAGCCACGCCCTCACACAGGGCTTGTCTTTACTTCCAGACATCTGTTTGTAGCCAGGCCCTCACACACGGTTTGTCTTTACTTTCAGACACCTGTTTATAGCCACGCCCTCACACACGGTTTGTCTTTACTTTCAGACACCTGTTTATAGCCACGCCCTCACACAAGGCTTGTCTTTACTTCCAGGCACCTGTTTGTAGCCACGCCCTCACACACGGCTTGTCTTTACTTTCAGACACCTGTTTATAGCCACGCCCTCACACAAGGCTTGTCTTTACTTCCAGGCACCTGTTTGTAGCCACGCCCTCACACACAGCTGGTCTTTACTTCCAGGCACCTGTTTGTAGCCACGCCCTCACACACGGCTTGTCTTTACTTCCAGACATCTGTTTGTAGCCACGCCCTCACACACGGCTTGTCTTTACTTTCAGACACCTGTTTATAGCCAGGCTCTCACACAAGGCTTGTCTTTACTTCCAGGCACCTGTTTGTAGCCACGCCCTCACACAAGGCTTGTCTTTACTTCCAGGCACCTGTTTGTAGCCACGCCCTCACACACGGCTTGTCTTTACTTCCAGACATCTGTTTGTAGCCAGGCCCTCACACACGGTTTGTCTTTACTTTCAGACACCTGTTTATAGCCACGCCCTCACACACGGTTTGTCTTTACTTTCAGACACCTGTTTATAGCCACGCCCTCACTCAAGGCTTGTCTTTACTTCCAGGCACCTGTTTATAGCCACGCCCTCACACAAGGCTTGTCTTTACTTCCAGGCACCTGTTTGTAGCCACGCCCTCACACACGGCTTGTCTTTACTTCTAGGCCAGAACCCCTGCCTCACATCACCCTGTTCACCATACGCCCTCTGCAGTGACACTGGGAGAAGCCAACCAACTTGTACCTGCAAATCTGGCTACCAAGGAGATGGCAAGGTGTGCATTCCCATCAACCCTTGTGCCGTGCAGAACGGGGGCTGCCCGAGCAACTCAACCACATGTGTTTATGAAGCTCCAGGCAAGGTGAGTGTCACACCTGTGTTTGGGGGCAGCTAGTTATACACCTGTGTGTGGGGACAGCAAGATATACACATGTGTGTGGGGACAGTGACTTATACACCTGCGTGTGGGGGCAGCAAGTTCTACACCTGTGTGTGGAGACAGCGACTTATACACCTGTGTGTGGAGACAGCGAGATATCCACCTGTGTGTGGAGACAGCAAGTTATACACCTGTGTGTGGAGACAGCGAGTTATACACCTGTGTGTGGAGACAGCAAGTTATACACCTGTGTGTGGGGACAGCGAGTTATACACCTATGTGAGGGGACAGTGACTTATACACCTGTGTGTGGGGGAAGCAAGTTCTACACCTATGTGTGGAGACAGCGAGTTATACACCTGTGTTTGGGTACAGCGACTTATACACATGTTTGTGGAGACAGCGAGATATACACCTGTGTGTGGAGACAGCGAGTTATACACCTCTGTGTGGGGACAGTGACTTATACACCTGTGTGTGGAGACAGCCAGTTATACACCTGTGTGTGGGGACAGAGACTCATACACCTGTGTGTGGGGACAGCGAGTCATACACCTGAGTGTGGGGGCAGCGACTCATACACCTCATACACTCATACACCTGTGTGTATGGACAGCGAGATATACACCTGTGTTTGGGGACAGCCACTTATACACCTGTGTGTGGAGACAGCGAGATATCCACCTGTGTGTGGAGACAGCGAGTTATACACCTGTGTTTGGGGACAGCGACTTATACACATGTTTGTGGAGACAGCGAGATATACACCTGTGTGTGGAGACAGCGAGCTATACACCTGTGTGTGGGGACAGTGACTTTTACACCTGTGTGTGGAGACAGCCAGTTATACACCTGTGTGTGGGGACAGAGACTCATACACCTGTGTGTGGGGACAGCGAGTCATACACCTGTGTGTGGGGACAGCGAGTTATACAACTGTGTGTGGGGACAGCGAGTTATACAACTGTGTGTGGGGTCAGCGAGTTATACACCTGTGTGTGGGGACACCGAGTTATACACCTGTGTTTGGTTTCAGCGTGTTATACACCTGTGTATGGGGACAGTGACTCATACACCTAAGTGTGGGGACAGTGAGTTATACACCTGTGTTTGGGGACAGTGAGTCATACACCTGGGTGTGGAGACAGCGAGTTATACACCTGTGTGTGGGGACAGCGAGTTATACACCTGTGTGTGTTGGGACAGCGACTTATACACCTGTGTTTGGGGACAGTGTGTTATACACCTGTGTGTGGGGACAGTGAGTTATACACCTGTGTGTGGGGACAGTGACTTATACACCTGCGTGTGGGGGCAGCGAGTTCTACACCTGTGTGTGGGGACAGCGAGTTATGCACCTGTGTGTGGGTACACTAGGGTGCAGGGCAAGTGAGTCATACACCTGTGTATGGGAACAACAATTGATACATATGTGTGTGGGTACAATGATTTATATACCTGTGTGGGAACAGTGAGTTATGCCGCAGGGTGAGGGATGGTGAATTATACCCTTATGCGTTGAAGCACTAAGTTATACATTTGTCTACCAGCACAGGGAGTTATGCTCCAGGGTGCAAGTAAACTTGGGTGCAAGTAAACTTATCTATACACCTGTGTGTGGGAACAGTGATTTACACATCTGTGCGTACATACACTGAGTTAGATGTAAGGGTATTGGAAAGTGGGTTTTCACCTGCATTGGGTACTGTGTGCTGTGTATCTGTGGGTATAGTCTGGTTCACAACTGCACAGGTAAAGTCAAGTGTACCCGAGTGTGTGGGAAAAGGGAAATATATTTGTGTGTGGGATAGATCGAACTTCCTACAGGGAACAGCGAGTTATAATGTAAATCTGTTTTTGGGCCCATGGAGTTAGACATCAGTGTGTGGGGAAAAGTGAGTGAGACACCAATGTTTGGCAACAGTGGATCATAGATCAATGTGGGACCAGTAAGCGGTGCCCTTGTGCATCGGAAAAGTGTGTTATACAGCTGCGTGTGGGAAAAATAGGATATACATCTGTATGTGGGAAAATAGGTTATACATCTGTTTGTGGGAAAATAGGATATACATCTGTGTGTGGGTAAATTGGTTATACATGTGAGTGTGGGAAATTAGCTTATACATCTGTTTGTGGGAAAATAGGATATACATCTGTGTGTGGGTAAATTGGTTATACATGTGAGTGTGGGAAATTAGCTTATACATCTGTGTGTGGGAAAATAGGATATACATCTGTGTGTGGGAAAATTGGTTATACATGTGAGTGTGGGAAATTAGCTTATACATCTGTGTGTGGGAAAATAGGATATACATCTGTGTGTGGAAAAATTGGTTATACATGTGAGTGTGGGAAATTAGCTTATACATCTGTTTGTGGGAAAATAGGATATACATCTGTGTGTGGGTAAATTGGTTATACATGTGAGTGTGGGAAATTAGCTTATACATCTGTGTGTGGGAAAATAGGATATACATCTGTGTGTGGGAAAATTGGTTATACATGTGAGTGTGGGAAATTAGCTTATACATCTGTGTGTGGGAAAATAGGACATACATCTGTGTGTGGGAAAATAGGATATACATCTGTGTGTGGAAAAATTGGTTATACATGTGAGTGTGGGAAATTAGCTTATACATCTGTTTGTGGGAAAATAGGATATACATCTGTGTGTGGGTAAATTGGTTATACATGTGAGTGTGGGAAATTAGCTTATACATCTGTGTGTGGGAAAATAGGATATACATCTGTTTGTGGGAAAATAGGATATACATCTGTGTGTGGGAAATTAGCTTATACTTCTGTTTGTGGGAAAATAGGATATACATCTGTGTGTGGGTAAATTGGTTATACATGTGAGTGTGGGAAATTAGCTTATACATCTGTGTGTGGGAAAATAGGATATACATCTGTTTGTGGGAAAATAGGATATACATCTGTGTGTGGGAAATTAGCTTATACATCTGTTTGTGGGAAAATAGGATATACATCTGTGTGTGGGTAAATTGGTTATACATGTGAGTGTGGGAAATTAGCTTATACATCTGTGTGTGGGAAAATAGGATATACATCTGTGTGTGGGAAAATTGGTTATACATGTGAGTGTGGGAAATTAGCTTATACATCTGTGTGTGGGAAAATAGGACATACATCTGTGTGTGGGAAAATAGGATATACATCTGTGTGTGGAAAAATTGGTTATACATGTGAGTGTGGGAAATTAGCTTATACATCTGTTTGTGGGAAAATAGGATATACATCTGTGTGTGGGTAAATTGGTTATACATGTGAGTGTGGGAAATTAGCTTATACATCTGTGTGTGGGAAAATAGGATATACATCTGTTTGTGGGAAAATAGGATATACATCTGTGTGTGGGAAATTAGCTTATACATCTGTTTGTGGGAAAATAGGATATACATCTGTGTGTGGGTAAATTGGTTATACATGTGAGTGTGGGAAATTAGCTTATACATCTGTGTGTGGGAAAATAGGATATACATCTGTTTGTGGGAAAATAGGATATACATCTGTGTGTGGGAAATTAGCTTATACATCTGTTTGTGGGAAAATAGGATATACATCTGTGTGTGGGTAAATTGGTTATACATGTGAGTGTGGGAAATTAGCTTATACATCTGTGTGTGGGAAAATAGGATATACATCTGTGTGTGGGAAAATTGGTTATACATGTGAGTGTGGGAAATTAGCTTATACATCTGTGTGTGGGAAAATAGGACATACATCTGTGTGTGGGAAAATAGGATATACATCTGTGTGTGGAAAAATTGGTTATACATGTGAGTGTGGGAAATTAGCTTATACATCTGTGTGTGGGAAAATAGGACATACATCTGTGTGTGGGTAAATTGGTTATACATGTGAGTGTGGGAAATTAGCTTATACATCTGTGTGTGGAAAAATAGGATATACATCTGTGTGTGGGAAAATTGGTTATACATGTGAGTGTGGGAAATTAGCTTATACATCTGTGTGTGGGAAAATAGGACATACATCTGTGTGTGGGAAAATAGGATATACATCTGTGTGTGAAAAAATTGGTTATACATGTGAGTGTGGGAAATTAGCTTATACATCTGTGTGTGGAAAAATAGGATATACATCTGTTTGTGGGAAATAGGACATACATCTGTTTGTGGGAAAATAGGATATACATCTGTGTGTGGGAAAATAGGTTATACATGTGAGTGTGGGAAATTAGCTTATACATCTGTTTGTGGGAAAATAGGACATACATCTGTGTGTGGGAAAATAGGTTATACATCTGTGTGTGGGAAATTAGCTTATACATCTGTGTGTGGGAAAATAGGATATACATATATGTGTGGGAATATAATCAATCAATCAATCAGTGACACTTATAAAGCGCGCTACATACCCGTGGGGTCTCAAGGCGCTGGGGGGGGGGGGAGCCGCTACTGCTCGAACAGCCAGGTCTTCAGCTTCTTCCTGAAGGAGAGGTGGTCTTGGGTCAGGCGCAGGTCGGTCGGGAGGGAGTTCCAGGTCTTGGCGGCCAGGTGGGAGAAGGACCTTCCTCCTGTAGTCGCTCTTCGGATGCGGGGGACGGCGGCGAGGGCGTGGTTGGCTGATCGGAGGTGGCGTTTGGGAGCGTAGAAGTTGACTCGGCTGTTGAGGTAGCTCGGGCCTTGGTCGTGTAGGGCTTTGTGTGCGTGGGTGAGGAGGCGGAAGGTGATTCTTTTGTTGACGGGGAGCCAGTGAAGGTCTCGCAGATGTCCGGAGATGTGGCTGGTTCGTGGGATGTCGAGGATGAGTCTGGCTGAGGCGTTCTGGATCCGCTGGAGTCTCTTCTGGAGCTTGGCGGTGGTCCCGGCGTAGAGGGCGTTGCCGTAGTCCAGTCGGCTGGTGACGAGGGCCTGGGTGACGGTCTTCCTGGTCTCGGTGGGGATCCACCAGAAGATCTTCCGTAGCATGCGTAGGATGTTGAAGCATGCCGAGGAGACGTTGTTGACTTGCCTGGTCATGGAGAGGGAGGAGTCCAGGATGAAGCCCAGGTTGCGTGCATGGTCTGTCGGTTTGGGTGCGGTGCCCAGGGCGGGAGGCCACCAGGAGTCGTCCCAGGCGGAGGGAGAGGAGCCCAGGATGAGGACCTCCGTCTTGTCCGAGTTCAGTTTCAGGCGGCTGGTCGTCATTCACTCGGCTACCTCTTTCATCCCTTCGTGCAGGTTGGCTCTGGCGGCGGCGGGGTCGTTGGTCAGGGAGAGGATCAGCTGGGTGTCGTCGGCGTAGGAGATTATGCTGAGGTTGTGTTTGCGTACGATGGCCGCGAGGGGGCTCATGTAGACGTTGAAGAGGGTGGGGCTCAGAGATGATCCTTGGGGGACGCCGCAGATGACTTCGGTGGCCTCTGACTTGTACGGTGGTAGGCGGACTCTCTGTGTTCTCCCGTCGAGGAAGGAGGTGATCCACTCCAGCGCCTTGTCCTGGATTCCGACGTTGCTGAGGCGCCGTACTAGGGTGCGGTGGCAGACCGTGTCGAATGCCGCGGAGAGGTCTAGGAGGATGAGGGCCGCTGTTTCTCCATTGTCCATCAGGGCTCGGATGTCGTCGGTGGCGGCGATGAGGGCGGTCTCGGTGCTGTGGTTGGCTCGGAAGCCGGACTGTGAGGGGTCGAGGGATCCGTTCGTCTCGAGGAAAGCGGCCATCTGCTTGTTGACGGTCTTCTCGATGACTTTGGCTGGAAACGGGAGGAGCGAGATGGGGCGGTAATTCTTGAGGTCGGTGGGGTCCGCTGTTGGTTTCTTGAGTAGGGCGCTGAGTTCGGCGTGTTTCCAGCTCTCGGGGAAGATGGTGGTGTCGAGGGATGTGTTGATGATGTCTCGCAGGTGGGGTGCGATGACAGCGTCGGCTTTGTTGAAGACGTGGTGAGGGCAGGGGTCGGTCGGTGATCCGGAGTGGATGGAGTTCATCGTGCGGATGGTGTCTTCGGTGCTGATCGGGGTCCAGGCGCGGAGGGTGGTGGTGGGGGGTGGTTGTTCGGTCATGGTGTGCGTTGGTTGGTTGTTGAAGCTGTTGTGTATGTCCGCGATCTTGTTGTGGAAGTATGAAGCCAGGGAGTTGCAGAGGTCTTGCGATGGGGTGATGTCGTTGTTTCCTGCGCTGGGGTTGGAAAGCTCTTTGACGATGTTGAAGAGTTCCTTGCAGTTGTGTGCGTTGTTGTCCAACCGGTCCTTGAATGCTGTTTTCTTGGCGGCGCGGATCAGCTGGTGGTGTTTCCGGGTGGCAAGTTTGAAGGAGGTCCTGTTGTCCGGTGTATAGGTATACATCTGTGTGTGGGAAAATAGGATATACATCTGTGTGTGGGAAAATAGGATATACATCTGTGTGTGGGAAAATAGGTTATACATCTGTGTGTGGGAAATTAGCATATACATCTGTGTGTGGGAAAAATAGTATATACATCTGTGTGTGGGAAATTAGCTTATACATCTGTTTGTGGGAAAATAGGATATACATCTGTGTGTGGAAAAATAGGATATACATCTGTGTGTGGGAAAATTGGTTATACATGTGAGTGTGGGAAATTAGCTTATACATCTGTGTGTGGGAAAATAGGACATACATCTGTGTGTGGGAAAATAGGATATACATCTGTGTGTGGAAAAATTGGTTATACATGTGAGTGTGGGAAATTAGCTTATACATCTGTGTGTGGAAAAATAGGATATACATCTGTTTGTGGGAAAATAGGACATACATCTGTTTGTGGGAAAATAGGATATACATCTGTGTGTGGGAAAATAGGTTATACATGTGAGTGTGGGAAATTAGCTTATACATCTGTTTGTGGGAAAATAGGACATACATCTGTGTGTGGGAAAATAGGTTATACATCTGTGTGTGGGAAATTAGCTTATACATCTGTGTGTGGGAAAATAGGATATACATATATGTGTGGGAATATAGGTATACATCTGTGTGTGGGAAAATAGGATATACATCTGTGTGTGGGAAAATAGGATATACATCTGTGTGTGGGAAAATAGGTTATACATCTGTGTGTGGGAAATTAGCTTATACATCTGTGTGTGGGAAAATAGGATATACATATATGTGTGGGAATATAGGTATACATCTGTGTGTGGGAAAATAGGATATACATCTGTGTGTGGGAAAATAGGATATACATCTGTGTGTGGGAAAATAGGATATACATCTGCGTGTGGGGAAATTAGCTTATACATCTGTTTGTGGGAAAATAGGACATACATCTGTGTGTGGGAAAATAGGTTATACATCTGTGTGTGGGAAATTAGCTTATACATCTGTGTGTGGGAAAATAGGATATACATATATGTGTGGGAATATAGGTATATATCTGTGTGTGGGAAAATAGGATATGCATCTGTGTGTGGGAAAATAGGATATACATCTGTGTGTGGGAAAATAGGTTATACATCTGTGTGTGGGAAATTAGCTTATACATCTGTATGTGGGAAAATAGGATATACATATATGTGTGGGAATATAGGTATACATCTGTGTGTGGGAAAATAGGATATACATCTGTGTGTGGGAAAATAGGATATACATCTGTGTGTGGGAAAATAGGATATACATCTGCGTGTGGGGAAATTAGCTTATACATCTGTTTGTGGGAAAATAGGACATACATCTGTGTGTGGGAAAATAGGTTATACATCTGTGTGTGGGAAATTAGCTTATACATCTGTGTGTGGGAAAATAGGATATACATATATGTGTGGGAATATAGGTATACATCTGTGTGTGGGAAAATAGGATATACATCTGTGTGTGGGAAAATAGGATATACATCTGTGTGTGGGAAAATAGGTTATACATCTGTGTGTGGGAAATTAGCTTATACATCTGTGTGTGGGAAAATAGGATATACATATATGTGTGGGAATATAGGTATACATCTGTGTGTGGGAAAATAGGATATACATCTGTGTGTGGGAAAATAGGATATACATCTGTGTGTGGGAAAATAGGATATACATCTGCGTGTGGGGAAATTAGCTTATACATCTGTTTGTGGGAAAATAGGATATACATCTGTGTGTAGAAAAATAGGATATACATCTGTTTGTGGGAAAATAGGACATACATCTGTTTGTGGGAAAATAGGATATACATCTGTGTGTGGGAAAATAGGTTATACATGTGAGTGTGGGAAATTAGCTTATACATCTGTTTGTGGGAAAATAGGACATACATCTGTGTGTGGGAAAATAGGTTATACATCTGTGTGTGGGAAATTAGCTTATACATCTGTGTGTGGGAAAATAGGATATACATATATGTGTGGGAATATAGGTATACATCTGTGTGTGGGAAAATAGGATATACATCTGTGTGTGGGAAAATTGGTTATACATGTGAGTGTGGGAAATTAGCTTATACATCTGTGTGTGGGAAAATAGGACATACATCTGTGTGTGGGAAAATAGGATATACATCTGTGTGTGGAAAAATTGGTTATACATGTGAGTGTGGGAAATTAGCTTATACATCTGTTTGTGGGAAAATAGGATATACATCTGTGTGTGGGTAAATTGGTTATACATGTGAGTGTGGGAAATTAGCTTATACATCTGTGTGTGGGAAAATAGGATATACATCTGTTTGTGGGAAAATAGGATATACATCTGTGTGTGGGAAATTAGCTTATACATCTGTTTGTGGGAAAATAGGATATACATCTGTGTGTGGGTAAATTGGTTATACATGTGAGTGTGGGAAATTAGCTTATACATCTGTGTGTGGGAAAATAGGATATACATCTGTTTGTGGGAAAATAGGATATACATCTGTGTGTGGGAAATTAGCTTATACATCTGTTTGTGGGAAAATAGGATATACATCTGTGTGTGGGTAAATTGGTTATACATGTGAGTGTGGGAAATTAGCTTATACATCTGTGTGTGGGAAAATAGGATATACATCTGTGTGTGGGAAAATTGGTTATACATGTGAGTGTGGGAAATTAGCTTATACATCTGTGTGTGGGAAAATAGGACATACATCTGTGTGTGGGAAAATAGGATATACATCTGTGTGTGGAAAAATTGGTTATACATGTGAGTGTGGGAAATTAGCTTATACATCTGTGTGTGGGAAAATAGGACATACATCTGTGTGTGGGTAAATTGGTTATACATGTGAGTGTGGGAAATTAGCTTATACATCTGTGTGTGGAAAAATAGGATATACATCTGTGTGTGGGAAAATTGGTTATACATGTGAGTGTGGGAAATTAGCTTATACATCTGTGTGTGGGAAAATAGGACATACATCTGTGTGTGGGAAAATAGGATATACATCTGTGTGTGAAAAAATTGGTTATACATGTGAGTGTGGGAAATTAGCTTATACATCTGTGTGTGGAAAAATAGGATATACATCTGTTTGTGGGAAAATAGGACATACATCTGTTTGTGGGAAAATAGGATATACATCTGTGTGTGGGAAAATAGGTTATACATGTGAGTGTGGGAAATTAGCTTATACATCTGTTTGTGGGAAAATAGGACATACATCTGTGTGTGGGAAAATAGGTTATACATCTGTGTGTGGGAAATTAGCTTATACATCTGTGTGTGGGAAAATAGGATATACATATATGTGTGGGAATATAGGTATACATCTGTGTGTGGGAAAATAGGATATACATCTGTGTGTGGGAAAATAGGATATACATCTGTGTGTGGGAAAATAGGTTATACATCTGTGTGTGGGAAATTAGCATATACATCTGTGTGTGGGAAAAATAGTATATACATCTGTGTGTGGGAAATTAGCTTATACATCTGTTTGTGGGAAAATAGGATATACATCTGTGTGTGGAAAAATAGGATATACATCTGTGTGTGGGAAAATTGGTTATACATGTGAGTGTGGGAAATTAGCTTATACATCTGTGTGTGGGAAAATAGGACATACATCTGTGTGTGGGAAAATAGGATATACATCTGTGTGTGGAAAAATTGGTTATACATGTGAGTGTGGGAAATTAGCTTATACATCTGTGTGTGGAAAAATAGGATATACATCTGTTTGTGGGAAAATAGGACATACATCTGTTTGTGGGAAAATAGGATATACATCTGTGTGTGGGAAAATAGGTTATACATGTGAGTGTGGGAAATTAGCTTATACATCTGTTTGTGGGAAAATAGGACATACATCTGTGTGTGGGAAAATAGGTTATACATCTGTGTGTGGGAAATTAGCTTATACATCTGTGTGTGGGAAAATAGGATATACATATATGTGTGGGAATATAGGTATACATCTGTGTGTGGGAAAATAGGATATACATCTGTGTGTGGGAAAATAGGATATACATCTGTGTGTGGGAAAATAGGTTATACATCTGTGTGTGGGAAATTAGCTTATACATCTGTGTGTGGGAAAATAGGATATACATATATGTGTGGGAATATAGGTATACATCTGTGTGTGGGAAAATAGGATATACATCTGTGTGTGGGAAAATAGGATATACATCTGTGTGTGGGAAAATAGGATATACATCTGCGTGTGGGGAAATTAGCTTATACATCTGTTTGTGGGAAAATAGGACATACATCTGTGTGTGGGAAAATAGGTTATACATCTGTGTGTGGGAAATTAGCTTATACATCTGTGTGTGGGAAAATAGGATATACATATATGTGTGGGAATATAGGTATATATCTGTGTGTGGGAAAATAGGATATGCATCTGTGTGTGGGAAAATAGGATATACATCTGTGTGTGGGAAAATAGGTTATACATCTGTGTGTGGGAAATTAGCTTATACATCTGTATGTGGGAAAATAGGATATACATATATGTGTGGGAATATAGGTATACATCTGTGTGTGGGAAAATAGGATATACATCTGTGTGTGGGAAAATAGGATATACATCTGTGTGTGGGAAAATAGGATATACATCTGCGTGTGGGGAAATTAGCTTATACATCTGTTTGTGGGAAAATAGGACATACATCTGTGTGTGGGAAAATAGGTTATACATCTGTGTGTGGGAAATTAGCTTATACATCTGTGTGTGGGAAAATAGGATATACATATATGTGTGGGAATATAGGTATACATCTGTGTGTGGGAAAATAGGATATACATCTGTGTGTGGGAAAATAGGATATACATCTGTGTGTGGGAAAATAGGTTATACATCTGTGTGTGGGAAATTAGCTTATACATCTGTGTGTGGGAAAATAGGATATACATATATGTGTGGGAATATAGGTATACATCTGTGTGTGGGAAAATAGGATATACATCTGTGTGTGGGAAAATAGGATATACATCTGTGTGTGGGAAAATAGGATATACATCTGCGTGTGGGGAAATTAGCTTATACATCTGTTTGTGGGAAAATAGGATATACATCTGTGTGTAGAAAAATAGGATATACATCTGTTTGTGGGAAAATAGGACATACATCTGTTTGTGGGAAAATAGGATATACATCTGTGTGTGGGAAAATAGGTTATACATGTGAGTGTGGGAAATTAGCTTATACATCTGTTTGTGGGAAAATAGGACATACATCTGTGTGTGGGAAAATAGGTTATACATCTGTGTGTGGGAAATTAGCTTATACATCTGTGTGTGGGAAAATAGGATATACATATATGTGTGGGAATATAGGTATACATCTGTGTGTGGGAAAATAGGATATACATCTGTGTGTGGGAAAATAGGATATACATCTGTGTGTGGGGAAATTAGCTTATACATCTGTGTGTGGTAAAATAGGATATACATCTGTATGTGGGAAAATAGGATATACATCTGTATGTGGGAAAATAGGATAAACATCTGTGTGTGGGGAAATTAGCATATACATCTGCGTGTGGGAAAATAGGATATACATCTGTATGTGGGAAAATAGGATATACATCTGTGTGTGGGGAAATTAGCTTATACATCTGCGTGTGGGAAAATAGGTTATCCATCCATGTGTGGGAAAATAGGATATACATCAGTGTGTGGGAAAATAGGATATACATCTGTATGTGGGGAAAATAGGTTATACAGCTGTGCGTGGGAAAATAGGTTATACATCTGTGTGTGGGAAATTAGCTTATACATCTGTGTGTGGGAAAAATAGAATATACATCTGCGTGTGGGAAAAATAGTATATACATCTGTGTGTGGGAAAATAGGATATACATCTGCGTGTGGGGAAATTAGCTTATACATCTGTTTGTGGGAAAATAGGATATACATCTGTGTGTGGAAAAATAGGATATACATCTGTTTGTGGGAAAATAGGACATACATCTGTTTGTGGGAAAATAGGATATACATCTGTTTGTGGGAAAATAGGACATACATCTGTGTGTGGGAAAATAGCTTATACATCTGTTTGTGGGAAAATAGGACATACATCTGTGTGTGGGAAAATAGGTTATACATCTGTGTGTGGGAAATTAGCTTATACATCTGTGTGTGGAAAAATAGGATATACATCTGTGTGTGAGAAAATTGGTTATACCTCTGTGTGTGGGAAAATAGGTTATACATGTGAGTGTGGGAAATTAGCTTATACATCTGTGTGTGGGAAAATAGGATATACATCTGCGTGTGGGAAAAATAGTATATACATCTGTGTGTGGGAAATTAGCTTATACATCTGTTTGTGGGAAAATAGGATATACATCTGTGTGTGGAAAAATAGGATATACATCTGTGTGTGGGAAAATAGGATATACATCTGCGTGTGGGGAAATTAGCTTATACATCTGTTTGTGGGAAAATAGGATATACATCTGTGTGTGGGTAAATTGGTTATACATGTGAGTGTGGGAAATTAGCTTATACATCTGTGTGTGGGAAAATAGGATATACATCTGTTTGTGGGAAAATAGGATATACATCTGTGTGTGGGAAATTAGCTTATACTTCTGTTTGTGGGAAAATAGGATATACATCTGTGTGTGGGTAAATTGGTTATACATGTGAGTGTGGGAAATTAGCTTATACATCTGTGTGTGGGAAAATAGGATATACATCTGTTTGTGGGAAAATAGGATATACATCTGTGTGTGGGAAATTAGCTTATACATCTGTTTGTGGGAAAATAGGATATACATCTGTGTGTGGGTAAATTGGTTATACATGTGAGTGTGGGAAATTAGCTTATACATCTGTGTGTGGGAAAATAGGATATACATCTGTGTGTGGGAAAATTGGTTATACATGTGAGTGTGGGAAATTAGCTTATACATCTGTGTGTGGGAAAATAGGACATACATCTGTGTGTGGGAAAATAGGATATACATCTGTGTGTGGAAAAATTGGTTATACATGTGAGTGTGGGAAATTAGCTTATACATCTGTTTGTGGGAAAATAGGATATACATCTGTGTGTGGGTAAATTGGTTATACATGTGAGTGTGGGAAATTAGCTTATACATCTGTGTGTGGGAAAATAGGATATACATCTGTTTGTGGGAAAATAGGATATACATCTGTGTGTGGGAAATTAGCTTATACATCTGTTTGTGGGAAAATAGGATATACATCTGTGTGTGGGTAAATTGGTTATACATGTGAGTGTGGGAAATTAGCTTATACATCTGTGTGTGGGAAAATAGGATATACATCTGTTTGTGGGAAAATAGGATATACATCTGTGTGTGGGAAATTAGCTTATACATCTGTTTGTGGGAAAATAGGATATACATCTGTGTGTGGGTAAATTGGTTATACATGTGAGTGTGGGAAATTAGCTTATACATCTGTGTGTGGGAAAATAGGATATACATCTGTGTGTGGGAAAATTGGTTATACATGTGAGTGTGGGAAATTAGCTTATACATCTGTGTGTGGGAAAATAGGACATACATCTGTGTGTGGGAAAATAGGATATACATCTGTGTGTGGAAAAATTGGTTATACATGTGAGTGTGGGAAATTAGCTTATACATCTGTGTGTGGGAAAATAGGACATACATCTGTGTGTGGGTAAATTGGTTATACATGTGAGTGTGGGAAATTAGCTTATACATCTGTGTGTGGAAAAATAGGATATACATCTGTGTGTGAAAAAATTGGTTATACATGTGAGTGTGGGAAATTAGCTTATACATCTGTGTGTGGAAAAATAGGATATACATCTGTTTGTGGGAAAATAGGACATACATCTGTTTGTGGGAAAATAGGATATACATCTGTGTGTGGGAAAATAGGTTATACATGTGAGTGTGGGAAATTAGCTTATACATCTGTTTGTGGGAAAATAGGACATACATCTGTGTGTGGGAAAATAGGTTATACATCTGTGTGTGGGAAATTAGCTTATACATCTGTGTGTGGGAAAATAGGATATACATATATGTGTGGGAATATAGGTATACATCTGTGTGTGGGAAAATAGGATATACATCTGTGTGTGGGAAAATAGGATATACATCTGTGTGTGGGAAAATAGGATATACATCTGCGTGTGGGGAAATTAGCTTATACATCTGTTTGTGGGAAAATAGGACATACATCTGTGTGTGGGAAAATAGGTTATACATCTGTGTGTGGGAAATTAGCTTATACATCTGTGTGTGGGAAAATAGGATATACATATATGTGTGGGAATATAGGTATATATCTGTGTGTGGGAAAATAGGATATGCATCTGTGTGTGGGAAAATAGGATATACATCTGTGTGTGGGAAAATAGGTTATACATCTGTGTGTGGGAAATTAGCTTATACATCTGTATGTGGGAAAATAGGATATACATATATGTGTGGGAATATAGGTATACATCTGTGTGTGGGAAAATAGGATATACATCTGTGTGTGGGAAAATAGGATATACATCTGTGTGTGGGAAAATAGGATATACATCTGCGTGTGGGGAAATTAGCTTATACATCTGTTTGTGGGAAAATAGGACATACATCTGTGTGTGGGAAAATAGGTTATACATCTGTGTGTGGGAAATTAGCTTATACATCTGTGTGTGGGAAAATAGGATATACATATATGTGTGGGAATATAGGTATACATCTGTGTGTGGGAAAATAGGATATACATCTGTGTGTGGGAAAATAGGATATACATCTGTGTGTGGGAAAATAGGTTATACATCTGTGTGTGGGAAATTAGCTTATACATCTGTGTGTGGGAAAATAGGATATACATATATGTGTGGGAATATAGGTATACATCTGTGTGTGGGAAAATAGGATATACATCTGTGTGTGGGAAAATAGGATATACATCTGTGTGTGGGAAAATAGGATATACATCTGCGTGTGGGGAAATTAGCTTATACATCTGTTTGTGGGAAAATAGGATATACATCTGTGTGTAGAAAAATAGGATATACATCTGTTTGTGGGAAAATAGGACATACATCTGTTTGTGGGAAAATAGGATATACATCTGTGTGTGGGAAAATAGGTTATACATGTGAGTGTGGGAAATTAGCTTATACATCTGTTTGTGGGAAAATAGGACATACATCTGTGTGTGGGAAAATAGGTTATACATCTGTGTGTGGGAAATTAGCTTATACATCTGTGTGTGGGAAAATAGGATATACATATATGTGTGGGAATATAGGTATACATCTGTGTGTGGGAAAATAGGATATACATCTGTGTGTGGGAAAATAGGATATACATCTGTGTGTGGGGAAATTAGCCTATACATCTGTGTGTGGTAAAATAGGATATACATCTGTATGTGGGAAAATAGGATATACATCTGTATGTGGGAAAATAGGATAAACATCTGTGTGTGGGGAAATTAGCATATACATCTGCGTGTGGGAAAATAGGATATACATCTGTATGTGGGAAAATAGGATATACATCTGTGTGTGGGGAAATTAGCTTATACATCTGCGTGTGGGAAAATAGGTTATCCATCCATGTGTGGGAAAATAGGATATACATCAGTGTGTGGGAAAATAGGATATACATCTGTATGTGGGAAAATAGGTTATACAGCTGTGCGTGGGAAAATAGGTTATACATCTGTGTGTGGGAAATTAGCTTATACATCTGTGTGTGGGAAAAATAGAATATACATCTGCGTGTGGGAAAAATAGTATATACATCTGTGTGTGGGAAAATAGGATATACATCTGCGTGTGGGGAAATTAGCTTATACATCTGTTTGTGGGAAAATAGGATATACATCTGTGTGTGGAAAAATAGGATATACATCTGTTTGTGGGAAAATAGGACATACATCTGTTTGTGGGAAAATAGGATATACATCTGTTTGTGGGAAAATAGGACATACATCTGTGTGTGGGAAAATAGCTTATACATCTGTTTGTGGGAAAATAGGACATACATCTGTGTGTGGGAAAATAGGTTATACATCTGTGTGTGGGAAATTAGCTTATACATCTGTGTGTGGAAAAATAGGATATACATCTGTGTGTGAGAAAATTGGTTATACCTCTGTGTGTGGGAAAATAGGTTATACATGTGAGTGTGGGAAATTAGCTTATACATCTGTGTGTGGGAAAATAGGATATACATCTGCGTGTGGGAAAAATAGTATATACATCTGTGTGTGGGAAATTAGCTTATACATCTGTTTGTGGGAAAATAGGATATACATCTGTGTGTGGAAAAATAGGATATACATCTGTGTGTGGGAAAATAGGATATACATCTGCGTGTGGGGAAATTAGCTTATACATCTGTTTGTGGAAAAATAGGATATACATCTGTGTGTGGGAAAATTGGTTATACATGTGAGTGTGGGAAATTAGCTTATACATCTGTGTGTGGGAAAATAGGACATACATCTGTGTGTGGGAAAATAGGATATACATCTGTGTGTGGAAAAATTGGTTATACATGTGAGTGTGGGAAATTAGCTTATACATCTGTGTGTGGAAAAATAGGATATACATCTGTTTGTGGGAAAATAGGACATACATCTGTTTGTGGGAAAATAGGATATACATCTGTGTGTGGGAAAATAGGTTATACATGTGAGTGTGGGAAATTAGCTTATACATCTGTTTGTGGGAAAATAGGACATACATCTGTGTGTGGGAAAATAGGTTATACATCTGTGTGTGGGAAATTAGCTTATACATCTGTGTGTGGGAAAATAGGATATACATATATGTGTGGGAATATAGGTATACATCTGTGTGTGGGAAAATAGGATATACATCTGTGTGTGGGAAAATAGGATATACATCTGTGTGTGGGAAAATAGGTTATACATCTGTGTGTGGGAAATTAGCTTATACATCTGTGTGTGGGAAAATAGGATATACATATATGTGTGGGAATATAGGTATACATCTGTGTGTGGGAAAATAGGATATACATCTGTGTGTGGGAAAATAGTATATACATCTGTGTGTGGGAAAATAGGATATACATCTGCGTGTGGGGAAATTAGCTTATACATCTGTTTGTGGGAAAATAGGACATACATCTGTGCGTGGGAAAATAGGTTATACATCTGTGTGTGGGAAATTAGCTTATACATCTGTGTGTGGGAAAATAGGATATACATATATGTGTGGGAATATAGGTATACATCTGTGTGTGGGAAAATAGGATATACATCTGTGTGTGGGAAAATAGGATATACATCTGTGTGTGGGAAAATAGGTTATACATCTGTGTGTGGGAAATTAGCTTATACATCTGTGTGTGGGAGAATAGGATATACATATATGTGTGGGAATATAGGTATACATCTGTGTGTGGGAAAATAGGATATACATCTGTGTGTGGGAAAATAGGATATACATCTGTGTGTGGGAAAATAGGATATACATCTGCGTGTGGGGAAATTAGCTTATACATCTGTTTGTGGGAAAATAGGACATACATCTGTGTGTGGGAAAATAGGTTATACATCTGTGTGTGGGAAATAAGCTTATACATCTGTGTGTGGGAAAATAGGATATACATATATGTGTGGGAATATAGGTATACATCTGTAAAATAGGATATACATCTGTGTGTGGGAAAATAGGTTATACATCTGTGTGTGGGAAATTAGCTTATACATCTGTGTGTGGGAAAATAGGATATACATATATGTGTGGGAATATAGGTATACATCTGTGTGTGGGAAAATAGGATATACATCTGTGTGTGGGAAAATAGGATATACATCTGTGTGTGGGAAAATAGGATATACATCTGCGTGTGGGGAAATTAGCTTATACATCTGTTTGTGGGAAAATAGGATATACATCTGTGTGTGGAAAAATAGGATATACATCTGTTTGTGGGAAAATAGGACATACATCTGTTTGTGGGAAAATAGGATATACATCTGTGTGTGGGAAAATAGGTTATACATGTGAGTGTGGGAAATTAGCTTATACATCTGTTTGTGGGAAAATAGGGCATACATCTGCGTGTGGGAAAATAGGTTATACATCTGTGTGTGGGAAATTAGCTTATACATCTGTGTGTGGGAAAATAGGATATACATATATGTGTGGGAATATAGGTATACATCTGTGTGTGGGAAAATAGGATATACATCTGTGTGTGGGAAAATAGGATAAACATCTGTGTGTGGGGAAATTAGCTTATACATCTGTGTGTGGTAAAATAGGATATACATCTGTATGTGGGAAAATAGGATATACATCTGTATGTGGGAAAATAGGATAAACATCTGTGTGTGGGGAAATTAGCATATACATCTGCGTTTGGGAAAATAGGATATACATCTGTATGTGGGAAAATAGGATATACATCTGTGTGTGGGGAAATTAGCTTATACATCTGCGTGTGGGAAAATAGGTTATCCATCCATGTGTGGGAAAATAGGATATACATCAGTGTGTGGGAAAATAGGATATACATCTGTATGTGGGAAAATAGGATATACATCTGTGCGTGCGAAAATAGATTCTACATCTGTGTGTGGGAAAATAGGTTATACAGCTGTGCGTGGGAAAATAGGTTATACATCTGTGTGTGGGAAATTAGCTTATACATCTGTGTGTGGGAAAAATAGAATATACATCTGCGTGTGGGAAAAATAGTATATACATCTGTGTGTGGGAAAATAGGATATACATCTGCGTGTGGGGAAATTAGCTTATACATCTGTTTGTGGGAAAATAGGATATACATCTGTGTGTGGAAAAATAGGATATACATCTGTTTGTGGGAAAATAGGACATACATCTGTTTGTGGGAAAATAGGATATACATCTGTGTGTGGGAAAATAGGTTATACATGTGAGTGTGGGAAATTAGCTTATACATCTGTTTGTGGGAAAATAGGACATACATCTGTGTGTGGGAAAATAGGTTATACATCTGTGTGTGGGAAATTAGCTTATACATCTGTGTGTGGAAAAATAGGATATACATCTGTGTGTGAGAAAATTGGTTATACCTCTGTGTGTGGGAAAATAGGTTATACATGTGAGTGTGGGAAATTAGCTTATACATCTGTGTGTGGGAAAATAGGATATACATCTGCGTGTGGGAAAAATAGTATATACATCTGTGTGTGGGAAATTAGCTTATACATCTGTTTGTGGGAAAATAGGATATACATCTGTGTGTGGAAAAATAGGATATACATCTGTGTGTGGGAAAATAGGATATACATCTGCGTGTGGGGAAATTAGCTTATACATCTGTTTGTGGAAAAATAGGATATACATCTGTGTGTGGGAAAATTGGTTATACATGTGAGTGTGGGAAATTAGCTTATACATCTGTGTGTGGGAAAATAGGACATACATCTGTGTGTGGGAAAATAGGATATACATCTGTGTGTGGAAAAATTGGTTATACATGTGAGTGTGGGAAATTAGCTTATACATCTGTGTGTGGAAAAATAGGATATACATCTGTTTGTGGGAAAATAGGACATACATCTGTTTGTGGGAAAATAGGATATACATCTGTGTGTGGGAAAATAGGTTATACATGTGAGTGTGGGAAATTAGCTTATACATCTGTTTGTGGGAAAATAGGACATACATCTGTGTGTGGGAAAATAGGTTATACATCTGTGTGTGGGAAATTAGCTTATACATCTGTGTGTGGGAAAATAGGATATACATATATGTGTGGGAATATAGGTATACATCTGTGTGTGGGAAAATAGGATATACATCTGTGTGTGGGAAAATAGGATATACATCTGTGTGTGGGAAAATAGGTTATACATCTGTGTGTGGGAAATTAGCTTATACATCTGTGTGTGGGAAAATAGGATATACATATATGTGTGGGAATATAGGTATACATCTGTGTGTGGGAAAATAGGATATACATCTGTGTGTGGGAAAATAGGATATACATCTGTGTGTGGGAAAATAGGATATACATCTGCGTGTGGGGAAATTAGCTTATACATCTGTTTGTGGGAAAATAGGACATACATCTGTGTGTGGGAAAATAGGTTATACATCTGTGTGTGGGAAATTAGCTTATACATCTGTGTGTGGGAAAATAGGATATACATATATGTGTGGGAATATAGGTATACATCTGTGTGTGGGAAAATAGGATATACATCTGTGTGTGGGAAAATAGGATATACATCTGTGTGTGGGAAAATAGGTTATACATCTGTGTGTGGGAAATTAGCTTATACATCTGTGTGTGGGAAAATAGGATATACATATATGTGTGGGAATATAGGTATACATCTGTGTGTGGGAAAATAGGATATACATCTGTGTGTGGGAAAATAGGATATACATCTGTGTGTGGGAAAATAGGTTATACATCTGTGTGTGGGAAATTAGCTTATACATCTGTGTGTGGGAAAATAGGATATACATATATGTGTGGGAATATAGGTATACATCTGTAAAATAGGATATACATCTGTGTGTGGGAAAATAGGTTATACATCTGTGTGTGGGAAATTAGCTTATTCATCTGTGTGTGGGAAAATAGGATATACATATATGTGTGGGAATATAGGTATACATCTGTGTGTGGGAAAATAGGATATACATCTGTGTGTGGGAAAATAGGATATACATCTGTGTGTGGGAAAATAGGATATACATCTGTGTGTGGGAAAATAGGATATACATCTGCGTGTGGGGAAATTAGCTTATACATCTGTTTGTGGGAAAATAGGATATACATCTGTGTGTGGAAAAATAGGATATACATCTGTTTGTGGGAAAATAGGACATACATCTGTTTGTGGGAAAATAGGATATACATCTGTGTGTGGGAAAATAGGTTATACATGTGAGTGTGGGAAATTAGCTTATACATCTGTTTGTGGGAAAATAGGACATACATCTGTGTGTGGGAAAATAGGTTATACATCTGTGTGTGGGAAATTAGCTTATACATCTGTGTGTGGGAAAATAGGATATACATATATGTGTGGGAATATAGGTATACATCTGTGTGTGGGAAAATAGGATATACATCTGTGTGTGGGAAAATAGGATATACATCTGTGTGTGGGGAAATTAGCTTATACATCTGTGTGTGGTAAAATAGGATATACATCTGTATGTGGGAAAATAGGATATACATCTGTATGTGGGAAAATAGGATAAACATCTGTGTGTGGGGAAATTAGCATATACATCTGCGTGTGGGAAAATAGGATATACATCTGTATGTGGGAAAATAGGATATACATCTGTGTGTGGGGAAATTAGCTTATACATCTGCGTGTGGGAAAATAGGTTATCCATCCATGTGTGGGAAAATAGGATATACATCAGTGTGTGGGAAAATAGGATATACATCTGTATGTGGGAAAATAGGATATACATCTGTGCGTGCGAAAATAGATTCTACATCTGTGTGTGGGAAAATAGGTTATACAGCTGTGCGTGGGAAAATAGGTTATACATCTGTGTGTGGGAAATTAGCTTATACATCTGTGTGTGGGAAAAATAGAATATACATCTGCGTGTGGGAAAAATAGTATATACATCTGTGTGTGGGAAAATAGGATATACATCTGCGTGTGGGGAAATTAGCTTATACATCTGTTTGTGGGAAAATAGGACATACATCTGTGCGTGGGAAAATAGGTTATACATCTGTGTGTGGGAAATTAGCTTATACATCTGTGTGTGGGAAAATAGGATATACATATATGTGTGGGAATATAGGTATACATCTGTGTGTGGGAAAATAGGATATACATCTGTGTGTGGGAAAATAGGATATACATCTGTGTGTGGGAAAATAGGTTATACATCTGTGTGTGGGAAATTAGCTTATACATCTGTGTGTGGGAGAATAGGATATACATATATGTGTGGGAATATAGGTATACATCTGTGTGTGGGAAAATAGGATATACATCTGTGTGTGGGAAAATAGGATATACATCTGTGTGTGGGAAAATAGGATATACATCTGCGTGTGGGGAAATTAGCTTATACATCTGTTTGTGGGAAAATAGGACATACATCTGTGTGTGGGAAAATAGGTTATACATCTGTGTGTGGGAAATAAGCTTATACATCTGTGTGTGGGAAAATAGGATATACATATATGTGTGGGAATATAGGTATACATCTGTAAAATAGGATATACATCTGTGTGTGGGAAAATAGGTTATACATCTGTGTGTGGGAAATTAGCTTATACATCTGTGTGTGGGAAAATAGGATATACATATATGTGTGGGAATATAGGTATACATCTGTGTGTGGGAAAATAGGATATACATCTGTGTGTGGGAAAATAGGATATACATCTGTGTGTGGGAAAATAGGATATACATCTGCGTGTGGGGAAATTAGCTTATACATCTGTTTGTGGGAAAATAGGATATACATCTGTGTGTGGAAAAATAGGATATACATCTGTTTGTGGGAAAATAGGACATACATCTGTTTGTGGGAAAATAGGATATACATCTGTGTGTGGGAAAATAGGTTATACATGTGAGTGTGGGAAATTAGCTTATACATCTGTTTGTGGGAAAATAGGGCATACATCTGCGTGTGGGAAAATAGGTTATACATCTGTGTGTGGGAAATTAGCTTATACATCTGTGTGTGGGAAAATAGGATATACATATATGTGTGGGAATATAGGTATACATCTGTGTGTGGGAAAATAGGATATACATCTGTGTGTGGGAAAATAGGATATACATCTGTGTGTGGGGAAATTAGCTTATACATCTGTGTGTGGTAAAATAGGATATACATCTGTATGTGGGAAAATAGGATATACATCTGTATGTGGGAAAATAGGATAAACATCTGTGTGTGGGGAAATTAGCATATACATCTGCGTTTGGGAAAATAGGATATACATCTGTATGTGGGAAAATAGGATATACATCTGTGTGTGGGGAAATTAGCTTATACATCTGCGTGTGGGAAAATAGGTTATCCATCCATGTGTGGGAAAATAGGATATACATCAGTGTGTGGGAAAATAGGATATACATCTGTATGTGGGAAAATAGGATATACATCTGTGCGTGCGAAAATAGATTCTACATCTGTGTGTGGGAAAATAGGTTATACAGCTGTGCGTGGGAAAATAGGTTATACATCTGTGTGTGGGAAATTAGCTTATACATCTGTGTGTGGGAAAAATAGAATATACATCTGCGTGTGGGAAAAATAGTATATACATCTGTGTGTGGGAAAATAGGATATACATCTGCGTGTGGGGAAATTAGCTTATACATCTGTTTGTGGGAAAATAGGATATACATCTGTGTGTGGAAAAATAGGATATACATCTGTTTGTGGGAAAATAGGACATACATCTGTTTGTGGGAAAATAGGATATACATCTGTGTGTGGGAAAATAGGTTATACATGTGAGTGTGGGAAATTAGCTTATACATCTGTTTGTGGGAAAATAGGACATACATCTGTGTGTGGGAAAATAGGTTATACATCTGTGTGTGGGAAATTAGCTTATACATCTGTGTGTGGAAAAATAGGATATACATCTGTGTGTGAGAAAATTGGTTATACCTCTGTGTGTGGGAAAATAGGTTATACATGTGAGTGTGGGAAATTAGCTTATACATCTGTGTGTGGGAAAATAGGATATACATCTGCGTGTGGGAAAAATAGTATATACATCTGTGTGTGGGAAATTAGCTTATACATCTGTTTGTGGGAAAATAGGATATACATCTGTGTGTGGAAAAATAGGATATACATCTGTGTGTGGGAAAATAGGATATACATCTGCGTGTGGGGAAATTAGCTTATACATCTGTTTGTGGAAAAATAGGATATACATCTGTGTGTGGGAAAATTGGTTATACATGTGAGTGTGGGAAATTAGCTTATACATCTGTGTGTGGGAAAATAGGACATACATCTGTGTGTGGGAAAATAGGATATACATCTGTGTGTGGAAAAATTGGTTATACATGTGAGTGTGGGAAATTAGCTTATACATCTGTGTGTGGAAAAATAGGATATACATCTGTTTGTGGGAAAATAGGACATACATCTGTTTGTGGGAAAATAGGATATACATCTGTGTGTGGGAAAATAGGTTATACATGTGAGTGTGGGAAATTAGCTTATACATCTGTTTGTGGGAAAATAGGACATACATCTGTGTGTGGGAAAATAGGTTATACATCTGTGTGTGGGAAATTAGCTTATACATCTGTGTGTGGGAAAATAGGATATACATATATGTGTGGGAATATAGGTATACATCTGTGTGTGGGAAAATAGGATATACATCTGTGTGTGGGAAAATAGGATATACATCTGTGTGTGGGAAAATAGGTTATACATCTGTGTGTGGGAAATTAGCTTATACATCTGTGTGTGGGAAAATAGGATATACATATATGTGTGGGAATATAGGTATACATCTGTGTGTGGGAAAATAGGATATACATCTGTGTGTGGGAAAATAGGATATACATCTGTGTGTGGGAAAATAGGATATACATCTGCGTGTGGGGAAATTAGCTTATACATCTGTTTGTGGGAAAATAGGACATACATCTGTGTGTGGGAAAATAGGTTATACATCTGTGTGTGGGAAATTAGCTTATACATCTGTGTGTGGGAAAATAGGATATACATATATGTGTGGGAATATAGGTATACATCTGTGTGTGGGAAAATAGGATATACATCTGTGTGTGGGAAAATAGGATATACATCTGTGTGTGGGAAAATAGGTTATACATCTGTGTGTGGGAAATTAGCTTATACATCTGTGTGTGGGAAAATAGGATATACATATATGTGTGGGAATATAGGTATACATCTGTGTGTGGGAAAATAGGATATACATCTGTGTGTGGGAAAATAGGATATACATCTGTGTGTGGGAAAATAGGTTATACATCTGTGTGTGGGAAATTAGCTTATACATCTGTGTGTGGGAAAATAGGATATACATATATGTGTGGGAATATAGGTATACATCTGTAAAATAGGATATACATCTGTGTGTGGGAAAATAGGTTATACATCTGTGTGTGGGAAATTAGCTTATTCATCTGTGTGTGGGAAAATAGGATATACATATATGTGTGGGAATATAGGTATACATCTGTGTGTGGGAAAATAGGATATACATCTGTGTGTGGGAAAATAGGATATACATCTGTGTGTGGGAAAATAGGATATACATCTGTGTGTGGGAAAATAGGATATACATCTGCGTGTGGGGAAATTAGCTTATACATCTGTTTGTGGGAAAATAGGATATACATCTGTGTGTGGAAAAATAGGATATACATCTGTTTGTGGGAAAATAGGACATACATCTGTTTGTGGGAAAATAGGATATACATCTGTGTGTGGGAAAATAGGTTATACATGTGAGTGTGGGAAATTAGCTTATACATCTGTTTGTGGGAAAATAGGACATACATCTGTGTGTGGGAAAATAGGTTATACATCTGTGTGTGGGAAATTAGCTTATACATCTGTGTGTGGGAAAATAGGATATACATATATGTGTGGGAATATAGGTATACATCTGTGTGTGGGAAAATAGGATATACATCTGTGTGTGGGAAAATAGGATATACATCTGTGTGTGGGGAAATTAGCTTATACATCTGTGTGTGGTAAAATAGGATATACATCTGTATGTGGGAAAATAGGATATACATCTGTATGTGGGAAAATAGGATAAACATCTGTGTGTGGGGAAATTAGCATATACATCTGCGTGTGGGAAAATAGGATATACATCTGTATGTGGGAAAATAGGATATACATCTGTGTGTGGGGAAATTAGCTTATACATCTGCGTGTGGGAAAATAGGTTATCCATCCATGTGTGGGAAAATAGGATATACATCAGTGTGTGGGAAAATAGGATATACATCTGTATGTGGGAAAATAGGATATACATCTGTGCGTGCGAAAATAGATTCTACATCTGTGTGTGGGAAAATAGGTTATACAGCTGTGCGTGGGAAAATAGGTTATACATCTGTGTGTGGGAAATTAGCTTATACATCTGTGTGTGGGAAAAATAGAATATACATCTGCGTGTGGGAAAAATAGTATATACATCTGTGTGTGGGAAAATAGGATATACATCTGCGTGTGGGGAAATTAGCTTATACATCTGTTTGTGGGAAAATAGGATATACATCTGTGTGTGGAAAAATAGGATATACATCTGTTTGTGGGAAAATAGGACATACATCTGTTTGTGGGAAAATAGGATATACATCTGTGTGTGGGAAAATAGGTTATACATGTGAGTGTGGGAAATTAGCTTATACATCTGTTTGTGGGAAAATAGGACATACATCTGTGTGTGGGAAAATAGGTTATACATCTGTGTGTGGGAAATTAGCTTATACATCTGTGTGTGGGAAAATAGGATATACATATATGTGTGGGAATATAGGTATACATCTGTGTGTGGGAAAATAGGATATACATCTGTGTGTGGGAAAATAGGATATACATCTGTGTGTGGGAAAATAGGTTATACATCTGTGTGTGGGAAATTAGCTTATACATCTGTGTGTGGGAAAATAGGATATACATATATGTGTGGGAATATAGGTATACATCTGTGTGTGGGAAAATAGGATATACATCTGTGTGTGGGAAAATAGGATATACATCTGTGTGTGGGAAAATAGGATATACATCTGCGTGTGGGGAAATTAGCTTATACATCTGTTTGTGGGAAAATAGGATATACATCTGTGTGTGGAAAAATAGGATATACATCTGTTTGTGGGAAAATAGGACATACATCTGTTTGTGGGAAAATAGGATATACATCTGTGTGTGGGAAAATAGGTTATACATGTGAGTGTGGGAAATTAGCTTATACATCTGTTTGTGGGAAAATAGGACATACATCTGTGTGTGGGAAAATAGGTTATACATCTGTGTGTGGGAAATTAGCTTATACATCTGTGTGTGGGAAAATAGGATATACATATATGTGTGGGAATATAGGTATACATCTGTGTGTGGGAAAATAGGATATACATCTGTGTGTGGGAAAATAGGATATACATCTGTGTGTGGGGAAATTAGCTTATACATCTGTGTGTGGTAAAATAGGATATACATCTGTATGTGGGAAAATAGGATATACATCTGTATGTGGGAAAATAGGATAAACATCTGTGTGTGGGGAAATTAGCATATACATCTGCGTGTGGGAAAATAGGATATACATCTGTATGTGGGAAAATAGGATATACATCTGTGTGTGGGGAAATTAGCTTATACATCTGTGTGTGGGAAAATAGGTTATCCATCCATGTGTGGGGAAAATAGGATATACATCAGTGTGTGGGAAAATAGGATATACATCTGTATGTGGGAAAATAGGATATACATCTGTGCGTGCGAAAATAGATTCTACATCTGTGTGTGGGAAAATAGGTTATACAGCTGTGCGTGGGAAAATAGGTTATACATCTGTGTGTGGGAAATTAGCTTATACATCTGTGTGTGGGAAAATAGGACATACATCTGTGTGTGGGAAATTAGCTTGTACATGTGTATGTGGGAAAATAGGTTATAAATCTGTGTGTGGGGAAATAGCTTATACATCTGTGTGTGGGAAAGTAGGATATACATCTGTGTCTGGGAAAATAGGTTATACATCTGTGTGTGGGGAAATAAGTTATACATATGTGTGTGGGAACAGTGATTTACCCATCTTGTTTTGAAACAGTGCGGTTTACACCTATGTGTGATAAAGCATTAGTGTGTTGGGAAACCGAGTTATCCATCTGTGTGTGCGGACAGTGAGTTATCTATCTGTGTGTGCAGAAAGTGAGTTATCCACCTGTGTGTGTGGAAAGTGAGTTATTCACCTTTGTGTATTGAAAGTGAGTTATCCACCTGTGTGTGAGGAAAGTGAGTTATCCACAAGTGTGTGCGGAAAGTGAGTTATTCACCAGTGTGTGTGAAAAGTGAGTTATCCACCTGTGTGTGCAGAAAGTGAGTTATCCACCTGTGTTTATCGAAAGTGAGTTATCCATCTGTGTGTGTGAAATGTTAGTTATCCACCAGTGTGTATGGAAAGTGAGTTATCCACTTGTGTGTGCGGAAAGTGAGTTATCCACCTGTGTGTGTGGAAAGTGAGTTATCCACCTGTGTGTGTGAAAAGTGACTTTATAATATATATGTGTTGGGAAAGTGAACTATGTGCTTGTCTGTGAGAATGGTAAGTTTAACACCCGGGCACGCAACAGTAAGTCATACTTCTGGGCATAGAAAATGAGTTACACACTTGTGCATGTAAACAATAAGTTATTCACCTGTGCATGAAAAAAAGATTTATAGACCTGTGCGTGGAAAACGTGGAACAAATGCCTGTGTGTGGAAGTAGTTAGCTGCACCTGTGTGTGGAAAAGGTGAGTTAAACGCCTGTGCATAGAACAGTGAGTTAAACGCCTGTGCATAGAACAGCGTGTTATACTTCTTACCGCAGATTCCTCATCTTTTGAATCCCCCCTGCCCCCGTGACAGACTGATTCGGGAAAACATCAGGCTGTTGCCCCTGCATGCCTTCTCGTGTTAATAAATCCTCACTGGTGCCAGTGATGGATGTATTAATAAATGCACACAGGAGACCCGTTAAAGGGTCCTTATAAAACCTACCAAGCACTGGTGTGGTCTCTGACCAGTCTTAGCCAGCCTGCCACCAGCAGACATGTTTCTGACCTCATGGGGTGAGAGCCAGCGCTCGCAGAGGCCAGGAACAAAGCCTGCTCTCGGCGGAGGTGCTTCACACATTCTCCAGGCCAGGAAGGCCTTTCAGGGCGAGAAGCTTCAAAGGCGATGCCATCTTTGAAATGTGACCCAGGCATCTCCTGATATTGGAGGATGACAATCCCCGTCCGGCTCCACATTTGTGGGGAGGACTGTCGGACATTTTGTTAAATTAGGTGGTGTGCCCACATTCAGCCAGCACCACCCCTAAGGTGGGGCATGTGATGTGGGCTCGAATTTTCCAATTCTTCCATCTTGGGATTGCAGGAATTAACCTATAAGGGCTAGGGTATTGCCCCTTCCCACAGGAAGTGGTCACTCAGAGGGTGTAGACACCCTAAACGTATTTAGCAATTTGGCTACTACCTATATCCCCCTTTAACTCCCCTAAATTTTGTATATCAGTGGCATCCCTGGACCTTGAAACTTGGTTCTGACAGACCTAAGAAGAGCAATGGACAAAGAGGAGCTACTGACTTGAGGTGTGACAACTTGATGCAGAAATTGGCACCAAACCCCTACTGGCTGCTTCCAGGACTCAGCCATCATGGCCTGCTGTCTTCACCTGCAACTGGGAAGACTCCAAGAACCCCGTAGCATCTCCAGCCTTTCCTGCAGCCTGCAGGCACCGAACTGCAAAGTCCGGTTTACCGAGTTTAAAGTCCGGTTTACCGATTTGCTGCTCCACGGTGGCTCCAACTCAGCACCCAAGCAAGAAGAGGTGGACGTGCTCTGGAGGGTCTGATCTGTCCCCCACCAAGTGAGAGGATTATGGAGCTATGCCCATACCTGGAGTACCAGCCTCCCTACACCAAAGACCGAGCAGAAAGAGTCCAATCCGGACTCCAACGACATAGGACTCAGACAACTGTGGAGGGACTTCGAGACCCATGAGACCTCCGTGTGCAGCCCAGTTGTCCCGGAATTGCCTCTGCAACCTGCTTGCCCCTCACAGCGAGGACTATCTTGATGCATGGTGCTTGGCTGTCCTATGTGCTCAGCACCCAGCCCGCCCAGACAGGGTACCATTATCCAGCTGTGCTCCCATGGTCCTGAGGACCTTACGACCTGCTCTCTCGAGTGGCACCTCCCGGACTTACCTGTAAGTCTCTTAGTGCAGTGTGTTTCCACATGGCCCCCTTCTTCATAGCGCCCCTGCTACCAATGACCTGAGCACCCTGCTCCCAACCAAATCCGGGACGCTATCGATCTTCCCAGGGCTGGACTGGCCGTAGCGGGCACCGGGCATTTACCTGGTGGGCTGCCAGGGTGGGGGCTGGTTTTGGGCCCATGAGGGGCCGTTTTTGCAGCATAGCTGCAAAATCGACCCCTGTAACAAAATCGTCCGAATCCGGCCCCAGCAAATAGCTCAGCAGCACCCCCAACGCCCCGGGGGGCAGGCCGAGCACTTTGCCAGGGCCGGTTTTGGTTCCCAGTCCGGCCCTGGATCTTCCGCTGCTGGAACATTGGACCTGGCCTTGCTACTTACCTAAATCCAGAAGGTGAACCTCGAGATCCCGCTGTGTCAATCAACCAATCAGGGGTCTGTAAAGTGTGGCTACTCACCGTGAGGGTCTCAAGGTGCTGAAGTGGGGTGGGGGCTGCTGATCAATCTGGGCATAGAGGTTCAGTCAAAGTGCCAGGTCTTCAGGTCCTTCTTGAACTGAGTCAACGTGTTTCAGGTCTTGGTGGCAAGGTAGGAGAAGGATCTTCCTCCGGTTTTGGTCATGGGGATCCGTGGCACAGAGGCCAGGGCAAGAAAACAAGGCAGAGTCAAAGGTGTGATAGGGTCAGCGATCAATCAATCCATTTGTAAAGCGCACAACTCACCCGTGAGGGTCTCAAGGCGCTGGGGGGGAGGGGGGCGTGCTGCTACTGCTCGAACAGCTAGGTCTTGAGGAGTCTCCTGAAGGCTAGCAGGACCTGGGTCTGTCGTAGGTGGATGGGGAGGGTGTTCCAGGTTTTAGCGGCAAGGTGGGAGAAGGATCTGCCGCTGGCAGTCGCTCGACTTATGCAGGGGATGGTTGCGAGGTTGAGGTCAGCGGAGCGAACCTGGCAGTTCGGGGTGTAGAAGGTGAGATGCTCGTTGAGGTATGCTGGTCCGGCGTTGTGGAGGGCCTTGTGAGCGTGGGTGAGGAGCTTGAAGGTGATACTCTTGTTGACGGGGAGCCAGTGTAGGTCTTTCAGATGGGCTGTGATGTGGCTGTGGGGGGGATGTCGAGGATGAGCCATGCAGAGGCGTTCTGTATGCGTTGTAGTTGTTTCTGGAGTTTGGCTGATGTTCCCGCGTAGAGGGCGTTGCCGTAGTCCAGTCTGCTGGTGATGAGGGCCTGGGTGACTGTCCTTCTGGTACCGGTGGGGATCCATCTGTAGATCTTGCGGAGCATGGGCAGGGTGTTGAAGTAGGAGGAGGAGACGGCGTTCACTTGCTGGGTTATTGACAAAGCGGAGTCCAGGATGATTCCCAGGTTGCGTGCGTGGTTAGTGGGCGTCGGTGCAGCTCCCAGTTCTGCCGACCACCATGAGTCGTCCCAGGCGGAGGGGGTGGATCCAATGATGAGGACCTCCATCTTGTCCGAGTTCAGTTTCAGGTGACTGATCCTCATCCATTCGGCGATGGCCTTCATTCCTTCTTGGAGGTTGGTTTTGGCGGTGGCAGGGTGTTTGGTGACGGAGAGGATCAGCTGGGTGTCATCGGCATTTGAGAAGATGTTGAGGTTGTGCGATCTGGCGATATTGGCGAGCGGTGCCATGTAGAGGTTGAAGAGTGTTGGGCTGAGGGACGATCCTTGGGATACGCCATAGATGATCTTGGTGTCTTTAGAGTGGAATGGTGGGAGGTGGAGACTCTGGGTTCTGCTGGTGAGGAAGGAGGTGGTCCAGTCCAGTGCTTTGTCGCGGATCCCTCTGTGTGCAGAGGGTGTGGTGGCAGAAGGTGCCGAAGGCGGCTGATAGGTCCAGGAGGATGAGGGCCGTGGTTTCTTCGTTGTCCATCATGGCCCTGATGTCTTCGGTTGCGGTGATGAGGGCTGTTTCGATGCTGTGGTTGCTGTGGAATCCGGATTGGGACGGGTCCAGGATGTTCTCTTCGAGGAAGGATGTCAGTTGTCTGTTGATGATCTTCTCGATGATTTTCACCGGGAATGGGAGGCGGGAGATGGGCCGGAAGTTCTTGAGGTCCCTGCGGTCAGCTTTGGGTGAGGGTTTATGATCCCATCCGCAGTTAGATTCTGAATGGTCCCTTCCAGCCTTCCATCTCTGCTTGTTGTAGACCCCCTGACCTAGACATTTTTCTCTTGCAGTCCAAGTGTGATTGTCGATTTTTTATGAAACCTACTAACAATTCTGGATGTTACCCCGCCACGCCGTGCAAGCCAACGACCTGTGGGAAGAGCGCCCAATGCGAGCCTGGACCAGGCCTGAACTTCAGGTGAGTTCTGGTGACTGGGGCTTGTTGTAGGGTGCAATCCCACTGAAAACACCTTCAGCTCCTCATATGAACATCCTGTCCACTGCTGACTCTACGACTCCCCTGACATGGCCATCCTCTACTGCCGACTCTACTACTCCTCTGACATGACCATCCTCAACTACTGACTCTACTACTCCCCCGACATGACCCTCCCCTCCACTGCTGACTCTACTACTCCCCTGACATGACCCTCACCTCTTCTGCTGACTCTACTACTCCCCAAACAAGACCCTCGCCTCAACTGCTGACTCTACTACTCCCCTGACATGACCCTCCCCTCCGCTGCTGACTCTACTACTCCCCTGACAGGACCATCCTCTACTGCTGACTCTACTACTCCCCTGATATGACCATCCTCCACTGCTGACTCTACTACTCCCCTGGCATGACCCCCCCTTCGCTGCTGACTACTACTCCCCTGACAGGACCATCCTCCACTGCTGACTCTACTACTCCCCTGACATGACCCTCCCCTCCACTGCTGACCCTACTACTCTCCTGACAGGACCATCCTCTACTGCCGACTCTACTACTCCTCTGACAGGACCATCCTCTACTGCTGACTCTACTACTCCCCTGACATGACCCTCCCCTCCACTGCTGACTCTACTACTCTCCTGACAGGACCATCCTCTACTGCCGACTCTACTACTCCCCTGACATGGCCATCCCCCCCTCTGTTGACTCTCCTACTCCCTTGACATGACCATCCTCTACTGCTGACTCTACTACTCCCCTGACATGACCCTCGCCTCAACTGCTGACTCTACTACTCCCCTGACATGACACTCCCTTCCACTGCTGACTCTACTACTCCCCTGACATGATCATCCTCTACTGCTGACTCTACTACTCCCCAGACAAGACCATCACCTCAACTGCTGACTCTACTACTCCCCTGACATGACCCTCCCCTCCGCTGCTGACTCTACTACTCCCCTGACAGGATCATCCTCTACTGCTGACTCTACTACTCCCCTGACATGACCCTTGCCTCTACTGCTGACTCTACTACTCCCCTGACATGACCCTCACCTCAACTGCTGACTTTACTACTCCCCTGACAGGACCCTCCCCTCCGCTGCTGACTCTACTACTCCCCTGACATGACCCTCCCCTACGCTGCTGACTCTACTACTCCCCTGACAGGACCATCCTCTACTGCTGACTCTACTACTCCCCTGACATGACCATCCTCTACTGCTGACTCTACTTCTCCCCTGACATGACCCTCCCCTCCGCTGCTGACTCTACTACTCCCCTGACATGACCATCCTCTACTGCTGACTCTACTACTCCCCTGACATGACCCTACCCACCGCTGCTGACTCTACTACTCCCCTGACATGACCATCCTCTACTGCTGACTCTACTACTCCCCTGACATGACCCTCGCCTCAACTGCTGACTCTACTACTCCCCTGACAAGACCCTCGCCTCTACTGCTGACTCTACTACTCCCCTGACATGACCCTACCCTCCACTGCTGACTCTACTACTCCCCTGACAAGACCCTCGCCTCTACTGCTGACTCTACCACTCCCCAGACAAGACACTCGCCTCTACTGCTGACTCTACTACTCCCCTGACAGGACCCTCCCCTCCGCTGCTGACTCTACTACTCCCCTGACATGACCATCCCCTGCACTGCTGACTCTACTACTCCCCTGATATGACCCTTGCCTCTACTGCTGACTCTACTACTCCCCTGACAGGACCCTCCCCTCCGCTGCTGACTCTACTACTCCCCTGACAAGACCCTCGCCTCTACTACTGACTCTACTACTCCCCTGACATGACCCTACCCTCCACTGCTGACTCTACTACTCCCCTGACAAGACCCTCACCTCTACTGCTGACTCTACCACTCCCCAGACAAGACCCTCGCCTCAACTGCTGACTCTACTACTCCCCTGACATGACCATCCTCTACTGCTGACTCTACTACTCCCCTGACATGACCCTTGCCTCTACTGCTGACTCTACCACTCCCCAGACAAGACCCTCGCCTCAACTGCTGACTCTACTACTCCCCTGACATGACCATCCCCTCCACTGCTGACTCTACTACTCCCCTGATATGACCCTTGCCTCTACTGCTGACTCTACTACTCCCCTGACAGGACCCTCCCCTCCGCTGCTGACTCTACTACTCCCCTGACAAGACCCTTGCCTCTACTGCTGACTCTACTACTCCCCTGACATGACCCTCCCCTCCGCTGCTGACTCTACTACTCCCCTGACATGACCATCCCCTCCGCTGCTGTTTCTACTACTCCCCTGACATGACCCTACCCTCCACTGCTGACTCTACTACTCCCCTGACAAGACCCTCGCCTCTACTGCTGACTCTACCACTCCCCAGACAAGACCCTCGCCTCAACTGCTGACTCTACTACTCCCCTGACATGACCATCCTCTACTGCTGACTCTACTACTCCCCTGACATGACCCTTGCCTCTACTGCTGACTCTACCACTCCCCAGACAAGACCCTCGCCTCAACTGCTGACTCTACTACTCCCCTGACATGACCATCCCCTCCACTGCTGACTCTACTACTCCCCTGATATGACCCTTGCCTCTACTGCTGACTCTACTACTCCCCTGACAGGACCCTCCCCTCCGCTGCTGACTCTACTACTCCCCTGACAAGACCCTCACCTCTACTGCTGACTCTACTACTCCCCAGACAAGACCCTCGCCTCTACTGCTGACTCTACTACTCCCCTGACAAGACCCTTGCCTCTACTGCTGACTCTACTACTCCCCTGACATGACCCTCCCCTCCGCTGCTGACTCTACTACTCCCCTGATATGACCCTTGCCTCTACTGCTGACTCTACTACTCCCCTGACATGACCCTCCCCTCCGCTGCTGACTCTACTACTCCCCTGACATGACCATCCCCTCCGCTGCTGTTTCTACTACTCCCCTGACATGACCCTACCCTCCACTGCTGACTCTACTACTCCCCTGACAAGACCCTCGCCTCTACTGCTGACTCTACTACCCCCCTGACATGACCCTCCCCTCCGCTGCTGACTCTACTACTCCCCTGACATGACCATCCCCTCCGCTGCTGACTCTACTACTCCCCTGACATGACCCTGCCCTCCACTGCTGACTCTACTACTCCCCTGACAAGACCCTCGCCTCTACTGCTGACTCTACTACTCCCCTGACATGACCCTCCCCTCCGCTGCTGACTCTACTACTCCCCTGACATGACCATCCCCTCCGCTGCTGACTCTACTACTTCCCTGACATGACCCTCCCCTCCTCTGCTGACTCTACTACTCCCCTGACATGACCCTCCCCTCCGCTGCTGACTCTACTACTCCCCTGACATGACCCTACCCTCCCCTGCTGACTCTACTACTCCCCTGACATGACCCTCCCCTCCGCTGCTGACTCTATTACTCCCCTGACATGACCCTCCCCTCCGCTGCTGACTACTACTCCCCTGACATGACCCTACCCTCCACTGCTGACTCTACTACTCCCCTGACATGACCCTCCCCTCCGCTGCTGACTCTACTACTCCCCTGACATGACCCTCCCCTCCACTGCTGACTCTACTACTCCCCTGACATGACCCTCCCCTCCGCTGCTGACTCTACTACTCCCCTGACATGACCCTCCCCTCCGCTGCTGACTCTACTACTCCCCTGACATGACCATCCCCTCCACTGCTGACTCTACTACTCCCCTGACATGACCATCCTCTACTGCTGTCTCTACTACTCCCCTGATATGACCCTTGCCTCTACTGCTGACTCTACTACTCCCCTGACAGGACCCTCCCCTCCGCTGCTGACTCTACTACTCCCGTGACAAGACCCTCACCTCTACTGCTGACTCTACTACTCCCCAGACAAGACCCTCGCCTCTACTGCTGACTCTACTACTCCCCTGACAAGACCCTTGCCTCTACTGCTGACTCTACTACTCCCCTGACATGACCCTCCCCTCCGCTGCTGACTCGACTACTCCCCTGATATGACCCTTGCCTCTACTGCTGACTCTACTACTCCCCTGACATGACCCTTCCCTCCGCTGCTGTTTCCACTACTCCCCTGACATGACCCTACCCTCCACTGCTGACTCTACTACTCCCCTGACAAGACCCTCGCCTCTACTGCTGACTCTACTACTCCCCTGACATGACCCTCCCCTCCGCTGCTGACTCTACTACTCCCCTGACATGACCATCCCCTCCGCTGCTGACTCTACTACTCCCCTGACATGACCCTACCCTCCACTGCTGACTCTACTACTCCCCTGACAAGACCCTCGCCTCTACTGCTGACTCTACTACTCCCCTGACATGACCCTCCCCTCCGCTGCTGACTCTACTACTCCCCTGACATGACCATCCCCTCCGCTGCTGACTCTACTACTCCCCTGACATGACCCTCCCCTCCGCTGCTGACTCTACTACTCCCCTGACATGACCCTCCCCTCCGCTGCTGACTCTACTACTCCCCTGACATGACCCTCCCCTCCGCTGCTGACTCTACTACTCCCCTGACATGACCATCCCCTCCGCTGCTGACTCTACTACTCCCCTGACATGACCATCCCCTCCGCTGCTGACTCTACTACTCTCCTGACATGACCCTCACCTCCACTGAGAGAAAGAGGGGCACTTTTAAAACAAAGAGCGACCCCTGGAAGTGTGCCAGGGTCCCACTCGATGCTTCTGAGGTAGAGGAGTCACTTTAACACCCTCCTCTGTGCCCCCGCCACACCCAGGACTGGCACGGTCCCCCCTGGAGAGAGTTTCTTCACTTCCGGTCAGCACATATCTCAATAATGGTCACCCACGGACTCCCATGAGCCCCTTGGGGCACCAGTGGCCCGAGAAAAACCTGAGGTATCTGTACCTCACTCACCTTTCCTACCTCTGACAGGGGGTTGTGTAATTGCCCCCCACACATGTCCCCCAGTCTTCCATGCCCGTGTAACCCCGGTGTCCCACAATTACCCCCACACCCTGTGTATTGTATGTGTTTGGCATGATGCCTCTGTCTGATTTGCACAGTGTTCGAGTATTACTCTGATGTTGCTTCAGATGTGTCTGCCAAGAAGGCGAGATCAGTGACAGCAGGAACTGCTACGGAAGCATCATACGCCAGATCCGGAGTCTGAACACGGTGGGCCAGCTGGCGGGAAAACTCTCCTATGGCCTCAGGATGCTGGGTGAGTCTCCTGGAGTCGGGTCTACCTCACCTGTGCCTACCTCACATGTGTGACTGGGGCTTAGGGAACCCACCCCACCAGTGCCTACCTCACCTCTGTGACTGGGGCTTAGGAAACCCACCCCACCTGTGCCTACCTCACCTCTGTGACTGGGGCTTAGGAAACCCACCTCACGTGTGCCTACCTCACCTGTGTGACTGGGGCTTGGGGCACCCACCTCACCTGTGCCTACCTCACCTGTGTGACTGGGACTTGAGGTGCCTACCTCACCTGTGTCTACCTCACCTGTATGACTGGGGCTTGGGGCACCTACCTCACCTGTGCCTACCTCACCTGTGTGACTGGGGATTGGGGTACCCACCTCTCCTGTGCATACCTCACCTGTGTGAATGGGGCTTAGGAACCCCACCTCAACTGTGCCTACCTCACCTGTGTGACTGCGGCTTTGGGTACCCACCTCACGTGTGACTGGTGCTTAGGAAACTCACCTCACCTGTGCCTACCTCACCTGTGTGACTGGAGCTTAGGAAACCCACCTCACCTGAGCCTACATCACCTGTGTGACTGGGGTGATCATGGTATCCACATCATCTGTGCCTACCTCACCTGTGTGACTGGGGCTTATGAAACCCATCTCACCTGTGCCTACCTCACCTGTGTGACTGGGGCTTAGAAAACCCACCTCACCTGAGCCTACATCACCTGTGTGACTGGGGTGATCATGGTATCCACATCATCTGTGCCTACCTCACCTGTGTGACTGGGGCTTAGGAAACCCACCTCACATGTGCCTACCTCACATGTGTGACTGGGGATTGGGGCACCCACCTCACCTGTGCCTACCTCACCTGTGTGACTGGGACTTGAGGTGCCTACCTCACCTGTGTCTACCTCACATGTGTGACTGGGGCTTATGAAACCCATCTCACCTGTGCCTACCTCACCTGTGTGACTGGGGCTTAGGAAACCCACCTCACCTGAGCCTACATCACCTGTGTGACTGGGGTGATCATGGTATCCACATCATCTGTGCCTACCTCACCTGTGTGACTGGGGCTTGGGGCACCCACCTCACCTGTGCCTCCCTCACCTGTGTGACTGGGACTTGAGGTGCCTACCTCACCTGTGTCTACCTCGGATCACTGAAATAATATAGACTGCCAAAATATCGACCTGCAAAAACATCGTTGCCAAAATATCGACAGACAAAATATCGACTTTCTATCTACAAACAGGTAAGTACAAAAATATCGAGTACAAAATATCGTTAACAATAATATAGATGTAAAAAATATCGACTTTATTAAAAACAGTGTTAAATTAAATTAATATTAAATTTTAATGACTAAAATATACTTAAAAATACTTAAATTAAATTATAATAATTAAATAATAAATGAAAATAATAATAAAAAAATTTACAATCTTATTTGTTGACCCTGAACCCTAAAATATACCCCTTTACCCAAAAACCCAAAACTGACCCTGAACCCTAAAAATACCCCTTTACCCAAAAAATAAAAACTGACCCTGAACCCTAAAAATGCCCCTTTACCCAAAAACTGAAAACTGACCCTGAACCCTAAAAATGCCCCTTTACCCAAAAACTGAAAACTGACCCTGAACACTAAAAATGCCCCTTTACCCAAAAACTGAAAACTGACCTTGAACCCTAAAAATGCCCCTTTACCCAAAAAACTGAAAACTGACCCTGAACCCTAAAAATGCCCCTTTACCCAAAAACTGAAAACTGACCCTGAACCCTAAAAATGCCCCTTTACCCAAAAACTGAAAACTGACCCTGAACCCTAAAAATGCCCCTTTACCCAAAAACTGAAAACGGACCCTGAACCCTAAAAATGCCCCTTTACCCAAAAACTGAAAACTGACCCTGAACCCTAAAAATGCCCCTTTACCCAAAAACTAAAAACTGACCCTGAACCCTAAAAATACTCCTTTACCCAAAATTTATCAATATTATTTAATTACCAATTAATTATTAATTAACAATAAAGTAAATATATTAGCACATTAGCTGTAATTATTTTAATAATTAATATTATTTTTTCCCAATTAATTACTTAAAAATAACACAAAATTATATATATTAAAATGTACACTAATAAATGTAATTAACTAATTACAATTAATCAATTACCAATTAATTACTAATTCAAAATATGTACAAAATTATATTAATTAATTAACTAATTATTATTAATTATCAATTAATTAATAATTATAAATATTTACAAACATATATTAATTAATTAATTATTATTAAATTACTTCCCACCCTATTCCCCTATAAACCCACAACCTGCTACAGAATTACATAACGCAATTATTAAAAAAACAAATTCTATTTAATAAAATATTTTATAACATTAATACACACTTTTCACACATATTATTACATAAAAATACACTATAAAATATTATATATTATTAAAAATTCGATATTTTTGCTATCTATATTTTAAACAGTCGATATTACTTCACTTACCTGAAAAACGATATTTTTGTAGTCGATATTATGTCCAGTCGATATTTTGTCCAGTCTATATTTAAAACTCGATATTATGTCCAGTCGATATTTTGGAGTCGATATTTTGTCTGTTCACCGTCTACCTCACCTGTATGGCTGGGGCTTGGGGTACCTGCCTCACCTGTGCCTACCTCACCTGTGTGACTGGGGATTGGGGTACCCACCTCTCCTGTTTATACCTCACCTGTGTGAATGGGGCTTAGGAAACCCACCTCAACTGTGCCTACATCACCTGTGTGACTGGGGATTTGGGTACCCACCTCACGTGTGACTGGTGCTTAGGAAACTCACCTCACCTGTGCCTACTTCACCTGTGTGGCTGGGGCTTGGGAAAACCACCTCACCTGTGTCACTGAGGAATCATGGAACTCACCTCTCCTGTGCCTACCTCACCTGTGTGACTGGGGCTTAGGAAACCCACCTCACCTCTGCCTACCTCACCTGTGTGACTGGGGCTTGGGGAACCCACCTCACCTGAGCCCACCTCACCTGTGTAACTGATGCTTGGGGTACCCACCTCACCTGTGCCTACCTCTCCTGTGTAACTGGGGCTTCGGGTACCCACCTCACCTGTGCCTACCTCACCTGTATGACTGGGCTTGGGGTACCCACCTCACCTGTGCCTACCTCACCTGTGTGACTGGGGCTTGGGAAAACCACCTCACCTGTGCCTACCTCACCTGTGTGACTGGGGCTTGGGATACCCACCTCACCTGAGCTTACCTCCCCTGTATGACTGGGGCTTGGGGTGCCTACCTCGCCTGTGCCTACCTCACCTGTGTGACTGGGGCTGGGGGTGCCTACCTCACCTGTGCCTATCTCACCTGTATGACTGGGGCTTGGGGTACCCTCCTCACCTGTGCCTACCTCACCTGTATTACTGGGGCTTGGGGTACCCACCTCACCTATGCATACCTCACCTGTATGACTTGGGCTTGTGGTACCCACCTCACCTGAGCCTATCTCACCTGTGTGACTGGGGCTTGGGGTGCCTACCTCACCTGTGCCCACCTCACCCGTGTGACTGGGGCTTGGGGTCCCTACCACACCTGTATGACTGGGGCTTGGGGTACCCACCTTACCTGAACCTATCTCACCTGTGTGACTGAGACTTGACATACCCACCTCACCTGTGTGACTGGGGCTTGGGGTACCTACCTCACCTGTGCCCACCTCACCTGTGTGACTGGGGCTTGGGATCCCTACCTCACCTGTATGACTGGGGCTTGGGGTACCCACCTCACCTGTGTGACTGAAGCTTGGGGAAACTCTCTCACCTGTGTCACTGGGGAATCATGGAACCCACCTCTCCTGAGCTTACCTCACCTGTATGACTGGGGCTTGTGGTGCCTACCTCACCTGTGCCTACCTCACCTGTGTGACTGGTGCTTGGGGTACCCTCCTCACCTGTGCCTACCTCACCTGTATTACTGGGGCTTTGGGTACCCACCTCACCTATGCCTACCTCACTTCTGTGACTGGGGCTTGTGGTACCCACCTCACCTGAGCCTACCTCACCTGTGTGACTGGGGCTTGGGGTGCCTGCCTCCCCTGTGTGACTGGGGCTTGAAATACCCTCCTCAGCTGTGCCTACTTCATGCAATTTGTGACTGGGGAATTAGGGAAACCACCTCACCTGTGCTAACCTCACCTGTGTGATTGGGGCTTGGGGTACCCATCTCACCTGAGCCTACCTCATCTGTGTGACTGGGGCTTGGGGTATCCCCTCACATGTGCTTACCTCACCTATGCCTACCTCACCTATGTGACTTGGGCTTAGGGTACTCATCTCACCTGGGCCTACCTCACCAGTGTGACTGGGGCTTGGGGTACCCTCCTCACCTGTGCCTACCTCACCTGTGTGACTGGGGCTTAGGGTGCTCACCTCACCTGTGCCTACCTCACTTGTGCCTACCTCACCTGTGTGACTGGTGAATTAGTGAACCCACCTTATCTGTGCTTACCTCACCTATGTGGCTGCAGCTTGGGGAAAGCACCTCACCTGTGTGACTGGGGCTTGGGGAAACCACCTCACCTATGCCTACCTCACCTGTGCCTACCTCAACTTTGCCTACCTCACCTGTTTGACTGGTGCTTGGGGTACTCTCTCACATGTGCTTACCTCACCTGTGCCTACCTCACCTTTGTGACTGGGACTTGGCGTACCCACCTCACCTGTGTGACTGGGGCTTGGGGTACCCACCTCACCTCTGCCCACCTCACCTGTGTGACTAGGGTTTGGGGTACCCATCTCACCTGTGCCTACCTCACCTGTATGACTGGGGAATCATGGACCTCACCTCACCTGTGTGACTGGGGATTGGGGTACACACCTCACCTGTGCCTACCTCGCCTGTGTGACTGAGGATTGGGGTACCCACCTCACCTGTGCCTACCTCACCTGTGTGGCTGGGGATTAGGGTCCCCAACTCACCTTTGCCTACCTCACCTGTGTGACTGGGGCTTGGGGTACCCACCTCACCTGTGCCTACCTCAGCTGTGGGACTGGGGCTTGGGGTACCCACCTCACCTGGGCTTACCTCACCTGTGACTACCTAACCTGCGTGACTGGGGAATTTGGGAACCCACCTCACCTGAATGCCGAATCTAAGCATGGGCCCCACGCTGCAACTCTGGGCAATAGCTTGCTTAGTCTCCACAACGGCCCCCGATACACAAGGGATGCCTGGTTTCACCATGGGATGCCCAGGAGTGGACAACTCACAAGGAAAAGCCAGGAGGCGTTCCCTTGTGGTAGGAGTACAAGCGCCGGGATGCTTACGGGTTACTGTTCGCGCTATACAAATACAACACATTTACATTTACATTTACCTGTGGTAGGCACAGGTGAGGTAAGCACCCGTGAGGGGGTACCCCAAGCCCCAGTCACATAGGTGAGGTAGGCACAGTTGAGGTGGTTTCCCCAAGCCCCAGTCACACAGGTGAGGTGGTTTCCCCAAGCCACAGTCACATAGGTGAGGTAGGCACAGGTAAGGAGGGTGCCCCAAGCCACATTCACACAGGTGAGGTATGCACAGGTGAGGTGGGTTCCCTAATTCCCAGTCACACAGTTGAGGTAGGCACAGGTGAGGGGGTACCCCAAGCCCCAGTCACACAGGTGAGGTAGGCACAGGTGAGGTAGGCACCCCAAGCCCCAGTCACACAGGTGAGGTAGGCTCAGGTGAGGAGGGTACCACAAGCCCCAGTCACAGAGGTGAGGTAGGCATAGGTGAGGTGGGTAATCATGGAACCCACCTCACCTGAGCTTACCTCACCTGTGTGACTGGGGCTTGGGGTGCCTACCTCACCTGTGTCTACCTCACCTGTATGACTGAGGCTTGGGGAAGCCACCTCACCTGTGCCCATCTCACCTGTGTGACTGGGGCTTGGAGTACCCACCTCACCTGTGCCTACCGCACCTGTGTGGCTGGGGCTTGGGGTACCCACCTCACCTGTGCCTACCTCACCTGTGTGACTGGGGCTTGGGGTACCCACCTCACCTGTGTGGCTGGGGCTTGGAGAAGCCACCTCACCCATGTCCACCTCACCTATGTGACTAGGGCTTGAGGTATGTACATGTTAAAGATAGGGAATGCACACCTATTCAAATCATAATCCATTAAAAATCCTCATGATGCGTTGTAGCGGGCTCCTTGGAAAAGTGCCTTGCCCAACTGGCACTTGAAATTAGAATACCAACATTATGGGGCGATATACGCCCCAATCCAATGGCACAGTACATTAGTCCTTACATCCTTTGCATTTCTGGAAACAAGTTAATCATATTTTAAACCATGTAATCATTCGTTTGCACAATCTTCTCAAATTCTACCCATTTAATCCACGGGCACGGGGTAATGCCATTTTTCCAGGTTTCTTATGCTATTGATGTGCCCATCCGGACCTTTTTGCAATAACACTTACTGCGCATTTATCCATCCAAAGGCAGCTTTTATTAAAAACCCAATGCATTTCGAGCTAATGGGGCCCTTCGTCAGGGGTCACTACAAGTAATGATAAAAACAAACATTTGTTATAAAGCCATTATCTGTGCTCAATGCTGCATACCAAATATTTTAACTGAATGCAATTTACTCCACCCCAAGCTATTCATTCGCATGTTGCTGTACGCATAGTGGCAGATTTACAAGCCCCTTGCGCCACTTTTACGTCACTTTTCCCATGTTAAAAATGACGCAAAGATGACGCAAGGGCCTTGTAAATAAGCCCTATGGTGTCTAAGCAGTAAATCAAACTATCCCCTACTTATTCCACGAAACCTCTGGCAACAATCGTATATATAAAGGTTTGGGAGGTGGAAAGTGTGTGTGGAATAATGGGACAGGGTGTAGTTTATAAGAAAGACACATTTCAAGGGGAGCTGGTAGAATAATGTGTTGGTTTGAACAAGAACTGAAGGTTGAAAACAATTGTTGCCTAACCCCCTGTCCCTTCTCTTCCAGAGGGTGGCTGCGCCTTGACGCTCAGGAAGCTTGGACCCTTCACAGTGTTTGCGCCCCTGTCTCTGACCGTCATCGACGTAAGGCAACCTATGTGTTTATGAAGTTAGAAACTAAGGAGGGACACAACACTGAGTGCATGTGTGAGGGGTGGCTACAATAAATGCCGCGCTGAATGCACCCAGCTCCAGTGCGAGAGGCTTCAAGGTGCTGTCCTGGGGTCGCCCTTCCTTGGGTCCTTTCAGCAGTGTTGGCCTAGTGCTGGCAGGAGCACAAACCACGGCTTGAGGACCTGACAATACACCTCTCCCCTTCACAATAGTAATGGTATTAATTAAAGTCTGTGGAATGAATTTCTAATTCAGTCATGACCCTGGAGGTGCGTGCCTGTTCTGGGGCTGCGGACCTTGGAATTGCGATATTTATCGCAAAATATGCTTAGCGCGTTTATTGTTATCGCTGCCTATCGCTGGATATGTTAGCGGAGAAAACATGCTGTTAGCAACTTTTATCTCCATTGTGCTAATATTTCCAGCGATAGTGGCAGAATGCCTGAATATCTCTGGAAATCCAGCGATATTCACGCATTAACACCAATGGGGTCTTAACCTGACAATCCATCTCCCATTAAAGAAACAGGTAAGTCGTGTTTTTAGCAGGTGTTAGATTCTAGCGATAATCGCGCTTAGGGCAACTTTTTTTATCTCAAAGCCTGCATTGATAATAGGCGATAGCGGTGTTAGCGACTGCTTTCAGTCGTTAACAGTTTGGTTACGCCCACTTTGCATGTCATTAGCGATAAAATCGCTGACATGCAAAGCGGGCTCCAAACCGGTCCCTATCGCCTGAAAGCTGTCGCTAACTGCTGTTAGTGATAGCTTGCTGATAATACGATAAAAATATTGCAACATTAGCAGCAAAAAGTGCCACCAAAGCAGCTGTATTGCCCTTGCTAATATGCCCCAATGTGTTATCTGGCAGTTGTGTTATAAGGTTGGAGAGAGGATGCCAAGATCAGACCAGAATGTCCTCTCCGAGAGCCTTTAATTAACCAATCAAGAGGGCGGAGACACAGACAGGTCCTAAGACGGTGCCACTTGTGCAAATAAAAGAAACTTTCACACCACAAAGTTCATACCCATAAAGGTTTATTGAAAGTTGAGAATCATTGCCGAAGGCAGCACGTGGTTTGCCAGGAATGCATCAAATATTGACACTGCGAGAGATCACCACAAGGTCTGTCTGCAAAGCAGGCACCGCAGAAAGCACAACAGGTCTGGCCCATATCCCAGAAAGGGACATTTTACATATTTCAGGCAGTAAAGTCACACATTCGACATGGGGAGGTCTGACATAACAGGGATGCACCAATAACGTTACTTGCACAAACCAGCTGAAGGATAAGAAATATTAGGAGCACCTTCTGTTGTGTATAAAATAATAAGGCATACATGAGAAATGAAAGAACTAACATGGCATTTATGCAACAAATACAAACAATAGATTGTACAATTAATGAACGATTTATGGGGCCCGATTCACAGAACTAACTTAAAACAAAATCCTAAACTTACTACCAATTTGGTATTCACAGAAGGCACTTACTCATTTTGGTATTCACAGACGTTAGGAGTCCTAAATGCCTTCTGTGAATACCGAAAGTCTTAAAGTTAGGATTTTTCTCAGTTTAGGAGTAGTAAAGTTAGGACTCCTAACTTTAGGACTCCTAAATGCCTTCTGTGAATACCCAAAGTCTTAAAGTTAGGATTTTTTTCAGTTTAGGAGTAATAAAGTTAGGACTCCTAACTTTAGGACTCCTAAATGCCTTCTGTGAATACCCAAAGTCTTAAAGTTAGGATTTTTTTCAGTTTAGGAGTAGTAAAGTTAGGACTCCTAACTTCTGTGAATACCGAAATGAGTAAGTGCCTTCTGTGAATACCAAAATGGTAGTAAGTTTTAGGATTTTGTCCTAAGTTAGTTCTGTGAATCGGGCCCTTAGAGCCGACATGGGAAAGAAGTCTTGAATGTGTTACAAAACAGAATCACTCTGCACATGGCTTCCTCTCGCGAAACACAAATGAATACATTTCAGTTCGCCATTAATATCAACAAGAGAGAAAGGGCATGAGTTGGCACTCCTGTACCCCGGTCAATTCATAAACAACAACAGAGGAGTGACCAAGTGAAAGGGTAATTAAACAAAATGTGCTCAAAAGAATTTATATTGTGGTGTCTTTTTTGTATCTCTATACTGTACCTATAAATGTGCGCACAAACCATCATACACACACCCACATGCATAAGCACAAAGTACTTTATCTCTATCTCCCCTTAAGAAACTGAAACCCCCATTGAGGAGGACACCTCCCAAAGGGACTAATATCCCAAGTGTTTCGTAGGAGGGAATAAATTGTTTATTTGTAAGCCTCTGAGGCACACCACCGACCCCAAATGTGCCGGCCATACCAGCGCAGCGGGAGCGCCGTTTGCGCGCCGAAGGCGCGCCTAAGGCAAGCCTGTCTGCGCCCGTCCGCGCACGACCGGGCATAGGGCCAGAACCCCTGCCGATAACAACTGACCCCAAGGTAAGCTGCTCACGGCGAGAACTACTTAGTCTTAGACCCCCAGCTCCCGCCTGTGATTATACCTATGATTTAAAGGGACCCTATATTTGCTGCCCCCTTTGTAAACCAGCCCAACTCAAACTTCATACTAAACCCCACTTACCTGCCTCCCTCAACCTTGCTTCACTAAACTGCCGTTCGCTCCCTAAACACGCGACACAGATCAACCATCTGATAGAGGACCTGGAGATAGACATCCTCTTCCTCACGGAAACTTGGCTTTCCATACACTCGCTATCAGATATGGCACTAGCAACCCCACCGGGCTTCCTCATCCAGTCCCTACCCCGCCCTCTAGGTAGAGGTGGTGGTGTCGCCATTATTCATCGGGACTATCTTCACTGTAAAACCAGTGATGCACAGATCCCCGACTCTGAAAGTCTTCAGTTTACTATTAAACTTGACTCAACCAACTCGCTTACAGGAGTCCTTGTGTACCGCCCCCCCGGTCCACCGGGCCCCTTCGCCAGCTCCCTCCTGGACACTGTAACAAATCAGGCCCATTCCCTATCAAATTTCATGATAGTAGGCGACCTAAACATCCATCTCGATGACCCGGCAGACCTGGTGGCCACCGACCTGATCTCCGATCTGGCGACACTTGACATTCGCCTCCTTAACTCCGGAGCGACCCACATCAAGGGTCATCTCCTGGACCCAGTATTCACCAGCTCCCCCTCGGTACAAGTGAAGGTGGCCCTCCCCCTCCCTTGGACAGATCACTTCCTGGTCCCTTTCCAACTTCCAGGAACTCTCAGAAAATCGCAAAAACCTCCTACTTACATCAGGGACAGGACCTGGTCCAGACTCCCTACCGAAGAATGGGCAAGGATCCTTAAAACAACCACCCCTGTCTGCGCGGAAGACCCGACTATCGCTGACATAAAATTTAGAGAGTGGATTACCACCTCCCTGAACACAGTACTCCCACTGAGAACTAGGGAGGATAAAAACGGTAAACCCGGTTCTGCCCCATGGTACACCTCTGACCTCCGTCTATTGCGCAAAAACTGTAAAAAAGCAGAACGGCTTTGGCGGAAAGACTGGCAGCACGCCAGCAAGGATACATACCAGAATACCGTCAGACTTTACAAAGAGGCCATTAAGCATGCTAAAGCCTCCCACTATGACGCACGGATCAAAGAATCCTCTAACTCCGCCAAGGAATCCTTCTTAATAGTAAAGGAGTTGCTGAAAGTACCCAACACCCCTCTCTCCACCACCCCCCGGGTCGACCGAAGTAATGAGCTTGCCTCATACTTCAACGACAAAATCTCCCGCATCCTGGCTTCCCTTCCTCCGCCCGGCCCTCCCAGCCACTTAGCCAGCCGCCTATCGCCCGGCCTGAACAATAATAGCCCCCGTCCCCCCATACTTACTACATTTCGGCCAGTAACCTGCACAGAGGTAGAGCGTACCCTGACTAAAATGAAAAGTGGATCCCCTCTGGACCCGGCACCCATCAGATTCCTGAAAACTGTGGCCCCTGTCATCGTCCCCACGGTCACGGAGCTTATCAACAGCTCACTGGCCCAGGGATCTGTCCCTGACAGCTGGAAAAGTGCGGTGGTAAAGGCACTTTTAAAAAAACCTCAGCTTGACCCAGCGGATATGGCAAATTATCGACCAATATCTCTACTTCCCGGAATCAGTAAGGTAGCCGAGAAATTGGTCAACGAACAATTATCTCTGTTCTTTGAGACCAATAACGTACTACGGCAATCCCAGACTGGATTCCGCCCTGGCCATGGCACAGACACCGCCCTTCTTGCCGTTATCGAAGAAGCAAGGCGCATTCTGGATTCAGGAGGGTCAGTGGCAGTGATCCTCCTGGATCTCAGCGCAGCCTTCGACACAGTCAACCACTGTGTCCTCCTTCATCGACTCGCGGCAGCAGGACTCGCCGGGACGGCTCTTAGCTGGATTGAGTCCTTCCTCACTGGACGTACGTTCCAGGTTTGGGACGACAATCATCACTCGTCCACCCTCCCCCTCACAAGCGGGGTCCCTCAGGGCTCCTCCCTGAGCCCGACGCTTTTTAATGCATACATGGCCCCCCTGGAGGACGTGGTGACACCATTTAATATCAAAATGATAAGCTACGCCGATGACACTCAACTGGTCGTCTCCTTATCACAACTAATCGACCACCCAGAGAATTTGACCAACTGCCTTACAGAAATCTACAGTTGGATGAGTGACTCATCATTAAAATTAAATGGGTCAAAGACGGAAGTGATGCTGCTGGGGAAACAATGGATGACCATCCCCCCAGCAATCTGGCCCGACGTGTTCGGAGAAATCCCCCTCCCGAAGCGCGAAGTCAAGACGCTCGGTGTATGGCTCGAACCAGAGCTCTCCATGAAGACGCAAGCCACCAAAACCTCGGGCATCTGTTTCGGGCTCATGAGAACGACCCGCAAGATTCTCCCCCTATTACCTCCTGCCTCCAGAAAACTACTCATTCAGGGACTAGTACTGTCCCGCCTGGACTATAGCAATATAGTCTACCTGGGAGCCCCTGAAGCTACCCTGACGAAATTACAGCGGACACAGAATGCTGCAGCACGTCTGATCACCAACCTTCCCTCTAGAGTGTCTGCCAGACCTGCCCTCAAGGCTCTGCACTGGCTCCCCGTGCGCCAGAGGGTGCAGTTCAAAGCTATGTGCTTGTCACATAAAGTGATCAACGGATCGGGTCCCGCGATCCTTAGTAGCATGATCACCCCCTACAAAGCACCCAGATCCTTACGATCTGAGAACGAGCACCTGGCCAACATTCCCAGATTCAAAAAGGCACGTACAGGAGAACGACGCTTTTCTGTCCAAGCTGCCACTGGATGGAACGCTCTACCACGTTCCCTCAGACTTGAACCCAACTATTTGGCATTCCGCAAAAAGTTGAAAACACACCTATTTCCTAATTAATCTCCTCTCCTCCCTTCTTCTTCCTCAACTGGATTACAATTTTACAGCGCGGGGATGCCCTTGGGTCGCCAGGCGCTTTATAAATCGCTATTAAATTAAATTAAATTAAGGAAAAATCTTTCTTTTTTATGAAGGACCCTCACTCACCACTAGTTGGTGACATGCTTCATCATTGGGTCCCCGCTGGGGTGGCCGAATACCCCCCAGAAGGCCCTCGACTGGATCTGCTCCTTCCTCTCCGGCAGGACGCAGCGGGTCAGACTCCCCCCTTTCCTCTCAGACCCCACACCTACCACCTGCGGAGTCCCCCAGGGCTCCTCCCTCAGCCCGACGCTCTTCAACGTCTACATGGCTCCACTTGCCCCCATCGTCAGAACCTACGGACTCAACATTGTGTCATACGCAGACGACACCCAGCTCATCCTCTCCCTATCCAACGAGCCCAACATCGCCAGACGCAACTTTCGAGAAGGCATGGAAGCCGTCACCAAATGGATGAAAAACAGCTGCCTACAACTAAACACCAACAAAACAGAAGTACTCATCATGGGCCCAAACCCCGACACCTGGAGCAACACCTGGTGGCCCACCGCCCTCGGAAACCCGCCAACCCCCACAGACCACGCACGCAACCTGGGAATCATCCTGGACTCTGAGCTCAAAATGGACCGCCAGATCAACTCTGTCTCATCTTCCTGCTTCCACACCCTCCGCCTCCTTCGTAAGACCTTCAAATGGATCCCCCTCGAACACCGAAAGACAGTCACTCACGCCCTGGTCACCAGCAGACTCGACTACGGCAACGCACTCTACGTCGGAATAAACAAAAACCTAATCCCCAAGCTACAGAACACCCAGAACGCCGCCGCAAGACTGGTCCTCAACCTGCCAAAACACTGCCACATCTCCCAGCACCTGCGCACACTCCACTGGCTCCCCGTCGAGGCGAGAATCACCTTTAAGATGCGCACCCACGCCCACAGCACCGGACCAGCATACCTGAACAGCCGACTCAAATTCCTCGCACCCCAAAGGACCCTACGATCAGCCCAGCTTTCCTACGCCATGGTCCGCCGCACCAGAAAGACCAGATCGGGAGGCCGCTCCTTCTCCTTCCTCGCGGCCAAAGCATGGAACGCCCTTCCGCTCCACCTCAGACACACAACATCGCTCCCCATCTTCGCAAGAAACCTCAAAACCTGGCTCTTCGACAGAACCCCTCCTTGATGGAATGGAACCTGCACCCCCCCCCCCCCCCCCACCACCCCTAGCGCCTTGAGACCCTTACGGGTGAGTAGTCGCGCTTTAACAAACTCCTGATTGATTGATTGACCCTGTGCAAACAGGCACCACCAGTAACTTTCCGGTCTGCTTTGTCGATGCTCCCGCCGGAACCCGAAGACTCAGTGACCCAGGAACTGGACTCTCAGACTTCTCTGACTCCGACCCACATCCACAGCAAAGCTGAGACCCGTGGCGGACACGAGAGACGTTAGACCGGACACCCTGGACATCCTGAATTTTGCCAACAGCTCGACTTCCAAGGTTCCATCGCAGTTGTGCATTGGCGTACGAGAAGCCCCAGACCCGAGCGCCATTTGCACTGAAGCTCAGCCCTCCACACTCCACGAGTGCCGCTTGGAGCCTGCTCCTGCATTTCAGCTCGACGCGTCTTCCCGGTTTCTTGCCCATTGGCTAGTGAGCCCCCTGAAGACTTTCTTTTTTAACTAAACTGCTTTCCTGGTTGCTCCAGGCTTGCTCCAGCTTCCCTTCAAAGAAGAAGTGCCACAGACCTTGCTGGTCTGCAACAGAGCCAATCTCGACATCCTGCGTGGGTTGTGGTTGCGAAGGCTTATTGGGTCCAATCCAGATACCAACTCTGCAGTCAACTAGATCCATCGTGGAACAGCTCGTATCCAGCTCCTGGTCATCGTCAATGCCTCTTGGACCTCGTGGCTGAAGAGACTAGCTCACCTTCTTCACCTTCAAGCACGCAACATCGCCTGGTTTCTTCCTCGTTCCTTCCAGGTCACTGGCTAGTGACCCAGACTCTGTCCCCTCTGCTTTCAGGTTCTTCACATCACCGATCCATCCTTGGATCTGCCAGGACACATTTCCTCTGGTCGCCTGCAGCACTTCTTCGCAGCTCTCCATAGAAAACGACGGTGAAACCCGACACGAAAAGACACCTATGCACCCGCCTTCCCTGGGTGAGGTAACACGAGTACTCCGGTGCTCCTGTGGGTCTTGACTCTCAAAGTGTCCTAGTCTAAAGGGGTTTTACCGTAGTCCATCTGGAAGTGCCCTTAAACAGTAACTTCGTAACTTATTCGTTTTCCATTATAAGTCATTGGTAACTCGCGACTGTGTTTAGACACTGCACGCGTCTCCTGTGGGCCTCCTACTTCCTAACCTTTGGTTGTTTAGTGTAGTCCCAGCGATTCTACAGGCCCTAGGCCTGCCTTCTAACTCTCACGTGGTTCTTATACCCCTTTTTTAGTGTTTGGTTTGTGAGGCCCCTAGGGCATAACTGTATTTGTGCAACTTATTGTATGCCAATTGAGTAACTTGTGATGTACTTTTACCTCTGACCTCATAAAGAGTGCAGAGGGATTGTGTTTAGAATAAATACATATATATATTTGATATATACCTAGAGTGGTGTCCTTTCATTTGGTATCAAGGGATTATTATTGGTAAACCAACTGGCTTCACATGCTCTCTGAATTCCTAGCCTAAGACTGCTGGTCCATGCTACCACTAGAATAGCTTGTCTATAAGGTTGACTTTACAACCACCATCAATAAGGGTCGATTAGACTGGTGCAAGGTGCCCACTAGAATAGTGGACATCATATGCCAGGCTAACTTCTCACAACTTCTACACCATGCATTCCCAGAAACACTTCTACACTGTGAATTCCCAGACACACTTCTACACTGTGCATTCCCAGACACACTTCTACACTGTGCAGTCCCAGACACACTTCTACACTCTGCATTCACAGACACTTCTACACTGTGCATTCCCAGGCACACTTCTTGTTCCAGTACAGGCTTCTGCAGTACCCTCCTGATGCATCATGGTTCCTGGAGTCCTTTCTGCCCCGACCATGCCCTGCTGCTGGTATTCTATTCTCTATATCTTGTTTTCTGTATCTTAAGGCCTTTCTCACCTCTTTACATCTGCATTATTGACTTTCCTCTTTCTTGTCTCCAGTGTGTTCTTTGTTTCTGCTTTTCCTGTGTCCTTTCTTGTGTTTGCATGTTTGCCAGGTCTTTCCCTTTCCGACTACCAGTTCTGTCTTCCATTTCATTAGCAGGTACTGGATTCCTTGCACCTGCTTGATTCCTTGCACCTGGTTCTCTCCTTGCACCTGGTTATCTTTGTGCACCTGGTTCTCTCTGTGCACCTGGTTCTCTCCGTGCACCTGGTTCTCTCGTGCACCTGGTTCTCTCCATGCACCTGGTTATATTTGTGCACCTGGTTCTTTCTGTGCACCTGGTACTCACCCTGCACCTGACTCTCTCTGTGCACCTGGTTCTCTCCCTGCACCTAGTTCTCTCCCTGCACCTGGTTCTCTCCCTGCACCTGGTTCTCTCTCTGCACCTGATTCTCTCCATGCACCTGGTTGTCTCCCTGCACCTGGTTCTCTCTGTGCACTTGGTACTCTCCCTGCAACTGGTTCTCTCCATGCACCTGGTTCTATTTGTGTACCTGGTTCTCTCCCTGCACCTGGTTCTCTCCATGCACCTGGTTCTCTCCGTGCACCTGGTTATCTTTGTGCACCTGGTTCTCTCCGTGCATCTGGTTATCTTTGTGCACCTGGTTCTCTCCGTGCACCTGGTTCTCTCCCTGCACCTGGTTCTCTCCATGCCTCTGGTTCTCTCTGTGTACCTGGTTCTCTCCCTGCACCTGGTTCTCTGCATGCACCTGGTTCTCTCCGTGCACCTGGTTATCTTTGTGCACCTGGTTTTCTCTGTACACCTGGGGCCTTATTTATGAAGGCCTTGCGTCAGTTTTGCGCCGCCGGTGCGTGACGCACCAGCGGTGTAAAACATGCGCCATATGCGTCACTTTTTAAACCCCTGCGCCACATTATACCTGCGTCAGGTATAATGTATGCAGAGGGGGCGTTCCCCCGCAAAAAGCCTCGTAATAATGACGCAGTGAAATCTATGAGATTTCACTGCGTCACTTTTAGGATGCTGTTGCGTCAAAATCTTACGCCTGCCTCACAGCAGGCGTAAGACTGACGCAAGCCCTTTCACATGGGGCTTGCCCCATGTGAAAGGACGCATTGCTGGAGTTGCGTCACTTTTGTGACACCCTCCAGCAATGCGTCACTTTTGCGCTTACAGATACGTCAGAAATGCTGACGTATCTGTAAGTCCTTGCGACATGATGCGTCATACATTAAATATGACGCATCATTGGTGTCGCAAGGAGTGCGCAGTGAAAAGTGACGCATCGCTGTTTTCACGCAGCCATGCGTCATTTTTCATAAATGAGGCCCCTGGTTCTCTCCCTGCACCTGCAAGTGCAATGTAGAAAGCCTTTCTTTGTGTTCAACAGAAATCGAATGGGCTGCACAATGGGAGGACTTCCACGATAAATACAAATTGCGACAGGGACAGACAATATACTTCTGATACGGAACCTATAGGGAGAACAACCATTATTGCAAATCTGCGAAAGCATATAAGATTACATAGGAGGCTGCTTTGAGAGGTAGCAAATATCTCATGCAGTATTTCTGATGAACACGAAGAAAGGCTTTCTATATTGCATTTGCCCTGAAGAAGTCGTTAGGGACGAAACGCGTTGGCTACGGTCGTTTTAAGAAGAAATATAATAAAGAAAACTGAAACCAGATCTGCTGAATGGACTTGATAGTCATTTTCACTTAAGATTATACTTGATGAACATTGTTTGGCGTGCTGGGTCATATTGTTTTGTCAGGCTTGACCCTGTGCTTCATGGGAACAGTCCAGCCTGACCTGCCAAGCCAGGTCTTCCCTGGACCAGAAACAGGTATCCTAAGACCGGTTTCAGGGCTTCACCCCTCATCAGCCAGGCTAGCTTGAATCCAGTGATGTAGTGAGCAGGGGACCCACGTCTGGGCATACCCTGCCAACTTAGGGCGATAAAAGCAAAAAGAACAAATGATGGACGGAATGCTGAGCAATACAAACATTCAACCCAAGTCCCAGATCTGGATTTAATCCATAGTTTGTTTGCTCACCACACCACCTCAGTTTTGACCCAGCCGTATGCAAATCAGTCTTGACCCTGCTTCCCGTTGGCCTCATGCTCGATATGCCACCGGATTCAAGCTAGCCTGGCTGATATGGGGTGATACCCCGAAAACAGTCCCAGAATGCTTGTTTATGGTCATGGGAGGACCTGCCCTGGGATCCATGGGAAGTAGGGTCAAGACTTATTTGCATATGGCTGGGTCCAAACTAGGGTGGCGTGGTGAGCAAAATAAATATTGATGTAACCCAAATCTGTAACTGAGGGTGAATGTTTGATTTGTTCAGCATTCCGTCCATCATCCGTTCTTTTTACTCTTCCCTACTTTAGTGTGCAGATTTCTAGTCCTGTTTATCCGAGTCCTATCCTTCCCCCTTATCCCACTCTATATTTCCATGAGCCAGTTCCTGTTTCTATGAACCTGCCACTAATCTCCTTGTACTTTTATATGATCCTGATTTCCATTGCTTCCAAGGGTGCCAGTTAGACTCCGAGGCTTGTGTTTTTGGAGCAGAGAAACACCCAGCGCTTGTTTCTCACAAGAGCTGCTCGGTGTCTCCCTGAACTCAGTGAGGTTAATCTGCTCCCTGCCTTCCTATGAGATTGTTTTATTCCTCAAGAGGGGTCCCTTCCAAGGAGCAGACAAGCTATCATTCATGACAGATTGTGGAGCGTTTCTTACTTTTCCCTTCCTATTGCTCTTACTAATACAGTAGCCCTATTACAGCTTTGTTTGAATGTTGGCCTTGCTCTAAAGGTGGGCTTTAGCAGGCCACACCCCTGGCGGTGCGGAACGCTCTCTCTTTACCATGGTCTCATCATAGCGCCAATCTATTTGGGATACAAATCTCAGAAAACTCACCAAATATCAGACCTTCAAACACACCAGAGCTGGCACCAGGTTCAGGCTGAGAAATTCCTTCGACGACTGACAGATTCCCACCGCCTACCACTGGTGGTCCCGATGAACTGTCCTTATAATACTCTACCCGGCTTACCTCTCCCACATCCACTCTAGCGCCAAGAAAAGAGCAAAACAAACCAAAGGGAAGGTGTCCGCACAGTGGTATATGAGCAAACTTAAATCACTAAAATTAAAATGGAGAAGACAAGAACACCAAAGGAGAGCCAACTATAGCGGCGAGGTGTGGCGCAGCGGCCAGGGCAGCTGACCCCAGAGTACAGAGTTCACGGTTCAACCCCTGGCTCCTGCGGCAGCTCAGCACCATGTGACTCTGGGCAATAGCTCGCTTAATTTCCATTGCGGCCCCCAGCGCCTGGAGACTCGTAAGGGTGAGTAGTTCGCGCTTTACAAATACGGGATTTACATTTACTATAGCAATCTGGAAAAAGATACATACAAGATACACCTCTCCGAATATAAACAAGCTACGGAAGAAAAAAAAACACAATACTTCCCACAAAAAGTCAAATTGGCTGAAAATTGAACGCAAGAGCTGTGTGTACCGTGACCACTCTTCTGAACTATGGTAGCCACACAGGCTTTCTGTAACACTAGCTAAAGCCTTTCTCAATAAAGTAGAAACAATCTGTAGCATTTTCACTCTTCAACAACAATAGAGGAAACCACTGACCCTCCCCCAGCTTTTCCTAGATGCTGAACTTAATTCACATTTTAGGATCCCGTTTTAATATGTATATATATTTATTTATTAACCTACGTTGATCTGAAATAGTCATTTTGATGAATATCCATTCATTCATATGATGTATTTGAAGTGAAGGAGTACCTGTTTTAACTTTGGATGGTCTTGTCTTTTATGATGAATAATTGAAATAAAGGCTTCATTGAATTGAATTGAATCCCTCACCACCATTTTCCACACCATGTTCACTACTGGAATCTTTCCTAAACATTGGAAAAAGGTTTCCATCCTACTGATGCTGAAAAAAACGAATCTTAACCCCGAAGATCCCAATATTACTGTCCTATTTCAAGGACTCCGCTCCGAGCCAAAATTGTTTAAAAAGCAATAAACCTTCAATTCTCAGCCTTCCTCCAAACTAATCAAATTTTGGATCCCACTCAATATGGGTTCAGAAGTGATTATAGCACTGAGGCGGCTCTGATTACAGCTCCGGAACAATTCAGAGCCTTGCTGGGGAGTGGAGGAAAGTGAGTAATAAAGGGGTGGGCCCTTAGAACTCGAGGACCTGGGTCCGTGAATCAGTACAAGAAGGAGGTGGTCCGAGTTACAAAACAATTAATTTAGAGGATTTATTCTGTATTGCATCATACAGACAAACACCACATGTTCATTTCAATAAATTTAAATAAACAATTCTGTCCAAACTAATCAAATTTTGGATCCCACTCAATATGGGTTCAGAAGTGATTATAGCACAGAGGCGGCTTTGATTACAGCTCCGGAACAATTCAGAGCCATGCTGGGGAGTGGAGGAAAAGCAGCCCTGATTCTGCTGGATCTCTCAGCGGCTTTCGATACGGTCAACCAAAGTTTGTTGGTGGGCCGTGCAGCAGAAATTGGTATTAAAAGGAAAGCCTTGGCCCTACTTAGCTCCTCCCATAGGGATAAAGAACAATCTGTGACCTTTGGCTCCTTCACCTCCAACCCTTTTTCTCTTCCATGCGGAGTCCCTCAGGGCTCTCACTTGGACCAACACATTTCAACATTTGTCAGATCTCTTGCCACTCTTGTCAAATCTTTTGGGTTCTCCCTAACGTCAATTGCAGATGACGCCCACATACTTGTTTCTCTGACCTATAGCAACGATAAAAATACATACAGTAGATAAAAAATTGTAGCATGCAATCAAAGACTGGATGAGCTTGAACTGCCTTAAGCTAAACTCGGGCAATACAGAGGTTGTCCTCTTCGGCACAGATACCTCTTTTTGGTCTCCTAGTCGGTGGCCACAGGAAAGGGGCATTCTTCCGGTCCCAGCTGCACAAGTAAAAAGTCTAGAAATCCAGTTTGACAATAAACTACTTATGATGACCAAGTAAAAGTGGTTATTTCTTCTGCTTTCTACATCATAAAGGTGGGAAAGAAAATGTTACCTTATCTCCCCGAGGATTTACGGAAATTTGTTGTCACCAGCCTTATCCTTTCCAAACTTGAATCCTGCAATGGTCTCTACCTGAATATTCAAAAATATTTTTTGAACAAAGTTCAAGTCATGCAGAATACGGCGGATCGCATGCTTTTAGGTCTTCCCAAGTGCCATTCCACCAGACAAGCGCTCCTCAAGGTCCATTGGCCCCCGATTCACCGAATAATTTTTTCCCTTTGTATCACCCATACGCAGGCCCGGACTGGCCATAGCGGGCACCGGGCAATCCCTCGGTGTGCCGCACAGGTGGGGGCCGGTTTTGGGCCCCTGGGGGCCGATTTTGTTACAGTGCCGTTTTTGCAGCATAGCTGCAAAATCGGCCCTGTACCAAAATCGGCTGAAAACCGGCCCCGGCAAAGAGCTCGGGGGCACCCACAACCCCCCTCCCCCCCCCCCCCCGAGTCGGGAGGGGGGCCGGTCGAGCACTTTGCCAGGGCCTGTTGTGGTTCCCAATCCGGCACTGCCCATACGACTCTGTAGTGTACGGGAGAGGCCTAGAATATCTGGAGCAAGGTTTCAAATGGTACCGCCTTTCCAGACAAATGTGCTCTAGGAAGGCAAAAAATCGGATAATCCCTGACTACAGGCTTCCTGGGGAGGGCGAGGCTTGGTATGCAATGCCGCCAAACTTTGGAACGCCCTTCCAGCTCACATCAGAGCTATTCCTGAACACTGGCCTTTCAGGAAAGCATTTAAAACTTGGCTTTTCTACAACTAGCATCTTCAATTTCAAGAACTAACCATCCTTTTTTAGTGCTGAAGCAGCGCCAAGATATCCTTGGGCAAAAGTTGAGCTTTATAAATAACTCATAACAGAACTAATGACATAGTTTCCCCTGGAGACTTCCAGTTTCCCATTCACTGCCTGTTTCAAGCGTCCTCAGCTCCGCTCCTGCTTCCCTTCCAGCCGTAAGCATCTGTCTTGTTTATATCACACCCCTGCAGCGCCCTCCCCGGCCCGGTAGTGAATGAATGATGCCGCGCACGGAGCTCGGTATTACACGTCTTTATTTCTCAGAGGGTAACCTTTAACTGGCACTGACTGCGTCAGGAATTTTATTAACCACATCCAATCACTTACGTCACAAGACTACGGAGTCCGTTAGGAACCAAAGGGGTCCCCGCTATATACAAGACACTACAACGCTCCCTCAGGCAATCCCTTTCCCGTCAGTGAACAGACGCAGCCCCGCGTACCCCACGGATCCAGTCTTGCCCCAATCTCACCCAGCCTGTTCCATGACTGACGTGGAGCTCTGGGGTGAACGAGGAGGGGCCTCTTGAGATGACCAGGGCCGGTCCTAGGATTTGTGGGGCCCCGGGCAGAATAGGAACATGCGAGGCCCCTATAATTTGCATAAGATTTAACCTGACAGGAAGTGACCTCATAGGGTCAGGAAATAGGCCCAGCACAAAAATAAAAGTGGCCCCCATTAGTGAATTAGTTAGCTAGTAATGTCAAAATTAGGGCAGTTTTTAACTTGTAAAGACATGCGGTTTACGTTTTTTGTAAGGTATGAGAGATTGCATAATTTGATTTTGCTGCAGGCAATGTTTGTTTTAATATCATGAAAATCAACATTAAAAACATGTTCATCTGACCATAAAGCAGGCAAACAAACAGCCCAAAAAACAGGTCAAATACTAACCTGGCAGATTGGACCATTACACACTGCCTGATTGCCCTAATGTCCAACCCGGCCACTGTGTTATACAATTATTATGCTGATACAGGATCATTGTTTTTGTAGGTAAAGTAAAGGACGAGAATATAGGGTCCGGTATGGCCTGTTTCAATGTTGATTTTAATTTACCACCAGGTAAAGACTCGAGGGACCTAGCACACTGAAAGCCCTGCTCCAGCCAATTTTACATTCTGATTGTGCTCCTCTTCCTGCACCTCTTGTCTGGCTGCTATCACACCTATCTGCTCCCCCGCCCCCTCTCACTTGATTCCGTATTTCGCACCCCTTTCATTTACTCTGTGCTCCCTTTCCCTAGTCCTGGATGAGCTGAGCTGTTTTCAGTGTGAGGCGCCCTCATTCTATCTTTCCTTTAGCGCCCTGCAGGTTATCCTGCTTCTTATTCAACCAGGGGAGGGCGCACTTCACAGGTGAGGGCTCTTGAATGACCTGTCTAATCGCTGCTATCCTCATGCAGATGCAGCGATTAGGCCAAGGCAGGCAGATATTGATTAAATCCCTTGGGCCTCCTGGGCCCCCTGGGCCTCCAAACTCTGAAGCATTTGAAAGCGCGAGGCCCCCTGGCTGCGAGGCCCTGGGCCGCTGCCCACGCTGCCCATGCCTGGCGCCGGCCCTGGAGATGACGTCCCTTTCAGAGAGTCCATAGTTGTGAGGTGAACTGCCTGTCCCCCCACTGTCTCAAACAGAATCATTTCTTTACACAGCTTGGTTCAGCGCCTGGACACCCTCTTGGGTGAGTGGCTGCACTTTATGAATCTTGTTTGACTGAGCGCATTGTGCGGTTCAGTTTTGCAAGTCTGCTATGCGGCTCGGTCCCCGACTCCCCCTACTTTAGGCGCTTCTGCGGAGATAAACTGAGATTAGAAGCAGTGATCGGCTTCGTCTGGTGCTTTGGGCATCACCTGGTGGATTGGGCGGCGTTGGATAACAGGTGACCGCAGACTGGTTGAGATCTGCTGTGGACTGGGGCTCCTCAAAGGGTGGCTGACATTGTAGATGGCGACAGGATCTGCGAAGGGATACAGGGTGATGCAAATAAATGCGGTGACAGGCGACAGCTGACTGGTGTTCCCCAATAATGATAACACTTCTAGAAGATCGTTCCATTTACTCCAACACGAACGCTTGGGTTTCGATATCTAGCCATCAGCATAAGCCTTAGAAAGGCGGGGTCTACCTATAAGGTTGTATTAAGGCATATATATTTATAGTTTTCAGAATAAATGAAATATATTTTGTAAAAATGTTCTCTTGAATAATTAATTATAATCTCATGGTACAAATGTACTTTGCATATAGCCATGTATTGCCCCGGAGGACAACTTGCTGGTGTTCTTGCTCGTGTACGTATGTCATTCTGCTGAAAAGCATCCGACCCCGGACACCTCCTCACCACTTCACAGCCACAATGAGGCGGGGAAGAGCGACCGCACTTCTCATCAGTGACGTGAGATTTGTAGGTCTTGTGTCACCCACCTGGGCCAGGTCTGGAGCTGAGGTCTCTGTGACTCTGTTCATTCCTTGTCAATCCGTCTCCCACCCCTGCAAGCTGGCCTTCGAGCAGCGCTCTGGTATACTTGAGTAACCCTCCTGGCATGCTGGCGTCTCCTTGTGTTTGCTATGCTGGCATCCTTACCATCATAACTTTAGAAGCCCAGCATTCCAGCTTGCACATGAACAGGGGGCAGTGTATACCACCGCAGTGAATAGCAATGATCCACATGAATTTATTTAAGAAAATCTTTGCAAGTCTTTTATGCGTCGCTGGTCAAAATTCAAAGTCAAAACCAGAAAGGTTTTTTCAAATTTTAAAATCATTACAGACGTAAAAAGTAATTATTCAAATTCAAATCAGCCTCAAATAATGTCAGTTGCGAGAGATCTACATATGGTCAATGTAGTATTCCATTCCGTGCTTTACTCTCCACTTATTCTTGTACTTCCCTTCCCATGTTCTATTCAGAATTGTTTTGGTTCTTTCTGCCTGGGGATTCTTAGGGATCCTTGGGAGTGTAATGTTCTACTAGCAACAGTTACAGCTGTGCATCTATTCGTGGTGGTTGTGTAAGCTGTCTCCTAAGAATAAACTGGATCTAACCATCAAGAAGTCTCTTCCTGATTACTACATATTCTGGCGACGATCGGGATATCAAGCCTGAAGCTTAACAGGACCCGTCTATTTTCCTCGTTTATTTTTTTTTTAAAAAGGAAAATCCAGTTTGGAGACAGCGTTCACCGTTTGCAGTGTGGACTCATTTAAGGTACTTTTAAAATTCTTTATGTGTTAAACTATAACACCAGCGGCAGTATTTCTTACTCGACGTGCCTTGATTGCACCTGCGGCTGTTTCCTTGTATTTTGCGCATTTTCCCTCATATTTGGGAATTCGAGCGGTCACTCGCTCACAACCTGTTGGATTTCATCTCATATCTACTCTGTTTTCCCTCCGCGTGAAATCCCCGTTCTGCTGGTGTTTTTGTGGCATTTTTGGCTTTCCCTACGACTTTATTGTGGAAGCGCATCTTTCAAAAAGCACACGAGACTCACCTTTATCTTCGCGTGCGCTCCATTCGCTGCCGGAAGCCCTTCACCACGCTCCTGGATCAGACGCGTCATCCGCACTCTCCGCCTCTGCGTGTACCTGCGTCATTGGACAGCGTCGTTCTACGCACAGCGCTGCGTTCCAGCAACCATCTTGGATCACCATGACAACAGTCTCCGATCCGAGTCCCGTTTTTTTTAACGCTTTTTAACGCCACAGTTATTTATGTAATTTAACCCATTCGTATCGATTATTACCACAGTTATTTATGTACCTTGGCTTATTCTGTTCCGTAATTTACATCCTGGTTGCAGTTTTGTTTACAAGGGAATTGTATTGAGCATCTTTATTCACAGAGAAGGTATTCCCCTTTTCCAGACTTTCTTCAATGCTATTATTGTACAACTATGTTCTGACAACTTATTCAACCAAATAACTGTGACCTTTATTTTTATTTTTCTTTATTTTGGTATTTTTAATATTATTTTAAAAAAAAAATGTTGAATAACATAATTTTACCTGCACATTTCTTACCTTCGGCTGGTGATCCCAAAGTGGAATGGGACCTTTGGTATCCAACCTTTTTAGCCTACGTAGATGTGGTAGAAGAAGATGGCTGTTCCCCCAAAAGGAAACTCGCTTTGTTAAAAAATTGTCTAGGTGGTGCCGGTCTCAAAGAATTGGAAAGTCTACCACCTATTGATAATACTGGTGCAGGTGATGTAAATGTTTTTGAAGTGGTTGTTAAGCAATTAAGCACCAGATTTGGAAGGAAAATTAATACAGTGATGGAACGTTTTAAATTCTATTCTAGAATTCAAAAAGAAGATGAATCCATAGAAACCTATGTAGCTGCTCTACGCACTCTAGCTAGTTCTTGTTCCTTTGAAACTATTGATTTTGACCAAGTCTTAAGGGATCAAATCATGATGCGTACTAAGAGTAAAAAGATACAGGAACGTTTATGGATGGGTACTGAGTCCTCTCTTAACGCTGTCCTAAACATTGCCAAAGGTATTGAGCAATCGGAATTGTTTGTTAACGAAATAAGAGGCCATGAAACCAAAACTAAAGTAACTATTCCGGAAGTTTCCTTAGTCAGGAATCCTCCAAATTACAGGAAACCTACCTTCAATTCTACTAAAAGAGACAATTTCGGCAGAGATAATAAACCCTTCCAAAGAAGGTCTCCTATAATTTGCTATAGATGTGGCGCTAATGATCACGTGGGAAATTATAAAGGGTGTCCTGCTTGGAACAAAATTTGCGTCAAATGCAAAAAGTCAGGTCATTTCACCAAAATGTGTAAGTCCTCGCAGAAAGTTAATTTCTTATCACATGAGGAGTATGATGACTGTGAACAACCGTCTGAAATTAATACGATGTTGTGTGTTGGTGATACTGAGTGCAAAGGTTTTCCCAGTGACATTATTCTTATTAATGGTGTAGAAATCTCCATGCTTATCGACTCATGTGCCTGGTACACCATAATTGGCAAGGATGTCTTTGACAAGTTTTGGTCCTCAAAGGAACTTTTACCACCTGATATACATCCTGGAGGGTACACAGGGAAGAAGATAGGCCTTGAAGGTTATATGTGGGCGGAGATCAGGTTTAAAGATAGAACTACTAGGGGGAAGGTTTACGTCTCCTCGAAAGGGGCATCCATCTTATGCTGGCCCCATCAGTTTGATTTAGGAATCAAACTTGATCCCAATGCCTCTCCCCCTGTCTATGTCGTTCCTCCGGAAAATGACTTTATTTCCCAATTAAAAAAAGATTTCCCCTGTATTTTCAATGATAATTTGGGGGTTTTCGCTAATTTCAAACACCGCATTATACTTAAGGAATCAGCTGTTCCCGTCCGGCATAGGGTCAGAAATGTACCCTTGGCCTACCGTGATAAATTAAAGTTAATTTTATCAGATCTAGTTTCCAAAAAGATCATCGAACCAGTTGAGTCATCCCCATGGGTTTCGCCCGTTGTTTTATCCCTTAAGAGCAACGGCGAGCTTCGTCTGTGTGTAGATCTCCGCAGCCTAAACAAGGAGATCTGGATTGACAGACATCCCTTACCCCACATACACGAGCTCATTTCCACTCTTTCTGGCGC